>NC_139221.1:73660963-74860963 GCF_055691185.1 Crinia signifera | reverse complement strand
CGTATGTAAATATACACATTGAGACACAATATGCCTGTATATCGTGCTGTGTGTGTGTGGGGCCCATAAGGGAGAGGAGAGTGAGCTACATAAAAATTAAATGTAAAAAAATACATAAAAATTCAATATTTGTTTTTATTATTATTTAATAGTTTAATTAAAATGCCCCCCCCCCCCTTCCTAAACTTAATGTAGCAGGAACATATATATATATTTTTTATTGTTAATATGGTGGCACTACTGTGTGACATGCTGTGTATAAGGAGCACTATTGTGTTAATGTACATAATCATTGGGTGATTTTCCCCCTGATTGTGAAATAGGGGTACTATTGTAAGGCCATACCCCTTCCTTGTAAGACCTTACTCCTTTTGTACAGTATGGGAGGGCGCAAATTTATAGTTTGAAGGAGGGCGCCAAATACCCCAGCACCGGCCCTGGGTAAAGTAGTACCTTACATTGGTTGGTTGGGTGATGAAATCCTCCAACATTGAAGGAAACAACCTTTAGTTCAGTCATAAGTGTATGTAGATGTACTGCAAGATGCTGAGTCACGATAATACCATATTGAATAACTTGGATAATGAGAAACAATGGGGAAAGTACAAAGGGGAGAGAGACACATAGACAAAAGACAGGGGAGACAAAACATATATGTACAAAGATAGTGTGGTCAACACACTAAATACAGTCTTATCAATTATGACATTCTGTGAAATGGAACTACTGTAAAACATTTAGAAACAACTGAAACCCAGGAACATCTCTGTAAATGTGGCATAAGATATAGAGTGCTGTGGCCATTGAAGAGAGTGTCTCTACAATTGGAGAGGCTCATCTGGTCCAGGAAACGAGAAAGTTGGATTATCTGGGTAGCAGGGATTATGCTAATACCATGAGAGTAGGCAGCAGAGTATGCTTGGGGTTTTTGGAGGTTTGGTAAGTCAAAGAGCCTGTGTCACCATCATCTAGGCCTCTTGACGAGGGGGGGATGGAGAGGGAAAAGACAGCAGGCTTATATGTCCGGTGTAAGAACTAGAACAGTCAGCAGGAGCAAGTGGAGATGTATTGGCTGTAATTGGTGTGAAGGATTTAAGGTGCATTGGAGGGGGGTCAGTAATGTCAGCGGACGTGGCCTCTTGCTGATCTCGAAGGAATGCTTTGGCATATTCTGGGCGAGAAAATTCGTAGTGGGAATCTGCTGTGAAAATCTTGAGGCGGGCAGGGTACATGAGTGCAAATTTTCATTTCTCTGTTATTAATTGCGTACAGATGGGTGCAAAGGTTCTACTCTGAAAGTTCAACAGAGATGTGAGAATTTCTTACCCTCCCAAACTAGATCTTTTGATTTTCGGGAGGCTTTTCATATGGTGACTTTGTGGAGATAATTAAGGCAGCGGAATAAAACCACCCTTGGTCTCGTGTCGTTTGGTCGAGGGGGGGGGGTCCTACCCAATGTGCTCTCTCGATTACCATGTCTTTACAGACATCTATAATTCCCAGGAAAGCAGGTAGTGATACTGTGAAGAAGTTGGAGAGAGACCGTCCCTTAACTTTTCGGGGAGATCTACCATCCTCACATTATTTCTTCTGGAGTGGTTCTCCATCTCGTCAACTTTGTTCCAAAGTTGATGGTTTTCCTTTCTGAGTTTAATAATGTCAGTTTGAGCTAGATTCATGCTCAGACACAGTGCCCCAATCCTGTTTTAAGAGTCAGAAGCTCTAGTGGTGAGCGGCTGCAGCTGTATAGAGTTTTCCCTTACTGCCCATGAAAGCAGGGGAGTCATAGTGGACTTGATCGCATCCACTATGTCCCAATAAGTCACAGGGGAATCTGGATCTCTCCTCACCTGGGGTATATCTGTGTCTCCCTGTGCTGCTGTGGATTTCTTAGAGTCTGGGGAGGAAGGTGCAGACTCTGTGTCGGTGCTTTTAGTTCCTAGCGGGCAGCGTTTTCTGGGCAGAGTTGGAGGAGAAGAACTTCTCCATAAGGTGAGCGGGCTTTGCAGAGGGTGCCAGTGGTGTGTGGGGTCGGTGGGGTGGCTCCTTGATGTGGGTTTGCGGGCACAGCATGGAGCAGCGGTGTCAGGCTGCTGTTCTCATGTGGCCGGAAGCAGAACTTCTTACATTTTTCTAAAACGCCAATTATTTACAGGGCAAGGTCTTGCAAATGTTTGCCGCTTAAAAAAAAACCCTAGAGTTTGAATGACATTCTGCACCTTCAGCGATCTTGAATGTTATTACCTATGTATGCCCCATTATGTCTTAAACCTAAAGTGTGGGCTAGATTCTCTAAGCTTCAAAAGTGATAAAATGGAGAGTGATAAACAGCCAGCCAATCAGCTCCTACCTACCATGTCACAGACTGTGTTTGAAAAATATCAGACAGGAGCTGATTGGCTGGCTGTTTATCACTCTCCATTTTATCACTTTTGAAGCTTAGAGAATCTGGCCCTGTACTAGCTAAAAATTAAATGTACTGATGTACCGGTTTTCCTCCGACTCAGCAGGCAATGGCTCATGGATGAATTCGATCAGGCCCAGCGGAGGTAATTGTGTAACAGTGGGGCTGCCCCCATTCCCAGTGGTGTCTTGCATGGCATCCCGGCAGCCAGCATGCGAGCGTAGCATGACTTGAGCATGCGGCACGCGGATGCACTCCCTCCATGGCTGTCCGTAAGAGTGGCGCCGGCAGAGCTTGTATTCCAGGTGCCTGCGCCTGCATTATCTCACGCTGTCCCCTTGACAAGTTCTGCATGTCGGGAACCATTTTGGGTGTTCTGTGGGGCTGTGACACATGAAAGGTTGCAGCTGAGGAGTGAATGGACATGCAGGGCCAGACAGTCAACAGCGCTCAGCTTAAGGGTCACACTGACTGGCATGGCTAATGGTGGGCAGATCAGCACAGCGTTCTCAGTCAGAGGCTGTGCTGAGAGGACAGACTGACTTGGGCATCAGAGGAGAGGTGAGGACTAACCTGCAGGGCAGACTCAGATAAGTACTGTAAGAAGGTCACTGACAATGGGGCCCGCTGATGCTGCTGGTGATAGTGGATCAGCCTGCTTCTCACTCACAGGCAGATGTCTGCCTGTAGTGTACAGGTGTGATTGGAAGAAGTAGCTCAAGTAGCTGTTGGCTGGTATCATCTGCACCAGTGGGTCCCTCTGTTAGAGGTTTAAGAAGGTAGCTTGAGGGTGTGTGCCCGCTCAAATGGAACAGACTTGTTGTAGCTCTGCCACCTCCCCCTCGACATGTTTGCCTCTTCCACCTCCCCCTCCCCATGTGTGCCTTTGCCCCCTCCCCCTCCCCATGTGTGCCTCTGCCCCCTCCCCATGTGTGCCTCTTCCACCTAGGCTCCCCCTCCCCATGTGTGCCTCTGCCCCCTCCCCATGTGTGCCTCTCCCACCTAGGCTCCCCCTCCCCATTTGTACCTCTGCCCCCTCCCCACCTCATATGCCTGAAATAGAGTGCTGCAAACAGGTCTGTGGTGTATTCTTACTTATCACACATATCTCTATAGAATCCATAACTGATACCTTAACCCTGCCCCTAGTGCATAACCCTAGTAACCCCCCCCCCACACACACGCCTTCCTTTACCCTCCCCCTAATGCATAACCCTAATGACCCCCCTCCGTGCGCGCAGCCTAACCGTGTGTGGCGTAATGTGTAAGGAGCATTATAGTGTGTGGCGTATAGTGTAAGGGACATTACGATGTGTGGTGTATAGTTTAAGAAGCATTATGGGGGGTGCCAGAAACTATGTTGGCTTGGGGGAGCAAAATTTATAGTTATGCCACTGCTATCACTAATAGCTTCTCTGTGAAATACAATTTACATTTTAGGATAGTGGCAGTTAAAATGTGTTAGCAACAGTATTTGAATGATTGTTTAATGATATACTATGAGATTGTAGAACATTTTATGTGCTGCTGTTTTTACTCTAGCTGAATAAACATTAAGTCTAGCTATTCATTTGTTTCATGCAACTCATCTTGTATGGAAAAAAAAATAAACATTGTTCTACCAATGTTTTAAGGCTGTATAGTTCACATGCTGTCATAATCTGTGTATTTATATATTAATCACAGGCATTGTCACGTAGATCTGCCCACTGGATGCACTGTTTACTAGGAGTATTCTATTCTATTATCTGAACAGTGATACAAAGTATGTGAAATATTTGTTTTGATTAGTGAAAAATATTGCTAAAATATTGCTAAATGCCTGAACTCATGACTTCCCATGGCTATTCGATTAATGTCTATAAATCAGATTAAAGTTTTTACACTTCCTTTAAAAGCTCAGATTCCTCTGGCTATATATCACATTTGCTTGCTGGGGGGACTGGACTGCACGGGACATCTCTGGCTGATCTGCTAGACTGCTAGTTGTATCCACATATTAAATGTAATCTACAATTCCCTATTTCAGCACACACATTCTGTTTAGACTTAAATGCTGTGATGATTTAAAAAAACTTCAAATTTTAAAAGCAAAAACACTCGATATGTGGATTCTCAATAAGTGTCTGCATTACATTTCATTTAGACAGCAAAAAAATACGCAAGAAAATCCCCGCTGACAGCTGAAACAAGTAGAAATCAGCGTGAATTGTAATAAATAATTCAGTAAAAAATAATAGGTGACTTGTTTTTGTAGAATATGCTATAATACGTTGCCCACGTTTGTAATGTACGGCAGATGTATTTTCTGGTATATAAATTGTTTTGTATTTCAAGTAGAATAAAAATGATTCTGCAAATAGGTTGGTAAGCCCAGGGAAATTTCAAATGCTATTAAAGAAATTGTTTTTCCTGCAGGGTTCTATTGAGTTTAATGAGCCTAGTGGGCTTGGCAAAGGACTCCTGCTGGCACATGCAGCCGGTGGCAGACAGGGCCTGTCCTAAACTCATTCATCTAATGCATCACAATTTAAGGATGCTGCTTTACCAGATGTGCTGAAGGAGCATCTCTGCCAAAAACCCTTACTTAGTTATGGTATTTTATTGCTACATTGTAAGTGATCTACAGCTTCTATTTTTATTATTATCTACATTTGTAATGAATTCATGTAAAAGAAAATCTAAGCTGAAAAAATTCTATATATACAGTTAGATACATTGAAGTGATGTCAGTAGCCAGATGCATCATGTATTACAAAAATATATAATAAATTACATCATCAAAACTGATAGTTCTGTTCCACAAAATAAATGGTTGAAATTATTATTTTCACAGATTCAGATAGGAATGACTGTATAGACAATTTGGACTTATGTTTACTAAACATTCCAGGATCTGATCTGCTTTCTGTCTCATTATTTTTAATTAGACTGTAAATATGATATAATATTTATTTATATAAAACTGTCATTTTCTTAGCATTGTTGCTCAATTCAGTTTTTATACATGCAATGAAACATTAATTTCAGAAATATATACATTAATTGAGTGTGGCTGATTTTTCAGATAAATGGTTCCTACAGTTACCTAAAAAAATGTAAATTATTTTTACCCAGAGGGAGGTAAATTAATGGTTTAGAGAATTATAGTTATTTGAAGGTAAGGCTTCAGACTACATCATACAGGTATATTGAGCTATATCTGAATTGTGACTGTATCCATGATTCCAGAGATGGAATTTGCCCAGATATTAGTTATGTGGAAGGTAGAGTATAATAAATAGAGGCAGTTGGTTACAAGGAGAGGCACAGGGTTATAATGTAGGTCAGTTGGTGACAGCATGATGCAGTGGTTGATAGAAGAAAGTAGTGGGTGACAAGAGGTGGCTAAGGGTGACGGGGGAGGTTGTCAGTGTGGAAGCAGGAGGCAGAGAGAAGGAGCAGAGTGAGACAGTGAGAGGCAGAGTGTGACTGGCAGGCTGAGTGTGACAATAATAGATAGTACTTGACAATGGGTGACACAGTGGGTGGCAGAAGGAGGAAGTGGGTGATAGCCAGAGAGACAGAGAATGACATTTGTAGAGTCAGTGGGTGACAGAAGAGAAGGTAGATGACAGCAGAATGTAGTGGGTGACAGGGAGAGGCTAAGAGTGACTAGGGAGGCATAATGTGCCAGTAAGTGACATCAGGAGGCAGTGAGGTAGTAGTTGGTAGCATGGAGAGTCAGATGGTAGAGAATGATAGTGGTAGACAGAGTGTGACTGGAGAGTCAGTGTCATTGGGGAGACAGAGTGTGAAAAGGACAGGCAGTAGTTGACAGCAGGAAAGGTAGGTGGTGACAGCAGAAGAGACAGTAGGTATCAGCAGGGCCGGCGCTACCACTAGGCAGCTTAAGGCAGCTGCCTAGGGCGCCGGCCACTGGAGGGCACCTCTTTCAATATAATGGGTCCTGGCTGGGGAGACAATTGTGCAACGGGTTGTAGCCACCCTCACCAAGGAGCACATCACCAGGACCAGGCGGCGCCTGCTGCACTGCCCCCGGGGCCAGCCTGTCAGCAGCTGCTTTGGGATGAGAGTTGGGCCGGAGGATATCGGCAGCCCGGGGAGTCCTTCTGCCTTCTACCACTGTGGGGAGGACCTGACCGAGGAAGGGGAAGAAGCGGAGGAGGAGGCCGGGAAAGGAGATCAACGGTGACCTGGGCTACCTGCCTCAACCCGCCCTCAAGCTGCCCAACGGCATTGCGAGGTGAGCCAGCAGAGCGCTCGTGACCAGGGGGGGGGGGCATGGACGCTGAAGAGGCGCACAGAAGTTTTGCCTAGGGTGCCATAAACCCTTGCACTGGCCCTGGGTATCAGAGGGTGACACAGTGGATAAAGGCAGTGTGTGAAATTAGTATAAGCAGTGGATGATGGAGAAAGGCTGAAGTGTCAGTGGGTGACAGTGGTAGACAATGGGTGATAGAGGGAGGTAGTGGTTGGCAGAAGCAGGAGGCAGTAGATGCCAGGGAGAGGCCAAGAGTGGCAGTGGAAAAATGAGTGACACAAAACAACCAGCCCCCTTTCCCCATGGCCGAAAAGTGCCATGAAAGCACTTTTTAAGTGCACCTGTAACAGCCCCTCTGGCCCTCCATAGACCTATATGGCTACAGTCACACACACCCTGGTTATGTCCATGCCCAGCAATGGCAGTTACTAAAAGCTGACTTTTCCTCAGCCAGAGGAACAATGTTTAATAATGCAGCCATAGAGCTTTATGTTACTGCTGCTGGCAGCAGTTGTATATTACTGCAATGAGAGTGGAAGGTGTCATGCTAGGCTTGGTTTGGGGAACTCAAAACACAAATCATATACAATGCACTGCTGGATTTAAGTAATGACTTTGAATGTCCCACACTGCCCACATGGACACTAGACACACTGGTTAATATAGAAATACTTTATGTAAAAATGGATAATAAAAATTATATATAAACAGAAAAAAGTGCAACTGAATGTGTGTAGAACACCGCAACAGTTTTTCTACCAAACAATTTTGCCTCTCCAGGCTCCCAGTGCCGGCATTGGGGGTTTCCTTTCCCCCCAACGCTTCCAGCGTGACCAGTGTGCAGAACAGCAATGTTCTTCAGGGAGACACAGGTTATTTCCACCCAACATCAGCAAATCTCTGGCTCTTGGTGAGCCTGGTTTACATCTTTTGCAGACTTGTTCTTGCATGTGCTGATTTGCTCATATTAAATGCCTAATTTCAAGCAGTGCAATTATATTCTTGCCCCCACTTCGTATATGGAGTATAAGCCATTGCTGCGTGTCTGCATACACCCTAATGGGTTAACTGCTGCAACTTAGAAAAATAAGAAGATCGAGGACACTGAATAGACAGTTTAGTAGATTTAATGAAGACTTTACAATACAGTTCATTCAAGAAAGGCAATACGAGATAAAGCATAGGCTGTACATGAGAATAAATACAGGCACTTGGAAACGGTGAAGACTTGTAAGTTATGGGAGAAGAATAAACTGAGAATTACTATAAGAGTTTACTGACTGATGAGAATTAAATGAAAGAATACCGTGAAGAGGTTGAAAACTGTGTCTGAAGACGGTAGCTTTAATACTGAAGAATAAAAGACTGTAACTATGAGACTGTAGAAATGAAGACTGCAGCATTAAGACTGTAGAAATGAAGACTGTGGCTTGAGGACTGTAAAAATTATGACTGGATTGAAGACTGAAGAAAAGAAGACTGACACTTTAAGGCTTAAGAAATTAGGACTGTGGCATTGAGAACTGTAGCAATGAAGACTGCAGCTTGAAGACTGTAGAAATGGAGACTGTGGCTTTAAGGTGTATAAAAGGAGACTGTGGCTTTTTGGCTGAACAAATGAGAACTGTGACTTTGAAATTTGGGGCAATGAAGACTGCAGCTTGATGACTAGAGAAATGGAAATTGCAGCTTTAAGGCTGTAGAAAAGGAGACTGTGGCTTTAAGGCTGAAGTAATGAGAACTCTGGCTTTGAAAACTGTGGCAATGAATAATGCGGCTTGAAGACTGTAGAAATGAGGACTGCAGCTTTAAGGCTGAAAGTTTAAGAAGATGAAACACTGCCAGATCCAGGTCAGTACCCCATTGTGGGTACAGTGGCCTCCACGTGGCAACCAATGGGACTAGTGACAATGCAGAATAGTAAGCAGAACACCAGGAAGAACAGGAGCTGGACTGGCAAGAGTTAACCAGGAGCACAGAGTCAGAGATCCTTATTGCATGAAGTAACCTGAAGCACTGGCAAGGTACCTGAGGGCTGAACCCCTTTAAAACTGCACCATATTGGCAGGAGAACTGCTCTGAGAAGCAAGTGGGCAATGCTGGTCTCCAACATGTTGTCTTCTGGTACAGGAGACACGTAAAGACACAGGACACATCCACCATACTCCCGGCACAGTGCACATCCACTCAGCCAGACTCCACAATGGTGGCTGTGACATGCTATGACCAGCACCTGGACTGTGACTTCTAGGGAACACTGTTCCCCGGCACCGCACCACAGCATGCACCCAGCGGGGAGACCGCCGGACCCAGAAATGGAGGTAAGCCTCTGAATACTGACAGAAGGGAGACAGGGGCCTAGCAAATACCAACTATAGAAAAAGGATTTTTGTGTTGAGCTTGGTCCCCATGCGTATTTAAATGGAACACAATGGTAGAGTTTAGGTAATTTTTACTCGGTGATAACGTATATATACAGTGCAAAGTAAGACATTATGATGTCAAACAGATATACATTATGAAAAAATTGAGAAAAATACAAAATAAAGAATAAAAAACAATCCAGAGTGATACAGTAGCGAGGGCAAATGTATGTTCATAATCAATACCAAAATCTCCAAATTTGAGCTACGGGCTTGTAGCCTGTCCTGTCAAACCTGGGAAAACAGTTTCCTGGTTAAGCTGGATTGTGGTGGGTATGCTTGTCCTCCTTAGTTCAGGGGGATGAGGTTTGTCCAAAGTAAGTTTCTTATCTGATTGTGGCGTCCCGCAGATCAGATGGTAGGTGGTGGATTGCAATTTATTCGGGTACCCCTTTTAGACGTCAATACTGAGTGTCTCAAGTTTTCGGGAGGGGGATTGGGAGGTGCAGTATAGGGGTGCCAGTACGTTAGGAATGTCCAGTGTGGTGCGGTGCTGCAATCCACCACCTACCATCTGATCTGATGGGACGCCGCAATCAGATAAGAAACTTACTTTGGACAAACCTCATCCCTCTGAACTAAGGAGGACAAGCATACCCACCACAATCCAGCTTAACCAGGAAACTGTTCTCCCAGGTTTGACAGGACAGGCTACAAGCCCGTAGCTCAAATTTGGAGATTTTGGTACTGATTATGAACATACATTAGCACTTGCTACTGTATCACTCTGGATTGTTTTTTATTCTTTATTTTGTATTTTTCTAAAATTTTTCATAATGTACTGTATATCTGTTTGACATCATGATGTCTTACTTTGCACTGTATATACGTTATCACCGAGTAAAAGTTACCTAAACTCTACCATTGTGTTCCATTTAAATACGCATAGGGACCAAGCTCAACACAAAAATCCTTTTTCTATGTACCATTTAACAGGAAGGCACAGTCAGACCTTCTAGTGTTTTGCAGCTAGTCCACAACAGAAACACTTGGTGCGCAGGTATACCACAACCTTTACACCTCAAATACCAACTATTGCACAGCCTGGCATGAGGTAACCTGTGTGATCGAGATAGGAGATGGAGTGGCTGACAGATAACAGCTGTGAGTCCATGGTGACCCTGACGATATTTTTACTACTTAATAAATAATTGTGATAATTTTCTCCAATCATCACATACTGTACTTACTGGAATTTTAGTCTGACAGAATGCATCATTCAATTCTTATGGAGACCAGTGTTGCAGAGAGAGGAAGTTATAATTACCTTGGCCCAGGTCTGATGGAGGGGCCCAGTGGGGCCTCATTACCTGGCAGCAGCAGCCCTTCTAATCCCAGCACATGCTGCTATGTGCTGGGCTGCAGTGTGGGCAGGGAAATACTTTTTTTCCGTATTTTATTCTATTGGTACATGGTCACTTCTCCCATTATTAGGCCACACCCACTCTAAAGTACCTGGGGCTGGCCAGGCTCTCTACTGTCCCGGTGGAGGCAGCTGAATATTGGATATGTAGTATTTCTGTGATTCCAATCAATAGTTGTGATCCTATGTCTGAGAAACACATGCTTACCTTCTAAGTGTTTTTCTAGGCTTACTCTGAAATGCTTTAAAAAGTCATGGTGCAGTAACCAGACTATCAAGGCCCCGGTGTCCAGTCGGCATCTGCAGTGGTCATCTGGCAGTGCCAATCATGTCACACTGGCATGTGCCACTTTGCCACATTCCGCTACCTCTTACAGCACTCATCAAGTCACACTGGAGCATACTGCTTGATTACATTCTACTATCTCTGACAGTACTCTGCTGAACCCATTTCCATTGCTAAGGTCACAGGCTGCAAGTCATGCTTCCAGCGCTCTGAGTTTTCATCCAATTTCCAAACATGGGTGCTGTCATCTTGCCTGCAGTCACATGACCTTCAGCAGACAACCTGGTAAACTCTACTTTGACATAATTTCTCTCCAGCCTATCAACAACACCTTATTCCTATAAGGATGCTGGGAGAAATTCTGGAAATAGTCAGTGAATTGGTGTCTACAGCCTAGTAGCATCTTAGGATCTGCTCCTGTGATATCCAGTCTCCAGACCAATTGTCTTCAGCACAGCCTGATTCCAAGCATTTGACACTTCATCTACTTCATCGGTCCCAGATGACCTCCTGTGTCTTCTATTGGCTTCTCAGCTTCTCCTGTGTGTTCCCAATCATTGCCATTGACTCACCACCTTAAGTCCATCAGTTCCAGCTGACCTGCAAATCTCTCTAGCTTTCAAGCTAATCCAAGTGGGTTCCCAAACATCCCCATCGACCCAACATCAGATCACCATTGATACACCATCTGTACTCAATTGGTAACAGCTGACTCCTGAGTTTACTGTAAGCTTCCCAGCTTCTCCAGGAGTCTATTTTAAGTCTCCCAAGCATCTACGATTACTATCGGTTCAACTTCAGTTCACAATCGGATCACCTTCACTGCTCACTACCTGGTTGCTTCTACCAGTCCCCATTCAGAGAACTCTATCGGTATGAGTCACCATCGGTGCACAAAACATTGATAAGCTGTAATCATTGGTGAACTCCCATTGTGTCAGAGTTAGTGGGACTTTCCAGCCGGATCCAGTACATCTGTTAGTTCCAGCCAACTTCAGTCTGCACTCAGGTCCAGTCCGGTCCAGTGACTTTAATTCCCATTGCCATAAACTCTTACTGTTATATCCAAGTACTACTCAACTTACTAATACTCCAGTTCTTCCAGCCATGCCTTCAGGTTCTGGACTCTACTTATTATCTAAGGATCTTCCACTGATAACTTAATAATATTAGGAAACCCAATTTCCTTTACAAGCCAGATCCTGGGGTTGATTCTCTAACAACTCAAGTTCAACCCTCGGGTGTGACATCACTGACCCATAGAAACCTATGAGGACTGGTGTACTGAGGGATAGGCCATGATCATACATACTGAATATTTCAGTAAAGTAATGTGAAAAATTGGAGTTTTATGAGATTTTCCTACAAAATCAATTTGCAACATCTCGCCCAATGAAATTCTCTAAAGAATACATTAAATATATCTGTCTTGTGCCATAAGTAACAGAACAACGCTAACAAGATATCTAGAGACATCTCACACCAGGCAGCACTGTTCATTTATAGATGCAACAAATCAGTAATGCTTCAAAAAAAACCTTGAAGGTTCTGTAGTATAGATATATCAATAGTAGGTTATATACGTTAAAAAAACAAAACAGCAAAGTGGTATTTATTTTTGTAAATTATTATTTATAAATAAACAATTATTTATTGTGAATTTTAGTATGATTAATAAATGCCATGTACAGCAGAGCTCTGACCCATAGCAGGGCAATTTCATGCCCTTTGCTAGAACACAGTGACCCAGCATTAATATTAATATGAATGATTAAATATGCTTTTTTTTATTAAATAACCAAAAAAATCATCTATATTTCTTGTTCTTATTTAATTCACATGGGAAGCAGGAGCCTGCCAATTCACGCTGGCATGCTCCTGCTTACCACATACATACTAAATCTGTTGTTCATGATTCAGTGCAACACCTCATACTACAATCTAGTATACATTATGGGAACACAGTGATGAACAGATTATATGCAGTACAGTACATTGGAATATGTTTTTGTCAATCAACAGTGGTGACAGTGGTGACAATGATAACATTGACTAAGGTGGAAGATCTATTTAACATGGAATGTTGTTATGGGAAACCTGTACAAACAAAAAAAAGAGAAAAAGGATTCCTACAAGGGGCACACTTGGGCTGACAATTTATGGCTTATTCAGCATTCATGTTTTATGTTTTAATAGAGTGTCCCAAGAAAATAAATTAAAACGTAACTTTTATTGTTATTTTATTAAGAACTGCGAAATATTAAAATTTATGTGAAAAAAAGTGCATTAAAGTGAACAAAAAAATAAAATAGAGCTGTCCGTCGTTAATGTGTGTTTATTTATTCTGGTCTAATGACTGGTAAACTGTGTGGCAGCACTGTAAAGGATTGTGAGTCTCTGTTTTATGTATCACTTCACTATTATGAGACTTATCAAAGAATTGTTACTGTATCCTTAAAGTTCTCTCAGAAAATTGTTACTGTATTTGTTATGTTGCAGTTATCATCTGCAATAATCTTTTTGTGGTCTCAAGATACAAATGGTTCCACTAACCCACAGCTATAATGTGGTAATGGGGATAATTCAATTGGACTCAGTCACGTGAAGTGAAAGGGATTTTTTTAGTATTATACCCTTATTATATTAACTGCTTCCCATGTACTTGTTGGCCAAATCGTATTATAGTCTGATATGTGCTTTCTGCTGTATTTAGCAGTATAAATGCTATATTTAGCAATATGTTATCAGTATAATACTGAGATCTGATGTCTATCACTCCTATGCAACTTATCAGCAACTAGTATTACGATACAGGTTTGCCTGTTATATATAATTTCCAATCAGTCATAAGGGAGAGGCTGATCATGATTGTATTTATCAATGACCGCTTATTTATATAATATAATATGATAGTCCACTGGATTGGATAATTGGACACATCAGTACATTAGTTCACATGCAATCATATAGTCCAAAGTGTGTGGGTAGCAAATATCTGTGCTATCCAGGCTGACTGTATGTTCACCCAAGGATTCCACACAGTAAACCTATATATTGTCAGCGCACCTCGCACAAGTATGATCAAGTATGATCACATCACATAAATAGTGGATTTTAGATCGTATATCCACATATATATTCAGCACTCTTTATGACATGAAGGGTATTACTACAACTGATTTGGGAATAAATACCTATGAATACGTAGCCTGTATCATTTAGGATTGTGAGACTGTTTGCTGCAAAAATACCCATGCCTTGTTGTTCGACATAATTAACATCATATTATTATTACAGTCAGCCTAAATAGCACAACTAACCATTCAGATGTTTGCTACTCGCACATTTGCCTAAATTTGCGTAAAAGCCCTATGAAGGTGTGAGCAATTTTAAGCGAATTCGGCCTAGTGAAGGGTGCGAGATCAGCATAATTCTTGTGCCATTTTCAGCACATGAAAATGGCACCCGAATGGCATCTTGCACCCTTTGGACCTAATAGGATCGACCCTATGTTCTTTGTTACCTGTGTACTTTATATTTGGAATGTGAAATTATCTGTCTACAAAACAGAGCAGAGCAGAGATTCACAGATATTTTTATGTTTGATAACATCTTCACTTCAGATTCATGTTTCAAAGTATATGGACTGTAGACATATGTTTCTCAAACATGCTTAATACAAGACAAATGCTCCGACCCCCATGTTATGGTTTTAGTTCTGTAATATCTTCTGATTTTGTTTTGGTTGTGTCAAAACCATCATCACCTGTTTTGGTTTTGGATGTGTATTTTTTTTTTAAAATATGATAAAAACCGCACAGAACTTGGGACCTATATTAATAACCACAATATCGTTAATTCCCAGTCATGTCCTGCGATCAGGTAATCACGATCCAGCCAGAGTGAAAACTCGCCCCTTGTAAGGCTTGGAAAAGTGATTAGCTGCAAACCAATTCACAACTCACTCACCATCTAATTAATTATTTACTGTGTGCAGTCTGTGCGGAAGCCATTACCTCGGCAGGTGTGATAGAAGCAGGATGATCGAAACCGGAGCTGACGTCACATCCCCTTCTTGAAAACACCTGGGCATGCCTGCATTTTTCCTGACACTCCCAGAAAATGGACAGTTACCAACCCCAAATGCTGGTTATCTGTCAGTCAACTTCTGTGCAGCCAGCAATAAAAAAGTGCAGGATTTTAATGTAGGACGGCCTCATGTATGCGTACTATGAGCCTTTTGTTAATAAAACTGCATTAATAGAATGTTTAAATACTGTAGGTGCCTCTTGCAGGCTATTGTAATCTGCTGCATCTGAAGAAACAGCATTGGATGACTCTTCCTGAGTTTTGTATCACTCACCTGCTCCCCGCACCTGCACCCTGCTGGGATGTACTGCTGCCATCCTTGGAAGCTTTCTATGGCACATGTTCTCCTTGGCGGCTCAGTACCGCCCATCAGCCAGGTGGGTTATGTACAACCCAAATTGTATCATACCATATAGCAAGACAAATAGAAATGATAAGAAAAACAAGACAAGTCATATTAATCATCAACACTATGGTTTTCTTGATCTAATACAGTTTGAATGGCACAAGTTGTTTATGTTTAAGTGTAGAAACATCATAACCTCGAAGTAATGTAATAAACTAGGTCATGATGGATACAATCTTGATCAGTCCATGCTTTAGAACACTGCAAGCCAAAATACATATGAATGCCAAGGGACTAATACTGTAACTGGCCATATGAGAAACATTGTGTGATGCATCTCTTGTTGAGTTGTTCAGTAACATTTGCGACTTCATTTTTCTGTAATGTGTCAAACCAATATTGCAAAGTAAACAACACACTACCTATTCTTATAAGTCATTTCATTGAGGTTGAGGGAGTTTTCTAAATCGATTTATACCAAACAATGTGTTCAGTTTCTAGAAGGCTATTTTATTTGTGTCCTATTTTTTGCACATATAGAACAGTGCTGAAGGTTGTGTCAGGGTTTATAAAGGATTCTTCTCAATTAGAATCCCATACACCGGTCTTCCTAAAAATCTTAACCATAAAATGTTTCCTTCTTGAAGTAAAACTGAATACTTATTCTCCTGTGAGAACTGGAAGTTGTCTTGCCATATTTCTGCCTGTAAAATCCTTTAAATGTTCTACCTAGTTTTGCAATTGTGCAAACCACTGATCTTTTCACTTTACTATTAACGGTGGGTAAATAGCGCTACTTCCTTTGGAAGTGTGACCTACAGTAATTGTTCCATTTCACTTAAATTAGGACGAATCATCCAGTTGGTTAAGGGAATTATCATATTGAACAGGTTGGTTTATGTAGAAGGTACAACATGCATGCAAATGAGACCATTGAAATGTGTAAAAGAGTAATGAATGTACCTGTGAACCTGCCGGGTGACCTGGAAAATGTGAACTGTGTGGGGTTCTGAGGACCGAGTTTGAGAACCCCTGGTCTAGGGTACCTGAAACATCATAAAATAATCAACTAAATATTAATTTATTCTCATACAGTATCACAGTGCTAAAGAAAGATCTACAAGATGCTGCGGCAGGGGCGTAACCAGATGTTTGTGGGCCCCATAGCAAAATCTTAAAAGGGGCCTCCCCACCACCAGAGGGATTCATGGAAAAAGCGGGAATGTGAGAAAGTAGGAAGTCAAGAGAGTTGAAATAAATCCGGGGGGTAAATAGAAAAAGGGATGAGAGGGAGAAGAGAGAGAGGTAGGGTGTCAGAGATTTGGAGAATCAAAAGAGAGTGTGGAGATAGAGACTGTCAGGGTAGAGAGAGAGAGACGGAGTGAGAGAGACCATGTCTAGAAGTAAGATGTGCCCGGAAGAGTGATAGAGACTGTGTCCCATGGGGCAAAATATTGGTGGTTCTACACTTAAGGTAAAGGAGGGGAGGGAGAGGGATTGGGGTAATAGAGGGGGAGGCTCTCACATGCTGGAAGGAGGGCAGAGGTGGGACAGAAGGTGAGAAGGGAAGGGGCAGATAGGAGCACAAAAAGATAGTGTGGAAATAGCTTTGTCACATAGCAAGCTGACACAATCCAGGGGAGACATACAGTAGGAGGTGAAAGAACCTGTCACTTACAGGGGGGTCAGCAGGAAGACGCAGGTGAGGAAGGTGAGGGTAAAACACATGACATGCCGGAGGGGGGAAGGGGCACCTTTAGAACCAGTGCCCACGACCCCCACCCCCAGCTGGTTACATGCTAAGCATGGTTTGTGAGATATCCTGCTTTGCCTGTGACCCCCGAGACAAGCCATGTACCTACACACAGATATACTGTATATCGGGTGTTTGGGGATCAGATCTAGTCTGCCCCATTCCACTTTCACCGGAGGAAGGCATTTAAATCCACACTACTGTCAGGCAATGGCATTGCAGAGAGCCAGTGAGCGGTGACCCACTGAACCCGAGCTGCTGTGCATCCATCTCTTCCCCTCCATGCTTTAAATTATGCTGCTGTGCACCGCCATGCAAATCCCCCATCCACCTTCCTGCGGCCGTGCATTACCTGGTTGCGCCTGGTAACATGAGTGGCTGGTATCACGAGTGGCTGGCGATTGAGGATGAGCAGCGGGGGCCCAATACACCCGGCAGCAGGCTTCTCCTGGCGCCAGCCAGGGTCTACATTGCAGGCTCCGCATTGTTGGGTCCAGAGGAGGAGGAATAACCTGCCTGGGAAACAGAGAAGGCAGCTGCAGCTCCCTCTACAGTGTGGCGGTATACACAGTTGGCCTTAACTGTACCTTGTCACTGCCTCCGGCACCTCAGCGCTTCAGGGGCTGGCGTGGAAAACTACTAATAAAGTAAATAATATTAATAATTCAAAAGGGTGCATGGGATTGCCTGCTGGACCTTCGGGCCCCTCAATGGCCTGGCCCCATAGCAGCTGCATATCCTGCACCCTCAATAGTTATGCCACAGCAGAATATGGGAAATACTACATCAGATTTGTAGGACAGAACTCCCCCGGTGTGAGATATTCAATTTATGACTAATGGTTTTTGTTTCCCTTTCCTTTTTAATATCTGTATTTTGACCAGTGGCATAACTAGGATATATGCACCCCCTGCTGATTTCATAGGCCAAAGTGAATGCTGGGATAATGGGAATTCCAGAGCTAAAGGACCAAGCACCAAGGAGATTAAACTTCTTTGGGATAGTGCAGCTCATAGCTCCACCCCCTTAATACCCCTTCCTGTCCTCAGAGACCAGTTTTTAACTTTACAAGCTGAGGACTAGGGATAGGAGAGAATAACCACTCAACAAAACATAGAATATCCACCTTGGCCTATGCTAAAAGGATTTTACAGGTAAGAGAAAAAATATCCCCTTTTAACAAATGGCCAGTGGTGAATGCTGGGATAGTGGGATGTCCTAATGCTGTGCCTTATGGGTGGGAACGCTCCTGAGCTGCACCTAGGACACCTCTGCCCAAAGCCACATCAGCTGAAACAAAGGTGTCAAAACTATAAAATTTGATGGGCCACATAGCTGCCATGCAAATGCTCTCTGCCAAGATGCCTGCATGCATGGCCGACACAGACCTCATGGAATGAGGGACTGGCCTCCTGGCCAACAGATACGCTTGTTGGATTGTGCACCTTAGCCAATGGGCTATTGTACCTTTAGAAGTAGGCCAAGCAAGTTTCCTGATATCATACAGGGAATCAGATTTCCTAATTGTCCTAGTTTTGGATATGTAAAGCCCGAAACACATCAAGTGTCATCTGCTTCTGTAAAAGGTGGGAATCATAAGTAGTTGCTATTTTCCATTGAAACAGAACAGAAAGAGCTGACACCTGAACCTTTAATGAAGTGTTGCTGAGACCAAGGTCAAGGCCAGACTGCAAAATGGCTAGAGCTAGACAATCTCTATACCCTAGGATTAAACATTTTAGGTACAAATACAATGGTAAATCTTCACTGAAGATAGCTTTCTAGCTGCCAACATAGTTTCAATGACCAAGGGCAATTAATCTCTCTTCCTCAAGAATGACTGCTCAATAGCCATTCAGTCAAAGCTAGCCTGCCTAGGTCCGGTTGGCAGCAAGGACCCTGACACAACAGGTCGGGATGTAAGGGTTGGGGAAATGGAGGAGCCCAGGACAACTGCAGAAGATCCAGGTACCAAGACCATGTTTGCCAATGGGAGGCAACTAGAATCATGACCACCCACTTGCGTGAGGCATCTGAGAAGATGCGGAAGGAGGAGTGGTACTAGAGGGAAGGCGTATACCATCTGAAATGGCCAAGGAGTTGATAGGGCATATACTAGGCAGGTCTGAGGATCTCTCAACTGGACCCTTACAAGTGCAGATTTTTGTTGTGTCAGGAGGCCATCATGTCCACCTTGAGGATGAGCAGCGGGGGCCCAATACACCCGGCAGCAGGCTTCTCCTGGCGCCAGCCAGGGTCTACATTGCAGGCTCCGCATTGTTGGGTCCAGAGGAGGAGGAATAACCTGCCTGGGAAACAGAGAAGGCAGCTGCAGTGCGCTCTACAGTGTGGCGGTATACACAGTTGGCCTTAACTGTACCTTGTCACTGCCTCCGGCACCTCAGCGCTTCAGGGGCTGGCGTGGCAAACTACTAATAAAGTAAATAATATTAATAATTCAAAAGGGTGCATGGGATTGCGTGCTGGACCTTCGGGCCCCTCAATGGCCTGGCCCCATAGCAGCTGCATATCCTGCACCCTCAATAGTTATGCCACAGCAGAATATGGGAAATACTACATCAGATTTGTAGGACAGAACTCCCCCGGTGTGAGATATTCAATTTATGACTAATGGTTTTTGTTTCCCTTTCCTTTTTAATATCTGTATTTTGACCAGTGGCATAACTAGGATATATGCACCCCCCTGCTGATTTCATAGGCCAAAGTGAATGCTGGGATAATGGGAATTCCAGAGCTAAAGGACCAAGCACCAAGGAGATTAAACTTCTTTGGGATAGTGCAGCTCATAGCTCCACCCCCTTAATACCCCTTCCTGTCCTTATAGACCAGTTTTTAACTTAACAAGCTGAGGAATAGGGATAGGAGAGAATAACCACTCAACAAAACATAGAATATCCACCTTGGCCTATGCTAAAAGGATTTTACAGGTAAGAGAAAAAATATCCCCTTTTAACAAATGGCCAGTGGTGAATGCTGGGATAGTGGGATGTCCTAATGCTGTGCCTTATGGGTGGGAACGCTCCTGAGCTGCACCTAGGACACCTCTGCCCAAAGCCACATCAGCTGAAACAAAGGTGTCAAAACTATAAAATTTGATGGGCCACATAGCTGCCATGCAAATGCTCTCTGCCAAGATGCCTGCATGCATGGCCCACACAGACCTCATGGAATGAGGGACTGGCCTCCTGGCCAACAGATACGCTTGTTGGATTGTGCACCTTAGCCAATGGGCTATTGTACATTTAGAAGTAGGCCAAGCAAGTTTCCTGATATCATACAGGGAATCAGATTTCCTAATTGTCCTAGTTTTGGATATGTAAAGCCCGAAACACATCAAGTGTCATCTGCTTCTGTAAAAGGTGGGAATCATAAGTAGTTGCTATTTTCCATTGAAACAGAACAGAAAGAGCTGACACCTGAACCTTTAATGAAGTGTGGCTGAGACCAAGGTCAAGGCCAGACTGCAAAATGGCTAGAGCTAGACAATCTCTATACCCTAGGATTAAACTTTTTAGGTACAAATACAATGTTAAATCTTCACTGAAGATAGCTTTCTAGCTGCCAACATAGTTTCAATGACCAAGGGCAATTAATCTCTCTTCCTCAAGAATGACTGCTCAATAGCCATTCAGTCAAAGCTAGCCTGCCTAGGTCCGGTTGGCAGCAAGGACCCTGACACAACAGGTCGGGATGTAAGGGTTGGGGAAATGGAGGAGCCCAGGACAACTGCAGAAGATCCAGGTACCAAGACCATGTTTGCCAATGGGAGGCAACTAGAATCATGACCACCCACTTGCGTGAGGCATCTGAGAAGATGCGGAAGGAGGAGTGGTACCAGAGGGAAGGCGTATACCATCTGAAATGGCCAAGGAGTTGATAGGGCATATACTAGGCAGGTCTGAGGATCTCTCAACTGGACCCTTACAAGGGCAGATTTTTGTTGTGTCAGGAGGCCATCAGGTCCACCTGTGGGCAATACCAACAATTTATTAGGAGGGAGAAAGGACTAGACTGGACTTCTTCCAATTGATTATCCAACCATGAGACTGAAGAAAGTCCATCCTCAGCTGTAATTGAGATTGAAGGTCTTCCCTCGACTGAGTCAAAAGAAGGAGGTTGTCAAGGTAGGGACAAATCCATACTCCCTAAAGGTGTAGCCGAGCCGGCATCACTGCCATGCAGGGGCGGATTGGCCCTGGCGGGAAACCATGCCATTTTCCGGTCATCCGGCCCACAATAGACCAGAACTGGCCACTCTCCCCCATGTATGGTCCGCGGAACATGCCACCGTGCCACCTTGATTTCACCTCTTAGTGCGGCAATGGCATTTTGCCCTTATCAAAAATGGCCACAGGAGGGCTGCTGCACATGCGTGGAAGCACGCAGCTCCTCCCGCAGTGCACACAGTCACAGGCATGGATGCAGCCCCCCACCACGGAGGGGGAGCAGAGAAGATCCACCCCTGCCCATGTTCAGGGCCCTGGCTCCCACTGTATAAGCACCACTGCTGCAAGGGATGGGGAGCGAGATCTTCTCTTGGGAGCTGGATTTGACCTGCAGCCCTGGAGAACCAAACTATCACTGCAGGCTGGCTCCCAAATGGCATTGTGACACTGCAGTCTCCGGGGACCTCCTTTGACTCCCAAAACCGTATCTGTGTAGGCTGGAATGTCCACTGCTGGGAACTGCTACAGGTTGGGCATATGTTGGCCAGAGATGGTGCGGACACCCAGACATATAATGAAAGCAGGGGGTGCAGTGCACACGAAGTAGAAAAAAGCTGAGAGGAATCCCAGCAACTGAAGGTCCCTGATGGCGTGCAGCAATACAGAGCATCCTGCCCAAAAGCAGCCTATTTGAAGCCACAGGAGGATCAGGTTAGTAGTGACTACAGTGGGGTTAATGTGTTCAAACCTTCAGTGTCAACAGGAGCCACCTCCCTCAGAACCTCCCCTGACTTACCCTAACCATACACCTTCCTAACCCACAAATCCTGACTATACAACCCCCACCATTTAACCCTAACTATACACGCCCATAGCCTAACCTTAACTACACATCCTCCCTAGACTAACCCTATCTATACACCCCCAACAGCCCAACCATTCACTTCCCACTTGCAGTGTAACCCCCCCCCCCACCCCCCCACAGCCTAAACCTAACCATACACACACACCCCACATCCTATAACCCTAACCATATACACACACCCTGCAGCCTATAACCCTAACCATACACACACACACTGCAGCCTATAACCCTAACCATACACACACTGCAGCCTATAACCCTAACCATACACACACACCCTGAAGCCTATAACCCTAACCATACACACACATCCTGCAGCATATAACCCTAACCACACACAAACATAGCAGCCTATAACCCTAACTATACACACAAACCCCACAGCGTAACTCCTCCCCCCCGGTTGACCATGTTCCCTTGAGACTAGGGTGACAACTCATCCCTTTAATCCGGGACACATATTAATTACACAGGTTCTATGGCAGTTTAAAACCAGGTGAAATGGAGTCTTGAGGTGTGGCAGTTTAAAACCAGGTGAAAGCCAGCCACAGAACCTGTGTAATTAATATGTGTCCCATATTAAAGGGATGAGTTGGTCACCCTACTTGAGAACCCCCTTCCATTAGGGCTGCTTCACGATATTTCCTGGGCTGGTTTTAATTCCCAATCTGCCCCTGCTGCCATGACTTTTATGAAGACATGGGAAGCTGCTGAAAGGCAGAATAGAAGGGCCTAAAATTGGTCATGATGGTCTAGTACCGCGAACCGAAGGAAGCACTGGTGCTCCAACTTTATAATTATGTGGAGATACATGTCTTGTGGCCCTCCAGCTGTTATAAAACTACACTTACCAGCATGCCTTGCCATAGTTTTAGCATTCCCTAATAGCAAAACTGTGGCAAGGCATGATGGAACTTCAAGTTTTACAAGTTTTACAAAAGCTGGAGGGCCATAGTTTGGACATGCCTGGTCTACAGGGAGACCCATTGTGAAGAACTGAGTCGGGGGCCTGGACCAAAAGGTGAGTGAATAGCAATTTGATATCACATCCAACACCCATAAGTCAGACATAGAATTTGGCCAAACTTCTGCAAAATGAAATGAAGAATACAGCCTCCTACCTATGAGACATCCGATGCTTGTAGTATGGAATTAGGACACATGCTTATCCCCTGCTTTAGGGCTTGGCGGATATGGATTATTGGGTAGACAGAAGGATGGTCGACAAGCATTAGGTCGACATGCATCGACATGGGTTAGGTTGACAGGGTAATTAGGTCAACACAAGCATTAGGTCAACATAAAGTTTTTCGGTACTTGTGTATTATCACGGCGCCCATCGCATCACATACCACTAATTAAGGTATGCGATGGCTTGCGATGGGACCGATTTAAAGCTTTTCCCGGGCAGAGTGTACAATTTCAATATTGTGCGATTTCAATGTTAAATGCCCAGCCAGACCCGATTTTTTATTGTATCCCCACCCTGATGGGTAATAAGTATGTTAAATGCCCCCCTATTGTTAGCGCCACCCCACTATCAACGCCAACACGAAGCATGGCGAGCGGTGGCGGTACGCTTCCTCTGACCTTTTCATACCCCCACTATCCACGTCGGCATGGAGTTGATTTTATATAGTGTGGCGAGCGCAGCGAGCCACCGAGCCCGAAGCGTGGCAAGCGCAGCGAGCCCCGCGAGGGGACGCGCATAACTTCACAAGTATTATGCGTCCCCTCGCGGGGCTCGCTGCGGTCGCCACGGCTCGCCACACTATATAAAGTCAACTCCACGCCGACGTAGATAGTGGGGGTATGAAAAGGTCGGAGGACGTGATAATGGGGTGGCGTTAACAATGGGGGGGGGGCATTTAACATAGTCATTACCCATATCAGGGTGGGTGTACAATCTAAAATCGGGTCTGGGGGACATTTAACATAGGAATTAGGCATCTGGGTGCATGTGCGACCTAAAATCAGTCGCATCGGATCGCAATTTTTGGTTGTACAATGACCTGCGATGGAAATCGGGGGCGCCATGATAATACACAAGTACCAGTTTTTCACATTTTTGGTCCCGAATTTTGACACAGTCGACATGGACACTGCATGGACACTCACATGGTTCTCTGCGCTCTCTACGCTTGGCATGCTATTTTATTCTCCCACCCGCCCTAGAGGATGGTAGGGCATGAAATACCCCGTTAGCACATGTCGGCTCAAAAAAAAAATGAGCTCTTCTCCTGTTAACAGCCAGCTGCCGAATGATTAAAATGGCCCCCACACTCAGAGAGGAGGAAGGAGAGTAGCGCCCTCCGTGGGAACTCAGGACGAGCCATTGCCAAGGGGAGGGGAGCAGAGTAACAACCCCCTCCTGGAACCACAGAGCGTTGCTGCAGGATTTGCCCTGTTAAGTCCTGCAGACATTGAATATGTCTCCCCGCAGCACAAAGATTCCTGGTGGTCTAGCAGTTTCTCAATATGGGGGAAATCACATACCTGTACTTCTACCTCAGCCATGGCTCCCTCCAAGCGCAGGTAAGTGACTGGTGTGAGCAGCTGTGAGGTCCATCCACCAGTTGCCGGGAGAAGTGTGGAAGCTGTCAGCTGCAGCGCAATGTTATGGTTTCGGGAGTGAACCTGCGGCCTGGACTGCTGCTTAGAACAGCCACAATGGGACCTTACACTGCCTCTGTTGACCCCCAAAGTAAGGTGACCGGTTCCTGCAGAAACCGTTTGAAAGGGCGAGTTAAGCCCGCCCTAGCTCCGGTGCAGACAGGAGTTATATGAGGACAAGGAACCGGGGACCCCCTAAGGGTACAGCCAAAAGGTAATATAGCTGGGGAAGCCTAACTAAAATTAAAGAAGGCAACTTGCCGAAACTAACTTACCCAACTAATGTGCCAGGGACCTAGTCGCCAACCACCAGCGACCACGTCGCATACACAAGAATAAAAAACACCACACCAAAAGCACACCACAAACAATACGCATGGAACACTGAACACAGAATAAGGCACTGGAAGTTAGTACTCATGCAAAAGCAAACAAGGATACAGCATACTGCTGAAATGAGACCCTTGCATACCAAGCAGAGGGTGGGTAAATAACACTCAGGAGAGCAACAAGAAATAATGAAATAAACCAAGCCCCTAACAGGGGTACTCACGAGACTGGGAACAGATAGCAAGGCTGGAACACAACAGGGATCCAATACCATGGAACAGACAGGCACTGGAGAGAGGAGGCAGGTGGATAGCTCAGAGACTGAAGCTGACAGATATGATTCTGTAACTGAATCAAAGCAGGCTGGAACTGCCAAAGGCCAGGAAGGCTGCACTGGGCTCAGTACAGGGAGAAATGGAAAAATAACAGCAAACAGCTGGTGAACTCAAAACAGAGCAGTACCCAGACAGGTTACCAGCTGTGGATCGGAAATAGCAGCTACCTGCACAGGAAACAGGAAGCTGGTTACTGGAATCTAGAAGCTATCACTGGCAGCGCAGAGCTAGAGAGAATCCCCTATGAAGGGCTCAAGTGATTAATCAGCTGAGAGAGATCCAGGCAGCTCCCAAGCTGTACAAACGAGCTTCTTACCTTGTAAAAAATGAAGTTCACAGAATATTGAGCTGTAATGGCACATACCTACCACTGGAGGCCATTAGAGAGTCAAATGCCAAACACAAACTTGAACAGAACACAAAACAGAACTGAACCATTAATCATGGTTCCTAACACGCTGGAGTTGCAACGCTGACAGCCTGAACGATTTAAGAAAAAATTATAAATAAAAAGAAGAAATTTAGGGCTGAATCAGCCCTCTCCTAAAAACAGCACCCTGTTCCTCAGAGCACCAAGGGAAAAAAATGATCTCTGAGGGCCGGAAAAGGTATTAAGGGGATTGGATCTATGGGCTGCACTATCCCAAAGAAGTTTAATCTCCTTGGTGCCCGGTTCTCCAGCCCTAGAATACACACTATCCCAGCATCCACCACTGGCCATTTTAAAAAGTTTCCCATCCACAATTTGTTGATGTATAGGTATACTCCTTCTAGCTTACAGTGTATGTACTAATTGTTATTGTGTGTATTTTTTATGCTCTGATACCCTGTTTCGGTTATATACACTGCATGCAAAAAGTGCTTTGTAGAAAAAAGATAACTAAATGCCAAAAAACCCACCCATGCATTTTTAAAATGTCTCCTGTGAAATATGGGCCAGGATCAGTTTGCACAATTTTACTAAATGAACCATGAGATAAAATATACTGTATTTTTTTCATTCATTTCAACGTAGTGAGTGAGTGCAGGTACAGTAAGGTTTCAACCAACTTAGAGGAAACACCAAGAAAAATGAAATCAATCAAGAAGTGTCCGGAAGTGGATCAATGTAATCAATCTGAAGTGATAGCCAAGGACCTATGGGAATTCACTGCAAAATAGAATTATCTTAACATAATAGGAGGTAGAAGAGCAGTACTCCATGTGCAATGAAGTGTTTTTACATTTGATTAGAAGCCGTCTCCTATGAGAACATATGTTGACAGTTCTAGATTTATTTTTTTTCAGTCACAGTCGCTGACCTTTTGCAGCTCTACTGATTATTAGAAATGTTTTCTAAAATTAAGCCCACCCCAAACTTCAGGGATCTGATAGAGTCAGAGCACAAACCTGGGTTTTCCAACCAGGCTCGAACAAATCATCATCATCCCAGCATCTGATCTCATTGGTTTTTGATTCAATAGACGTCCATACATTGGTGATCTAGGTACCATTTCACACATGGCCGTGCACTGACAGTCTGTTCTGGTGAACTGATGATTACTGAGCTAACCTATCTGTCCACTGCAGTCCCCTCAGGATCTTTAGTTTTATAATTGGCTGAGATAGATACAGTAAACGGGCTAAAAGTTATCAAGTCATTTTTATTTTATTCTTTATAGTGCAGGCACTTGGAGGTTACATCTGTTGTCTAAGTGTGTAACACTGGCACTGAGCATTAATCCTTGGTGTAACTGATTAATGGTCTAGTATTTATTGTTACTGTTGTAGTGCAGATGCAGCCCAGGGATAACAACCAGAATTTTTTTTTTGTCACTGACCAGTGCAACCCAGAGCATGCATCTATGCAGGGGGACTGCCAATGCACCCCCTGTGACACTGCTGTCCACTGGTGGGACAACGGGACAGTTCCAAAAAATGGGACTGTCCCGTGAAAATCAGGACAGTTGGGATTTAGAAAGATAGAGGGCCCGATTCAGAACTGATTGCATGGTAATAAATTTGTAGCAGGTAAACGTTGCTCCGCTAGAGTGAAATACCACCAGGCGAATTAATGTGCTGACCCAAATCTAACTCTCTGTACATGTTACATCTGCCTCACCTGTAGTGCACATGGTTTTGTCCATTTGAAAAAAATTGCACCCTTGCTAACAGGTCTTAATTAGGCCCATAGTGAGTATACACTACAGTAGTGCTTACAGTGTCTCCTCCTCTGCCCCCATTAGGCAAAGCCAGGGACAGTGGTAGGGATTTTGGTACTCCCAAGCAAACTACAGAATAATGCTCTTCTTTTAGAATTACTGTGCAGGGCCAAGATGGAACTACAGTAGTAGCACTTCATCATTACAGGTGGTGGAACTCAGTTCCCCTCTTCCCCCTCTCCCCCCATTGTAACCCCTGTATTGGACAATATACACACAAATTTCATTATCATCCATATAATTTAAATTATTGTCTACATTATACGCGCCTTTAAAATCAACCACAGTGTTGTAGGTGAAAGTGTACATCACACCATATTGTTTATGTACTAATTAAACAAATTAAATGGAGGTAGAATGTATGTGAATCCTTAAAAAGTAGAGTAGCTGCTAATCCTTCAAAATGAAGTGAAACCAGTAAATTGAATATTCCAAAAATGAATATACTTTTCTTTTATGTATTTATTTTTCTTTATCAAAATCATCCAACATTACATTTATTTGTAGGAATAAATATGTAAACCTCTAGTTTGTATCAGTCCTTTTAAGCGATAATTTGAAATGTTATTATACACTAGGGGTGAAATTTAATAGGATGAGAGATTCAGAAAGTGAGAGATTTGGTAAGAAATCTCCAGTTTTTTTAAAGCGGCAATCATTTACACTGCAAAACCAGTTTTGCTTTTGCAGTGTAAATGATTGCCGCTTTAAAAAACCTGGAGATTTCTTACCAAATCTCTCACTTTCTGAATCTCTCATCCTATTAAATCTCACCCTCGGTGTGAGTTTTGGTGTCACAACCTATTGGAAAAACATAAACCAATGTATTTACTATCAAACTCTAGTCTTCACACACAGGTTCATGGGTTACGGAAATCCTTTGCTCAGACCACTTCACAACATTTCATGAGAATTTTTTCAGGAAAAGTGGTATGAGAGGATTTTAAAGAGAATAAATAGATAGCAGTCATTTCTCTTCAGCTGTTCAACTATCATCAAAATCAACATAAAATAAAACACTTCAATGGCATATTTACAAAATGTAAGATCACAAAGATGCTTTGAGTATGAACAATGGAAGCAAGATAAACTTGAAAATGTAATGCTTTTCATAGGGGCAGATGTATGAAGCAGTGGTTAAGCCCTGTACACACAGGGCGATTTAAGCCATTATTGCTGGCTACATTTGCCAATGTGTTTTTTATGTTGTGGGAGATAAATCTCTAGGAGCGCGCCCCTGCAGCCAGCTCTTAATGGTCGGTGGTCGCAGGAGCATGCTCCTGCAATATGGCTAACAATTGCTGATCGCTGGTGCACAATGTAGCAGCGACCAGCGATTTCTAGTCAAAATGAGGTAGAGACAGAATAGCTTACAATATTCAGCCATAATCGCTGGTCGCTGATGAAAACAGTGCAATGAGCAATATATTGCTGAGATATATTAAGCCGCAATTGCTCAGCGACCATATTGCACCATGTGTACATACCTTAAAGCTGTGCTCACATGGTGCAATATCGCTGGCAATATGGTCGCTGAGCGACCATATTGCCAGAGATTTGTTTGTGCTGCAGTGATAAATTGGCGGGTGCACGCTCCCGTGTTCAGCCTCCTAATGGTCAGCTCCCCTAGCAGAGACTCCTGTTCATCAGTGACCATCTCTGCTCGCTGATGAAAAGGAGACACTGAGCAATGTATTGCTCTGCCTGTGGCAACCAATCAGCACTGGTAACATCTATAATTTGCATAATAGAAAACTATATGTAGTGGAAAATGCTCAATTAGTTTAGAGATATCACTCAGGTGCATGAAAAGGAGTGGTACAGTTGCGTAGCGACGGCTCCGCAGCCCTGGCGGTGGCAAGTGGGAGCCGGCGCCCCAGGTCTCAGGGTCACGGAGCCTTAGGCAGCAGTTCTTTGAGAGCTGCAGCACCCAATACTTAAACTTCCATTTTTCTTCGTCTCTGGCTGTCTGTGTGAGGATGCTTATTGACCTGCCCCGTGACCTGCCCATGGGGCGGACCGCGGATGGGTCAATGAGTTTCCTCACACAGCCAGCCAGAGAGTTCCTCTCCCTTTCTTCCTGCCTGGCACTCCTCCGTCTTCAACACAGCCTGCCCCACTGTCCTTCCACTGTGTGTGGCCACCTCTCCCCCCTGTGCATGGCTTGCTGTATAGAGGGGCAGCCGATGGAGAGTGAGCACTGTGTGGTGGGGGCTGACCCCCAGTGGCCGCCGGTGCAGTGAAGTTGCAGCCTGTGCCGGGAGTATCTGGCACAGGCACGCAGGCTGCAATGGATGAGACAGGCAGGGACTAGCGAGGCACTTTACCTCCTCTGCTCGCCCCACTGCCTCTCAGCTACCTCCACCGGCCACGTCCTGCTGTCTGCCTAAACAAGTTAGGTAAATTATGGCAGCAATTTACATAAAGTGTTTTTATAATGTTTTCTATATATATTTTATTTGCGTACCAAACAGGGGTGCAGGGAGGACAGGGGGATAGATAGGTGAAGAGGGAACAAGGAGACAGAGAGGCAAGGGGGGGGACAGGGTGGATGGAGAGGTGAAGAGGAGACATGGAGATGGAGATGGAGAGGGAGACAGAGGTGTAGGGGGACAGGAGGATGGAGAGGTGCAAGGGGGTAAAGGGAAGGATAGAGGGATGGGGAGATGCAGGGGGTAGGTGGCAGAGTGGTGCAGGTAGGACAGATGATGGAGAGTTGTACAGGCAATGCAGAGGTGCAAGGGGGATTGAGGGCAGATAGGACAGGGGATGCAGAGGTGCACAGGGAAACAGGGAAACAGAGAGGTGCAGTGGGTATCGGGGGCAGAGATCAGCAGGTTGAAATGAGGATGGAGAGGTACAGTTTTTTTTTACTGTGATTGCCAATGTCTGGGGAGGGGGGGCGCCAGAAATGTTTCTGGCTTGGGGGAGCAAAATTTCTAGTAACGCCACTGGAGTGGTAATACTTAGTAAGAGAAAAGCATATAGTTTCATCCAGCACACTGAATGACATCAGTACCCAGATTTTAATACTGTACTACATGATAATAGAATTCAGAGATTTTGATTACATACAGTACTCTATACAGTATTTTTTTAAATATCTAAATAATCCCCCAAGCCATTACAAAAATATATGTAACCAACATCTCTGAATTATGTTATCATGTAGTATTTAAATTTGGTCACTGATATCATTCTGTGTGCTGGGGAAACATTATGGGCCAGATGTATCAAGCTTCAAAAAGTGATAAAATGGAGAGTGATAAACAGTCAGCCAATCAGCTCATACATGCCATGTTACAGACTGGGGGCCAGATACACTAAGCTTCAAAGTCAAAAAAATTGTGAGTGATAAACAGACAATCAGCTCCTACCTGCCATGTCAAAGACTGTGTTTGAAAATGTCAGGCAGGAGCTGATTGGTTGGTGGTTTATCACTCTCCATTTTTATCACTTTTGAAGCTTAGTGCATCTGGTCCTGGATATGAAACATGACAGGTAGGAGCTGATTGACTGGTTGTTTATCACTGTCCACTTTATCAATTTTTGAAGCTTGATACATCTGGCCCTATATAACATAAAATTACACAGAGCAGCTGATTGTTTGCCATAGGCAACTTCTACACTGGCTCACTTCTACTCCCTTATCACTGCTTTATACATTTACCCCACAGGGTTCTATGAGCCCGATCTGTGGCTATGTTTTAATTAAATGTTCTCTTTCTAAAGTATAATAGCATCTAATTAACACATAATGGTAAACAGTTGGTACCAACTGAAAATACCAAACGCACCTCCAAATATCAAAGAGGTGCATTTAAAAAATTAAGTATACCACAAGAAGGAACAACAGTAGCATAACTTACCTTAACAAACCTCTATTCATAGAGTACTCTGTGTAATATGTATTGCTGAATACAGCTTAGTGGTGTATTAGTATATGGATTTCTATAATATAAAATATAAAATGTCAAATCAATACATACTGCATATAAAGTTTTTATAATAGTCTTTAAATCATTTTATATAACATTATTTGAAAAATTACTTTTTTTTTATAATAGTCTCTAAATAAATACAGAAGTTTATCTCTATGTTTTTGCAAGAGTGGAAGCAAAAACCCCCACCCAAAAATGTTATAGTCAAAAACATGTTGCAGATCATTTTTCCAGTCTGCTACCGGACTTCTCATGCATTTAGATCAGAATGACATCAAATAGATCCTTTGTTTACCAGCAACCATTTTATGTTTTTAGAGGCATTATCTAGCAAAGAAGACTTTCCAAACTAAGGGGGTTATTCGTAGATCGTTGGCCTGCGAATTCGGTCAACAGCGCATGCTTACTGTTTGCAGTACGCATGTTTGAGGCCATCTAGCAATAAAATCCATCATCTTTTTTAATTGCTGGCATCACGCAAAATGATTTACAGGAAGCCGGTGATTGCAGGTGGTACCTACCAGTTTTCTGGGAGTTTCAGGAAAATGTAGGCATGCACAGGCATTTTCAGGGAGGATGTGTGACGTCAGCACCGGCCCTGCACAGCTTGCTTCTATCTCATTGTATGAGTAAGTCTTGGGTTAAGCACACACTGCATACAGTGGAAAAATCATTTGATGCTAAGTTAGATATAAATGGATTTACAGCTAATCACAGGCCTCCGATATTTTTACAATCTATTTGCAGCCTTGGGTGGGATTACACTCTGGTGGGGTGAAGGCTATATGATCCCAGGTCTCTGCAAATTAGCAAGGAAGCGATCAGATCTCAATAACTCCCTAAGATGTAATGCAGCACAGTTACTTACATTACCACAGTTCTGGTCGTACTTTGTGAACACTGTATATTATTGTTTTATGGAAGTGAAAGGCAATTTTTAAGGCCAACGGTTGTACAAAGGGTCCAATGCACCATGTTAAGATCATATGCTTGCACTGCCATAAATTGAGCAGAACAAATCATTTGTATTCTCCCTCAAGACTTTGGTAATGAATGTCTGAGCAAGGATACTGCTAACTCATTATATATTAGAATAGGTCCATGTGTTTAAACCATTGCAAAGAGGTTATGGACACTGGCAGAAAGGGGTATTGTTAAAAGGCATTTAGAAAGTTTATTCCATTGATGAAGGTCCATGAAAATAGAAACTGCAATGCATTTAAAGTGCCTGAAATGGACACAATAGTAGTTGGAAGGGCCTTGAGGATTAAGTGTACTGTAAATTTAATTATGTGTATTGTGTGAAATAAATTATTGGATCTAACCTGATGTAGCTTAGAGTTTTCATAATACAGAAAAAACTAACATAATTATACAATGATATGTTTAACCTTTTGATTGCCAACATCTCTGTAAGAGTTGTGCAAAATATCCGCTAAAAAGGCCAGCTTTGCTCACATTTGTTATATATATATTCAAATAAAAAATGTATAAAACTTTTTTTTATATTACCTATATATGGTACCCATTACCTGTCTTTCTGATGTGTGCTTGCCAATTTTTTACACCTATTTTGACAAATTTACTCGGCACTCAAATGGTTAATATATGTTAAGGTAATAAAACAATGCACTATTATAACAGTAAATGGCAGCTTGTCATCGTAATCACCGTAATTCCTAATTCTAATTTTACCCATGCTGTAGAAAGGGAGGGATTGGCTCAACCAGTATTTGGGAAATGGGGGCATGTTGCCCCCATTTTCCCGGCATTGTGAGGCCAAGGAATGCATAACAAATTCAATTTCTTTGGCCTCGCAAGCCACCATGAGATTGCAAGTCTGAGTGGTGCTGCCCATACACGCTGCGATCCCGGCATGCGTTCTGGGCTACAATAGCATCCATCACATCGCATTGCACGCCTTGTACATGTAATGCGATGCGATGTGATGAAAAGCAAGTACAAAAAGTATGTGCAGCACATACTTTTTGTACTGTGCGATGAGGTGCCGCGGGAGCACGCACCTCAAAGCACACATCACACCGCCGGGAATCGCAACGTGTATGGGCTGCTTAAGGTCAGACTCCCTCAGGGTGCAGTCACAGACGAACATCTGCAATTGCAGTTGTAAGTGATTGCAAATGCAGGCAGGAGGTAGTATGCACCTTTTAGTATATGGTATATAACACTGCTGCATCAGCGGACATGACATTGAAATAAGCATCTAGGTGGCAGAACCTGATGGTTAAGTTCCATTGAAGGGCACATGGAGTAGAAGATAGCCTAAGTAAGAGAATGACAAAGATTTAAGGGGAGGGGGCAGTGCTGTTGTGAGCTTACATTCCAAACGTGAGGAGCAGGGATGACACAGATGGGGTAGACAGCGAGCAAGCAACAGAGATATGGCTGGGTTTGATGAATAAGTGTGTCTAGAGTGGGTCTATGTGTTTTGGTACCTAGGGCTTAATCAAATGGATGATCTGGCAACAAGTATTCAGTAATTTTATTCTCTATTAGCTGACTTCTAATTAGATTCAATTTATGGTAAAAAAATAGCCAATTATAAAGCATTTTATCATAGAAATAAAAATGTACTTGATTTGTGAGCAAGCCCTCCAGAAAAACAAGCATATCTTGTTTCCTGTTTTCCCCTGATGTGCACATATGAGAAGCACTCATACCACGATGCACATGTATGACTCCAGTGATTTTATAACAGCAAGGTACCTACAATACTTTTTTTTCTTTAGTGCTCTGATCAAAAGTAATTACATAATATCACTTGGATCAGAAATATCAACTGACGAACAATTAACGTTGCATTGTGCGAACCCTTTCATAGCCAATGCACAAGGTAATACATACCTCCCAACATGACCCTCTCCAGGAGGGACAGAATTCTCTGTTTCTGGACTTTCCTCTTAATTAATGACTGTCATTACCTGTTTTAAACAGGTTAATGGACAAGAAAGGCATTTCACCACAGGTGAAACAGAGCAATGTGTCCCTCCTGGAGAGGATCATGTTGGGAGGTATGGGTAATATTAAATTAACTGTATTACAGAGCTCAGACTTTATTTTTTCATCTTTGTCATTTTTTTTACCACACTTAAGAAAAAATGTAACTGCAAACTATAGAGATATGCTAAATAATAAGTGCAGTTTGCCACTAATGAATTTACCGTGTGATGCAAATCTACTGAAACTGAAAGTTCACTTTTATACAGTATTTATGTTTTTCCCTGCATTATTTTTAAGAAATAGGCTACAGAAAACATTATGTAGGCTGACTGGCATCCACTGATATTTTGGCAACTTTACTGCATCAAATGTGGATTCTGGTGCTTGCATTTTACACTTCATCTATTAGAGCCATCTGTAGCTTGATATACTGTAACAAATCAGAATGTCACCAAATTTGGCAGGTACACTATTTAGGAAACGAGAACTAGGGCTAAAAAATTAATACTGTAAAACCCTTCCATGTAAAATCAGTATGAAAATGGAATGGAAAATATTGACAGTGTTTTTGCTTGACAAGGGCAACATGGAAAAAAAGTGGGCACAAGGAAAAGATCGACACATGTACATTTTTAACATAGTTTTGCTCGCTCCACTACTGCTGCACTTGACACAGATAAACGTTCTAAATGATAGTCCAAGAAGATGGTAAAGTATGAAAAAGGTTTTTTTAAACAGTTAAAAACTCATGTCAACCATATGCTGTGTCAACCATTGTCATGTTGAACTTTTGTCCATGCTGACTTAACGCATGTCGGGCAATAGTGGTCGACTTATTTACTATAACTCTTATTAGTGTTGACTGAAAGTCCAGATATCGAAAATGGACAGACATATAATTTTAGCGGTTTTATCAGTAGTGTAACACAATCAAGGTAATTATAAATGAATGAATGTTTAGTCTTGTTCTATTTGTAATTAATCTGTCCAATTTTGTGCTATTTTCATAATAACTTTCGAAATTATTATATAATTATTCATACCATTACTTTATTATATCATGGAAATTAAGAGAATTTGATAAATAGGACTGGAAACACCATCTGTAAGGTAAGTTATTTAGTAAAATACTTTGTCTAATATGATGAGAACAGGAGGACAATCTGATGAAGCTGTCAAATAAAGATTCCCACTAACCAATAATAGATGATCAGCAAATGAGTATAATCTAGAAGGCAGCTGCTGATAAAAGGTTTTAGAATAAACTATTGAAGCATATAAATAGTAAAACACTAATGTCTTACCCAAAGCTGTGTACACACGGGGACGATAGGGGCTAAAATCGCTGGAAATATGGTCGCTGGCGACCCTGTTGCCAGCAATTGGAGTGCACACCAGCGATAAATTGCCGGGTGTGCGCTCCCGTTTTTAGCCCCCTTATGATCGCTGGTCGCAGGAGCTTGCTCCTGCGACCAGCTGATTACCTCTGCTGCTCCATCGGCAGAGATTCCCTTTCATCAGCGACCATCTCTGGTCACTGATGAAAAGGAGAAACTGAGCAATATATTGCTGAGCAATATATTGAAGAGCAATATATCTCCCCGTGTGTACGGGGCTTAAGAGACAACAAAACATCATGTCAATCAATGGTAAAGATAAATAATATTACTATAAAAAATTTGGGTACTTATGTAATATCTGGGCTCCCGTTTTTCTTATGAGACCGCGTCCGCTCGCCACGCTTCAGGCACGGTGGCTCGCTGCACTCGCCACACTATATAAAATCAACTCCATGCGTAGTTGGATAGTAGGGGTATGAAAAAATGGGGTGCATTTAACATGGGAGCCCAGATAATACATAAGTACCAAAATCTGATAAGACCTTATTTTAACTAGGATATCAACTCCACAAGCTTTAATGTTATAAGTGGCATTCAGAAATCTATTGCAGCACAATATCTGCAGCACCCACTTTGTGCAAATAGAAGAGTATCTTTATTTATTTAACTGGATAATTCACCCCACAAACTTTATAGTAACATACCTTCAATTGAAACATACAGTATTAAACTCTGTACAAAAAATGCTGGTAAATTGCAAATAAGGGAAAATAAGGGAAACAGAAAATAGCCAAGATGTCATGCCATTGCAAAGAGTCAAAGTGATACAGTACAATGCGTAAAAAAACAACAACATTTGTAATAAAGTACTGTAATTATTACTACAAACAAATGCAACCTGCTAGGATACAAAAAGCTTCATGTTTAGTCCTCCTTAAGACTGCTTACTGGCAAACATTTTTTTGTACACTCTGTTTGCCTTTGTGAGTAATCATGAAAATGTGTAATTTCCCTAAACAGGAATCACCAGATTAATTCCTGGTACAGGCAGAAATATTGTCACAAATGAAGGAGACTCCAAGTTACCCTCAATTGCGTTAAGTGATGAGGCCATTTTATTACTAGAGCTGCATGGTCCTCCTGCACACCAAGTAGTGAATGGAAGAGAAACCTTGAGAAAGTAACAAAGTTTAGGATCTTTGAGAGACTCAGGCTGCTAATCTAAGCATGAATGATTCAGATTATCTATAGTTGTTTCAGTTTGTATTGTTAGGAGGAAATGTGTGGCTTTAGCTTAAAAACATATTAGAAATTCTCACTTAAATACAATTTATTAACCTGTGCCTTTTGGGAGAACAGATTGCTCCTGCAGCACAGAGGTCATAGAATACTTAATGGCTTTGATTAAATCCTGGTAAGAAGTTGGAAGATTGAGGAACTTTATGTGGAGATCAGAAATTATACATGCCACAAGAAATCTGCTTGTGTGGAAGGTGCAGCTACCATTTTTGGATACCCACTCTTCTTCCTGCTTAGTGGAAGGGGAGAATTTTTTCTCAATATAGGTGAAGCTCAACCCACAGTGAATGCCACCAATTGCCTTCTATTGGAGAAAAGGAATTGTTCTTGCACAAACACAGATGCAATCACAAGGTAGCAGACTAGCTTTCAAAACATTTGCTTTGAGCGGGCTTACTAGTTCATTAATATGTATGAGGGTGGATCAATAAGTACCTGTGGTTGAAGACAGGTGGCATTGCTGAGGAAAGTTGGTATTACTATTGTGTACTACTATCTTTCAAAGAATGCCATTTCGGAATAGTTGTGGCAAAATTGCATGAATTGCGCTATGAACTGTTTTTTTTCCCACAAGCCACATTTACAGGTTAGGGAACAGAAAGAAGTCGCAGGTAGTCAAGCCGGACGAGTATGGTGGATGCGGCAACAATTCACAGCTTAATTCATGCATATGATGGTCCAGCCTATTGTCCTTGCACATTCGAGGCTGCAATCGACTGTGACTGTCAGTGGCAACAGTGGTCATGTGATGTTTATCCTGTCCTATAGGGTTACGGAATCCCTGTAGGTCCAAAATGATCTACAAGGCATACTGTGAGAGAGCCGCACTGCCACTCTTAGGCGGCTGTATCACAGTCAGTGGGAACTGTGCTTGTGGGTGCATGTGTGTGCTCCGCTCAGCACGTGGTAACTGAGCACACACAGCCTAGACATCAAGCAATACAGCGAGCGCTGCAGCATAACTTATTAATGAACTGGCTGCCCTGTTGCTAGGGGCTGTGTCATCCAAATACCCCCTCACATTGTTTTTGTGTCCCCAGCCATTACTCATTAATTTACCTTCTGCAAAAAATAAAAGTGGTCCTATAAATGGGAGCTGTACTCTTAATAGAAGGCTCCCATAATTATTACTTTTAACAACTGGCCTTCCAGGTGTGGGACTACAAATCCCAGCATGCTCTGTCACAGGTTTTCTATTAGAACATGCTGAAAATTTGTTAGGCATCCTGGGATATGCAGTTCAACAGCAGCTTGAGGGCAGATTATTATTGGCCAATACTGTTAGAAGGACCCTATATGGTAGCCTCTATCAGTAAGTGACTTCCATATAGGCAAGGCCACAAAATGCTGACCCCTGACTGCACTCTGGATCTGAAAGGAAGTGGAAACTAAAATAAGCAGGTGAAGGAGAAGAATTCAGTTTTAGGAAAAAAGAAGAGAGAAGAGCAGATTAAAAGAAGAAATCCAGGTGAGTGTACTGTATGTACAGTATGTTTAGCATACTCTTTTTTTATTTTATTTTGCTGTTGAAACAAAAAATCCTATACTGTATGTAAGCTCTCCATCTTTCTCTAACACTGTCACTACACTGATCTTTGCGGAACATGTACAATATTCTATTAACCTTGATGCATATCAGCAGATAAAATTCATGACCAATGGTCATTATCACAATATCCAACTACCTGCCATTTTTGTTGGCATATAAGAGACCTGAGATCGGGCAAAACATGGGATTGGTGATAATGTAAGTTCTCACAAGCAGGGCCCTCTTCCCTCATGTGCTTTTGATTCTTTTACTTAAACCATTTTCTATTCCATACTTCCTTCAATGCAACCAAATCCTGCGGTTTTATGCCACCTTAATACTTATTTCAACATCATCTGCTGATGCAGCTATGGCTATATACCATATTCTTGACCTATACTGTCTTTTAATATAATTTATAATAATATTATTATAATTTTATTTATAAGGTGCCACAAGTGTTTCGAAGTGCCAAACAGAGGAACAGTACAGGGAGACAAAACTTAACATTACAGTAAATAAATAACAAATAGATTACAGGTAAAATGAATGCCACAGTTCAATACACATTACAGCTTAACTGTAAGTAGTGAGGACTTGATCAACGTGCTACTAGAGGCTGTTGGTCAAAGTTGGAGATGAGTTTGCTGACAAAGATGTTCACTGAGTGTTTAAGTATGGGAGAGCTGTAAGTGAAATGTGAAGACAAGAGGGCATTGACAATAGGAGGGAAGAGGGCCCTGCTCTGAGGAGCTTACAATCTAGTAGGAAGGGGAGACAGACAGATTACATGAGGTGCATGCAGGTGGGAGGTGGCTTGATAGCGGGAAGTAAGCCGGCAGAGATGGTCAAGGCAGGGGTCAGAGGACAAGCCTCAGGACCAGTTATGCAGTGGATAGGTACTCTTTGATGAATAGGTAAGTTTTCAGTGGTCGTTTGAAGCTTTGCAAAGTTGGGGAGAGTCTTATGGAGTGAAGGAGTGCGTTCCACTGAAGGGGTGCAGCACAAGCAAGTCCTAACTCTAGCGTGGTAAGCAGTGATCAGGGTGGGGGAAAGTCGACAATCGTCGGTTGATCAAAGAAGTCGGGAGGGAGTATGAATGGAGATAAGGTTGGAGATATATGAAGCAGTGAATTAGGGATGAACCCTGTATGTGAGTGTGTGCTTTGCTAACGTGTTTATACGCTGTAACTGGGTGCTGCGGATTCCTTGTGGTGCTATATAAATAAAGGATAATTATCCCATGTGATCATGGCTCCCAGCAGCTAATTTTGCAATGTAAAAGTTAGAATAATAATACATTTTCTTGGGAATAACTAACTACAGGCCTTATCTTTTTTTTATTAATAAATAGTTATAATCCTGTACCAAAAACCTCCATTTAATGATGCACTGTAGTAGGGCCTACACATGTAGTGATTTAGAGGCATTTTGTAAGCGATATGATATCATTTGACTTGCTAGCTTAGAAAATGCTCCTACATCACTCTGTGGGGGTTATTCTGTATTTGTTTACAGGTTTTTTATGCTTTTGCTAGCAATATTTCTACATTTAAAATATATATATATATATATATATAGACAGGAGGTAGCGGCACTCGCACGGATTCCACAATGAAATTCACAACCAGTCAGGTTTAGAGTTTAAGATAACGTTTCGGAGTATCAGTCCTTTATCAAATCAGAAACAACATAGAGTGACAAAGAAATAAGCTTACCTAAATAGAAGAACCAGCACCAGATCCGCCTGCGTGTGCAGCTGGGCGGGCGTCCACTGAGCCTCAACGTGCTTCCGGGTGTCGTGACGTTCACAGTGAACGTCCTCAGCGTAAAAGCTTCGTTGGTTGCCTGGCAACCCCCGCTCTGCCTCGCCGCCGGCTAATCCTGTGTGTACAAAACAAACAGTGTCAAAAACATTACATCACGCGTGTAAGTGGACATTTCCATATGTCTGGACCAGCAGAGTCCAATCACCATACTTTTCAATAGTAAATATATCGCATGGCATCTGTCAATAAAGATTGCTAAATCACGAAAATAAACAAAAGAAAGACAAATACAATAAATGCAAAACTACAAAGAACGGGTCAGAGAAACATGTTAAGGGACCACTGTTCATTGAGACCTCTTGGCCACATTGTATCAAGGTTGTATATCCAGCGGCTCTCTAATTGGAGAAGTCTCTTGGCCCGATCACCTCCTCTCAAACTATAGGGCACCTGATCGATAATGGTATATCTCAGACTAGAGAGGGGATGTTTGGCCAGCATGAAATGGCGCGCCACTGGTTGGTCATGTTCTTGTTTCTTGATGGCTGTTCTAATTGCTGTCCTGTGATTGGCAATCCTTTCCCGTAAGGCTGGATCAAGGAGACCACCAGAGAATTTCTGACGACAGAATACCCGAAAGTACCCCTGATGTACTGTCTTCCAAAAGTACATAAGAACCTCCTCAAACCCCCGGGAAGACCCATAATCTCGCCGAGAGACTCATTATTCAGCCCAGTATCCACGTTCTTAGACCACCTACTGCAACCTTGCATCCAGCGGCTACCGACGTATCTACAAGATACTACCTCTTTGCTCATCAAACTTAGAGATTTTGGCCCCACGATCCCCAATATGTGGCTGTGCTCTCTTGACATTACAAGTCTGTATACCAGCATCCCCCACGAAGAGGGGATTGCTGCGACCAAAGCCATCCTTACCCATGATACCCTATACACTGGACCACCCATCGAATTTTTTGCTCAATTGCTTCGACTAACACTTACACGCAATTTCTTTATCTTCGAGAAAAGATTTGTGTTACAAAAAACCGGGTGTGCGATGGGTTCCCCGGTCGCACCGTCCTTCGCAAACGCCTACATGTATGAGACAGAAAAAATGTTGTTCCTAGAGACTCCATCGATGGACAACATCGCTTTGTACACAAGGTACATCGATGATATCCTGCTGTTCTGGACAGGCTCTAGAGATGATTTTGAGGATATGATGCAAAAGATCAATGCCCTTGATCATCCAATAAAATTCACTTACAACATGAGTCAATCGATGATTCAATACCTTGACGTGCTTATTGAGATTTCTGGCGACTCCTTAGTGAGCTCTATTTATTCCAAACCCACCGACAGGAATACCCTGCTCGATGCCCGTAGCCACCATCCACCTGCCTTAAAAAGAGGCTTGCCTTTATCCCAATACATCAGGGTAAAGCGCATTACCAGTGATGCTGATCAATTGGCTACCCACATGGATAAAATGACAGACAAATTTCTTAAGAGAAATTACTCCCCAAGAATCCTGGAATGTGCCAGATCCAAAGTGGAGTCAATGGCTAGAGAAGACCTTCTCTCTCGCAGGGTTAAAAAAGATCCCTCCAAAGACAATAGAATAGGGTGGGTTAGGGACTTTACCGATGCTGACCAGATTGTCTCGTCTGAATCCCGGTCCCTGTGGCCAGTGGTACAACAGGACAGAAGCCTTACATCCTTGAAGAACAAAAATCTCATGCCGTGCTACAAAAGAGGGCGCAATATCCGCGAATGGGTTGTACGCACAGATCTTTCCACTCGAAACTCCCCCAACACCAAAAGTAGGGTGGGTGGGTGCTACAGGTGCACAGGATGCATTACTTGCAGCGGTCTCTCCAACACCAAGGTTTTTTATCACCCCTTCTTAGGGACTAAATTCTCCATCAAATACCCCTTGACGTGCACTAGCACCTTCATTGTCTACCTTATCAAATGCCCATGTGGCAAATGTTATGTTGGCAAAACTGTAAGGACCTTACGGGAAAGGATTGCCAATCACAGGACAGCAATTAGAACAGCCATCAAGAAACAAGAACATGACCAACCAGTGGCGCGCCATTTCATGCTGGCCAAACATCCCCTCTCTAGTCTGAGATATACCATTATCGATCAGGTGCCCTATAGTTTGAGAGGAGGTGATCGGGCCAAGAGACTTCTCCAATTAGAGAGCCGCTGGATATACAACCTTGATACAATGTGGCCAAGAGGTCTCAATGAACAGTGGTCCCTTAACATGTTTCTCTGACCCGTTCTTTGTAGTTTTGCATTTATTGTATTTGTCTTTCTTTTGTTTATTTTCGTGATTTAGCAATCTTTATTGACAGATGCCATGCGATATATTTACTATTGAAAAGTATGGTGATTGGACTCTGCTGGTCCAGACATATGGAAATGTCCACTTACACGCGTGATGTAATGTTTTTGACACTGTTTGTTTTGTACACACAGGATTAGCCGGCGGCGAGGCAGAGCGGGGGTTGCCAGGCAACCAACGAAGCTTTCACGCTGAGGACGTTCACTGTGAACGTCACGACACCCGGAAGCACGTTGAGGCTCAGTGGACGCCCGCCCAGCTGCACACGCAGGCGGATCTGGTGCTGGTTCTTCTATTTAGGTAAGCTTATTTCTTTGTCACTCTATGTTGTTTCTGATTTGATAAAGGACTGATACTCCGAAACGTTATCTTAAACTCTAAACCTGACTGGTTGTGAATTTCATTGTGGAATCCGTGCGAGTGCCGCTACCTCCTGTCTATCCATTTCCCTCCCGGCGGATGCACCCCGGTAACTGCCTTTTTGGAAACGGTGTGCCGGTCCGTGTGCATAGATATATATATATATATATATATATATTTGACAGCTTTAAAATGTACTTTTATAAGTCTCCTAGTTTCATAATAGAAATAAAATTAGTGTTCTGTAGGTGTGAATTGTAATATAAGCCAGTGTGTGTTGTGTGTATGTAGATGGATGGATGGATGGATGGATGGATGGATGGATGGATGGATGGATGGATGGATGGATGGATGGATGGATGGATAGATAGATAGATAGATAGATAGATAGATAGATAGATAGATAGATAGATAGATAGTGTATGTGGTACTCAGAAAACCTTTTTTATTTACATTTTTAATCCATTTCACTATTAGTAGAATGAATAAATCTTAATTTTGTTTGAAATCCTAATTTGATTACTGTAGCAGAATATTGAAAACAATATGATATTAGACATGTTCTTTGTGAAAGATATAGCGATGGACACATTTTGAAACATTTTGTCACTGTATGTAATATACCTGAACAATTGTATTAGTTAAATAGAGCATAAATAGGTACATAATAAAAACAAATCTAGGCTGAAAAGTAGCCTCAAATGCCTACTTAAACTTTAAAAGTGTACATTATTCCCACATGGATAAGAAATTTACCAAAGGGTCAACTTCTTATATAGAAGAAATTGTTTGGTCTTTGAATCACAACCAAATAATGACGGATTCCTTTCTGGAACAAGGAGATCCTGAATATTTGGTTAACAAAGCATTTAAAGAAATCAGTGATGTTACTAATAGAGTTGAACTCCTAAAACAAAACAAAAAAAGAGACAAAATATAGAAACAATGCCAGTCCCTGTTCCGAGATTAAGAAAATGATCCCCCAAAATGATTCCAAATCATAATAAAAAGAGAGGAGCTTTTTTCATGTTATTAATGTATCCATGGATATGGCATGGGGAGATTACTTGTCATGAATGTTCCATAGTGTAGATGCATAAAAATGAAGAGGGTACCAAACAATGTCTAGTATTGTCTTTGCCAATGCTTTTTCAACAATACTGGTTGCTATTTTGATCAAATAATAACAAAGGTAAACAACAGAGATGTGAATCCCATCTTGCAAGAGGAGGGGGCAGACATGTTAATCTTATAAAGATTTATTTTCAAAACATAAATATTCAATGATAAGGATGCATATCCATACTTACAGTAGCAGTGCAGTGTATTTTCATATAGGGATATATTTTAATTATTCATCTGAATTACCGATACTCACTGGGAGATTTTTGGTAGAAAACACTTTAAGGTATCTTTCTCTCTCCTTGAAATATATGCGCGTCTCGTTCTCCATAATAAATACCCAGGATTTATTTACAAATGTCTTAAACCAATTACATACAGTAGGTGAATAACAGTCAAACTGCTGTCGACATGTTTTGAGATGGAATGTCTCTTTTTCAAGGCTTATGAGCAGTGCAGGTGGCAGGGTTCTTAAAGCCACAATGTAGTGCATTATTTCTTATTCCGGTTTATCAGACTAGATATGCCCTAATGGACTTTTTCCCAAATTATTTTACTCCGATTGGAGCCAGAAGTTTCTTTGAGAGCTAAGTTCTAAAGTATTGATGGGCACAGTAGGCCTTAAGTAAAGTTTGAATTTTTAAAAGATAATGATTACAATTTTTTACTTAAAACAGGAATAAAATAACATAATTAGGTAAAGAACTATATAAAGAATTACTTAGATTACGTATATAGAGGACAGACCAGTGGGTGAATGAAAGGAGAATTCCACAGTTTAAACAAGTCTATCCTGCTTAAGTTCAATGTCATGGTTCAAGCCCCAAGGGGTTAAGGTTTTTAAAGTATGTATAAGTCGCATTTCAGACACAGCAATATTTTTCTCAGTGTTCTATTTTTTCCAAAGAGAAATTATTTTTTTGACACCTACGAATCATTTGATATGTTGTAGGGCACATTGAGGATGTTCCCTGAAGTGATATTAAAGGTGATGTGTGTTGAGGCCTTTGGTTGTATTTCTGAGATGTTCAGCAATCCAGCTTTTAGTGACCTGGAGGTTTTTCCCACATAACACTGAATGAAAATTCATTGATATATATATATATATATATATATATATATATATATATATATATATATATATATATATATATATATATATATATAATGTCAGATGTTTGACATGTGATGTACTCTTTTATTATTATTTTTTTTTTGTGTTCTTCACTTCTGTATTTTGGTATATTTGGGGGAACTGTTTTTTAATTTGTCTACATGCTATATATGTTCCACTTCTGAGGAAACCCTTTGTTTGTATACTGAAGTGGTGCACTTACAAAATTATGTTTTAGATTAAATGATTTAATACACACACACACACACGCACACATATATATATATGTGTGTGTGTGTGTGTGTGTGTGCTTGGTGGTGGTGCAGGACAATCCTGATTATCATTAGGAATGTTTGAGAAAACAACTCCGACCACACCACCTAATACCCCCTTACAGGTGACCTCACCGGACCATACAAGAAAGATCTGGAGACCGTCTTACATGCAGCACGGGAACAGAGACATACTGTATTATAGAAGAATTATGTACAGCTTTGAAAGTGGACGATCCCTGAATCCCTTTATTTTTCACAGTCCCAAACGTCCATAAAACTTTGGACAAACCTCCCGGCAGACCGAACGTATCTGCTGTTGAATCTTTATTTCAACCAACTGCCATACACTTGGATGCCATCCTCAATCCCTGCAAATTCCATCCTATATTGAGGATATCATGGCTGTTATCCAGACTTTGGACAGTAAGGGTACAGTACCCTCAGAACTCATGATGTGCAGTGCAGATGTGACTAGCCTCTACACCTGCATTCCCACATGAGGCAGGTGTGAAGGCAGTTCCAAAGGCTTGACACATAACTATTTAATTTATAATGGTAAATATTATTTACAGGTGGCCCCCTCGTACGCCATCACCTTTACGTACATCATAGAATAGGATTTATTTTATCGCAACAACATATTAATTTCTGAGGTTCATCTTTATTTGAAATGTATTGATGATTTGATTATTTTTTGGACAGGTTTCAAGGAAAAGTTATGTACACTGTTTGATGATCATAACAAATCAGATAGTGTTGTCAAATTTGCTGATGACATCAGTGACCGCGATGTGCACTTTTTGAATATTAATATCACTTTGCAGGAGGGGTCCATTGTAACATCTACTGTATCTATGTGAAACCCACTGATAGAAATACCATTCTTAAGTCCAACAGCTTCCACCCCACTCACCTTAAAAAGGGACTCCCCTATTCCCAACTTTTAAGAGTCCGATGTATCACCTCGGATCCTCAACAAACAGTTTTAGCTTTGGACCAAATGGTCCAAAAGTTTGTGGAAAGGGGTTTTGATTGGCAAGAATTGAATAACATGAAGAGTAAGGTATTAGCCACTCCGCGACAGCACACCATGATTGCTCGTCCAAAGAAAGATATGAGGACCAGAATTCCGTGTTTTAATAAGTACACTACCAATACTGATGCAGATATTAGACAAGCAAAACATTGGTGGCCAATGATTGCAACGGATAATGATTTACCTACTCTCAGAAACTGTAAGCTGTTGCCTAGCTACATCAGAGGTAGTAATATAAAGTCATCAAATTAAATGTTACTCCATTACTTAAAAAACAGCATACCCATTTTCTCACTCAGATAACAAGATGCTTCAGATGTCTGGGGTGTACAACTTGTAACCACCCCCATATGGGCAAAAGTATTACAATTATGGCAGCTGTCACCTGCACTACCACATATGTAATATACATGCCCACATGCCCATGTAGGTTATCCTACGTGGGTAAACCCCAGAGAACATTTCATGAGCACATGGCACAGCATCGTAGTGCCATCAAACAGGCTCTCAACACTGGTCATAGTGAACAGCCTGTCGCCAGGCACTGAAAAAGCACAGTATTCCCAGCATCAGGGCAATTATAATTGACCATGTCCACTTACCACCAGGGGAGGCAATAGAGTAAAAATATTGTTACAGAGGGAAAGCAAATGGATATATACCCTCAACACCATTGCTCCCCGGGGGTTAAAGGAGACCTTAGGTCTCCAATGCTTTTTATGATAATATTTTTTTCAGAATGTGCAGTACACCACTTACTAAATTTTATATCAATTTGTAATATTATTTAGTTTTGATTCTATAAGTCTCACAGGTAAAGTCCGTTAACATTTATCACTCTCCATTTTATCAGGAGATGGTCTCTAGTCCTTTCCTATGTATAATGCAGGTGAACAGTGATGTGACATCTCATGTTCCCATGATTTTATTGATGTTCCAGGCTATGTCCTCTACTGACTTTTAGGACATCTCCCATGTCTTTGAGATATGAGGGATTTTTATTATAATGGTTTGCAGAAATCAATTAATCAAATATAAGAGATTCATAGTTTGAAAATTGAGCTATGATTGGTGCCAGGGGGGCTGGAGCATTAGACATTTGAATGTATGTTTGTTAATACATTATTAGTAGGTGTAAGGGGATCTTCAATATCAATGTACTCTAATATGTTATTATTTATGCTACTATTTTCATAACGCTTGTTGATCTATTACTTAATATTTCTTTAATCCCTCTTAATGGATCAATGTTTAGTTTTATATATTTATCTTGATCTCCTAGTTATCTTTGAATTTCACTTATGTAATCTTCCTTGTTAAGGATGGCAGTTCCTCATCTTTTGTCACACAGTTTGATAATAATATTCTGTTTCTTATAAATTTCATGGCTTCTCTTTCTTTTCAGGTCAGATTAAACTGCTTTCTTCTTTCTTTGGTCTGGTCTAAGATTTTCCAGAATTACTTTGGTTAATTTCGATAAAATTTTGTTTTACATGTGTAGGATAGAATTTTGATTTTCTCCTTTTTATATTAATTATATGTTCTTGTAGTCTATTTTGGTGTTTCTTCTTTGTCTTCTATTTTGTCTTATCCTATCATGTTCAAGAAATTCTATAAGGTGACTTTCCTTGTAAATTGCTAGATAACAATTGGTATTGATAGTCTCCAAACAGTACACCATAAATGCACCAATGATAAATTCTGCAGGGTATTCTTAGCTACAACCCACCCCATTCCTAAAAACTTGGCTCAAAAAGCCACACATTTGCAATAGTGTCTTCCTTCTAAAGGTTGGGTTGGCTTGACAGGTGGCATGGTCGACAGGGTTCTGGGTCAACATGGGTGAAGGTCGACAGGTGTCTAGGTCGATATTTAGGTCAATATATGCATTAGGTTTACATGGGTTTAGGTCAACATATGCGTTAGGTCTACATGGTTTTTTTCACTGTTTTTTTACCCGAATGTCGACACAGTCGAGTTGGAAGTGAACCGCAGCCCCTCGTATCACTCGCTATGCTTAGGACATGGTACCTTGCTGTGCTTGTCACACTATTTTATTCTCACACCACACCCTAGTGGATAGTAGGGCATGAAATACCACCTGTCGGCACATGGCTCACAAAACAGTGAAAAAAACCATGTCAACCTTACGACCTGTCGACCTAACCCATGTCAAACTAACGCATATGTCGACCTAAACCCATGTTGACCTTGTCCCATGTCGACCTAGACACATGTCGACCTTTACCCATGTCGATCTAGAACCCTGTCGACCTTGCCACCTGTCAACCCAACGGTGTTGACCTAATGACTGTCGACCTAAGTGCTGTCGACAATACGACCATATCCTGATGGAATGCATGCCATTTGCCACCACTCTCTGTCCCTGATTGTGCAACCAGTTTTTAATCCAATTACAAATGTTATCCCCCTAACCCTAAATTACCTAGTTTCATTAATAGCCTTTTATGAGACACAGTGTCAAAAGCTTTAGCGAAATCAAACAGTATCAACATATTTCCCTAAGTCTAGCCCCCTACTGACTTCCTCATAGAAGTTAATTAAATTGGTCTGACATGATCTATGTTTGACGAACCCATGCTGAGCCTTACTTCTCACTTTCTCCTGTTCTAAGGAATTTTGGATACTATCTCTTATTATTCCTTCTAATAATTTCCCAACAATAGATATAAGGCTGACCAGTCTATAATTTTCAGGGTTAGTTTTGCTACCTTTGTTCCATATTGGTACTATGTTAGCTATGCGCCAGTCCCTTGGTGCTTTCCCCGAGTTTATTGATTACCCAAATATTAGATATAATGGTAGTGCTATGACAGAACTAAATTCTTTTACTATCCTAGGGTGTATTTCATCCGGGCCAGGAGATGTGTTATTATATTTAGGTTCTGTAATCTATTTTGGAGTATTTCCTCACTCAAACATACAGTTTGGGAGCAATCAAGAGCTGACTGAGCATTTAATCTGTGGTAGATCTTTTGAAGATTCTTCCCTTCTATTACCAGGGCACCCTGCTCATTTTTTAGTGGACCAATATTTTCCTTCCTTAACCGTTTCCCGTTTTATATAACTGTAGAATATTTTGGGATTATCTGTCTCCCTTATCTGTACGAGTTCCCATGTCCTCTTCTGAAAAAGTTTTTCCCTTGTCCATGTTTCTCATCAGTTTCTGCTATTTGGCCACCACCCTTGCAACATATTAGCGATGCATTCCCATCAATATTTAATACAGAGAGGGGTTTTATTACCAATTACATTCCGTAGTAGGATGTGCTATAAATAATTTATCAACTACAATAATATAGCAAGATTCATGCTATAAATAAAAACACAATAACAACAAAAATATAATATCATTAATTCTAACTAGTAAATACTAATACATATTTCAAAGCAGCATATTAATAAAAAGGATTCCTTGGCAATTTTCACACCTATTTTGACAAATTCCCTTGCCACTCAAAGGGTTAAGGATGTAACTCCTACTTGGTTGGAGTAAAATAAAGTAGGAAATAAGTTAAACACTAAAATTAATAAGGAAATAAGTCACACTTTGGTGGATTAAAATAAGAAAGAAAAATGTTCATCACTAATATCTATGGACTGCTACAAAGCCCCATTACAGCTTACTTAATAATGGTGGTCCACTTTGTTGTTCATAATGCTCTTCAGTCTTAAATAGATCTGTAAACTTAATGTTCTTTGTTTGAGGTTTGCAGTTACCTTTATTTAAGATGCACTGATCTTAGTCTGAGCCTTGCTTTTCTGTTGATAACCAGAATTTTGTATATCTATATGTATTTGTTTATATTTAATGGCACCTGCATGTTTCTTTTCCGTGCATTTACAGGTCCAATTAGATTTTGTAATTAGATTTGCATTGCTCAGTTTTGTGTAAGGAAAAATGCACTAAAATTAAAAGTATTTACCATATTTTTATGTGATAAGATGCTAAGATTTTTTTCCATACTATATGTAAAAATAGAAGGTTTGTTATCTTGAGGTTTACAGGAATGGTTTATTAATTTTATATTCATATTTATTCATTTAAAAATTGTGCATTTTTTCTATGCTTGGCTAGTCTGTCTTCACTGGCAATACCTAATCAGTTTATAAATAGTAAGAAAAAAAAAATCTAATTCTCTCCTGAGTGACATTAAAATGGAACACGGATCTGCCACACTAAACTCTTATGTAAATGATTGCATTATTAAATTTTACTTTTAGGAGGGTTATTTCTTTTAGAAAATAATATTTAGCTAATATGTTATGCTTTTTTTTATGAAGGGAGTATCACAACCATGCAAAAAAGTCTCCATTATCAGTACACGAGACTGGAACATCATACATAGTTAATGACATTTTATTTTAAATGGCTTTCTAAGTACATGAGCTCTAACGAGTTTCTATACAAAGAAAACAGGTAATGGGATTAAATATTTAATGAAGTATAATATTAAAATATTCTAATTTTATGCTACATTGTTATACTTTTTTTGGTGGGCAAATATTGCAAAAACCCAAAGCTTTGTAATATAATGAAGATTTTATATAAACATTCCTTGCATTTTACTATTTCAAAGCACTACTGTATATTGTTGGGCAATTTGTAAAAATCCTTACAGTCAAAATTGGGGCTCTTGCAGGTGGCAAGTAGGGTAATGTACATGAAAGCTACACAAATAATTGTCTGACTAGAATGCTGGTTTAAAAAACTAAAGGCTCAGTTACTGAATCCAAATGTATAATACTGTGTATACCTACCACCCACAATATGTTGCTGGATTCTGTGGCTATGGCATGGTTGGTCATGCCTCTTATTGGGGAATTCAATTGTGCATTAGCCCCCCCCCCCCCCCCCCCCCCAAAAAAAAAAAAAAAGGTAGATGCAGCTGTCCCTACTACCTCCTAGGGTTCACACAAACACACAGGGTGGTCACACACATTGGGGGTATCACACACACACACACACACTTACAAAAACTCACAGATAGACAAACACACCGCTGCTGTAGAAGACTAGAGACTGTCTCCCACTGCCGGACACCACTTCAAGAGATGAGTAATTACTGATTAAACTAATTAGAATATACAATTGCTTAATCAGTCCTTGGGGGCAGGGTGCCACAAAGGTGCCAGAGCAATTCCCATTAATTTTCCCAAAAAATAACTATTTTAGGAAAAATCTGACTTGCTCAGGGTGTGTGTAAACCCACTGTGTCTTATTTTATCTTCTCTAATTGAATAGCAAAACTCAGCATCTATGGGGGAAAAAACACAGCAGGAGTTTTAAGTGTTGCTCAACTGAAACCCCATTTTAGTGTTACTAAAGGCTTCAAATGTATGTTTGCCAATACAGTTAAACTATACATGATGGATTTAGAAATTACAAATATCATTTAAGATGTGACAATTTTGGAGTTACTTCACAAATAACTAAAATACATAGGGGTACATTTACTAAGATGGGAGTTTTTTGAAGATGGGATGTTGCCCCTAACAACCAATTAGATTCTACTACTTATTTATTTAACACCTTCTAAAAGATAAGAATAACGTAATGTCTGCAATAGGCATGGAGTGGGTTAAACATCCAAGACTGTTGTGTGACCTAGGGAAGCATGTGACTCGGTGGTCCAATAAGGACTTAGGGAAGGGCAGTGTTAGCTGGGATATCAGGGCAGGAAAGGGAGGAGTATTTCTCTCTTTCCTGAAAGTTTTCTGGTGAGTGGATCTGTGCCCCTGAGCTCCCCAGTTAGTGTATAACTGTATTCAGTTGAGTGCTGTTATAACTGTATTCAGTTGAGTGCTGATACATTGCTTTGCTGCCTCAGTAGTGATTCCCCTGACTATTACCGTGCCATGCATACCTCCCAATTTCTAAAGATTGCAAATAGGGACTCTCACAGCGCCCGCAAGGGGCATGGCCTATGCTAATTAGGTCGCGATGTATGCTAATTAGGTCACGGTATATGCTAATTAGGTCGCGGCATATGCTAATTAGGCCGTGGTATATGCTAATTAGGTCGCAGCATATGCTAATTAGCATATGTCGCGACCTAATTGGCATATGTCGCGACCTAATTAGCATATACCACGGTCTAATTAGCATATGCGATTAGGCCCCCCCACCCCTCTGCGATGCTGAGTAGATGCTGTGCGAAGTCAGGGAGGCCTGAACAGACGCTGTGGCATCATCCCTGTCTCTGGCCCCCGTTCGCAGATGGGCTTGTGGTAGACGCCCGGCTGCAGGTGAAGCCTTGGAGGCTCCTGCGCTGCGGCCTGCTTCCGGCCTCAGGCCCCGGGGCGGCTAGAGCCAAGGGGCGGGATGCCGTGGGGCAGCAAGGCCCAGTGTTGTAGGTGAGCGCTACAGTAGCTGCGAACATTAGGGGTCGGGCAGCATGGGCCAGGTTAGTGCGGGCAGCATTTACATGCCCTCATCGGCCCGCTGTGAGGCGCTGCCACCTAGGGGACATACTATTGCATGGGCTTCTGGGGGGTGGAGTCAGGGGGGATGGCAGGCTTCCACCAGTGGGGTGCGCTCTGGATCCAAGGCAGGGTCTGGGGGTGCAACCACGGCTAGAGTCTCCACTACCTCCTTTGACCCCTCTCTGCTGTCCGCAGCAATGTCCTCCGTTGCTGGGGCTCTGGTGCCCATTGTTAATACTCTGCCCCGGGAGACGGTCGGGTCCCAGGCAGTTAGAGGATTGGTCTCAGGGGGCACAAAGGAGGCCCATTCCAGGGTGCTCAGAATTCTTGCAGGCTTTCAGGGATATGGGGTCAGCTGTTGCCATGATGGAGAGGGAGACACTCTGAGGTGATGGTTCTGTACAGAGCCGCATACGTGACCGAGGCCTACAGTCCTCGGGGTCCCCCCCCCCCCTTTGCATGTTCCCACAGATGTTGAGGCACAGCTGGACTGCAGCGAAGAGGATTCGTTCGCTGCTGGCGAAGTCGGGGAGGACGATGCAGATGATGACACATGGGCTGCTCAGCCTGAATCTTCAGACGTCAAGTCCCCACGGATTTTCGGGCAGTGGAGTCGGCTATGGAAGCAGGCATTGATAGTGATGCTGATGTTGGTACATGGGCGGCGCGGCCTGGATTTTCAGGTGAGGGGGCTGAGCCTGTGTCGGGCGGCTTATCTGGCATTTCTCACTCGTCCCCCCCCCATGGGGTTGACATTGGTTGGGCTCTGCGAATGCACAGCAGTCCTTCAGGTATCGAGGCATTAAGTGAGAGCCGTAGGGGGTAAATTTAGAAGGATGACTTTATGTTCTTGTTCAGCCTAACCGACGAGTCCATGTAAGCCTCCCAGGCTCGGTGTTCCTATGTCTCAATTAGATCAGCCCCAACCCCTAGATCAGTGGTTCCCAAACTATGGGCCTAGGCTCCCTGGGGTGCCTCGGGACACTTGCAGGGGTGCCTCGGGTTGGTGGGCCGGGACCAATTCAAACTATTTACGTTCAATTATTTCTGGACAAAACCAGTGCTGGTGGCTGCCAATCATAAAATGTGTACAATCGGAAGCAAATCCTGCCCTATACCACATAACTGACCCTAAGAAAAATATATCAACAGAATCTACTTGATTTGATATATTTTTGGGGCCTGGGGGTGCCTTGGAAAAATTCTGATACTCTATGGTGTCACAATTAGAAAAAGATTGGGAACCCCTGCCCCAGATACAGCGTTCCTAATAAAGTAGTTCAGCTCAGGGACCATCCTTCTCCAGGGTATTTCTCCAGAAGGGTGTGATTATTACTGCAGAATAAATAGATTACATAACATGGCGGTGGAAGCGCAGTACCAGCTAATGAGTTATTTAAGAGCATCAACCTATAAAGCTTGGATTAGCTGTATTCTAAGGTACAAGACCTGTCATTTGCTTTGCAATGCTAAAATTACAATGAGTGAGGGAAAGGGTGACATGATTGACGGCAGAACACATCAGGTAACTCTGTGTTCTCGCACAGTAATATTCCCTTCTAAAAATTTCCAGCGCTCCAGGCTATGCTACAGACGCATATCTGGATTAGGGGTCGTTCAAATCAAAATATTTGCTTCTCGAATGTGTCACAAGCAGCAAAATAATGAAAGGCAAAATCTCTAGCATTGCAGTAATAATCATTATTTTCGATAATAATATTCCACAATAATACTTCTAAAATTTATTGGATGCCAAGAACGAAATGAGTTTTGGTGGGCATACGTGTCCAGGTGAATTAAAATATAGACTTTAAGTTCAAGGCAGCAATCTATTGGTGCATACGTCCCCTGTAACGCACTACGTAGTATGGGAACAATGTACATCACCACTACAAATTAAATAGCAGCAATGCCATGAATAAATAAATCAGGATTATAACACCTTTAGCCTGTTATTCACTAGCCTTAGCGAACGGATCTGCTGTGGAGAGGCGAGGAATACTTCATCGTCAAGTGTTGCCGATGGGGTGTTCCATTTCTCGCGCATAATTTAAGGGGTTACACACCTTTACACTGGGGCGTTGAAGTGTCCCTGTGTCAGGACTGGATCTCTCACTACCTTTAGGAATTGCTTTTTGTTGGCCCTGCTTATTCTGAACGCTGCGCTAGGCTCCTGGGGGGTTTCCGTTCGCTATTTTGGTGTTCTAATTGCTGAGGTTGGAATGGAGGAGTGGTTACTTACCTGTCCTTTCTGGGAATCCAGATTGCCGCTGTGTATGACCTCGGTTACCTGAAGTCATTTGTACCCATGGGTCACTTGTCTACCACTCACTAATAAGGGCCGCTGCGGGCGTGGCCAGATCCCATCATCTGGTTCGCTTGTCTACCATAATTGGGCAGGATGGGATCCGGCTGGCTCTAGTAGTTGTCAATGCAGGGCTGCTGCCATCTACCCAGTAGGCCGGGTCTTCTTGGTTGTGTGGGCTAGGGGCAGCTCGCCCTGCAATGTTTGCACTTCGCAATTCTATTTAGGGAACGTATGTTCCGGGCGTTGGGTTGGCTGATCTGCGCAGTCAGGTTGGCGGGGGTTGGGGTTAATGTTGTCTATTCTAGGAGATGTTTAGTGCCGGGAACTTCAGGGTGGTACTGGCGCATTACCTAATGGGTATTTTCTTTTTGATTTTTCCAAAAAATGCCCTCCCCACCACCCCATCACCTTTTGCTTGCTGCTGGTTTAGGTTTAGGGTTGCGCAGACTCTGCTTACGATACGCTATTGTCCGGGAGGAGTCTATCCTTGCTGTTTTGCTACAGCTGCATGGTGCCCCTCGGGTGTCTTATCTGGTAGTGCTTTCTAGGACCCGCGCTGCGTTTTTTGCTGGCATCAGATATCTGACTAGTCCCCAGGGTTCGGGGGTTTAAGATTAGGCGGCCGAGATGGATCTGACGGCTGGGGGTGGAAGTGTGTCCTTGGTTCCTGTGGTGCCCTAGGTCATCCTCCCAGTGGCCTTGGCAAACATTTATACACTGGTCAGGCTTTCCTTTGCAGGCTCTGGCTCCTGCAGTTTGGTGGCTCTCTGATGACCTGATGTCAGTTTGCTGGGTCGAGGTGGCATTGTCCAGCGAGTTTCCATTGGGAATTTGGAATCCATTCCCACTGCCTTGGGGCTGCCACATCGGCTATAGTCACTCAATTGGCCTTGTCGAGCTTTAAATCGCTAGGAAGATGGTGCTCCGCAATTTAAATAGTACATTAGGCCTCACCTACTGCGCTGTAGGTCCTTGCGCTTTGTATGCATGTGTTTGATTGAGGTCATTTGTTTATTCCCCCATCCTTGTCCATCCTACTCGGGGATTAGCTACGCTCTGCTGTTGGGCCAGCGTCCGGAGTTTTCTCGCTTTTTGCCTGAACTGACGGACTGAATTTGATCACTCTGATTCGGCTATAGTCTCAATTAAGAGTCCCTCAGCAGGTCCAGTCGTTTTTTCTCCGGCCGAGTACACCCATTTTTTCCTTATACCCTTCCATTACCTTGCCCTCCCCCTGTTTGTCTCTTTCCATCTTTGTTTCCTGGTATGGCTTCAATTGGTATTGGAGCATGTCTTAAGCACCTAAAATTGTGCTTCAACAGAACAAATTTATTTTCTTTTTGGCAGATCCTCCTATTATACTTAGGTCAACCCTTTAATATAAATACTACTAGTCTCCTCTTATAGCTTCTCCTTTAGAGGTATGGGGAAGGATAGGCTCAGAGTGTGCATAGTTAAACATTCATTTCTGTATTGGGCAGCCGGCTGGGCCTCATCTGGGGGTAGGCCGGTTGCGAATTCTCTGTTAGTCTGGTGGCTTGGAGTTCGAGGGCCGTACTGGCTTGAGTTTAGAGGCGTTCCTTGAGGTGAACGTCCGCCAGTGTCTGAGGTCTTTGGTACTTCAGCTGGAGGCAACAATTTGGGAAAATGTCCCGATTGAAGCTGTCGGCCTTGATCTTGAGTGATCTTGCAGCCATTAATACAGCTTGGTTTTTCTGCACCTTGGTTGGTCTCCAATTGTTTCCCCGACTCCGTTTTGAGAGATGCTAGAAATGGTAAGGCTTCAAATGAGGCTCGGAAGCAGCTATATCGGCGGTGGCACAGTGGGTTCTAGCTGCCAGAGGTGCTGTTGACCCACAGGAGAGGATTAGGTTTTGGTGCCATCAGGTCTTCCTGCCTAACGGGGTGCATTTGGTTAGGGATGGTTCATTAATTTTGGAGGATCTATCTCTGGTTGTAGCTCAGTGCGTTAGGTTGGTGGCTGGGCGGGGATTCTGGGCTCAGAGTCCCCGCTTTGGCGGGAAAGAACGGCAGGTGAATAGAATTAGTTCTTATTCAAATGATGATGCTACGTATACTGTATGTTTGCTTTTCGGTGCGCTCGCCTCTCATTGGCTTAGGCCTTCGCTCGATCTCCCGCTCGGGGGGCAGCGAACCCATCAGATGGGTGGGTAGTCAATGGAGTAGGTCGAGCGGATACCGCTTGTTAGGGTAGGCTTGATTACGTATGCAGATTGTGTGGGTGGAGCTTAGTTAATTAGCCGTTCTTTCTGGGCCACCATTAATTAATTAATTATTAATAAATTAATCTAGCTTAAAAGTGCTAAAATAAATCAGCTAACAATTTCTGCCAAACCTAAGTCTCCGAGTCTTTATTTCAGGTTTAGTTTGTAAGTTTTGAAATGTGATGTATATACATGCTAGAGGTCACACACATCAGATGCTAGGATGTTTAGAATAACGTAATGTCTGCAATAGGCATGGAGTGGGTTAAACATCCAAGACTGTTGTGTGACCTAGGGAAGCATTTGACTCAGTGGTCCAATAAGACTTAGGGAAGGGCAGTGTTAGCTGGGATATCAGGGCAGGAAAGGGAGGAGTATTTCTCTCTTTCCTGAAAGTTTTCCCGCCCTCCCTCCCTTGTGTTATTATGGTTGGGTGGGTGTTAATCGCGTTGGCTGATAGGCGGGAAAGAACGGCAGGTGAATAGAATTAGTTCTTATTCAAATGATGATGCTACATATATATGTTTGCTTTTCGGTGCGCTCGCCTCTCATTGGCTTAGGCCTTCGCTCGATCTCCCGCTCGGGGGGCAGCGAACCCATCAGATGGGTGGGTAGTCAATGCAGTAGGTCGAGCGGATACCGCTTGTTAGGGTAGGCTTGATTACGTATGCAGATTGTGTGGGTGGAGCTTAGTTAATTAGCCGTTCTTTCTGGGCCACCATTAATTAATTATTAATAAATTAATCTAGCTTAAAAGTGCTAAAATAAATCAGCGAACAATTTCTGCCAAACCTAAGTCTCCGAGTCTTTATTTCAGGTTTAGTTTGTAAGTTTTGAAATGTGATGTATATACATGCTAGAGGTCACACACATCAGATGCTAGGATGTTTATATATGGTGTGTCCAAATGAAAAGCAGAATTTTGCTGTAGCAGTGTTGTATCTAATTGCAGTGCGTTAATGGGGGAAACTTACTAAGAATCCGAATACAAAAAATTGTATTCGTAATCTTGATACGAATGACTACGACCGCATACGGCGTATGCAAAGTCATGTTCCGGAGGGGAATTTACAAAGCCGTCAAATATGACTGCTTTGTAACCCTCCGATGTCATATTAATTCGTATTAACGGCCGCTAATACGAATTCCTATAGGCAGTCTGCACGGATCAGTCAGATCCATGCAGGCTGCAAGGTGTAAAAAAAATAGAAAAAAATAAATAAATAACCAACACCAGGCTGAAAGAGCCAGGGCCGGTAATAAAAAATCAGGAAACCCGACAAATAGGGGTTCCCCGATTTTTTAAAACCAGCTCCAGGTCTGGGACTGGTTCCAAAATAAGGGGGACAAAATGACTAGGGGTCCCCCATATTTTAAGAACCTGCCCCAGGCCAAACCAGCCAGCAGGGTAATGCTACAGCCGGGGGACACTTATTATATAAGGTCCCGCGGCCAAAACATTAACCCTACCGACTAGTCAGCCTGATCAGGGGCTCTGGGGGAGTGGGAACCCCCCCAATAAAGGGATCCCCCCCTCCAGGACTTACCTGACCAGGCTGAAGCCTGGTGCTGTCCCCGGTGACCCTGTGCGGTGGTCACCGGGCTGATTTCAGTGTAAAAAAATAGAATAAAAACTAATGTCTTTTACTGTGGAACTATGAGTCCCAGCAAGCCTCCCCCGCATGCTGGGACTTGGAGAACCACAAGTCCCAGCATACGGGGCAATAAAGGGCCCGCTGGCACTTGTAGTTCTACAGTAAAATAAATAGTTAAATAAACACACACTGACAACACAGAAAAATAAAAGTTTAATACATACATTACACACACATACTGATACTTACCTATCTTGAGCCCGTAGGTAGGTCCCGGGGTCCGGGGCTCCAGGGCTGCTGAGTCGGGGGTCCAGGGCTCCAGGGCTTCAGAGTCCGTGGCTCCAGGACTCCAGGATTCGATTAAATCCTGTGGAAGGAAATCCTACTCACCAGGTCCTCTGGCGAAGATCCCATCATCTTCTCTGTCTCCGCCGTAGTCCACCGCATCAGCCGCCGGCATAGTAAATGCCAAAAATACATATACGCCAAAAAAAATCGTATTTTCGTATGAAAATACTATTTTATTTTACAAATTTTTTAGTAAATTTCCCCCAATGTGTTTGCAGATAGATGGCGTGGCTTTTTCCCCAGTTGCGCATGTGTAGCGAACAGATTTACCACAGTTTCTTTATTCCTGAAAAGTTGTTTTTTTTTCACTGTTGGATGCATGATGGATTCCTTCAGATCAGCGCAAAGAGCTGTTATCCAATTTCTTCATGCAGATAGTGACCATGCTTAAGAGAATTATTATAGGCTGAAGGCAGTGTACAGAGAACAGTGTCTTGCATGGTGCACCATATTCCGGTGGTGTCAGCATTATGAGGTGGGATGTAAAAGTATCAAGGACTTGCCACTGCCTGAGCAGGTGCACATTGTCACCAACTCTGCCACAATATCATCTGTAGAGGATCTCATTCAGCAGAATCATTGGATCTCCGCATGTGACATTGTTGGTGCACTGCCGATAAGCAAGGGAACTGTGTATCACACAATCCACAACAAGCTTGGATATAGCAAAGTTTGTGCACAGTTGGTGCCCAAGCATCTGTCAGAATTAGAAGTTGGCGATAATAGGTGTTTTATTGATCCATCTGTTTCCATACACGGAGCAAGGAATGGATTTAATTGTTGTTGTATGTGATGAGATGGTGTCAGCACTTCAACCCTGACTGCAAATGGATGATCATGGAGTGCAGTCACCCTATCGTCACCCTATCTTCCTGTGAAAACTGCCATGCCATCTATCGGTAAACACATTAACCCCCTGTGATTAGACACAACGCCGCTACTGCAAAAGTCTCCTTTTCATTTAGGCACACCTTATCTACAGATCTGATTGTTTGCTATGGGAAACTTCCCATCTATAGAATGTAAATCTTAGAAAAACACATTTTCTACCATTTAAAATGTAGTAATGCAAATATTTTTAAGCTCAAACCTGATTTTCCTTGTCTCTGGCTGGTACAGATAATTATCCCATTCACCATAAAATATATTATTGGTGTAATACAAGGGGAAAAGGAAAAGGAAATGACATAGGAAAAATATCTGTACAAACAGATTGAGCCAGGCTCATTCAGTGGGGGTCTGGCGGTCGGATTGCCAACCTCCAGCCCCCTACAGCTTCCACGATAGGACGCATGCACACAAGACACTCCCACGTACCCTTCCAACAAAGCTCCCCTCCATTCCCCGCCGGTCCCTGACGATTGCCGCGAGACCCCCTGAACCTCCCTAACCCTGCCCGCCTCCCTGAAGCAGAGACGGACAGGGTTTGCATCCCCCGCAAACTCGGACACACGTGCCTGAGAGACGCTCGCGTGTCCCAGTTAGATGGAGCACCTCTCCACTGGCGCTCATAAGCGGGGGCACTCTGGTGAGCCCCAACGCTGGCTGAGGTGATCCCTCTGTAGTACTGTTTTACTGGTAGCCTCACAGATAAACATTCATATCTTGAGTCAAAAACATAAAGCTGCCCTGTTAAAAGTTTTCCTTGCAATAGTCCCTTTTCACACAGCTTAAGCCAGGGCTGGACTGGCCATCTGGCACTTCTGGCAAATTCCAGAAGGGCCAATGGCCAGGTGGGCTGATTTTGAGTCAGAGAACTTCGATGAGAGAAGCCTGTGGTGTCCTGACTCCTCAGACCTGTTATTGTGCCAGGGGAGCAGCCTGTGGTGCCCAGTTATTGTGCAGGGGGAGCAGCCTGTGGTGTCCAGTTATTGTGCAGGGGGAGCAGCCTGTGGTGTCCAGTTATTGTGCAGTCTGTGGTGTTCTGTTATTGTGTAGGGGGCACAGCCTGTGGTGTTCTGTTACTGAGCAGGGGGGCAGCACACAATGTGTTCCATAATGTGTAATGCCTTTCCATGAGACCACGCCCAGATGGGCCTGTGTCCCAAAAATGGCTTAAGCTGTCCTGAATGCTCATCTGAAGCTAATTCAGTGGCATTCCTCTCCCTTGTGCATTACTTCCCTGGCAAAGGTTTCATGAAATGAATGTCAGTGTCACTGCCAGGCAGCAATGGTGCCATTGATGGCAATTCCTTTGATGGGAAACCCCACACACTCATCTATAACCATGTTCTACACAAGTCTCCTCTCATAGGGCCTGATTCAGACTGAAGTTTGGAAGGCGGGACGCCGATGTCATCAGCGGATCTGATCTTACCACAGCCATCGCAGCACTGAGCAAGTCTCTGCTTATATGGTTCTGCACAGTGGCATGGGGAGTGTGGTGGTAGCATAACAATTTGATGTGCAAATTGATTTCCCTCTTTGCACTGCTGTGATCACATTAGCAGATCTGCACAGCAGCAGCATTTCACTTGGACGGGGAGGCGGCTACCTGATCGATGGGCTCTGAAGATTTGCAGCACAGTGATCAGGTCTGAATTAGCCCCATAGTCTTAGTTGCTAAATGAAGCCCCATGCTCCACACCCTGTAACCATGATAAATACAGTAAGCAATTGTTATCGATAGGCTTTGACCAATTAATTTTAAATGTAATACATACATAAATGTTATATATACTCATATCCATTTTATTACAAGCAAATACAATTTATACATATAATGTGAAGATAACAAGTACATTTTATTTAATCATGTTTTTGATAAATATAGATACTGTATAACATTACATTTTATTTTATAAAACATTTAAAGTTATGTTTATCTAGAAAATCACATACAACTTTGTTCGAGATTCTAGAAATACAAGTAGATTATTATTATTATTATTAGTAGTAGTAGTAGTAGTAGTAGTAGTAGTAGTAGTAGTAGTAGTAGTACTATCATTACATTAATGGACTACTTAAGTCTGAATATTGCAAATACAGTATATTCTGTACAGTAAACAAAAGGTTGGGTCAAAATCCAGACATTCACAGTGCCGACAGCAGCATCCAAACTGTAAATATGAGGAGAATCCAATTACTCACAATATAATTTTTGAGCCATAATCGGGCTATCCAATTAAAGGTCTTTATTCAGCCAAAAAAAGAGAATCATTTACAGACTTAAACAGTTTTAGGATCTGTTAAAAGCTGCTGACCTATGTGTTTTTACAGCTGTGATGGGTAAAAAAAATATATTTTTTCCTTCCCTAGACAAAATCTCTGATAAGTGCCGTTTCAGGGTTAATTTGATGGCCCCGGGAGAGGTAATTAGCTGTGGTAATTTACTGCAGCTAATTTTATACTACCTAGTATCTACAGGACCATGAAAGAACATAAAATGATTGCTGTCAATTTTATAAACTACACATTAAAATACAGTAAGAACATGTTATCAATCACATTTTGCAGACATAGTTGAATGCATCATCAATAACTTTTACATAATATATATAGTCAGATAATTATTAGTAACATGTGAGAATAGGATCAGAGGGGCAGATGTATTAAACCTTAACAAGAGATAAATGCAAGGGTGATAAGGAGAGATAAACGTCCAGCCAATCACCTGCTAACTGCCATGTTACAGGCTGTGTTTGAAAAAAGTCAGTAAGGAGCTGATTGGCTGGACGTTTATCTCTCTTTATCTCTCTTTATCACCCTTGCATTTATCTCTTGTTAAAGCTTAATACATCTGCCCCATAATTTACTATAATGCAGATTCAAAATAATTTTTCAGTTTAAGCATTAAAATCAGTGTTCTGCGTTAATTCAAAAATAAGTTGAACTTGCTACTGGTACTTTTCCTTCTCTGTTCAAACATGCAGTGATTACTCCCATTCTGAAAAAAACACAATTCTGATCCTAACTCTCTCTCACTACCATCCTATCTCAGGCTTTCATTCCCAACACTCCACTGAGATAGCTCTGCCTAAAGTGGCGAATGATCTGGTCACTGCTAAGTCTAAAGGACATTACTATTCATTTTCTAGATCTTTCTGCTCCATTTGACACTGTTGATCAAAACTCTTCTCATACAAACACTGCACTCCCTAGGTCTTAATGATACAGCCCTTTCCTGGTTCTTGCCTTACCTATCTAATCGCTCTTTCAGTGTTCTCTTCTCTGACTCTACCTCCTCTATACTAACTCTGTCAGTTGAAGCTCCACAAATCTCAGTTTTAGGTCTTCTCCTTTTCTCAATATATGCCAAATCTCTTGGCAAACTAATCATCTCTTAAGGGTTTCAGTATCACTTGTATGTGGATGATACTCAAATCTATCTATAAACCACAGAGTTGTCACCAGTGAGTCTCTGAATGCCTCTCTGCCATCTTATCTTGAATGACTTTTCGCCACCCCAAACTCAATGTTTCTAAATTGGAAGTACTTATATCCCCACCATCCAAGAACAGTTACCATCCTGATATCTCTTTAACTGTTGACAACTTGACAATCTACCATACCCCACAAGCTCATTGCCTAGGGGTCATCCTCAACTATGAACTGTCCTTTGTTCTCAACATTCAGTCTGTCTTCAAATCATGTTACATGCATCTATAAAACATATCCAAAATATGACTCTATCTTACACAAGATACTACTAAATATCTTATCCATGCACTCATTATATTCCACATTTTTGCAATAGTCTCCTAACTAGTCTTCCCAAGAACAGACTCTCACTTGTCACAAACCTGACTTGATTCACATTTATTTCCTGATGCTGGCCTGGTTCCTAGCTGCTGCTGTTGCAGCTGCTTTCCATTCCTCAGTGATCAACTCCAATGAAGCTTCCTGAGTTCTGCACCAGTCACATGTTCCAGGTACTCAAGGTATAATTCTTGGTTCTGGCTGCTGCTGCAGCTGCAGACAATTAGCAATCACCTGGAGGAATATAAGCCAGCTTCCCAGAGTCCTCCTTGCCTTGAACAACTGTTCATTCTGCTTCCTGAGTGGTTACCCCAGAGACAGAGAGTTCCAAGGCTCCTGGTTATCCAGTCTCCAGTGATCCCATCTCCAAGTGTCCTGCTGCTGCTACTGCTGCTACTTACCTGGTTCCGGTCATCTCCAGAGACTCCTGCTATTCCATCCTGCGGTTGAGTGAGCAAGCTATTCCCTGCAGAGGATACCACTGGCACTGGCCAGCAATCTCCACTAGCTCCCAGGCTAGACCCCTTGGCTCCCAGGCCAAACTACCTTCAAAACCTATCAGTGACTTTCTTCCATCTCAGTCCTGATCTGCCGACAGGCACTGTCTACCTCAGTCGACACTCAGCTTCTGCCGTCTATTCCTGACTAACAACATCTGTGTCATCCCTGACGTCCATCAGTTGCAGCATCTGAGTATTGTCACGTTATCATCTATTGTCGACATTGTGTCAACGGTTTCCCAAAGGGCCTCCAGAGACTCTGTGCTTCCGTCATCTCCTGGTGACTAACAACATCCGTGTCATCTCCGACGTCCACCAGTTGCAGCATTCAAGCATTGTCACACCTACATCTGTTGTCGACATCCTGGGTGAAATGTAATAGGATGAGAGATTCAGAAAGTGAGAGATTTGGTAAGAAATCTCCAGTTTTTTTAAAGCGGCAATCATTTACATCGCAAAATCAAACTGGTTTTGCAGTGTAAATGATTGCCGCTTTAAAAAAACTGGAGATTTCTCACCAAATCTCTCACTTTCTGAATCTCTCATCCTATTAAATCTCACCCCCTGTGTCAACTGTTTTCCCAAGTGTCTCCAGAGGTTCTGTCACTCTCTCCAGGTTATCTACATCATGTACTGACGACGCCCAGGTCATCACCACTGGCTCCCAGGCCATCCCGCAGCTCCCAGGCTGCCAACTGTCATCACCGGCTTCCAGGCCGTCTCGCGGCTTCCAGGCTGCCTACTACAACTCCAGCTCCCAGGCCATCCCGCAGCTCCCAGGCTGCCAACTGTCATCACCGGCTTCCAGGCCGTCTCGCAGCTTCCAGGCTGCCTACTACAACTCCGGCTCCCAGGCCATCCCGCAGCTCCCAGGCTGCCAACTGTCATCTCCGGCTCCCAGGCCGTCTCGCAGCTTCCAGGCTGCCAACTACAATTCCAGCTCCCAGGCCATCCCGCAGCTCCCAGGCTGCCAACTGTCATCTCTGGCTCCCAGGCTGTCTCACAGCTTCCAGGCTGTCCACTATCTTCCCCGGCTCTCAGGCCGTCTCCAAAGACATTTCCTCATTTCTCCAGTGTCCTCACTCCCAGCCCGCGTCCAGAGGACCAGGACAGGGGGCCGCGACCTGCTTGCCAGACGCAGCCAAGCCCATAGTTCCTTGCGGGACTCCCTGGTGAACACCGCTGGTAAGTTAGACTCCGCGCCCCTGCTTCTGGTCTCCGCCAACCCTCTGGTTCGCTCTGCTCGGGTTCCCAGTGTATGTCAGATATAAAGTCTCTTGCTCAAATCTACTCCCAGAGTTCCTCCTGTGTCAGCGAGGCTCCCAAGACTCCAGGCTTCCCAGTCTCATCTGAGAATCCATCCAGTTGCTATACCTGTGCCTCCAGTCGTCTCCCATCTGACTGTCGACATCCTACGTCGACAACTCCCGCAGCTTCCAGACTGTTCACTGTCAGTAGCCAACACTGAGTTACTGTGCCCTGCTTTCCCTGTGTAGGTCATACCAAACCTTCTATATCCTGCTACCCAGCGCCCTCCACTGGCCCACCACGGTCACAGCCGAGTACACAAGAACCCTCGGTGCTGACAGATTGTTCAAGGCTGATGTACTTGGCTCACGACCCAAGTGTGGGACCAGCGGCTCTTCCAGGTGTCTCCGGCTGTATGAAGATCCAAGAAGCCACTCAGCAAGGGATAATGAAGAGTCTCCAGGGAGTATCCACCCGATTGGATACTATACAGCAGTCGTTGGCACCTCTTGCGTCGACTGCCAAAAAATTTTTTGCGTCACCTATTGCCACTTCTAGTTTGGATGATCTCCAGCAATTTCTGGGTACTTCTAGTCCATATTCCAATTCAACACCGGTTGTTCCAGTATCCTGTCCCCGGTCCCCTATGGATTGTCCGCGGATTTCCCAGTCCCCTTGTCCAAGGGATTCTGAGCCTCTGAGCGTTCTTCATAGATTGTTGGAACAGCTACAAAGTCTTCTGTCCACTATAATTCTGCTAATACCAGAGATTCTTCAGAGTACACAAGTTACCGCAAGAAGTTCCGTGCGAACCACTGCTACGAAACAATCTCCTGTTACAAACTCTCTTAGAAATAATCTATTCTCTTCCATGCAGTGTGAAGACAAAGTCAGGAGGTCCTCGCATTCCAAATGCTCGGAAGCTGAACGTCAGCGTCGCAGACAGCTCCACCTATGCTTCTATTGTGGTAGTGCTAGTCACCTTATTAGAGACTGTAACCTCTGTACATCCAGGAGGGGTGACAAGTCCCAATACCGCACTGCTCTTTTGCATAATACTTCTGAAACATCTGCTCCCGCCATCTCTGCCTCAGTCACGCATATTCCTAGTTCCAAGTCTGAGAACCAGAAGAGGATGTACAAGTCTCGCGTCACTCAAAGGGTCTCCGATTCCTTAGTCCCAAATAAAACATCTGTGTCCGTAGCCTCGGATGAGGTACCTGATCCTGTAGCTTGTGCTGGGACATCTGTAGCTACAGTCCAAGGAAGTGTTTTGAAAATATCAGCCTCCAGCGAGGCATCTGATGCTCTGACCCCAGAAGAGGTTTCTGTTTCTCCAGTTCCAGAAATGGCACCCAAGCCATTTACTCCAGGTCAGCCTTCTTCCTGTGCTATTATGTCTACACCCTGTGTAGTCCAGGTCCAAGACGGACCATCTGTATACCCGGATTCTGTCCGTTCCGGGTCCAGCCCGGACTCCGCCTTTCCCAGTGTCGAACTTCAGTCTGATTCTCTTAGTAATGGTCTTCCCAATAACCTCCCGGCATTTCTAAAAACAGTTCAAAGAGAATTCCCTCCAAAACCAGCTCCTTTGGGACCTTTGAAAGGTTCCACCAGGGTCACCAAGAGCTTATCCACTACTGCACCATCACTTTCCGAACAAGATCAAGTTATATTGAATCAAGACATTTCTCAATTAAAAAATTGGAATGCCTCCACGGTATATCAGCAGTCTCAAATTTCTGGAGTGTCCAAACTTGAACAAGACCAGACACTACAAGATCCACATATTAACAGTCATCATATCTCCAGAAATAAAGATGTTTCTATACCCCATTCTCCTGACTTAAGGTTGGGTGTAGTTTCACTCTGTTCTTCGGCAGGTCCTTTTAGGAATTCTAGCCCCATGGATGTACCAGCTAACATCACTTCTGTCCCTAAAGAGAAGAATACTGATCATTCAGAGTCTGCAATCTGTATTGGGTTTTCTACTTTACATTATTCACATGACTCTCTAACTGATATCTCCAAGAGAAAGGATCATATATGTCCACTAGAATTGGACTCAGATTCCGATTATGACCCAGTTTATGATGAAACTCCCTATCCAGGAGGTTTTATTCTTCCCGACCATGTTTTTCTCCAGGACGATACTCCAATAAATTCAGTTTTTTTTGATGATGGATGGTCCACCTGTTCCGAAGATGAAGACTAAGAAGATATGTGAAAAACTCAGTTTGTGAGTTCTTTAGTTCTCCTGCCAAGTTCATTGGGGTGTCCGGAGTCCACCCTAAAAAGGGGGGGTACTGTCACAAACCTGACTTGATTCACATTTATTTCCTGATGCTGGCCTGGTTCCTAGCTGCTGCTGTTGCAGCTGCTTTCCATTCCTCAGTGATCAACTCCAATGAAGCTTCCTGAGTTCTGCACCAGTCACATGTTCCAGGTACTCAAGGTATAATTCTTGGTTCTGGCTGCTGCTGCAGCTGCAGACAATTAGCAATCACCTGGAGGAATATAAGCCAGCTTCCCAGAGTCCTCCTTGCCTTGAACAACTGTTCATTCTGCTTCCTGAGTGGTTACCCCAGAGACAGAGAGTTCCAAGGCTCCTGGTTATCCAGTCTCCAGTGATCCCATCTCCAAGTGTCCTGCTGCTGCTACTGCTGCTACTTACCTGGTTCCGGTCATCTCCAGAGACTCCTGCTATTCCATCCTGCGGTTGAGTGAGCAAGCTATTCCCTGCAGAGGATACCACTGGCACTGGCCAGCAATCTCCACTAGCTCCCAGGCTAGACCCCTTGGCTCCCAGGCCAAACTACCTTCAAAACCTATCAGTGACTTTCTTCCATCTCAGTCCTGATCTGCCGACAGGCACTGTCTACCTCAGTCGACACTCAGCTTCTGCCGTCTATTCCTGACTAACAACATCTGTGTCATCCCTGACGTCCATCAGTTGCAGCATCTGAGTATTGTCACGTTATCATCTATTGTCGACATTGTGTCAACGGTTTCCCAAAGGGCCTCCAGAGACTCTGTGCTTCCGTCATCTCCTGGTGACTAACAACATCCGTGTCATCTCCGACGTCCACCAGTTGCCGCATTCAAGCATTGTCACACCTACATCTGTTGTCGACATCCTGTGTCAACTGTTTTCCCAAGTGTCTCCAGAGGTTCTGTCACTCTCTCCAGGTTATCTACATCATGTACTGACGACGCCCAGGTCATCACCACTGGCTCCCAGGCCATCCCGCAGCTCCCAGGCTGCCAACTGTCATCACCGGCTTCCAGGCCGTCTCGCGGCTTCCAGGCTGCCTACTACAACTCCAGCTCCCAGGCCATCCCGCAGCTCCCAGGCTGCCAACTGTCATCACCGGCTTCCAGGCCGTCTCGCAGCTTCCAGGCTGCCTACTACAACTCCGGCTCCCAGGCCATCCCGCAGCTCCCAGGCTGCCAACTGTCATCTCCGGCTCCCAGGCCGTCTCGCAGCTTCCAGGCTGCCAACTACAACTCCAGCTCCCAGGCCATCCCGCAGCTCCCAGGCTGCCAACTGTCATCTCTGGCTCCCAGGCTGTCTCACAGCTTCCAGGCTGTCCACTATCTTCCCCGGCTCTCAGGCCGTCTCCAAAGACATTTCCTCATTTCTCCAGTGTCCTCACTCCCAGCCCGCGTCCAGAGGACCAGGACAGGGGGCCGCGACCTGCTTGCCAGACGCAGCCAAGCCCATAGTTCCTTGCGGGACTCCCTGGTGAACACCGCTGGTAAGTTAGACTCCGCGCCCCTGCTTCTGGTCTCCGCCAACCCTCTGGTTCGCTCTGCTCGGGTTCCCAGTGTATGTCAGATATAAAGTCTCTTGCTCAAATCTACTCCCAGAGTTCCTCCTGTGTCAGCGAGGCTCCCAAGACTCCAGGCTTCCCAGTCTCATCTGAGAATCCATCCAGTTGCTATACCTGTGCCTCCAGTCGTCTCCCATCTGACTGTCGACATCCTACGTCGACAACTCCCGCAGCTTCCAGACTGTTCACTGTCAGTAGCCAACACTGAGTTACTGTGCCCTGCTTTCCCTGTGTAGGTCATACCAAACCTTCTATATCCTGCTACCCAGCGCCCTCCACTGGCCCACCACGGTCACAGCCGAGTACACAAGAACCCTCGGTGCTGACATCACTACTGCAATCCATTTTTTATGCTGCTGCAAGACTGATCTTCCTAGCAAAATGTTCATTGTCTGCTGATCTGCTCTGCCAGTCAATCCATTGGTTACCTGTTTTTTACCGTATTCAATAAAAAATACTTCTTCTACATATAAAGCTATTTAACCATACTAAACCAGCATATATCTCTTTACTTATCTCAAATTTTCTCCCAACTCAACCACTCCATTCTGCACAAGATCTGTGTCTCTCTTCTGCACAGATCATATTTAAGTTCCACACGCATAACCCTCTGAGGCACTTATGTATTATATAGCTTCCTTTCTGGACTTGTAACTTGGTGGGACTGCTATGCTATTACTGGTGCCTGTCATTGTGTTTTCCTCCTATGTCCCTATAGATTGTACGCTTGCAGCAGGGCCCTCTAACCTCCAAGTCTGTCTGTTGTTACCCAGTTTGTTCTATCACTGTCTACAATTGTAAAACACAACGGAATCTGCTGCGCTATATAAGACATTATAAATAAATAAATGTACTAGTGTATTTTTTTAAACATCACCAACTATGTTATTATGTTAATATGTTACTTATACCCTTACTAATAGTATATTAATAGTATATTAAATCTATCAAACTGTCCACACTAAAATACCTTTTTGTTAAAGTTAAATCTGTTCTAAAAAGAAACATGTTAGTTCTATTTGTAATTTAGTAACCATGCTGTACTGTTAGTCAGTTTGTGTAAAAATGCAGACAGTAACAATATTTGTGTCTGCCTTACAGTCAGGGCTGTCGACAGGGGGTTCTGGGGGTACTTATGTACCAGGCCCCGCTGCTCTGATGGTCAGGGTAGGGCCAGGGCAGCTCTCTTCTGGCGCTGAGCTGCCCCACGCCCCCTCATTTATCCACTATCCAGCGGCCAGTTATTTATTAATCATGCAGCCGGGTCTGGTGTCACTGCAGCACAATGTGCCTGTGCACTGCCACCTGCAGGAACAAGCCGGCCGCTGGGACTCGGAGTAATGGAGCCTCCACACATGTTTATTATTGAGAAGGTAAATCATTAAAAGTCCCCAGAGTATATCCACAGTGTATGTTTGTATTATGTTTAGCGAGAAAGAAGGGAAAGACTGTTTTTTGTTGGGACACTCTTTTTTGTTGGGGCACTGGGGTGCACCTCCACATTCTATAAATTATCGTAGAGGCAGTGTTTCCTCCCTCTATATTGATCAATTGTGGATTTTTTTCATTTTCAGCTTAAACTTGTAAAAACCTAACCTGTGCACTGGTCTATTCCCCTACCCCTTTCCCCCTATACCAAAACTATGTACGTATTATGTATGTAGTGTGTGTGTCTATGTATGTTCTGTGCATGTGATGTGTATATATATATATATATATGAGTCCACACTGTGAGCAGCACACCATAACCGTGGTAAATGCCGGTGCCCTCTTGGGTAGTCCTGGCATGGAGTCCAAAATACTTAAAACACTGGCGGCACTCGGTCAAATAACGGAGCAGGAAACGGCTGGTAATGACATTACCAGCCGTTTCCTGCTCCATTATTTGACCGAGTGCCCCCAGTGTTGGAAGTATATATATATATATATATATATATATATATATATATATATATATATATATATATATATATATATATTTGAAGAGCCAGCCGGCAGCAGAGCTGGGTGATAAATGAGGGGTTCATGGGGGTCCTGGTGGGGGAGGGGTCAGGGGGGGATTAGAAATCAGTCCCGGGCCCCACAATTTCTAGTGGCAGCCCTGCTTACAGTTAACACATGGGACAAGTCTATCAATACAAGCTTTAAACTTGTGGGATATGTTTGTTGCCATGGTAATTGGTGGGTGCATGGGTACTGAACCCTCCTGTCAGTTGACATACAGAACATCCATTTGTGCATCGCAACTACAGAGTGATATTGAATATGTTCTTTACCCATGAAAAATGGTTCAAAATGAAGATACATACATGTAACAATGCTATATACTGTAACATCCTTCCATCAGATAAAGCTGCAAATCTTCCCAAGGGTGAACCATTTACAGTACCTTCCAAACTTGCTGAATATGGGATGGTTAAAAACCTCAATACTATATGTTAAATGTGGGATGGATGCAGAAGCACACTCTATAGTACCAAGCACATCTAGTAAATATAATTATAATGAACTCTGCACTCTAACATAGATTAAATTGAGATGTTTGGCCTACCTGGCATTGGATTTAATTTATGACATTAAATTGTGTCTTACAGTAAAATAATTGTTTATTAAAATTGAAAGAATATGGGGAAATTTAAATAGTTCACTATATACCATACAATCATCAGTAAAAGTGAATTAATATAATTGACTGCAAGCTCTGAGGATACTGAGAATGTCACTGACACTCATAATGATGCTTAAAATATGTCAAATTCCTGTGTATGGTAGTATATTTCAATATGTAGCTGTGTAATGTACATTTTTTAAATAGTATAACCAATTATCATTTTAATACTAGACACAGTTTTGTGCAATATTTTGTACAATATACAGTATACTGATATGTACACATTATATATATGTGTGTGTGTGTGCGTTTGTGTAGAACTCCACTGAACTCACACTCCATGGAATGGTCTACGCACCTGCCCTCAACATCCCCAGGTTGGGGTGCAGTGTCCTGTGACCTTATTACTCACCATAGCAAACTCACACACTTTAATACATAAATAAATACTATGGCGAGTGATATAGATAGATACACACACACACACACACACACACACACACACACACATATTTTGCCCTATTTACTGCACCTTTTGCGGAACTGACGAAAATAAGATTTTCAGTAATGTTGCTGTGTTATACATATTGAGGAGCCCCTGAGTGTGATTCCTCTTTCCAGCAACATGGCTGCTGCTGGCTGCAGTTAGCTACTCCTGAGTCTGGCCAGTTGTGTCCAACATCCAGTTTTTTGTTTTATGTGAATTGACAGCAACTATTCCTTTGGTTTATCATCATCTGGAAAACCACCACCTGCTCATTCTTGGGACTCTAGCAAAGAGGAGAGCCTTACTCTAAAGGTGCATACACACAGGGCAAGATGATCACTGGCAATATATTGCTAGCAATATATTGCTCAGCAATCATATTGCTCAGTGTCCCATTTTCATCTGCGACCAGAGATGGTCGCAGATGAAAATGTCACACTGCCGGGAGAAGAGGCAATGGAAGTCGCTGGTCGGAGGATCATGCTCCTCCGACCAGTGACCATTCAGGGGCTGAAAACGGAAGCGCTCACTCATCGAGTTATCGCTGGTGCACACTCCAATCGATGGCAATATGGTCGCTCAGTGACCATATAGCCAGCAATAAGTGTACCAAGGGTACACAGCTTAATTGTGGAAACTACAACACAGGCCACTGTACCCAGTCAGGTTTATGCACACCCTATGTATCCAGCACCTCTAATTCTGGACACTACACTTGGGGACTAATATTCATATCAAGGAAGCACCATAGGAACAAGCGGAACTGCTATAAGAATACTTTATACCCATTTTTCTTTTCCCAAATCTCTCAACAATCAAACGTTAATTCAATAAAGTTTAATCCATGATTTTATGTTCTTATTACATTGCCTAGACAATAATCATATTTGATCTTTTAACAAGTATTATTGATTATTGATTATACAAATAAAATAATATTTAAATATTAATGTAATACCCAAATGATCCAATCTTTTTGAGTGCTCCACTTATCTTATTTTACAGTACAATCTTAGTAAATAAACGAGAGAGAGAGAGAGAGAGAGAGAGAGAGAGAGAGAGAGAGAGAGAGAGAGAGAGAGAGAGAGAGAGAGAGAGAGAGAGAGAGAGAGAGAGAGAGAGAGAGAGAGAGAGAGAGAGAGAGAGAGAGAGAGAGAGAGAGAGAGAGAGAGAGAGAGAGAGAGAGGATGTGACAATGTCACCTCTGTTGTACCTGACTTTTATTGAGAATCAAGCACGGCTATATCATATTTTGCCCTTTTGCGGATCTGATGAAAATCAGATTTTCAGTAATGTTGCTGTGTTATACATTTTGCTATTGGTGCTATTTTATTTAGTACGACAGTTTAAATATTTTCAATATTTGCTTACACAATCCCTTAAATTAGTTTTTTTTGCCCCCTCTACAATACATGCTTCTATGCCTTTGTGTTAAAGGATTATCTGGTAAAACTGTTGCTGTATTAAACAGAAAAAGCAAATGCACACTCTTTAGCTGCTCACAGCTTGTGGATTAATATAGTAAGCACAGCCTCTCTGCTGTTAAGCTTAAACAAGATTAAAAACATGGAACAATTTCCTTCAAAGTCCCCCATTCTCTGATTGATCCAGCCGGCACAAAGACTAGAGCCCAAGTGATAGTTGTTAAAGTTCACTTACACACATTTCTGTGATAGCAGGCAGCACCCACACACTTTTATAATGATCTCATGTAAGAGACCTTGTGCTATTTTAAAGAATTTCATGGTCTTGTCAATTATTTCTAAAGCGGAAATGTATTTAATTGTGGATATATTAAACAGTTTTTAATAACATCTACATTCACAACAGACATGTCCTGTTTACTTTTTATCACAAGCACAACATTATAAATGTATGCAATTGTTACGTACAGTAAGCATTTAATTTCCCAAATAAGAAATGCTACATGAAGTGCTTTTAGGATTCCGAACTGTAGTTTTAAGTTACTCTCAAGGTTACTCAATGAAAGTACAGTTGTTAAGATTTCAAACCTGTCCATGTATATAAAGGCACATTAGCCCAGTGTCCAATAAAACATTCATGTATGTTACTATTTTAATTTTGTTATCTAGTAAAGCAGCAGTAAATAGGTGTAGATATGTTCTTCCCAGAATTATAATTACTTGATAATTATTACCGTTTGTGGTCTTGCAGCATAAACCACTTCCGGATTGTGGTCCACAGTCTACATGAATTTACAATAATGGGAACGTGGGGGGGGGGGGGGGGGATTAAATAGGATGAGAGATTCAGAAAGTGAGAGATTTGGTAAGAATTTTAAAGCACAAATCATTTACACAAAGCCAGTTTGATTTTGCAGTGTAAATGATTGCCGCTTTAAAAAAAACCTGGAGATTTCTTACCAAATCTCTCATTTCTGAATCTCTCATCCTATTAAATTTCACCCTTAGTATTTACGTCTCATATGGAGTTTAAATCAAAATCTTGCTTATTACAGCGGTGTCTGTTTTGGGGACAGTCAAGCTTACAGTAAATCAGATTTAGGGGGAAATGTATTAAGCCTTGGAGAGTGATATAGTGGAGAGAGATGAAGTACCAGCCAAGCAGTTTCTAATTGCCATGTTACAGGCTACAGCAAACCTTTTTATTTATCATAATGACCTGTAATATTTACCTTATATTGGAAATACAATTTTTTGTACACAATATTTTTTATTGACTTATATAAAATAAAATGTAAGTGATGTTGGCATTTTTGGTGGATATTCTGAACATCGCTCACAGAGATGTTGGCACTCAAAGGGTTAACAATTCATACCCAACAGGTGATAATGATCATCATTTCATATGTAGTTTGAAAACTGGGTGAGGAAGAGCCAAACTCTGCTACAAAGGTGAGGTTGTGGACTACAGATGCATGTCAAAGGTGATACACCATGGCAAGACTGAGCACTGGAACAAGACACAAGGTCTCTCCAAGGAAAAGATTTAAAAGCAGGCTAGAGTTTCAAGATGTGCTGTTCAAACTCTTTTGAAGAACAAAGAAACAGGCAATATTGAGGTCCATAGATGCAGTGACTAGCCAAGGACACTTAGTGCATCATATGAAAGTCAGATCGTGATTACTTCACTTTGAAATCAGAAGATGTCCAGCAGGGCCATCGGCTCACTACTGGCAGAAACCAATGGGACCCAAGTACATGAACTGTTCCAAAAAATCTGGCAAGAATGGGTCTTCATTGAAGAATAGTGGCCAATAAAGCCATAACTTCAACATGGAAACAATATCATGTGGCTCAGCTATGAAAACATCGAAATTAAGGTTTAGAAAAATGTCAGTAGGTACTATGGACCAAAGAATCTAAATTTGAAATATTTGTCTGTATCAGAAGACAGTTTGTTCACTATCTGGAGAGTAGGACAATAATGAATTAAGCATGGTGGAGGTTCTTTGAAAGTTTGAGGCTGCATTTTATCAAAAAGAGTTGGAGTTTTAATGAAGATTAAGGGTGTCCTTAATGCTCAGAAATACAGAAAGGTACTGCAGTTGCACAAAGGATGAATGCTCAGCACCAGTGTTATACACTTGGACAATAAATATAACTTACAAGTTCCTTCACTATACAAATAATAAATAATGACTTGCTAACTGCCTGTACAGTATAACTAGCTAGATTAGTATTACACCAAAAGGGTGACTGGAGTGGGTGTGGTATATGGTCCAGACAGTCATTAGCCTGATGTCAGGCTAATGACTGCGGGCTCGGTGCGCTCGCTATGGTCGCCACCTATTCTATTCTCCCTCTATGGGGATCATGGACCCCCACGAAGGAGAATAGCCGGTGGCCGTCGGGACCCCAAGTGTCGGGGTTTTGACTGTCAGGATCCCGACTGTTAGGAAACTGTCCGGCACCCGACTGGAGTAAACACTCAGATAGTTCAGCTTGGTAGCATTGGAGTAGATGGAGTGAATGGAAAGATTAACCTGAGTGGACAGCTCAGCATTGGTGTGATGTCAGCGCAAACATCAGAGACACACAGTTATCTCTGCCATATGCTGCAAAATGGTGCCTAAGTCACTGCTGAATGCACTTATATAGAATCAAAAGCCTGCAAGATCCAACACCATGATGGCAATGTTTTGGCTCATTTTGAAATCTGATCCTGGCAGCAAAACTTATGCGAGGTGTGATGATCTCAACAGAAGTACCTGTGAGGCCTAGGTGAGGCAGGCTTGAGTGGCGGATGTCACAGGGAAAGGAAGTTCAGGTGGCGGATCTTGTGGACATTTACCCTTGTACACCTGAGAGTAAGGCTCACAGAGCACACCAGTGGGTCTTCTAGCCTATAATAGCCATTTTCCCTAAAGGCCAGATATGCCTACTTGTACTGGGATGCCACCAGGACATATGCCATGGATGCCAGTGTGAGCTTATCCTCAAATGACCGGAGCAACTGCCGGTAGAGGATATAGGTAGAAACTGATAGGAGATAGGGGAGTGTAGTTGTTCTAGGCAAGGATGAATATCAGCAAGGGTAGACAGGTTTAGTTAAGGGTCTGTGAGGAGCTGGTAGTGGCAGTGTGTAACAGAATAAGGGTTAGCTAATTAGAGTGGGTTTAGCAGATGCAACCTGGACATAAGGCAATATAAACCACACAAGATACACACCACACAACAACAAAGGCATGACAAGGCACTAATAGAAAATAGGAATAAGAACACTTGTTTGCAGACAGAAGACAGCACAAGACTAAGTCTCTGCAGAGACAAGGCAGTACAGCACACAGGGCTTGAACTTCATCCAGACAAGGGGAAACTATCACCAGCATGGGTATTTGTGCAGGAAGTAGTGTTAAAGGAGAGATCACCAATGGCTGTGTATACTCTTAATTGATTTAATGGCATGCAGCTGCCTTGCTGCACACCCTAGTATCTGCCTCTGTGCTTTATTAGTTGGCCTAGCAATGAGGAATGTTGTCTGACTCCAGGGTCCCCATTGTTAGGCAACCGTTAACTCCCCAGCTCTGTAGCATCTGAGCAGCCAAATGCCGGGCACAAGCCACCTGTCCTTGTATCCGGGAGAGGTGCAGAATCTAGGTCAACTATCAACGGCCGGAGAGCAGCACGGCGGCCACTGACCCCAAGGCTCAAATTCCCTGAGATGCCTGAAGTTCAGTTTTCTGAAAAAAAAAAACCCCGCTCATCTCTAGTCTAAATTGTATTACTTGTTGTGGACTAAGCGGGTCATGTGCTTTTTTCCCCCTGAATACATTAAGAGCATAATTATCTGTATGATATTAATACTGTACCATTTTCTGCAATTCACCCTTTCCACCCAATTTTAAGGGATTAGTGCGCCTTTTTGTGAGTAACTTGCAGTTAATTGTCAATTACATTCTAATAATTTATTGTTTCCATGGTCACCAAAACAATACTTCTGAACATTTAAGAACATCACAAATTAATGGTCTCAAAAGCTGTAGCTCAATTGAGAGTTTAATTGAATTACGTTTAGTCTTTTACAATTTAAATTATGATCACATTACAGAAATTTTATTAAAAGGCTACTTTTAATTTAATCATTGTTGATTCATCAAGCCTTGTTATTTTGTATTATTTATTTTGCAACGAGCTTGTGATTGTATTACATCCCATTGTATTATTTCAATTAATTGTAATTACTATTTGTTTTAGAATTTTGCTTGGAGATAGTGCTGTAAAATTGTTATTTGTTACATTGCAGTTGAGCGATGACACCATAAAGTTAAATGAGTCAATTTCTAAGTTTGTTAGACATATGGACAGAATCATTATATGCCACTAGGGTTTAAACATTGACAATGTTTTATTTTAGAGTTCTGATCATGCCCATCTGTTTAAATTAGGGTTGCAGAATATTTTTGAAACAGGACTGGCTTCATTGCAGGCACCATTTCAACATGGATTTCTTGTTGGCTGATTGGTTGGCTGGTTCAAAGCCTGCGGTATAGATATATATTTTTAGAAAATATTACTGTATATTTATGGAAGCTAATTATTGTGTTTTGGTCCTTTGGCTGGAAGGAACATTTTCCAGGTAACCTGTCTATTTTATAAATGTCTGTTCCTGACAAAGATTCTGTATGTGACTTAACTTAAAAATATCTGGAGCATTACTTTAGCATACACTTTTTTGATGTTTTTATTTTGATGGTAGAGAGGCATTGTATTTATTAGGGATTTGTAGCCAGGGGTGGTTTGGCCCACAGAAGCACAGGGTAAAACCCCACTGCCTGGGACCCCACTTCCTCATCAACTTATTAGGTTATCCAGACTGTGCCCTTTTATTATACATATGTTAATTTGGTGTATTTTCTACAGTGCATTGTTGTTATTGATATGCTACATTATTATGCACCAACTATCAGTATTTACTCTACTTTAGTATACTATTACTCACTATTGGTTAGCCAAACCTATGTGGCAACTGGCCCAACCCCCATTGGAGACTGGACACACCCCTAAACATGGGGACCCTATGACTGCATTCCATGGTGGGCCTTTCATGCCCCAATCCAGCACTGGTTGTAGCTGTAATTTAGAAACTATGGCACAGCAATTAGAGTCTGTATAAGCATTATCTTAAAATACTTAAATTATGCCACATTTTACATACTGTACACTAAAAATGAAAATACAGCTATGCAGTTATCCATAATTAAGAAAAAGGTTGAGTATCCCCATTTGAAATTCAAAAATGCCCAAAATTCCAAAATACACTTAATAATAATAATAATAATAATAATAATAATAATAATAATAATAATTATTATTTTATTTATATAGAGCTCTTTCTCCAACGGAACTCAAGTTGCTTTACAGACATCAAAAACAATGCACATAATACAGAAAATGTAGGTGTTAGAAAATGTTCCTACTGAGGCTGACCCTAATCTCACACACACACACCATACGCCAGCTCACCATGAGGGGTGAGTCGAGTGGCAGTCCTGATATTCTCAGCCAGAGGCAGACCGGGTCTGGTCCTGGTGTTCTCATGGCAGAGAAAGTATAATTGTGCTATTGATTTGAAGCTGAATATTTATAACTAGCATTATTATATTTAGATATATTGTTACATAGTTACATAGTAGGTAAGGCTGAAAAAAGACTTGCGTCCATCTAGTTCAACCTGGTATAGATATCTATTGCTGATTTGGTAGGTTTTGGTATTTTACAGACAAATTATATTTCTTATTTGTACCCATGGATGTTTTCCTCCAGTAAATGTTTGTCCAACTTTGCCTTGAACGCATTTAATGAGCCAGCCGTTACCACCTCTCTGGGAAGAGAGTTCCAGAGTTTGACTGTTCTGACCATAAAGAAATTCTTTCTACTAGCTGAATGAAATCTTTTTTCTTCTAATCTATACTCATGCCCTCGTGTCCTAGATTCCTTTCTAGTAGAAAAGAGGGTGTGTGACAGTTCCTTATATTGGCCCTTGATATACTTGTACATGTTGAGCATGTCCCCCCTTAAACGTCTCTTTTCTAATGTAAATAGTCCCAAATTGCTTAATCTCTCCCCGTAGCTTAAATTCTCCATTCCCTTAATAAGCTTTGTTGCTCGCCTTTGGACTTTTTCTAATTCTATGATGTCCTTTTTATAGTGTGGGGCCCAGAACTGTACTCCGTACTCGAGGTGAGGTCTCACCAATGCTTTATATAGTGGCATAATTACCCTTGAGTCCCTAGTTTCCATTCCCCTCTTAAGACATGCCAGAATTTTGTTGATCTTTTTTGTAGCTACATTACAATGGGCACTACATCCCAGTTTGCTGTCTATTTGGACTCCTAGATCCTTTTAAAGTATGGAATTACCCAGTTCCTCTCCGCTAAGGTTGTAACTTGCACACTGGTTGTGTCTCCCAAGGTGCATAACCTTACATTTATCTACATTGAACCTCATCTTCCATTTTTTTGCCCACTCATCTAAAATTGCAAGATCATTTTGTGCACCTGTGTTGAACAGCTGATGCAATATATCTGTGAATGAAGCAATTCACAGATTTATCAATAGTACGCATTGGCTGAAGGTGCATCGATATATAAGCCATTCACTTAATCGAATGCCCTGAAATATTGGCCAGTGTTTATGCACTTTTAGAGGTCTACAACTTTATCTATATTTTGCTGACCATTTCTAAGAGTAGACTGTTGACACCAATTACGATGGCCCTTTGTACTCAATGTATCCAGTACTAGTTAGGATTTCCAGTGAAGCAGATCATCAACCACAATGGCTCTTCCTTTGTTATATCCTTTTTCAATGCCAGAATTGCCATTCTTGTCCAGAAATCATCCATCTCTCCAAACTAAATGGTCTGCTACTTGACCTTTCATTCCTGTTTGTTTTGGGGTATATCGCTCTGGAACTTGATATGCTCTGTGCTTTCTTTTGACATGTCCTTGATAAATTCAAAGAATCTAACACACTAGGAGTCTTCCCCAGGACCCCCTGCAAGGAAGTATGGACTCTTGAGGGGCCAAATGTGCAAGTTGTGGTCCCCTGCCCAGAGTCTCTTATTGAACTGACACTGAGATGAACTTTTGTAGATGGAAAAACTGAACAGAAGGAATGCAAGCCCACATAACTCTAAGGCCAGTATTCAATGCCTCAGATTCGCAGTTTTTTTCAGTGAATCTGGCAATTCGCTGTGTTAACGGCGAATTTTCTGTTAGAAAAAACAATTCGCCATATTCAATGGAGGCAATTCGCCACAAATGAACAGCGAATGTCTGCCGATTCGCCGTAAATGATTCTTCACAATTCGCCTGTGATTTTCAATGGGGTTTTTAGTGGAATTCGCCGACAGTGTATTCAATGCTCAAATGGAGAACTGCTTTCTCCATTGATTTTCGCCATGATTCTCCGTTTAGCATTCGTCATCTTTTTTAGGTGAACTGTAATGTGATCTTTTAAATTAAAGCGTTTTTAAATTTTTTTGGGTGTTAAAAAATCAGATTTTTTTTCTATGAAAGGGCATGCTATTTTTATTCATATACTTGCAGCACATGAATATATTTTTAATATTTTTTTTTTAAACAATATTTTTTTTTTTTTACAAATTCGCCAGCAGGGGGCCGGGAGCCGGAGCCGCTCATTAATATTCATATATTCACTGCACACTGGTCCCGATCATTACATAGGCACGATCGGGACCAGTGAGTGCAGCGGCTCCGACCCCAGCAGCATCCTGCAAGCCACTAGTGGTGATGGTGGATAGATACAGTTACACCGATAGTAACGATAAGAACATAGAGCTAGCAGCAGCGCAGGCAGACGGGGATGATGGCGCCCCTGCCGCTGGGCTGGATAAGCGACCAGCACCTCAGGTGAATGAGAATGAAGGTGACGGCTTCTCCGACGTCAGCGACTGTGAGCTGCTGCCGCAGGACGGAGCGGCGCATGGTGAGTGACAGAGAGACTTCTCCTTCTGCTGCCTGTGTCCTTTTAAGCCCTCCTTCTCCCCAACAGAAATTCAGGGGCAGGCAGGGAGGCTTACCTTCCTCCGTCCCCCGGCTCCCTGCTGCATTCGCAGCAGGGGCTAAAATTTGCCAGCAGGGGCAGCAAGCCCCTGCTGCATTGAATAGGGTGACAGGGAGGGCTGGCAGCGAATGCTGCAGACCTTTCGAAACCCTGCGAATGTGCAGCAAATCCTAAACAGGATTCGCTGCACATGGAGAAAAAAATCATTGAATACTCCTATCAACTGAAGAATGAAGAATAATATTTCAAGAATAATAATTTATTAGAATATTCTGGAGCTGAAGAGTTTAGACTAAAATTCCAGGAAAGCAATCGGACTAGGCAGACTGGAGTTGAAAACTGACGAATTGGTTCCAGAGGGGCAACCGGATTGACCGGATTGGAGTTGATTCACAACAGCTGATGGGAGCTCAGGACTCTGCTGCAGACAAAATTAAGCATAGTGTTGCACTAACATAAGAACCTTGATGAGTGAACACCTTCATATCCCCTGGTGTCTGTTGATTGGCTGAAAGTGACTGTAGATTGGAATGGTCAATGTTGTCATGTGACCCTGCAAGATGTCAGTGCTCAGCTGAATGCCACGAACTGATGGCACCAGTCGCCACTGAGGAAACCAGCCACAGGATCCAGTAAAAATATCATGTGCCCACTGGACGAATGGGCCCCAAACAGCAACACACACCGGATCATCCAGATGGGTAAGCATCTGAGCCACCAAATCGTGATATATATATATATATATATATATATATATATATGGTACTTATGTATTATCTGGGCTCCCATGTTAAATGCACCCCATTTTTTCATACCCCTACTATCCAACTACGCATGGAGTTGATTTTATATAGTGTGGAGAGCGCAGCGAGCCACCGTGCCTGAAGCGTGGCGAGCGCAGCGAGGGGACGCGGTCTCATAAGAAAAACGGGAGCCCAGATATTACATAAGTACTATATATATATATATATATATATATATATATATAATTTTAGATAACTGTAGATCACTTTATAATATATAACAAAATAATGTATATGTGTTATCCATTAACTATTGTATAGTGTATTAGCCATAGGTTTTTAAAGTTAATAGTTATTATTTCATTTTTTTTTTTTCTTTCATGAACGTCCCTTTCAGATTTCTTTTCTTATCTTATCACCCATACATGAAAGGTCTGTTTGTTCATTACATACTTAATATAATAAGTCCCATAGATGATAAAGTGAATTTGAAGAAATACATTAGCATTAGTTTCATTTAGATATTGCTTATATTGGGCATCGCACAGTGCATTCTACTATGAATCAGACAAAGGGTTAGACGCAGACTTGAAACATGAAAGCATTAGCAAGATGTTTTGCTGCAAGCCAAGTAATAACTCATTTTCAGTAAAATGTCATTTTCCTAGCAGAAAACATTGCTCATGCCCACATGCACATAGGTAAAAATGCAATAATCTGGAGATTTTTATTGCAAACAATTGTCTTTATTTTACTGCTTCGCACAGAGTGTTTTGCAAATGTGCTGACTTTCATTGCATTTCAATTTCAATTCTAGCTCCTAGAATCATATTATACTACAGCAAAGATGCTAGTTGTACTATATATGTATTACAGAAACACGAGTTCTCCATCTAATAGTGCACTTTATCTAGAACAAATAGCATATTTAGCATTTAAGATTCTAAACATTGTTTGCTTTATTACATCTACAGATCTGTTTTCTTATTATGTTTGAATAATAAATATATTTAAAGGTATGCATTCCTTTCTAATGGAATAATATATTTGGCGCTTAACTAAATAGAAGGCCAGCTTTTATATCTGACTTAACAATTTAAAATGGAAGTTTTATGGAAAAATATACAGTTTTTAGGACAAATATTGAAAACTGTATGGATGATTGTACTTTACTCATTTCATGAGCAATACTGTAAGCTCTTATTTTGAATTTATGTTTCCTGAATAATTCAACATTATTCAACTAATTTTAAACAATTTATAGTTTATGTACATGTAAATAATCAGAATAACCATTTCAAAGCAAGCAGTGTCAAAAGTTATTGATGACATGGCTGTGAATTCGCTGGGCAGAGAATAAGCGATACACTGCACATAAATTCAACATAATATACATGCGCCAGGCCATCCTGTGATAAAATCCTGCATCTTTTTAATGGCTGCCCAGGCAAAATTGAAGTTGTGTATTATCAGTCCAGCCTCAAACAGCCTGTTTCTATCACAGCCGCTGAGTAAGTCCTAGACTACACATAGTGGCCCTTATTCTGGTTCATTTGCAAAGACAAATTCCTTCTCAAATGGACAAAACCCTGTGCACTGCATTGGGGGGGGGGGGGGGGGGGAGATGTAACATGTGCAGAGAGAGTTAGAGTTGGGTAGGTTATTTTGTTTCTGTGCAGGGAAAATACTGGCCCCTTTATTTTTACACTGCAATATACATCTCACTATGAAGAAAAACCCCACCCAAATCTAATTCTCTCTGCACAAGTTACATCTGCCCCATCTGCAGTGCACATGGTTTTGTTCATTTTAAAATGAATTTGCCTTTGTGAGTGAACCAGAATTAGGGCTTGCATATGGATTAGCTGCTAATCAGTGTCATTTTCTAAAGCCATTTGCAAGCTGCACACATCGACTTGAACACAGCGGAATTTCACATGCTGGACGATGATCACCTGATCGCAGGGCTCTGCATATTAGTGGCCCAGAAATCAGGTCAGAATAACCCCCATGGTTGGTTTAAAGGACAGAAGGATTTAAAATGCAAACCAAAACATTGCTTTAGAAAAATACTATATTCACAGTGAACCTACAGTATCTGTGAGAATTCTCAGAAGTTCTATCATCTCCTCTCCCAAATGTTGCAGTCGGGATCTGGATGACTCACAGTCATAGGAGGGAGGGGACAACTACATGGGAGGGAGGGCGGATCTACATGGACCAGAACTGCTGTGTCTGTCACATAATCTGACAGACTTAGAACCCCACCTCTCATGAGAGCAGCTGATAAGCTGAGGGGTGAAGCTATATAGGAGGGAGGAGAGAGCAACATGGGAGGGTGGATCTACACGGACCAGAGCTGCAGAGACAGAGAATGCCTGTTGGCATTGTACAGATAGGGGGCATTGATCCTGTGGACATTATGGGTGACATTTAATAGGATGCGAAAATGTGATGCGAGAAGGGGAGAACCAATTCCCTTTATGGCACAGGGCACCAAAATGTCTAGTTACAGCACTGGTTAGGCTTATTCACATTTGAATTGTTATATGGATGTGTGAAAGTATACCATATTGTGAAATGTTCGCAATTCTTTTGCAAATTTACACAGGGTGGATTTTCACTCAGTCTGGGATGTTAACCACTCGCAGTCATCTGCAAATTTGCACATCAGCGATCAACTCTGAATCAGGCCCAAAATGCCCCCCCCCCACACACACAGGCACTTACACTCTCTTTGCCCCCACTTACCTAACAACAACTGGCCAGATGACTATGTAGCAAGCAGCTCATCCTCTCCTTCTGCAGCTTGGGCTGTGTAATTCCATCCCCTCACTTCCAATGCTATTTTTCAGAAGGAACTCAGTTCCTGAACCTCTAATTAAATATTAAATATGACTGGGTTCCTGAACCTGCCTGTTCTGGGCCAAAATTTACTTTCATTTACCTGTGAGTGCCTTTGATTCTAAATACAACATATACATCTCTCTATCTCTCTCTCTCTCTCTCTCTCTCTCTCTCGCTTTCTCTCATTCTCTCTCTCTCTCCCCCTGATGTACTAAGCTTGAAAAGCGTTAAAATGGAGAGTGATCAACCACCATCCAATCAGTTCCTACCTGCCATGTCACAGGCTGGGTTTGAAAAATGACAGGTAGGAGCTGATTGACTGGTGGTTTATTACTCTCCATTTTATCACTTTTCAAGCTAAGTACATCTGGCCCTCTCTCTGAATGTGCTGACAACAAAATCACACAAAAATGATCAATGAAAATCAAAATTATTAACCCATGGAGGTCTGGATTTGGAGTAGCACTCAAAATTAAAGTGGAAATACACACTACAGGCTGATCCAACTTTGATGTAATGTCCTTAAAACAAGTCAAAATGAGGCTCAGTAGTGTGTGTGTGGCCTCCACGTGCCTGTATGACCTCCCTACAATGCCTGGGCATGCTCCTGATGAGGTGGCGGATGGTCTCCTGAGTGATCTCCTCCCAGACCTAGACTAAAGCATCGGCTAACTCCTGGACAGTCTGTGGTGCAACATGGCGTTGGTGGATGGAGCGAGACATGATGTCCCAGGTGTGCTGAATTGAATTCAGGTCTGGGGAACAGGCGGGCCAGTCCATAGCATCAATTCCTTCATCTTGCCTGAACTGCTGACACACTGCAGCCACATGAGTTCTAGCATTGTCTTGCATTAGGAGGAATCCAGGGCCAACAGCACCAGCATATGGTCTCACAAGTGAAACATAGAAACATAGAATTTGACAGCAGATAAGAACCACTTGGCCCATCTAGTCTGCCCCTTTTTTAAACATGTTACCTCAAACCATATTTGATCCTTATTTTTTTGTAAGGATATCAATATGCTTATCCCAAGCATGTTTAAATTGTACTACTGTATTTGTGTCAACCAACTCTGATGGTAGGCTATTCCACTTATCTACTACTCTTTCTGTGAAGTAATTCTTCCTCACATTTCTCCTGAATCTTCCTCCCTCTAGTTTCAGTGCATGTCCTCGTGTTCTGCTGCTCCTCTTCCTGTGAAGAATGTCTCCCACCTGTACCTTGTTAAAACCCTTGATATATTTGAAAGTTTCTATCATGTCCCCCCTTTCCCTTCTCTGCTCTAAAGTATACATATTAAGATCTTTTAGTCTTTCCTGGTATGTTTTGTGATGTAGGCCATGCACCATTTTAGTTGCCCTTCTTTGTACAGTCTCTAATGTATTTATATCCTTCTGGAGATATGGCCTCCAGAACTGAACACAATACTCTAGGTGAGGTCGTACCAATGACCTATACAGCGGCATTATTACTTCTTTCTTCCTACTGCTGATACCTCTCCCTATGCAACCAAGCATCTGACTTGCCTTCTTCATTGCTTTGTTACATTGCCTACCTGCTTTTAAGTCCCCTGAAATAGTGACACCTAGATCCCTCTCTTCCTCAGTAGTTTCCATTATAGTGCCATTTATACTATATTTAGTCTTTGGATTTCTGAGACCCAAGTGCATGATTTTGCATTTTTTGGCATTAAACTGTAGTTGCCATGCTCTTGACCATTCCTCTAATCTACCTAGATCCTCAATCATTTGTTTTACCCCTCCTGGTGTGTCTACCCTGTTGCATACCTTTGTGTCATCTGCAAAAAGGCACATTTTACCCTCAATTTCATTTGCAATATTACCAATAAAGATATTAAAAAGCACCGGTCCAAGTACAGATCCCTGGGGTACTCCACTTGTAACCTTTACCTCCTTTGACTGTACTCCGTTTACTACAACTCTCTGTTTTCTGTCCTACAACCACGCTCTTATCCATTCAACTATCTTAGAATCCAATCCCAAGCTTTCAAGTTTATTTAACAGTCTGTGATGTGGGACAGTGTCAAAAGCTTTACTAAAGTCTAGAAAAGCTACATCTACAGCCCCACCTTGATCTATTACTTTAGTCACCCAGTCAAAAAAGTCATTAAGATTTGTTTGACATGATCTTCCCCCAGTAAACCCATGCTGTTTTGGATCCTGTAAATTGCTGGTTTTGAGATATTCTACAACTCTTTGTTTTAAGAGTGTTTCCATCAATTCTCCTACTACTGATGTAAGGCTCAATGGTCAATAGTTGCTTACCTCTTCCTTGCTTCCACTTTTGTGCAGTGGGACTATATTTGCTGTTTTCCAGTCCTCTGGGATTACTCCAGTAGCTAGTGACTGGTTGAATAATTCTGTTATTGGTTTTACCAGCTCCCCTTTAAGCTCTTTTAGTATCCTTGGATGTATCCCATCTGGCCCCATTGATTTATCCTCTTTCAGTTTTGAGAGTTCTGTGAGGACTTTCTCCTCTGTAAATGTACTTGTCTCTCCCTCAGTTTTCTGACTATACTTGCAACTTAACTGTGGCCCCTTCCCCTCTCTTTCAGCAGTGAATACTGAGCAGAAATAATTATTAATATCATCTGCTATTACATTGTCCCCCTCAAGAAAACTTCCACTCTCTGTCTTCAGTCTAATTATTCCACTTTTTGTTTTTCTCCTTTCACTTATATACCTAAAAAAAAGTTTTCCCCCCTTTACCCACTGACTGGGCCATTTTCTCTTCAGCCTGTGCTTTTGCACATCTGATTACCTTCTTAGCCTCCTTTTGTCTAACAAGATACACCTCTTTGTCCTCATTCTTCTGCGTCTGCTTAAATTTCTTAAAGGCCAACTTTTTTGCTTTCACAATACTTGCTACTTCTTTTGCAAACCACAATGGCTTTCTTTTTCTTGTGTTTTTCCTAACTCTTTTGACACAAAGTTCTGTTGCTTTTAGAATTGCACTTTTTAATTTTTCCCACTTATCCTGCACTCCTTCCAAGTTCCTCCACTCTGCCAAAAGAATCCCTTGCAGAGTTTCCTATCTCTACAAAATCAGCCGTCCTAAAATCTAACACCTTTGTTTTTGTGTGCGATGAGTCAGTCTCTGTCTTTATTTTGAACCATAAAGGAAGAATAAAAACTGCGCTAATTTGAGGAACGATTACAACAGTCAAATTATAAATGATATATATTTAATAACATGAATTTTTATACATAAAAATGGTACAGTGTTAATGAATAAAAATTAATTAAAATCACATGAAGTGTACACTTAATAACCAATTGGAAGGTTAGATATGTGCATATGTGGCACTTGGCGGCTCCACTTGTGTAGTGGGCCATTGTTTCTCTGAAATAGTGTCCCCGCTTTTCTACCTATATATGGATACGATTGACTTACTCCTCAGACAATGTTCATGGGAAATGGAGAAAATGCAGTCAAAAAATGTCACTCACATATCTGTGATGTTGTCCACTTGTTTGAATTAGGTTTTGTGTGGTCCCCGTGAGTCGATGGTTGCTGCTAGGTTTCCTTTATAAGTCCCAATGGTAGTTCTTGGTCCGATGATTAATGAGTCCCGGGTACAAAATGGTTACCCGATTTGTAATCCAAAGTTGGAGGTAGAGTGGGGGCACTGAACCTAACGCGTATCGCTGGGGGGGCTCCCAGCTTTTTCAAAGGTGGTCTTTCATCTACAGGTAGGCTGTATTTATACCTGAGTGCCAATATGGCGCCTGATTGCACCAGCTGTTCTCATGGATGTGATATCTTTAAAACCATCTAAATTCACTTTGTTTATATCCACACCACAAGTATATATATATATATATATATATATATATATATATATATATATATAGTCCAGATGAACCGGCAGCACAGGACTTTAAGTGGAGCCACAGTAGCTTGCCCAGGTGCCAACAAAGAGAGACCTTGCGGCATCAGAAGATAATTGTACGAACAGAGGGCACTCAGGGACTTGCAAGTGGTGAAAGCAGGTGGACTGGTTTATTACACAGTCATCAAATGGTCAATTTGATGACTGTGTAATAAACCAGTCCACCTGCTTTCACCACTTGCAAGTCCCTGAGTGCCCTCTGTTCGTACAATTATATATATATATATATATATATATATGGATAGGCAGATGATCGGCACTCCCGATGAAGCGTATAAAGGATGATGCCCAGGTGCCTTGTCTTAGTGCAGGGAAGCACAGTATTTTAGACGTCAGGTAGATAACCGGCACTCTCAGGACTTGTTAATGAAGGAGGCAGACACGGAGGTCTTAAGCAACGTTTCGGTTTATTACAACCGTTATCAAGCTCACAGAAACAATGATACAGTGCATACATATATAGACTTACCAACACCACAGTGCAGGGCGCCCGCACCCCTCCGTCGGCCCGGATCACATGACGTCACCCTCGCGGGACGCGCACCAGCCGGTGCGTCCGGACCTCCTTTGGGGTTGCTAGGCGACCTGTAGTAAACCACAAAAGAGTGCATGAATGAATAAGTGGTTAAAAAACCGGCAAATCCCAAAAACAGTAATGAGTCACAAGTGTGACACGAACCCAATGTGTAAATACATAATCCTTGGGTATGAACAGCATGATGCAAATAAAATCAATAAAGCAAAAACCCGAAGGTGAAGCAGCGGCAGAGGCACAGCTGGGTATCGTAAGGAACCCATACACACTGTGCGATGAGGGGATGAGGTCAGGGGGAGCGGTGGGGATTTACAAGAAGCAATGCAGACTGCAAGATTCGTTGAGGCCAAGGGGGTGTACGGTATTTAATCTGTGAATCCATTTGGCTTCTCTTTGAAGTAATAAAAGATCTCGGTCTCCACCTCTTAGACTGGGAGGTATGTGATCGATGATCTTGTACCTCAGTGTGGCTAGGCTATGCTTGTGTTCCCTAAAATGTCGGGGAACGGGTTGTTCGTTGGGGGTATTCTTCCCTCAAGGGAGGCTCTGATACTCGATCTGTGACCAGCCATTCTGGTCTTAAATTGGCATGTAGTTTTGCCTACGTATAATAGGCTGCAGGGGCATCTGATGGTGTAGACAACATGTGTCGACGTGCATGTCAACACATGTTTGATCTTGATGGTTTTGCCAGAGTGAGGGTGTTAAAAGGAGTCACCTGTCTCAAGGAAGCCACAGGTGGTGCAATTAATGCATTTATAGCACCCCGGTTTACGTTGTAAGAAACCAGGTGTGACGGGGATATTGAATTTGGACATATCATTATGGACTAGGTAGTCCTTGAGGTTGCGATTCCTCTTGTAGCTGGGCAGTAATTTGTGGCGAGCGAAACTTTTTAGATCTGTGTCATTGGTTACCATCGGCCATAGCTGTTTGGCAGCTTTGGTAATGGCTTGCGAAGAACTGTTAAAGGATTGGACGAAGGGGATGCTTTCATGAAGGGCTTTCCTCTCTTTGGCAACCAAGGTATCTTTTCTGGGGGTATCCAGAGCTTTTTGTTTGGCAATCAATAAATCTGGCAGTCTGTATCCCCTGCATAAAAACTTGTCAATCATCCCATTAATTTCGGCTTCCGCATCCCCAGGGTCATCGCAGATTCTGCGTGCCCTGAGGAATTGCGAGAAGGGGAGGCCCCTCTTGGTGGCCTCTGGGTGGGCACTTGAGCAATGTAAAAGGGTATTACGATCTGTGGGCTTTTTGTACAGATTGGTGGAAACCTTATTATCACATAATGTGATTTGGACATCGAGATAGTGTATAGAGCTATCACTGATGTCATGGGTGAATTTGATGGTGGTATCAAGGTTGTTGATGTTGGTGATATGATTGATGAGTTCCTCTTTGGTACCCGACCAAATCAGCAAGAGGTCATCGATGTACCGTAAAAACAGAATGATTTTATCGGAGATGGCCTTATCATTAAAGAAAAATTCCTTTTCCATCTTAAACATATAACCATTGGCAAACGCAGGAGCTACGCAAGATCCCATTGCGCAGCCCCTGCGTTGCAGATACCATTTTTTATCAAAAAGGAAGTAATTCCTTGTCAAAGTCAACGTGAGAAGCTTTATGAACAATTCAATATTAGGACCTGCGTACATGGGGTTGTTTTCAAGGAGAAGTTTGACAGCCTCCACACCTTCCCTATGGGGGATATTGGTGTAGAGACTGACAACATCAAGGGTACATAATAAGCAGTTATCAGGCAGTACAGGTAATGCAATCAATTTGTTAATGAGTGTCGTAGTGTCTTTCAGGTAAGTCGGCTGTACCTGTATGGACAGTTGGAGGTGGTGATCCAAGAATTTAGCCACCTTATAATAGATGGAATCACGTGCCGCAATAATTGGGCGTCCAGGGGGGTTCAGGGCATCCTTATGCAGTTTGGGCAGTGAATACAAAATAGGGGCAATGGGATGCTCATGGAATAGGGCCTTGGCGATATTGTCCGTAATCATTTTGTCAGTGGTCGCCTGCTGTAGGACCTCCCGGAGTTCTAGGTTGTATTCCGCCGTGGGGTTGCTGGGCCACGATAAATATACATCCTCATCAGATAGTTGCCGCAGAAGTTCATTACGGTATGCGTCAATGTCTTGTACCACAATGCCCCCTCCCTTGTCTGCAGGGCGTATGGTGATGGTAGGATCCTTTCCAAGATCCCTGAGGCATTGGAACTCTTTTTTGGACACATTAGGGGCTCTGTTAGTGGGGCGATGTCCCTCTGTCAGTGCTAGGTGATCCAGTGCTTTGTTGTACGATTTAAGGGCAACTATCTGATGAGGATGTATATTTATCGTTGCCCAGCAACCCCACGGCGGAATACAACCTAGAACTCCGGAAGGTCCTACAGCAGGCGACCACTGACAAAATGATTACGGACAATATCGCCAAGGCCCTATTCCGTGAGCATCCCATTGCCCCTATTTTGTATTCACTGCCCAAACTGCATAAGGATGCCCTGAACCCCCCTGGACGCCCAATTATTGCGGCACGTGATTCCATCTATTATAAGGTGGCTAAATTCTTGGATCACCACCTCCAACCGTCCATACAGGTACAGCCGACTTACCTGAAAGACACTACGACACTCATTAACAAATTGATTGCATTACCTGTACTGCCTGATAACTGCTTATTATGTATCCTTGATGTTGTCAGTCTCTACACCAATATCCCCCATAGGGAAGGTGTGGAGGCTGTCAAACTTCTCCTTGAAAACAACCCCATGTACTCAGGTCCTAATATTGAATTGTTCATAAAGCTTCTCACGTTGACTTTGACAAGGAATTACTTCCTTTTTGATAAAAAATGGTATCTGCAACGCAGGGGCTGCACAATGGGATCTTGCGTAGCTCCTGCGTTTGCCAATGGTTATATGTTTAAGATGGAAAAGGAATTTTTCTTTAATGATAAGGCCATCTCCGATAAAATCATTCTGTTTTTACGGTACATCGATGACCTCTTGCTGATTTGGTCGGGTACCAAAGAGGAACTCATCAATCATATCACCAACATCAACAACCTTGATACCACCATCAAATTCACCCATGACATCAGTGATAACTCTATACACTATCTCGATGTCCAAATCACATTATGTGATAATAAGGTCTCCACCAATCTGTACAAAAAGCCCACAGATCGTAATACTCTTTTACATTGCTCAAGTGCCCATCCAGAGGCCACCAAGAGGGGCCTCCCCTTCTCGCAATTCCTCAGGGCACGCAGAATCTGCGATGACCCTGGGGATGCGGAAGCCGAAATTAATGGGATGATTGACAAGTTTTTATGCAGGGGATACAGACTGCCAGATTTATTGATTGCCAAACAAAAAGCTCTGGATACCCCCAGAAAAGATACCTTGGTTGCCAAAGAGAGGAAAGCCCTTCATGACAGCATCCCCTTTATCCAATCCTTTAACAGTTCTTCGCAAGCCATTACCAAAGATGCCAAACAGCTATGGCCGATGGTAACCAATGACACAGATCTAAAAAGTTTCGCTCGCCACAAATTACTGCCCAGCTACAAGAGGAATCGCAACCTCAAGGACTACCTAGTCCATAATGATATTTCAAAATTCAATATCCCCATCACACCTGGTTTCTTACAACGTAAACCGGGGTGCTATAAATGCATTAATTGCACCACCTGTGGCTTCCTTGAGACAGGTGACTCCTTTAAACACCCTCACTCTGGCGAAACCATCAAGATCAAACATGTGTTGACATGCACGTCGACACATGTTGTCTACACCATCGATGCCCCTGCAGCCTATTATACGTAGGCAAAACTACATGCCAATTTAAGACCAGAATGGCTGGTCACAGATCGAGTATCAGAGCCTCCCTTGAGGGAAGAATACCCCCCAACAAACAACCCGTTCCCCGACATTTTAGGGAACACAAGCATAGCCTAGCCACACTGAGGTACAAGATCATCGATCACATACCTCCCAGTCTAAGAGGTGGAGACCGAGATCTTTTATTACTTCAAAGAGAAGCCAAATGGATTCACAGATTAAATACCGTACACCCCCTTGGCCTCAACGAATCTTGCAGTCTGCATTGCTTCTTGTAAATCCCCACCGCTCCCCCTGACCTCATCCCCTCATCGCACAGTGTGTATGGGTTCCTTACGATACCCAGCTGTGCCTCTGCCGCTGCTTCACCTTCGGGTTTTTGCTTTATTGATTTTATTTGCATCATGCTGTTCATACCCAAGGATTATGTATTTACACATTGGGTTCGTGTCACACTTGTGACTCATTACTGTTTTTGGGATTTGCCGGTTTTTTAACCACTTATTCATTCATGCACTCTTTTGTTGTTTACTACAGGTCGCCTAGCAACCCCAAAGGAGGTCCGGACGCACCGGCTGGTGCGCGTCCCGCGAGGGTGACGTCATGTGATCCGGGCCGACGGAGGGGTGCGGGCGCCCTGCACTGTGGTGTTGGTAAGTCTATATATGTATGCACTGTATCATTGTTTCTGTGAGCTTGATAACGGTTGTAATAAACCGAAACGTTGCTTAAGACCTCCGTGTCTGCCTCCTTCATTAACAAGTCCTGAGAGTGCCGGTTATCTACCTGACGTCTATATATATATATATATATATATATATATATATATATATATAATCTGATAAACATTTAATAGACATTTAATAGAAGGCAGACATATAAAAAATGTAATTCATATATTTAAACATGCGTTTTTTGTTCCGGTCACGTGACCTATTTGTTTATGTCACGTGATCCGGAAGTGTGATATAACGTTTCTATATCGATATATTACAATCTGATCTCTAGTTTGTGTTACCTCATTAGTGACCTGTATTAAGGTCCCCCATTTAGGCACCAATCCTCTGGATTTGTGTTGGTATAGGTGCATATTTGTTCTTATTACATATATGCCCCGTTATCTCCGGCATCGTTCGTACCGGAAGTCGTCATAGTTCGAGACTTCCGGTGCGTCTTCCTTAGTGTCTCGACGGAAGTCCTTGCGTTCCGTCTTGCGTTCCATGCTGTAGTCGTTGGTTCCTTACTGCAGCATGGACCTGCACCTTCCGGTATAGCATCAGGGGCGGCTGTAATAGATGGCAGTGCGTTCAGCTATGTGTTCTATGTTAATATCACATTTATATCTCGGTAGCTGTTTTTACATTTAGGTGGTGCTGGTACTTATGTTCTTATTCATTTATTATTGTGTTAGTTCCTCATTCTACTTTGACACCAGAAGTCAAAAGACAGAGAGAAAAAAGTTTAGAGGGAGAAGAGGGGGGAAGAAAACGAAACATCAGAGAATAGCTAACATAAAAAATTCCCAAAAAAACCACCAAAAAAACTACCATTTACAATCTATCATCAAAAAAGTTAAATACAAATGAATTGAGATTATTGGAAAAGGGATTAAAGTTCGCCCCAACATCTGAACCGAATATATTTACACTGTATACCGAGTTGAACAGATTTATAAGGGCACTCTGTAGAAAACGCTACTTTGTAAATAAAAACATCACTAAATCGGGAGAAGAAGCGCTTCCAATTATACTTGACAAAGATGATGATAAAATGTTAGAGACCCTAAATAAACTGTTGGATGAAAATGAGGAAGGCCTGCCAAACACTCAGAAGATTTATGATTTCGATAAAAGTGGCTTTAAAAAGAAATCAGAATTCTTTCCCATTCGATACAAAAGCCCAATGGTAGAATCCTTTTATAAGACTACCTTAGAAGAATTTAAAGTCCTATGCAACACAAGTAACCAAAAGACAAATAAAAGAGAGAAAAAACATAATCTGAACAAATGGGAACAAAAAGCCATAAATAAATTAATGAAAGACACATCAGTGGTGATAAAACAGGCGGACAAAGGGGGAGGGGTGGTGGTCCAAGATAGATCTGACTATGTCAAAGAGGCACATCGCCAGTTGAACGATAACACGACATACAAAAAACTAACCACTAACCCCTCCCCATTTTTTCTGAGTGAAATGGCAGACCTCCTGCAAACAGCATTCGAAGACGGCACTATATCCAGGGAGGAATACAAATTTCTGTACACTGAACACCCCACAATTCCCATATATTACCACCTCCTAAAAATACACAAATCCTGCACTTCACCACCTGGACGTCCCATAATTTCTGGAATAGGGTCCCTCACGTCCAACCTCTCACTTTATGTTGATGCACACCTCCAACCAGGAGTATCACGGTTAAGATCACACATTAGAGACACCACCCATTTTTTACAATTAATTAAGGATTTGGAATGGAAGGAGTCATACGCATTTTTGACAATGGATGTGCAGAGTCTATACACCAACATCCCTCATGAGAAGGGTGTTGGTGTGATTCTGGAGAAACTAAGGACAGATAATGATCTGGATGCAAAACATATAAAGTTCATAGTAGACTCCATTCAATTCATCTTGTAGCACAATCACTTTTTATTTCTAGGCACGCACTATTTACAACAGGTGGGGACGGCCATGGGGACCAGATTCGCCCCCAGCTACGCCAACCTATACATGGGTCACTTCGAGGACCGACATGTGTGGGGAGGCGGGCTGGGGGCGGGCCTGGTTCTTTATGGCCGTTACATTGACGATTTGTTTTTTGTTTGGGACGGGGATGCACTTTCCGCCACAGAATTTGTCTCGTCACTAAACACCAATGATTATAATTTAAAATTCACTTCCCAGTATCACCACACACAAATAACCTTCCTGGAAATCAAAAATAATAAGATCTGTACAGCCAACTATATTAAGGAAGTAGGCTCTAATTCATACCTACATTTCAAGAGTGGACACCTCCCGGCATGGAAAGAAAATATTCCAAAAAGCCAGCTATTAAGAGTACGTAGAAATTGTAGCAATTTCGAAACTTTCTGTGAACAGGCTCAAGAAATGGTAGAAACATTCAATGAAAGAGGCTACCCTCCCCATCTAACTAAGAAAGCCTTAGAAGAGGTTAAAATGATAGACAGAGAAGAGCTCTTGAAAAAGAAAGATAAAAGAAGTCAAAACGTAACACAAGATCAAAACCAAGAACAAAACTTAGCCTTCATTTCAACCTTCCACAATCAACATTACAAAATCAAAAATATAGTTCTGAAGAACTATCCGATTTTACAACAAGATCCAATCTTAAGAGGGATTATTCCAACAAAACCCCAATTCATTTACAAGAAAAACAGGTAATTAAAAAGCATTCTAGCCCCCAGTCTATTAAAACAAGTCCAACCAAGTAACCCAACAACAAAAAACACATGGCTAACACCGCTAAAAGGTTTCCACAAAATGTGGAAAGACAGGTTGCACCACCTGTCAGCATGTACATAAAACTACAACAGTACCAGGAGTTGATCCAGTGATCAACCTGAGAAGATTTATAAACTGTAATACAGAATATGTGGTGTACATGCTGATCTGTGGATGCAATATGCATTACGTAGGAAGAACCACACGTAAACTAAAAACGAGGTTCATGGAACACCGTAGAAATATTATGAATAAATTTATGCTTCACAGTGTTTCAAAACACTACTTCGAAAAACACAAAAGCAATCCCGAATGTTTGAAAATAATTGGGATCGAACACATACCAGTGACACCGAGAGGTGGTGATAGATACCGAAAATTGTGTGTTCAAGAAATCTTTTGGATGTTCAAAATTGATAGTCTGTATCCCAAGGGCCTAAACGAGTCGATAGAACTAAATGTAGCTATATAATATAAGTGACACATTTGGCCTCTGCCAAACATAGATTCTATAATATAAAATAATATCATTTTCCTTGTACTATCTCCCTTTCCTCTTCCTTTTTCTTATCATAAAATGAAGGAATATACAGATGGTTTTTAATAATTCCCATTTGATATTTCCCATTACCTCTATAGATTCGATTTTCAACATAAGAGTCTATCTATCGCAATATCATACTGTTGAATATGTGTAGAGAATTTTGTTTATGATAAATAATTTTTCTATATATATAAAAAATCTTTTTGGAACTTCTGAAATCTTTATAATAATGTCTACGGTATCATAATCTTCTGTAAATGATCATCCATTGATTTATTATTACTTCTCTGATCTGTTTATCTATTCATAAATGTCAAATAATAATTGGATTTAAGGTAAAAAATGTCTATGAAATCAAATGATTGAAATATATATGTGCATGTCTTCTGGTGTCAAAGTAGAATGAGGAACTAACACAATAATAAATGAATAAGAACATAAGTACCAGCACCACCTAAATGTAAAAACAGCTACCGAGATATAAATGTGATATTAACATAGAACACATAGCGGAACGCACTGCCATCTATTACAGCCGCCCCTGATGCTATACCGGAAGGTGCAGGTCCATGCTGCAGTAAGGAACCAACGACTACAGCATGGAACGCAAGACGGAAGGCAAGGACTTCCGTCGAGACACTAAGGAAGACGCACCGGAAGTCTCGAACTATGACGACTTCCGGTACGAACGATGCCGGAGATAACGGGGCATATATGTAATAAGAACAAATATGCACCTATACCAACACAAAGCCAGAGGATTGGTGCCTAAATGGGGGACCTTAATACAGGTCACTAATGAGGTAACACAAACTAGAGATCAGATTGTAATATATCGATATAGAAACGTTATATCACACTTCCGGATCACGTGACATAAACAAATAGGTCACGTGACCGGAACAAAAAACGCATGTTTAAATATATGAATTACATTTTTTATATGTCTGCCTTCTATTAAATGTCTATTAAATGTTCGGGTCATAAGTATTGTGAATATTTATTCATTAACATTAGATGGATCTAGGAGCTGGTTTTTAAGATGTTTGCTTATATAATTATTTTTATTAATTGTGTTATTGTTAAATAAATTGTCTGAACATTTTTATCAAAAGCGCTTTCTTTGTTTGATATTTACATATTTATATGTATTGTACAACTTTTCACACCAAGGCCCTTATTCCGATCTGATCGCAGAAATATTAGTAATACCACCACCTTTTAAGGTTAAAACCTCTTATGCAAAGAGGAATACTGCTTTTTTTCATAAGAATTACATTCAAATAAAAACATTCAATAAAACATGCGAAGTACAGATGATTTTTTCATAAAACGAAAGATTGATGGCCTTACGTGTTTTGTCTTAATGACTTCATCAGGGGAAGTTCAAAGTAAATGATTTTATTAAGTTCAATGATTCCTTCTTACAAGGTTCTTCATTAATAAAAATCAGCAAAAATCAACATTGAAATCAACATTGATGACATAATAAAAATAAGCACGTGCTCCACAAAAAAATTCTCACGTTGGGGGGGGGGGGGGGGGGGGGGGTGCTTTTTCCAGAGATATATCTAAATGTAGTGTCTCCTCCAAACAGGAAAAAACTTCTGCACTTCTGGGCTGACAGGGGCAGCAGTGATACCTTACCCAGGTGCTCGTCTAAGGGAGGATATGGATCCCCACTGTATGCCAGTACTTAGAGAATAGACGTCACTCCGAGTCTTGTGAAAAAAACCTACAGTATTTACTGTTGGTCAGCGCTGTTTTGGGCTCCGCCCATCATCACGACACTTGGTGACGGGCAGAGCCTGAAACAGCATTGACCGACAGTAAATACTAAATACACTTGAAGTATATTCTCTAAATATATATATACACACACACTCACACACACATGTTCATTTTTTTTCTTAAGAGCGCTATGTGTACATATCTCCCAACTTTTCATCCCCCAAAGGAGGGACAGTGCGCACCTAGCAGGAAGGGGGCATGGCCTGTACTCGCGGCGCTGCCATGAGGCCACACCCCTGTTTTCACCGCTGTAGGGTCATATATATATATATATCAATGAAGGAAAAGAACATCACTCCAGGCTCTTTAGAATAACAGTAATTGTGCTGAAGACGGGCCCACGGCCCGAAATGCCGTTGGCAACACAGTAAAATTACTGTTATTCTAAAGAGCCTGGAGTGACGTTCTTTTCCTTCATTGCTGCACATGTACCAGAGTGTCCCTCTGGTGGAACGGGCACTCGGGCCAGGTTAACTGAGTAAATGAGAGGTGGCAGGCAGTGCCGGATCCCTACACAGAATATATATATATATATATATATATATATATATATATATATATATATATATATATATATATATATATATATATATATAAAGGCAAAAACCTACCGGGGGTAGGTAAGAACACTCGCCAAAAAAAGAAACAACTGAAAATACTTCTAGTTGTTTTTAAATATAAACACAGAGTCAAAATGAAAAGAGGTTATTTAACCTGTTTCTTAGATCCATCTTCCAACGTTTCGGTCAGCCACAGTGACCTTTGTCAAGGAATGGAAACAAGGGGGCAACACTGCTGCACAGTAGTCTGGAGACGACGGGACCAATTCCCAGGAGAGAGGAAGCCACGTGGATCTAAGAAACAGGTTAAATAACCTGGTATATGTATGGGTGAACCTCAGTGTTTAGGCGCTCTGTATCAGGGCATAGATATGGATATAATTTTAAAGAGAAATACTTCCCTAATCAGGAGTGTTGTTTCTTTTAGTGGCGTTTCCAGATTTTTCTCCTCCTCATACACGACAGATAGATATGTGGATGAGAAGAAATGGGCAAACACAAGTGTTATATCCTTTCTTTGGTTAATAACTATTTAATTCGGGGGATAACTCCCCTTAGGATATTTTCCGAAAAGGAAATGGGTGCATACCCCACTCACTATTATAAACAGAAAGATATGTATATCACGGTTTCTTTCTACTGGGTGACGCACCCGTACTCACGATGTTTCAATGCTGTGACCCGCATATAAAGGTATCTTTTCCTCTGGTGTATATTCATAAAAAGATTTGTATTTCCATAGGCACAGCAAACAACAAAATCAATAAAAAACTGTACTGAACCCAAATGGAAAGACAGCTGGTGATAGTGTGAAGTCCACACCCTGATTGGTATTCTGGATCCAAACAGGGGAGGTCTGACACACATACACTCACCTGGTTTCCTCTGCGGTCCTTCCAGTAGATGCACACTTAATTCTGAGTCGACATGTTTCGAGACACCTAGTCTCTTCATCAGGGCTCAGATTATAGTGTGCCGAGATTTCCTTTATACTTGATACAACTCACTTTGAAAAAATTCTTTGAAATGAAGGAAAACCAAAAAGTTGAAACTATCACAGAAGAACCAACCACCAGTGCATCACCAACCCCCAACCCTAAAATCAGAAAGAAATCCAAGTTTTATCCTACACATATTAAAGGAAACTTTATTGAAACGTTCAATAAATTGGTTCTAAATGATTTAGAAAAGATTGAAGGAAGAAACCGAATAACGCAGAGGAAAAACAATATGACCAAAAAGGAAAAAGAAGCTGTAAAATCTCTCAGCAAAGATACAAATATTGTCATTAAGCCCTGCGACAAGAGGGGAGGCATAGCCATTTTGAATAAAGAAGACTATGTAAGTGAAATCAATCGACAACTAGAAGATAGAGAGACTTACAAAAAGCTTAACCAAGACCCCACTAACAGAATTCGGACAGACTTTAAGAAACTCATTGAGAAACATCTTTCCAACCAAGGGATAACAAAGAAAGAATTTGATTTTGTAAATATTGAGGAAGACGTCACACCCACCATTTATGTTCTACCGAAATTACACAAAAATCGAGAAAAACCCCCCGGTAGACCAATAATTGCTGGAACAAACTCTCTCACCTCAAACTTATCAGCACTGGTAGATTCATTCCTACAACCTATTGTCATAGAAACCCGTTCGTACACCAAAGACACCGGCGACATCTTAAGACTACTACAGGAAGAAACTTGGAATGGACTTAAATGGCTTGGGACAGGAGATGTAACCTCCCTATACACATGCATTTCGCATGAAGATGGCGTACAAGCAGTCAGCTTCTATCTGGAAAGATCAGAATATACAGAAGAGAAGAAGGATTTCATACTTGAATCCATAACCTTCATTTTACACAATAACTTCTTCTACTTCGAGGGAAGGTACTTTCTTCAACTAAGGGGTACAGCCATGGGAACTAAATTTGCCCAAAGCTATGCAAACTTGTTTATGGCAAGGTGGGAGGAAGATGCCATCTACAATAGCATAGCTTGGGGCACCAAATTACTAAAGTGGAATAGATACATCGATGATGTACTACTGATCTGGCAAGGGGAAGAACAGGAACTACATCAATTTGCAGAAACAGTAAATCAAAATAACCATAACATCCAATTCACTTTTGATTTCAGTCAAACATCTGTCCGGTGTTAAAAGACAGTCTTCCAGAACGTCCCAAATTCATATATAGAAAATCAAATAATTTAAAAAATTCCTTGGTCAAAAGTTGTCTACCCGAAAATAAGAAATCACTAATTAGAACTAAAGGTTTTCACCGGTGTGGGACATGTATTGGATGTCGACATGTCAAGTCAGAAAATTCTAAAACCGTGGACATAAATGTCAATCAAGTCAACTTCAAAATCAGAGACTTTATCACATGTGACACTCTCTCTCCATAATGTCTGAGGTTCTTATAAACAGGTCTTGAGCAAACAATAAATCAGCTTTAACAATGTCCTATTATGGGATGATGTTGGAAGCTTTATACCAGTGGCCACCAACCTTAATTGCGGTGTGAGCCAGTGGCGTCACTAGGGGGATGTGCGGCTTGCAGCCCGCACCCGATTATCACACCTTCAGTAGGGTGACAGCAAACAGAGCTGCACCCACTCCGGCACCCTCGCGTCCATGCTGCGTTCTGCACATCCCTGCAAATGATAGGGAAATCACAACATAGGAGGAGAAGCACTAGTGTAGTCAACCTTTTTATGTACAGTATTAATATAGCTCTATTTTCCCTCTATTTCTCATTGATTTCAATGGGACACGGCAGCCATTATAAAGGAGTTTTTGTCTCCAATTCTGAAGGGGGACATTATATATATATATATATATATATATATATATATATATATATATATATATATATATATATATATATATATATATATATATATATATATTAAATACAGACTAAAATAAAGATTAAATACAGACTACATTGTAAGTTAGATCATGTCATCTACATTTTGCACTGTCCGTGTGGTCTCACATGTGTCGGCATGACATTGAGGAAATTTACAGAAAGGATGGCCAACCATCGCCACTCCCTCAGAACAGCCATTGAAACTGGAAAGGCTGAGCAACCAGTTTCCCGCCACTTTCTACAGGTCGGACACCAGACTTTGACCTTGAGATGTCGACTGATCGATTGGATCCCTCCCTCCCCACGGGGTGGTGACAGGGTATTACAACTACGTAAATGTGAAAGCAAATGGATCCACCAACTGGACACTATCTCCCCTAGAGGGATGAATGCAAACAATCCACTCTCCATCTTCCTAAGATGATCGAAGACTACAGCGTTAAGACTTTACAAAAACAATTATAAGTGGACTGCTTGGACGATTCTGGTCGGATGGTAACTCCGAACCGGCACTGACATTTTTCTTTTTTTTCTTCTCCTTTTCCCAATTTTAATTTAATATTTTGATATGTTGCTATTTTTATGTTTCATATATGTAATTTTTGCTTATCTCAATTTTTCACATTTTTTTCAGAAAATTTTCATGTTTTTTTCCCACATGAACTGTCTCATAAAATTTTTGTGTGTTTGATGATTGTGCATTACCTCAGTCCCGGTCTTACCCATGCCTTTTTGTATATAAATAAATTTATTAGGATATACTACAAACCCCATCCTGTACCCAGCTTTCACCTAGCCTGTACATACATAGTCTGCCTATGACACCCTGTTGTCTGCGATTCTGCGGCATCTCTTAAAATAGCGTGACACACATATATGTGCACACTTTCTCTATATCTCCGGTTTCGGACTGTGTATCTGGCACACTACGGTGTGACCTTGGGGCACCCTACAAAATTGTCTCTTGGCGTGTGCGAGTGCAGGTACCAATACCTTTATATATATATATATATATATATATATATATATATATATATATATATATATATATATATAGATAGATAGATAGATATAGATAGATATCTATAGCTATCTATCTATCTATATATATATATATATATATATATATATATATAGATAGATAGATAGATAGATAGATAGATAGATAGATAGATATCTATATCTATCTATATATATATATATATATATATATATATATATATATTATACGGTGCAATGTCAAACAGGCAGCGGCACTCCACGGCTTAGGTGCAAAAAAGAATTTATTCCAAAGTTTCGGGGCGTGTTCCCCCCGTTCTCAAGGATACAGTGCAACAAATAAAATACAAACTAGATGGTTTAAATATCCAAATACAAATGTGCATACTCACGGTGTCTCAGCAGGGATCCGGCAGCCCGGTGTCTGCCCGTACTTCCTGTGAATCCGGAAGTGGGTGGGTGGAGAATTTAGCCCTGACGCGTGTAGTACATTGCAGTTGTGTCTCTCTGGCTTGTTGCCAGGCTACCGTTGCTAGGGTGATGATGCTGGCTAGGGGTGGAGCGTGAACGCGCCGGGCTCACCGTTCTCCTGGCAGAGACAACGTTAAAAAACATAAAGAAATACAGTGTAAAAGAAGTGTATTGTACTGTGCAAAATACGACTTATCAAATTAACAGATAAGGAAGCAGCATCAGACCAGCTGGTGCTGTGTGTTACAAAGGAGTGATACTGCTGTTGTGCAGTAACCCCATGAGGTAGTGATAATGGTGACAGATTCCATAGGGACCAGGGGACCAGTGTTCACCTGCTGGATTATTGCTAATAGTGGAGTGGCGGCACTGAGTAGAACAAGTGGGATATATTACGGATCAAGCCCTGTAAAAGTGTAATGAAGTAAACAATATGGTTCTAGGACTATAAAAGATTATAGCTGATTGAAGCCCACAGATAAAAATACTATTTATACCCAAAAAACATTCATATTTAGTATCTCGTTAAGTCCTTTGGGTTTGCAGGTGTCGAGTGTAAATATCCATTTGGCCTTTCGTTTTAACACGGTTCCCGCTCTGTCGCCTCCTTGTATCGATGCTGGTATTTGATCAATCGCCATGTACTTTACATCCGATAGTTTGTGTCTAATGCATTCTCCACCCACCCACTTCCGGATTCACAGGAAGTACGGACAGATGCCGGGCAGCCGGATCCCTGCTGAGACACCGTGAGTATGCACATTTGTATTTGGGTATTTAAACCGTCTAGTTTGTATTTTATTTGTTGCACTGTATCCTTGAGAATGGGGCGAATACGCCCCGAAACGTTGGAATAAATTATTTTTTGCACCTAAGCCGTGGAGTGCCGCTGCCTATTTGACATTGCACCGTATCTATGTATCCAGAAGGCACCCGCGCCAGTTGCAGTATTTAGGGGAGTGTGCCGCTCTGAACAGGAATTCTATCTATCTATCTATCTATCTATCTATCTATCTATCTATCTATCTATCTATCTATATATATATATCTATATAGATATAGATATATATATATATAGATAGATATATAGATACAGAAGTACCAACACACTTACCAATCCTGCAAATGGGGTGCAAACAGCAACCACTTCCCAGGTTGGGGTGCAGTGGCCTGTGACCACACGCTCTAGTAAATAAATATACAATATATATATATATATATATATATATATATATATATATATATATATATATATATATATATATATATATATACCAGGAACCTTTGCATTCTGGTGGAATTGATGCAATAAGATTACATGTATCAGTACCTATTTCCCTATAGATTGTAAGCTTGAGAACAGGGCCTTCCTACCTTTTGACTTTCTGTAAATACCCTCCTTGTTATATTACTGTCTCCTTTTGTAAAGCGCAACGGAATATGCTGCGCTATATAAGAAACTGTTAATAAATAAATAATAAATAAAATTAAATACACTCTGGGCAATTTCTGGGCATTTTCAAAGTGATCTGACTTCATTTGACTAGATCACTTAGAAAATGCCCCAACATCGCTCCATTTGTAGGGGCCATAGAGAGAGGAATGTACAGCCCCACACATCGCTATTGCCCAGCGATTTAAGATCCAGCATGCTGGATAAATCTAGTTAGATCATCCGTAAGGGCCATTGTTCTCACCAGAGAACACTGTCCCTGAGAGACTGCTCAGCACACATCACTGACACATTGCTGTGCAGCGCTGTGTGTTGAGCAATCTTGCTAAGTGATCTGAGCAATCTAGCATCGCTCAGAACGCTTGGCAAAATCTATATGTGTGTAGGCCCCATTATTCTTTAATAAAGTATGTTATTTGTACTTATCCCATTGATAGACAATAAGGGCCAACTTTAGCGTGTATTTGTAACATTTTTTATGGTTTACTTTTGTACTTTTGCATCTAGATTTTTTTTTATATCATAGCTTAATGGGACCTGAGTACCATAAAGGCATGTTTATGTGAGTGTAACAAACCCACACATTTACACCTCCTGTACCGCACTTACTGTAGCTTTGATTGTGTATGTTCAGACCATAAATGCCTACTATTCTGAATGTAAGTTACAAAAGTTTTTATATTTTTTATAAACTGCTGATACTTTCTAATGTTTTCACATTGGTTTGTTTTAAAGTTGAATGACTTTTGTTTGTTCAGTTTGTTTCAACAAATGTCACATTTATTCTAGTGGATACTGTCCCAGTCTATGAGCTTTATTGCTTCTCTGAGTCTATTAAATTAGCTTTTGTGAAATTATTGTGTTTGTAGCTCAGCTGTGAAATGTTTTATTTAAAACACAATTTAAAAGATATTAGGTTGCGAATCACAATATTTAATTTCTTTCTTTTCTTTATATAACACATAATACCAGTTAATACTAATTAATGCAAAGTCCTATAACAAATCTTTTCCAGTGCATTCTTCTAGCATTTGTGAAGGCATTTGTGTTTTTATTTTCATAAAAATGAGTTTATTTTAGCAATACAACTAGAGCAACATAGAGGCTTTGGGCAGTATTCAATGAGAAAAATGACGACGTGCAGCAAATCCTGTTTAGGATTCACTGCACATTCGCCACTGCCCGCCGCGTTCCGGAGCCTCACTGGCTCCAGTATTCAACGAGTCAGGGGCTCGCTGCCCCTGACCGGCGAATTTTAACTCCTGCGGAGGATGCCGCAGGGAGCCTGAGGACAGCGGCAGGCAGGGAGATGGAAGTCTCCCTGCCTGCCCCAGAAGTTTGTGGGGGGGGAGGTGGGCTCCCCGGGTGCCAGGCAGCACAGGCTGCCAGCAGGGAAGCAGATATTCACTGCACCCGATCGTGCATATGGTAATGATCGGGTGCAGTGAATATATGAATATCTAATGAGCAGCTCGGCTGCGGCCCCCTGCTGGCTGCTTGTGTAAAAAAAAAAATTTTTTAATTAAATATATATTCACTAGGTGATTCATCGCGCCCTACGGGCGCTCTTCACACCGTCGTAAGGGGCTGCGCCCCCTTAATTTGTGAACGTTTGTATATGAGAAATATGGTTAGAATTGTATGAAAGATGCCCTGTATTGCAACTTAGGTGTCCGCGAATCGCGGGAGGGGGGGTCGCGGAGGGTGCCGCGAATTGCAGGAGGGGGGGTCGCGGGGGTGCCGCGAATTGCAGGAGGGGGGGTTGTGGGGGGGTGGATGCTGCGAATCGTGGGAGGGGAGGGATTGCAGAGAATCGCGGGAGGGGGGTCGCGGGTGGGTTGCCGCAAATCGCGGGAGGGGGGTTACGGGGGCGGGGGTTGCGGCGAATCATGGTAGGGGGGGTCGCGGGGGCTGTGCCGTGAATCACGGGTGGGGGCCGGGGTGGGGTGCCAAGAATCGCGGGGGGGGGTGTGTGTGTGTGCCGTGAATCGCGGGAGTGGGGGTTGCGGGTGGGGGGTGGGGGGGGTGTGACGCGAATCGCCACAAGAAAAAATCAACACAGAAAGGTCAACACATGTAAATGTTGACATAAGTGTGGCACTTCATTGGTGTCCATGTCGACACATGAGAATGAATATGAAAACATTCAAAAAATGAAAAAAAAAACTTCAAAAACTCATGTCAACCTTTTTCATTGTCGACCATAGCCATGTCAGTGTTTTCCATGTGCAATTTAATTCTGGAGCTGCCGCAAATTGCGGGAGGGGGGGTCGCGGGGGTGGGTGCCGCGAATCGCGGGAGGGGGGGTTACGGGGCGGGGGTTGCGGCGAATCATGGGAGGGGGGGTCGCGGGGTGTGCCGTGAATCACGGGAGGGGGGGTCACGGGGTGGGGTGTCGAGAATCGCGGGGGAGGTGTGTGTGTGTGTGCTGTGAATCGCGGGAGTGGGGGTTGTGGGGGGGGTGGGGGTGTGACGCAAATCGCCACAAGAAAAAATCAACACAGAAAGGTCAACACATGTAAATGTTGACATAAGTGTGGCACTTCATTGGTGTCCATGTCGACACATGAGAATGAATATGAAAATATTCAAAAAATGAAAAAAAAACTTCAAAAACTCATGTCAACCTTTTTCATTGTCGACCATAGCCATGTCAGTGTTTTCCATGTGCAATTTAATTCTGGAGCTGCCGCGAATCACGGGGGGGGGTGGCGCGAATTGCGGGAGGGGGGGGGGTCGTGGGGGTGGGTGCCGCGAATCGCGGGAGGGCGGGGTTCACAGGGGTTCCGGTGGGGGGTTGCCGCGAATTGCGGGAGGTGGGGGGTCACGGGGGGTGCCGCGAATCGCGGGAGGGGGGGTTGCGGGGGGGGTGTGACGCGAATCGCCACAAGAAAAAATCAACACAGAAAGGTCAACACATGTAAATGTTGACATAAGTGTGCCATTTCATTGGTGTCCATGTCGACACATGACAATGAATATGAAAAAATTAAAAAAATTAAAAATAAATCTTCAAAAACTCATGTCAACCTTTTTCATTGTCAACCATAGCCATGTCAGTGTTTTGCATGTGCCATTTAATCCTGGGGCTGCTGCGAATTGCAGGGGGGGGGTGCCGCGAATCGCAGGAGGTGGGTTGCAGGGGGGGTGCCGCCAATCGTGCAAGGGGGGGTTGCAGGGGGGTTCTTTTTGCCGCGAATCGCGGGAGGTAGGTCGCGGGGGGGTGTTTTTTCCGTGAATCGGGGGGGGGAGGGGTCACGGGGGAGGGTTTGCCGCGATTCGCGGGAGGGGGGGTCGCGGGGTGGTGGTTATGCCGCGAATTGCGGGAGGGGTCGTGGGGGGGTTCTTTTTGCAGCGAATCGCGGGAGGGGGGGTCGCGGGGGTGTTTTTGCTGCGAAACGCGGTAGGGGGGTCGCGGGGGAGCGGGTGTTTTTGCCGCGAATCGCGGGAGGGAGGGGGCGCGCGGGGGGGAGGTTTTGCCGCAAATCGCGGGAGGGGGGCGCTCACCTGGTGGCTGTGGAGTAGCAGTGCTGGGCAACATGGGAAGGCAGTGGGTGTCTGGCACTGTCTGTGGGCTCACTGGGCTGGTTCTCTGTCACATACCTCCCAACATGACCCTCTCCAGGAGGGACACAATGCTCTGTTTCTAGACTTCCCCTTAATGTATGATTGCCATCACCTGTTTTAAACAGGTTAATTTCTCAGAAAGGTGTTCAGCACAGATGAAGGCAATCACACATTAAGAGGAAAGTCCAGGAACAGAGCGTTATAGACACAGACACCCACTTTGAGTGACAGATGTAGCCAAATATATAGGAGATGTGCTTACAGCACATGAATAAAAATAGCATGCCCCTCCTCAGAATAAAATTCCTGATTTTTTTACACCAAATGTAAAAAACAAAACACTTTATTTTAAAAGTTCACATTCCACTTCACCATAAAAAGATAGTGATTGCTACTCGGTGAATCATGGCGAAAAAAACCTTGAAATGTATTCGCCATCTGGTCATTGAATAGGGTGATTCACTGTTTTAGTCAAAAATTTGCCGTACAGCACGAAGATAGCACAAAGTCGCCAGAAAACATGGCGAATTAGGCTCATTGAATACGGCCCTTTGTATTTCCCTAGTGGCTGCCCCTCTTTGCAGTCACCAGGTGTACACAACAAAGGTGGCATCTAATTAAGTTACATTTTCCTAGTATTTGCTAATCTCTGCAACCAAAGGGTGGGGCGGCACCAGGCTGCCCAATCAGCAGTACTTGAATGCAAAGCAGGCACTGGGGGAGGAATCCAGGAAGTAGAGATGCTGGAACATCAGTGGCAGCCAATGGAATATTATCATTAGATGGGGATGCCAGCTGCCCGGCACCCATGTCATGGGCCAATTACCATGGGAACACCCAGTGTTTTCATGTGAATGCCCATCAAATGCTGGGCATTCCCATTGGTGCAAATAACCCAGTTTTGGGTGTGTGCGCCCAATGAACAGTCTGTTCGCCATGGCCGCATGCACCCAGTGTATGCACATGCACAGAAATGCCCATACGCACAACATTGGTCCCCCATGTAAACGCATGGGGGATGTCAATTAATTACACTAACCCCCTATATATATGTGAATTTGATGGGTGATTCAAGGTTAAGAATCTTATTCATATGACTCACAAATTAATGACCATTTCCAGTCCATAACAAAAACACGTCATCTACAGTTGGAGTAGGTCCCATCCACTGGGTGGCTAATGCTCCATCAAGCTAGAGTCGGAGTGGTATACTGCAATGTGCCAATGGAAACCCGACATTCGCCGTACGGAGCGCGCTTACAGTATGAGACGCTCGTGCGCGATGAGCCGCTCATAGGAAATGAGACGCTCAAGCAAATGAGTCGCTCGTGAACATCGGAGCGTGCAAAAGGGCTGTGTAGTGTCATGATCCTATACAAGCATTTACCTTCACGTTCACGTAGCCGATGCTGAATATTTTGAACTGTTGGTACTGTGCATAATGTGTATGCAGCTGAAGTCAATCGCCTCCTCCCTTTCTAGGGGTTGAGGGGGTCGACTTGACCTGAAATACAGTACAGTACATTACATCACATTACAGCGCTAATTCATTAAAGGACCGTATCAGACGCTGCCGGGACTCGGGTTTCGCCACTGGGGCTGCGGATGCCACAGATTATTATCAGCACTCTACCGACCATACACATCACTGTGTTGCGTAGTGTAGTGGGTAGCTGCACGCGTCTTAATGCAGGAGACCCGTGTTCGATTACGGTGTAAATTTTATCTTTTTTTTTTCTTTTATTCGAATATTTTGTAGAGAGATATTTCTTAAAACTAGACCACGAAATGTAACAGTTTTAACAAAACTAGACAAATAAAACAGTTAATGTTTTACAGGTCTCCTCACAGAATCATACTGTAAGTGAAGTAATTAGCACCACCTGTGGATCATTTATAATGTGTCAGTCAGTAACGAGTACACCTGTGCCCCAGCTACTGTAGGTGTTCATGAAGTGTTGGTACTGTAGAGTAAGAGGACTTGATTTGGCTACAGTACAGTACCATTGCACTATTGTCTCTTCCAGGGAGTAATGTGTATGCAGCTGAAGTCAACCGCCTCCTCGCCTCCCCCCCGGGGGTGGAGGGGGGTTGAACTGACCTGAAATACATTCCAGGACATTACACTACACCATCTCCTGCAGCGCTAATCCACGAAGGGGCGGGCCGTCTCAGACGCTGGTTTCCCCAAGGGGCGGGCCGTCTCAGACGCTGCCGGGACTCGGGTACATATGAATAGGCATTTTAGTCTCCTCATCACTAAAGGATATCACTCTATCTTGTACAAACATTAGAATTTTGCATACCGATGATCCCATGGCATAACTACGCTGTTGGAGGCAAATGTCACCATCAAAGAGAAAATAGTTATTTTATTATTTCAATTCCAATAAAGTAAGAAACAACTCATGATTAAAAATTGTAGTAGGAAGATAAACTACAAGTAACTCTTTCCTAGTCACCAGTCCCCATGGTGTGGGATTAACATGTACAAACTATTGATGCCTAAACAACATAAGACGGTACCAGCTTGAATTCTACAGTATGTAAAACTAATAATTTCTTAAGATAAGTGGTTGTATCTTTCAAGACTGTCTGTTGTTTGGATAATAATGGTTCAACAATAGAATCCAACAGCTGTGAAACTGATTGATATAGCAAGTCTCATGCCATAATGATTGGCCTGCTGGGTGGATCAAAACTGTAATTATGCATTTTTTGGCAGTGTATAAAGGACCTGTACTTTAGGATGTTGCACACACAAAGCTTTAAAAACTTTCTCAGGAATAATATTTGTATCTTTGTCCCTTTTCAATATGCCACAGAGTTCTTTTTGGTATTTAATAGTTAGGTCAACTCGCAATTTTATATAAACATCTGTATCAGAAAGTTGAGATACTATTTTGATTCTATGCTCCTTAATATCTTGAAGAACAATGATCTTGGCTTTATTAGCAGGCCTAATTATAATATCATCAGGGGCTGACAGAACTTTCAGTGCCTTAATTAATAATTTAGATAGGTTACCACATTTTAAAGGGAATAGATGTAAATTTAGTAACATACAGATGGAGCCGGGCTCCCTCTTGCTGGCGAATTGCCAGACTGTCACCGCTGGCGATTCGCCAGCAGCCTGGCTCTCCATCTGACTGAGACACGCGCGTCTCAGTTTCCGTGCGGCGGGGCGACGGGACCCTGTCCGTCTCCGCTTCAGGGAGACGGACAGGGTTAGGGGGGTGCGGGGAGGCGGTGGGGACCCCGGGTGACCGCCGACAAGCCGGCGGGGACCCAGGGGAACCGTGCGAAATGGGACGCGCGCGCATCTCATGCGCGCGTCCCCTTTCGCAGATACAGATGGCGGGTGGCGGGGGATGGTGGCTGGCGTCGCCATTGCCATCCCCTGCAAAGACAAGCCCCACTCCATCTGTATGCACCCAATAACCAATGAAAGGTCTTTGTATATATAGGGTTATAGTTGTGAAGATGATTTTAGGAAATTATCAAAAACAGATATTTTGTTATTTTGTTATTATGTTTGATATCTTATTAGATGGTACTCAGACCTCTATATAGTACTTGACTCTCCATGTTGTTCAGTGGCTGTTTTGACAAATTGAAAACTAATCTTTATACTTTGCTCATTGTTGCCTACCTGACTTTCTCCTTCAGGGAGAAAATGCTCTGTTCCTGGAGTTCCCTGGTGATGTTTGATTGCCATCACCTGTGAGGAGCTAGGTAATTGATAAGAAAGATGTTTCACCACAGGTGATGGCAATCATACATTACCAGGGAAGTCCAGGAACATGACTTTGTTGTTGTCTTTCTAACCCCATTGACTCTGACTACACTGGTGGGGTAGTCAGAGTTAAAGCTCCTAGTCTCTAATTTAGATGAATAGCCAGATTCAGATATCAGGAAATCACTTCATTTGTAGAAGACTGTGCTCACTATCTGGTGAGTGGTTGAATAATAATGGGGCTGCTTTGCCTGAATGTGTTCAACCTTTTTGTTTGGGGGGGGGGTGATCTAGAACAGTGCTGGCTAACCTTGATATTCCCGCTGTTGTTGAACTACACATCCCAGCATGCACTGCATCCATATTAGTCCATCGTTGTCACTTGTGTTATAGTCTTGTCTTCCTGTCTTTACACATTCATGCATAAACCTTAGGCCTCTTTCCTATTCGCCCAGTCTTGCATCTTGCATACTGCTTTCATTAACATTCCCTTAATTTTAGTTCAAATATACTCTAAACTTCTTAGTCTATCCTTACTTTAGATAGGTTTTAGTTGGGAACCAAACTGGTATCAATACCGATATAAATATAACCAGATGAACAATAAGTGAAGTGCGCAGTTTACGTACTAGAATTGAATAGAATAGAATAGAATCAACTTTATTGGCCATGTGTGCTTGCGCACACTAGGAATTTTTTGCGGATTTACAGTGCATCATCAAGCAGGGATGGGGGGGGAGAGGACATTGCATACATTACATTGAGGACATTACATGTAGGGAACACATACCCGCCGAGCTGCAAAGCGCCTAGGCAGCCATCAGTGGCACCACTGGTTGTTGCAGCAGTTGGTAGGTGACAATATGAGCAGGGACAGTACAATTTATCACACAGGGAACACATACCCGCCGAGCAGCACATCGCCTAGGCAGCCATCAGCGGCGCCACTGGTCGTTGCAGCAGTCGGTAGGTGACAATATAAGCACGGACAGAACAGTTTGTCACACAGGGAACACATGGAAAACCTACCCGCCGAGCAGCACAGCGCCTAGGCAGCCATCAGCGGTGCCACTGGTCGATGCACCAGCCAGGCAGGTAACATTGGAGCAAGGACACGGGGGTTACATAGCTGAGTGCACAGTTCCTTGGCAGCCATTTGCGGCGCCATCTTCCTGTTGGAGAAGCCAGCGTGGGGGATGGAGTGGTGTGGGGGAGTTGGGGGGGAGGGGGCAGAGAGAGTCACTGGGCCTGGGGAGAGACAGTGAGGCCTGGGGCTGGAGTTGGGCCCTCCCTGAGCTGAGTTCCACGCCGCTGCCACCGATGGACTGATCCTACCTCCTCCTTCCTTGTAACATAGGGGGTACCGCAGCATTGGGTGGGTGACGCCGCCCGGTGCCGATGGGGGGGGGAGTGAGCTGTGCACCTGCGGCCGGGTCCTATACCGCATTCTGGGCGCTGGGGGCTGAGCTGACACGTGCAGCTGTCCAGAGCCGGGCCGGGTCCCCCTCATCCTCGCCGCTTCCGTCTCCTCAGTGCGGGGGCCGTGGCAGTGTCCTTGTGGCCGACTGTGCGCCGGGGGCTGGGCTGACTCCTGCGGCCGATCCTGAGCCACATCCAGAGCCGGGTCTCCCTCCTCCACGTCCCTTCCGTCTCATCTGTGTCTCTGCGGTGCGGGTGCTGTGGCGGTGCCCTCTCCCGGTCGGGGGGGCTTCTTCTCTGCCCTCTCCCCGTCATCCTCCCCCCGTCCACGGGGCGCCCTTTCTCCGGGGGCCGAGGATGGAAGCTCCGGTGGACAGGAGCTTGCATGCTTGCGACCATCCCCGGCCCCCACCGGAAGTCAATGTCCGTAAACTAATACCTTTTACTCCTAGCTACGTGCGGACAAAACGTATCACACCATAGCGAACCTCTCGTGTATTATACACGCTAGACTGATACTTATAATTTAGTATCGGTTCGCAGTACTTAGTACCCAAACTGTGTACACCTTTTAAGGACAACGTCCGTATTACACCTTTGTCGCTAAATGCGAATAATAGTCAAGGCAAGGATATAACTCAAAGTAAGGAGATAGAGTCTCCAAATAAATACAGTTAGTTTAACAATACTAAATATGCTTTACACTACTAGGGGAAAATAAAACAGATACAGAACACAATCAGCCATAATCATATAAGTAAACAAAAAGGAATTCAACCGTTTACCGTCTCATCAAAAATGCGCAGGGCAGTCCGGTCGAGCTCGCTAGGTTCAAACAGAACTTAGCCCGGTCAGGATGGAGGAGGGAAAGAAGCGGTGACGAAGTGACCGAGCCAGCTCAGGGATTGCTACCTTTATAGTATCCAAACAAAGGGGGGTCAAAGGGGATTTCCATTGGTTAAGAGTTCAAATGTTAGGTCCTCGTGGATTGGAGCAAAGGGAATGCACTTAAAGTGGATTGGTGCAGGGGAAGTGTACTTTGGTGTCCTTTGTCTGTTGGCATCATCATAGGGGTCGTAAATCACCACAAGAACCGGTTACGACTGGATCCTTTGTCTTCCTCAGTTCATATGGAAAAAGTACATGGTTTATCAAACCTTTGGACTTGCGAACATTTTGCTACAACCGGAGTGCTGCGCATGTGACACGAAACATAATGATACTAAACATGTACATAAACAGTTGCGTAATGTTGGTTTAACTATGTGTTGTGTACTAAACCTCTAATTAACTATATTTTATTTTGTGTCAGAGTGGGATATGAATTTATGTGTATTAGTATGGAGGCGCTTAAGGTTCGCTTCGCTACACAGAACTTGGGTATTATACTTTATTTGCGCAACTCTGCAAACCAAAATGGCGGCCATACTATTCTAAAATGGCGTGTATGCACTTCGACTTTAACACTGGTTAAATTGTAAAAAAAAAAAAATCCCTCCTACAGTACCTTGTGTTCAACAGTTAGGTTGCCCATCATCTATTGGATGGACCAACTGTCACACTTAGAAAGCCATAGCTATATAGTATCAAGATTACACTTTGACTTTTCATTCTTCTTAAACTACCTGTGGCAGAGTGGCAAAGGGTTAAGCTCCTGTAGCTCCCGGAGGAACCACAGCCTTTCCACAATCAAAGCTTGTTAAGGTAAAAAAAATCCGTGTTATATTGGTTAGTAAACAGGAATGTGTGGGATAAATTGTAACTTCAGCAGCTCTCTCTATGCTGGATGAGCTGAAAACCCTGACTTTGATATGAATTCTCTACTTGTTTGAACTGCTGTGTCAAGTAATCTGAATTATTGTATCCAAACTGTTATTGGCATCCTCTGTTATGCTGGCCACACATTAGAACAATATCATTCCAACCAGCCAACTTTTGGCTGGTTGGAATGATAATCTTTCTAGTGTGTGGGAGCAAACAATTATCAGCCATTTGCTCCCAAACAGGCAAAAATGCTGATAAACGGCCCAAAACGGTCATTCCAACTAGCTGGGAAAAATCAAAACTGTTTGATTTTCACCAGCTAATCTTTGCGGTGTAGGGGGAATGTGCCTCCAACCGAACGATATGTAGGCGGACACTGACAAGCAGTGTCAGCCTACTTCCAATGTCTGTCACTGTTGCCCCTGCAAGCCTGGGATGACCTGACAGTGGGGGTGTGAGGGGTACTGCATGCCACCACGCAATAGTCCCCTGAAGTTGTCAACATTGACCCGTCCCCCTGCGATCCCCCTGCAGCATCCCCAGTGTCCTGTCCCCCCACAGCATCCCCAGTGTACACATATACACACTGAGTGCAGGCAGCATATCAGTAACAGTGTTATACTGACATGCTGCCTGCACTCAGTGTGTACATTTGTGCTACTGACATGCTGCCTGCACCAGAAAGGATGTAGTGAAAGGTGCAGAGGAGGAAATGAAAAATTCAGGGTTAAAGAGGGCAACATAGGCTATAAGAGGTGCAAGTGGTAAGTAAGAAGTGAAACTAGATTAAGTGGTAAGTGACAAAAGGACAGTGTGAGATGTGAAGGGGTGAGAGATGGAAGGAGGGAGTGAAAAGTTCAGGGTTAAAGAAGGATATATATTATTAAAGGTGCTGGTAAGAGCATCAGGTGTTACTAGTGAGACATTAAGGAAAGAGGAAATCTCCATCCTACCCACAGCAGTAACAACAGCATGGCAGAAGTTTATTGATGTTTCGGTCCACCTGTGGGACCTTTGTCAAAATGTATATATTGATGGAAATAATCAGTGGCACTTATAGATTTGGTGCATAAAAATCTTCATGTATTAATCACAAACATCTGCCCAACGTTTGAGACTGGACTCCTCTTTTTCATGGTGTGATGCATCCTTAAAACGTGGGGCACATGTTTGTGATATTGAGCATACGCACTGAACAATTTTCCTAACAGATATCGCTTAGAAGGGAAAAAATTATCAATATATTTTAAAAGGTAATCTAGTGTGTGTGGGGATTATGTTGCAACACTGAGGAATATTGTTACAAATTATTTGCATTTAACAATTTGAACAGATACATGTAACTTTGAGGAGATTGCCTGGTGTTTGAAGCAGAGTTTCATTTAATTTCACTTTTAAATTGCTATCTACTACATAAAGGTGTAACTAAACCATTTTATTAAAATAAATGAAAAAATTGCCCGCCCACTTCCGTAACATCAGAAGTTGGACAGAAGTTGGCTGGACTAAAAAAAAAAAGTTTGCTGGTTGGAAGAAAAGTAGATTAGATGTGTGGAGAAATGTTTTAGTTGGACAGACAAGTTGGATGGTTGGAGGTTTAAAGGGTTTTATGCCGGCCACACATCAGAAAGATATCGTTCCAAACAGCCAACTTTTTGGCTGGTTGGAATGAAATCGGTCTATTGTGTGGGAGCAAACGATTATCAGCTGTTTGCTTCCACACACTTAAAAACAGCCAAAAAATGGCATAAACTGTCGTTCCAACAAGCTGTGGAAAAAATCAAACCTGTTTGATTTTTCCCAACTTATCGTTCTGGTGTAGGTGGAAAGATCTCCCAACTGACCGATAAGTAGGTGGACACTGACCAGCAGTGTCCGCCTACTCCTCCATTACCGGAGCTCACTGTCAGCAGCAGCATGACAAGAGGATCATGCTGCGTGTCAAAGACACTGCTCCCCCGCCATCATCAACAAAATTTGTACCCGAGGACTCAGGGATGCGCTCTGCTCTGCTGCAGCTGGTGGAGGGGCAATGGCTGCAAATCGTATGCAAATATTGCTTGCGATTTGCATACGATTTACATACGATCTGCTGGGAAGTGCCGCCCAGAAACTAAACCGGTACCAAAAAAACCACAGTTGGTGTATTTCTATTTTAGGGGTACAAGAGTTGACCCAGAATTCTATTTCTATTTCATTGTTTGGGGAGATAGATTATATATAGAACAATGAGTGCAGGAGCACTCATTGTTAATTATATTGAATGATTTCAAAAGATAACGCTCAGAAATTATAAAATGAGCTATATCTATTAAAAGTCATGTAATGTGTATGGGGCTTATGTCGCAACACTGAGGAAGATTGATATAAATTATTTGCATTTAACAAATTCAACTGATACATGGAGTTTACATATAGTCATACATGGGATAAGGTAACAGCAGTAAATAGCCCTGACAGCTGTAGAACTACCAACACTGTGTCCTCAAATGTGCGCACCAGACTCACAGACTGCCTTGCCAATTCGGGGATAATGGTCCGTGGTATGCTTAGGATTGATAAGTCCAAAAAGTGCCCAATAGTTCTCGAAGGGGATGGAATTGAGTCTTAGGGGGACATTTACCAAAATGGATTCGTAGAAAAAAGGTGTATTCGTAGGGAGAAATACACCTTTTTTTTACGAATTTGTATTTTCGGGATTTACAATCCCAAAAATACAACAATTCGTAGTCCTAAAGAAGGGACATTCGTATTTGTAGTTACAAATACGAATGTCCTACACCATCGATAGGATATGACAGAAATCACCATTCAAAAGAATGGTGGTTCCTGATGTACTAAGCAGCCGTACTGATAATACGGCTGCTAAGTGGTGTGAAACACCCACGCAAATACGACAGGAAAATAGAACACCATTTTCCTGTTCTATTTGCGTTTTAGCCTGCACGGATCAGTCAGTCATCCGTGCAGGCTGCAATGTAAAAAAATAGAAAAAAAAAAAAATATTAAAAAAAAAACCGGCGTGGGGTCCCCCCCCCACAGCCGAAACCAGCACCAGGCTGAAGGAGCCGGGGCCGGTAATTAAAAATCTGGGAACCCGACAAATAGGGGTTCCCCGATTTTTAACAACCAGCCCCAGGCTCCAGGTCCGGGGCTGGTTCCCAAAATACGGGGGACAAAATGACTAGAGGTCCCCCGTATTTCAAGAACCAGTCCCAGGCACAACCAGCCAGCAGGGTAATGTCACAGCCGGGGGACACTTATTATATGTATCATGTATCCTTCTGAGGAAGCCGCTGAAATCAAAGGCGGGGAAACGTGTTAAGGAGCTACTCACCAGTACCGGTACCCCTTACTGCCACCACTGAGCATTTGACTGACTGCCCTGCAATCCGGGAGCGTGGACGAGTCCGCCTGGCTGCACTGCATTTGCAGAGAATCTGCAGCTGAAAAAATCCGGAACCTGGCAAGTTATCAAAACTTTTCAAGTACTAATAATACTAATTGGTCCTGTATGTGAACTTCCAGTGACACATAGGAGCTGTGAGAGAGCTGCCTAGTGTGAATGGGACTAACCGGCTAACCTTCAGGCCAATATTATAACCACTAACCCCACTAATTGGTTACTGCATGCAAGAATACCCCTCAATATATAGGGGCTGTGAGAGAGTCACCTATTGTCTAAATTGGACTAACTCAATACCCACAGACTAACTTCCAAACTGCCAGTTTTCATAACACAGGCTGAACTAAAGTCAACTTGGCACCCCCAAAAGGAATCACTTATTAACCTTATTATCACCTAATTAATTTACCCCCATCCCCCTTTTTTATTATTGTTTTAAATTGTGTACTGTGTAACACCTGCCGGTGACTAAATGCTATTATAAAAGATATAATTTAATTTTTTTTAATAAATTTTGATATATTTACAAAAAAAACTTGAGTCAGCGCTGTCACTAATTTCTTTTCTATTTGTCCTTTCTACAAGGGGAGGAGTATTCCCTTGATAGTGACAGCTGCAGATCCAGGTTTTTTATTGATATATGTATTACGGAATTGCGCTCTGACAAATTGCCTTGCCCTCTAGTTTATTATATAAGGTCCCGCGGCCAAAACATTAACCCTACCGACCAGTCAGCCTGGCCAGGGGCCCTGGGGGAGTGGGGACCCCCCCAATGAAGGGGTCCCCCCCCTCCAGGACTTACCTGACCAGGCTGAAGCCTGGTACTGTCCCCGATGCCCCTGGTGGGCATCGGGCTGATTATGGTGTAAAAAATAGATTAAACTATTGTTTTTTACTGTGGCACTACAAGTGCCAGCAAGCCTCCCCAGCAAGCTGGGACTTGGAGAACCACAAGTCCCAGCCTGCTGGGCATTAAAGGGCCCACTGGCACTTGTAGTTCCACAGTTAAAAAAATAGTACACAAAACACACTGACACACTTTTAAAATAAAACTTTAATACATACAAAGCCCACACATACTAATACTTACCTATCTTCTTCCCGTAGGTAGCCCTGGTCCTGTGTCGTCGTCTTCTGGTCCTGTGTCGTCTTCTGCCTCCATGTCGACCGTCGCCGTCGCCGTCCGGATCCGACGAAATCCATTTGGGAAGCTGTGGAAGGAAACCGAAACCAGCCGGACAGAGAGTCGCACAGTGTTTGTTTACATCGTGCGGCTCCGCCCCCGAATGCCGCTATTGGCCGCCTTGCGGCCTAGCGGCTCCTGATTGGCCGCTAGGCCGCAAGGCGGCCAATAGCGGTATTCGGGAGGCGGAGCCGCACGATGTACACAGAGTACCGTGCGGCTCTCTGTCCGGCTGGTTTCGGGGTGTCGGTTTGTTTTTTTGCCAAGACACTTACCTGGACTACGTCGCGCTGGGACAGGTGAGTATGGTTTCCTTCCACAGCTTCCCAAATGGATTTCGTCAGATCCGGACGGCGACGGTTGACATGGAGGCAGAAGACAACACAGGACCAGAAGACGACGACACAGGACCAGGGCTACCTACGGGAAGAAGATAGGTAAGTATTAGTATGTGAGGGCTTTGTATGTATTAAAGTTTTATTTTAAAAGTGTGTCAGTGTGTTTTGTGTACTATTTTTTTAACTGTGGAACTACAAGTGCCAGCGGGCCCTTTAATGCCCAGCAGGCTGGGACTTGTGGTTCTCCAAGTCCCAGCTTGCTGGGGAGGCTTGCTGGCACTTTTAGTGCCACAGTAAAAAACAATAGTTTAATCTATTTTTTACACCACAATCAGCTCGATGCCCACCACCCAGGGGCATTGAGGACAGCACCAGGCTTCAGCCTGTTCAGGTAAGTCCTGGAGGGGGGGGACCCCTTCATTGGGGGGGTCCCCACTCCCCCAGGGCCCCTGGCCAGGCTGACTGGTTGGTAGGGTTAATGTTTTGGCCGCGGGACCTTATATCATAAGTGTCCCCCGGCTGTGACATTACCCTGCTGGCTGGTTGTGCCTGGGACTGGTTCTTGAAATACGGGGGACCCCTAGTCATTTTGTCCCCCGTATTTTGGGAACCAGCCCCGGACCTGGAGCCTGGGGCTGGTTGTTAAAAATCGGGGAACCCCTATTTGTCGGGTTCCCTGATTTTTAATTACCGGCTCCAGGCTCTGTCAGCCTGGTGCTGGTTTCGGCTGTGGGGGGGACCCCACGCCGTTTTTTTTTTTAATTTATTTATTTTTCGATTTTTTTTTACACACTGCAGCCTGCACGGATCTGACTGATCCGTGCAGACTGCTAGAAATAATTTGTATTAGCAGCCGTATATATGTGCCGCTAATACGAATTGTTACACCATCGGAGGGTTACAAAGCAGTCGTATCTGACTGCTTTGTAATTTCCCCTCCGGAACACGACTTTGCATACGACTTAAACAGTCGTATGCAGCCGTAGGGGAAATACCAATACGAAAAACTAGGTTTTTCATATTGGTAAATTTCCCCCTATATGTCTAAAAATGTATCTGAGTGTGGCGTCCCACCAATCAGATATACATATGATGTCTTCAGGTATCTCTTTCAAAGCCATTGGTGGAGTATGGTTTTCGGAAGAGCGTGGATGGTGCAGTGTAAGGTGTGCCAGATTCCGCTTGCCCCAGGCCGCCTGTGTGCCACACGCATGTGGAGACACAGCGTGCTGCCCCACGACTCTCCTCGGTGACTGCGGGTTACAGAGGGGTGAGGTGCGTCAGCCTGGTCACCATTGGCAACTTGTGCACTGCATTCACATCTCTGCCTGGGATCCCTCCTGCCTCGTCTCCCACACACTGCCTGCTACTTACTTATCCTCGCGGCCGCACCGTCCTGCTGGCTGCTTCCGGTTCAGGCTCCCGTTCAGCTGTGTGTTCTTCCAGGCTGTCACCGCTTGTGCTTGCGGGATCGGGTGTCGGTCACCATGGATATAATAGGGGAAATTTAAGGTGGGAGTGATATTTCACTTGGGATTTTGCTATGTGCAACCAATCAAATACTATCTATTATCTTCTAGAAGGTGTTAAATAAATAATAATAATTAAATAAGAAGTAGATTCTGATTGGTTGCCATGGCAACATCCTGTGTGAAAAAGAACTTCCATACATTTCCCCCCCAATGAATTGTTCTATCCAGGGGATAGAACCTGTCCACATAAAAATTGAGTCCCCCATCATGACAATCTTTCAGGCTTGCTCTACACTCAATGTAAATTATATGAAATGGTATTCAACTAAAAGCTTGGAGAGTAAATAGATTTATTGAATTTATTCAGAAGCAATTGATAGTTTATTCTGTTGTACATCCAGCAACAAGCAAGATCAAACTTTTTAAAATAGATTTTACATATATGGGAAACAATTCATAAACAAATAATTGAAAAATCTTTATAGACATGCATTGCTAACCCTTGTAGTACATGGGTTTCTAGGGGGTTTCCTGTCATTAACTCAGTAGCTCAAATACAGATATGCTGACTGTCAATGGAAGACTACTGGATAAAATATGTAATGGAGGTGCTTTCTTTAAGAAAAGGGGCCAAAGGTTGCTACAATTATTGAACAACATGCAGTGTATAGTGCTGCTTCAGTCTGGCCATTGCACAGATCAGTTGAGTATGCACAACACTGTACAGTATATGGAGTTTCTTTTTCTTTTCCTGTGTTATTTTGCACATGGTTTGAATTTTTTTTATTGCACTGAAAACAGGTATTCAGTCTATGCAAACTACTAAGATGAGCCTTTTGTAGCGTTATGGGATTTTTTAAGCACACTTATTATTTTCATGAACTTCGTTTGACAACTGTCAATTCAGCCATACCTCTACATAATAAGTTTCTTCTTATTCTAACTTAAAATGGAAGCTGTAGCAGTCGTTGGTGTCTCTTAAACTGTGAAAGATGCATAGCTATGGGATGCAGTTGATCAGTCAACAGTTGTAAGGTCGACCACTATTGGTTGACACCTGAAAATGGTTCACATGTGTTAGGTTTGTATGGTCAAAAAGGTTGATACAAGCAATATTTCAACATCGAAAAGGTGGACAAGTGTTTTTTCCCCAATAAAGGCAGTATTTCATACTTCACTATCCAAGTCAACATAATGGTGTACCGAGCACATCGAGGAGCCATGCCCGAAACATGGTGAGCGGACAATGTCCATGTTTTCCATGTTGTAGGTTTAGAAACTAAAAAACATGAAATATTCATATAGACATTTTGCTTGTTTCAACCCTTTGCCTGTCAACCTATATACTGTCGACCCCATGACCCATACGCCATAGCCACATTGGTAGAAAGGACACTGGACGCAGGTAATTTTTACAGGATACACTGTAGACATACATTACTGTAATGAATAATTAGTGCATCTGTTCATTTTTCATAAACTATACTGTTAGGGATAGATGTAAGAAGCAGTGAAAAGGGAGGAGAAGTGATAAAATGCCTGGTACTTTATCACAGGCCAATCAGCTCCTGACTGTTGAGTTACAGGCTGGGTTTAAAAAGGGACAGTTAGGAACTGATTGTCCGGTGATAAAGTACTAGACACTTTATCACTACTCCTCCCTTATCACTGCTTCATACATCTACCCCTTAATAACATAAAGATGGTTGGAATTCAGTTGGGGCTCCATAGGTCTGGCTGCAGCACAGTCCAAAACACATATCGGTGAATCACACCAACTACCTGTGACTCTCAGCCCCTGGTGTTTGACAGTTGGTCTATTTTAATCTTGGATTGTGCTGCAGCCCCACCTCTTTAGCCACTGGTTGCACTGGTAAGTTAGAATTCAGAATCAAAAGGTGGTTACCAAATGGTGATCCTTCCCCCACCCATAGTAGTGTTCATTTTAGCACTCGCTATATTTGAAAACCCATGCAGTTCCTCTTCCCTGCCTGTGGTGTCGCTGTCTAGTGTAGTGCTTCTAGCATAGTGTGGTCTGTATATCTGCACTGATATGCAAGCCAGACCTGTGCTAGAAACACCACAACAGACAGCGGCACCCCAGGCAGGGAAAAGAATCTGCATGGGTTTTCAAAGTTGGCGGGTGCTAGAATGAACACTAAATAGGCTACTACAGTATGTCAAGTGCGGAAACCGACTTTTATGACTGGTATGGGTTGAAAAGCACCTTTTATCTCACATGTTGTTGATTGATCAGCATTTGATTGTTTGTTATCACATAGGTAATAGCATACATAATATCAGAACTCTGCAAAAAGGTTCTTAGGGGCTAATTCAGCGGGATCACTAATCAGAGCATTTTGCAAAGCAAGCAATTATCAAATGACTGTGCATTTGTACCGTAAGCATCGCTCATGCATAGGGATCATAAATGCAATGTGGCTGGAGCTGGATTGACAGGCAGACGGCTTTTGGGAGTTGAAACCTGCTGTTTTCTGGGTGTAGTGGAAATAACACAAATGTGCCCTGGTGTTTTTGAGGAGGATCTGTTAGTGATGACCACTTCCACCCTGTCTCAGTTGAAGAATAATGGAAGCCTCAGACCTACCCACATTTGCACAGATGGAAAAAACTCTTTGATGGTTCGAGAATTGCGTATGAATTTGCGAATGGATAGTGATTAGCGATCCATTCGTAATTCCCTTGCAATTTAGCATGGGATTTTTTTTCTGGGTAGCAGTTTTCTCCTCGCAGTTCACTGCAAATTCTCACTTTAATAATCCCTGCTGAATTAAGTCCTTATTGTGAATATCCAAGAACATGGAGACCACAGAACGACAACAATGCCTGCATTGTTTCTGCTGACATCTGTCCATCCCTATTTTACATTGGGATACATGAATATTGCCTTATATCTAATAAGACACAACAACTTAATTTAGTCCAAGTTGTGGTTGAGGAATGTCTGATAGATGTTGGTATTTTCCTGTACTTATTGGGCATTGGGGAAAGGGACGTGCGGTGAGGTAAATGGCTCAAGAGTCCCTGGCAAGTACCAAAGCCAGATATGCACCCAATATATGAGCCATGGGGTACATGCCGGCATTATACACATGTGCAGCAGTAAACACTGCTGGAGATTCACTGAGTTTTTATAAGAGATGTGCAGAAAATGTAGCCAGGTGAGGCACTGCCTCACCTGCCATAGACTTTTTACTCCACAGTTTTGATTATAAAATTGATTAGAATAATAAAAATAAGATTTTTTTCAAATTAATTATTTGTATTTTTGACATACTTTATCAATTCCCAACACCGGCATATACGCTAGTATGACAGGAAAGGCTGTGCCTCACCTGCCTCTCCGCACCGCACGCCACTTTTACACTGCTAATGTTAAAGGCAGAAAATATCATACTAGCATTACTGTTTGATATAAGTATAAAAGGAGCACTCTTGGATACTCAATAATATTTTTACATTAAGGAATCAGGAGGATGAAGTGTCCAATTGTATTTATACACAGGAAAATATTCAGCTCTGATTTAGTTGTGACTATTACACATCTCTAAACACTGTTTTTAATAATCTTTACAGATAAGCAACAAATAAATTATAAATCCCTTTTATATGTGAACCCTTGTAATACAAGCTGTCCTTCACTTTTCATCTATGAACACATTATTTGTATTTCTTCAGATCAGATATAATCAACCCAAACATAGATAATAACCTGCAGAGAAGAAAGTCATGATAACAAAAATCAAATAAAGTAAACTGTACATTTATCTGATGTTATATATGAAAAGGAAAATGTAAAAATTCACAATGATGACTAATTTGTATTTTCTAATAGAGAAGGCAGAGAAAATGATCTTCAGATACAATTCCATCAATTAGTAGATATAAACAGACATATCAAGAGGGTTAAGAGAAGTAGATGTGCTTTAAGTAGAAACAAGGCACAGTTATTAAACTGATTACCAGTTGGCCAAGTCTTGTGAAAAAGATCCTAAATCAATGATCAATTTACTGGTTATTATATCCATTTCTTGGGTGCTCTGGCTTGACATGGCCAAGAAGGTATGGCATGGGATGCCAGGAGAGTAAAAATGACAGATGTGTAGGTTCAGATTTACTCAGTTTTTATCGCTAAATTATTACAAGTTCAGATTTTTTCGATTGGCTTTCGGCTGTCACGTGTTTTGGATATCTAACAAGATCCCACTGTGAGAACCAAGTAAATTCAGGTAAAACTGAACCCATACATCTGTAGTAAAAATGTATTTATTGCATATTAACTACCCTCCTATCTCTCAGCTCCCTTGCCTCTCCATGCTACTCAAGAGACTTGTCTACTCTCGCCTCACACACTTTCTTAATTCTCACGCCCTGTTAGACCCACTTCAGTCAGGCATTTCAGTCAGACCCTATTAGACTCCACTGAGACAGCATTGACTAAAGTGGTGAATGATCTGGTAACTGCTAAGTCTAAAGGCCCTTCCTCACTACTTAATCTTCTAGATCTTTCTGCTGCGTTTGACACTGTGGATCACACTCTTCTCTTACAAACACTACACTCCCTAGGTCTTAATGATACAGCCCTTTCCTCGTTCTCATCTTACCTATCTGATAGCTATTTCAGTGTTCGCTTCTTCTTCACTACCTCTGTCAGTTGGAGTTCCACAAGGCTCAGTCTTGGGTCCTCTGCTTTTCTCAATCTATACTTCCTCTCTTGGCAAAATGATCAGTTCTTTGGGATTTCAGAATCACTTATATGCGGATGATACTCAAATCTATCTGTAAACCTCAGAGTTGTCACCAGTGGTTTTGGGCCTTGTCTCTGAATGTCTCTCTGCCATCTCATCTTGGATGTCTTCTCACCAGCTCAAACTCAATATTTCCGAAACAGAATTACTTATATTCCCCTTAACCAAGAACAGTTACCATCCTGATATCTCCATACCTGTTGAAAACTCGACAATCTACCCTTCCCCACAAGCTTGTTGCCTAGGGGTCATCCTCGACTCTGAACTGTCCTTTCTTCTCCACATTCAATCTGTCTCCAAATCATGTTACATGCATATAAAAAACATATCCAAAATATGACCGTATCTCATACAAGCCACTACTAAAACTCGTATCCATGCACTCATTATATCCTGCATTGATTATTGCAATAGTCTCCTAACTGGTCTTTCCAATAACAGACTCTCGCCACTGCAATCCATTTTAAATTATGCTGCTAGGCTGATCTTCCTTGCAAGACGCTCATAGTCTGTTTATCCGCTCTGCCAGTTCCTCCATTGGTTGCCTGTATCTTACCGTGTTCAATATAAAACAATTCTACTTGCATATAAAGCTATTAACCATACTGCATCAGCATATATCTCTTTACTTATCACAAAATATCTCCCATCTTGACCACTACGCTCTGCACAAGATCTGCATCTCTCTTCTGCACGGATCACTAGCTCCCATTCACTATTACAGGACTTTCACCCTATGGAATGCCCTTCCACACACAATAAGACTCTCCACTAGCCTCCAAACTTTCAAGTGTTCCCTGAAAACTCACCTCTTCAGGCAAGCCTATCATATTTAAGTTCTACATGCATAACCCTCTGAGGCACTTATGTATTATATAGATTTTCTTCTGGACTTGCAACTTAGTGGGACTGCTATGCTATTACGGGTGCCTGTCCTTGTGTTTCCCTCCTATGTCCCTATAGATTGTAAGCTTGCAGCAGGGCCCTCCTTCCTCCAAGTCTGGCTGTTGTTACCCAGTTTCTTTTGACACTGTCTACTATTGTAAAGCTCAACGGAATCTGCTGCGCTATATAAGAAACTGTAAATAATTAAAATAAATAAATATACTGTACTATAGAAATGGACCACAGTGCAAGAGGTTTTACATCCTGAAACAATGTATTTTAATACGTACACAAGTATCTATAGCACTTTAGCTCAGAACGACAGTTCTTTGCTGCAACTTTGTCATGCATTTGGCACAGTGCATGCATTGACGTATTGGAATGTATTCCTGAAAGATGTTAATATAAAATATTGTAAAATGAAATATAATAGTAAACCATGCACCAGGGCCGGATTAACAATGGGCCGGGTGGAGCTGCAGCTCCAGGCCCCCCCAATCGAAACAGGCCAACAGCCCACAGAGTTTGCTTTGTAGCTGAATAAAGGAATAGCATTACTGCTACAGCCCGCACTGCATTACTGTATGTCACTGTGAGGGACGGCTGAAGACAAGAAGCAGAGGGAGATGGAGGTGGAGCCATCAGAGACATGTGGGAGTGGGCAGAGTAGTCAGCTAGCCAGAGGAGCTATGGGAACAGCTGACTGGTGAGGCTTGTGGCAGGTGGAGCAGTCATAGAGTTCTCAGTCTTTCAGCACAGCAGCCGATGGTCAATAGATTAACTTTTAAATAACAAGATGCAGGGATTACATGTTTCAATTTGCATACTGCTGAAACTTCCTTTGGGTATTGTTAGTTAATTAGATGTATTAATATATATTCTCTATTCTAGCAAGAATAATCTATCTTCGGTATAGTAATAGTACTGTATATTAGAATATACCAAATATCAAATTTATGTTATGCCTCCTTGCCCGCCCTCAAATGACGCGTCGCCACTCAGCCCCGTCCCTGTGAGATGTCACCGACCTGGCAATAACCTGGGTCAGATGCGGATTTTTTAGACTGCAAATGCTGGGTCGCTCCTGGGAGGGATTTGTGTCATAATCCAGGATGCGGCCCGGCATTTGTAGTTGGAAAATAGTATAAGAGGGATAGAGGGCATAAGAGGTGCTGGGGATTAAATAAGGGAAGGAGGAAGTAATGCTGGGTACACACCAGGACGACTAGGGCCCGATCCCCACAATCTAGATCCAATTCCGATCAATTGGATGTAGATTGTGTGCTGATTGGGCCCTTTTCTGACCTGGTGTGGACCGATACCGATCCGATGCGCGGTCCCGCGGGTCGGTCGTTATTGAGATCCTACCTGCTGCAGGTAGGATCTCAATGATGACCATACAGCCGGGTGCGGGTCGCCATCGGATCGGACCCGCTCACGGTGCACATCGTGAGCGGGTCGGACGAGACACTGACGACCCGCTCACGATGTGCATCGTGAGCGGGTCGTCCTGGTGTGTACCCCGCATAAGACAAGCTGTGTCATGAGAAGGTGTAATAAAACAGACATTGGGAAGAGGTGAATGGACACAGGATTGGTAGGGAATTTTATGAAGAGTTTAAGCATTATATTTTTTATGTGTGATATATGTGAGAGGGGTTAGAGATCAAAGTTTTTGAAGGTAGCTGCTAATCAGATCATGGCACAAGCCACACACCCTGTACAGCCCACACCCCCACATCACTTGTAACACACTCTGTGGTCATGCAAAGTAGGCCCTTTATTAATATCTGTTCCAGGCCCAATTAGATCTTAATCTGCATGCACCACCAGAAGTTTTAGATCCCAGGCAGCCATACTGTGAGTTACTTTATAAATAGTTGTAAAATGAGTTATGTAATATGTATAGTTGTGTTTAATAAAACAGTTATCCTATCATGTTCATGTGTTTATATTGAGGAGCTGCAGGTGCTAATTTCATTATCTGCCTGAAGGGCTTTCCATGATGCCTCCTGAGGTTAATTCAACACAGAAGCATCAGGGAAAGACAAGGAGTCACAGCATGCTGATTACAATACTCAACAACTTTGGGCTGTAGAAGCTGCTTTCAGCTGAACCCTAGCTTCATACAGAGGAGGTGGCCCTGGAGCAGTTTTAGTTAGAAGGTGTAAAAGGTTAGGCCAAAACACCACCTAGACTAGAAGATCAGGGTGAGGATAACAAGCTGGCTTTTAAAGACCTAGCACCATTAAGTGCAAAGGACACTGTAAAATAATTAAATATTCTGTTCATGCTTCTAAGCAGAGGCATATGCAAGCTGTATGCTGTAGGATAGATATGTTTAAAGGGACAAAGTCTGACTAACCCCTTGTTGCATGCAGGATATTGTGTGCCTGTACTTTATTAGAGGAAAAACCTTTGAACGCCTAGTTGTGGTTAAAGAACGTGTATGCTGTTTATTTCTAGTACCTTTAACTGGAACAAGCTTTCAAAGGATCAAACATGCCTCCAAGATTCCTTGATCTGCTTGTATTCTAAGGTTGCCAGATAACTGCCATCCACATATTTGTTATCTGACAAGTGTCTACAAACTCAACCTCTGTTCACTATTATAGCAGACTGGTATACAGCATGCAGTATGTGTGGAAATGGATCTTGTCATCAAAGAGGGACTGCTGCAGTGTGACTAGACATAGCCAGTAGTTAGTGGTCCAGATGCCTGGAGGTAGAATCAGCTAAACCACTTGGTGGTAGAAACAGCTTAACCACTTACATTTTATTAGGAAAGATGAGTCCTACTTGATAACTGCAATTAGTACGAGGATTGTCAGTCCTCAAGGGTTAACAAATAGAGTAAAAATTTAAAGTGTACCAGCGCTAGCTATATATATTTAAAAATACGGTACTTATGTAATATCTGGGCTTCCGTTTTTCATTTTTCTTATGCTGCGCTTGTCACACTATATAAAATCAACTCCATGCATAGTTGGATAGTAGGGGTATGAAAAAATGGGGTGTATTTAACATGGGAGTCCAGATAATACATAAGTACCAAAAATACTAATTAATTTGTAGAGATGGGCCTGTTTCTTAATTAAACAATGTACAGATGGGTCTGTTCCCATCTTGGCAGGGGATGGCGCTGGCGTCGCCAGCCGCCATCCCCCGCCAGCGCCATGGCGATCGTGAGAAGGGGACGCGCGCGCACGAGAGGCGCGCGCGCCCCCTTCCGACGGCGCTTCCATACGTTTCCCTGGGTCCCCGTCGGCTTGCCGGCGGTAACCCGGGGTCCCCGCCGCCTGCCCGCATCCCCCCTAACCCCCCCCTAACCCCGTCCGTCTCCCTGAGGCGGAGACGGACAGGGTTTCCGCCACGCTAGCGACGGAGACTGAGACGCGCTCCTCGCTGGCGAGGCTGCTGGCGGGTCGCCAGCGCGTACGTTCTGGCGACCCGCCAGCAAGGATGTGCATAGGCACATACTGTATTACAATAGCAACGTAATTAAAAATCATAATTACATTTCACATTGTTAATAATTATGAGCATTTATAAAAGACAACCATTATATATGAGGAGAACGCTTTGAATAATTACTGAACTAGGGCAAGGATGCAGCATAATTTACCAGTTGGACATCATAATCCCAATTGAGAGAACGATGAGTATTCCTTCCTTATTTTGCTGGGAAGTGGGTAGATTTGGATGACTGGCAAGTCAGTAGCCACTGTGGAATTCCTCCTGTTGATATTTGAATATGAAGGTTCCAATGGAGTAATGGTAAATGTCCACAATTGGTACAGAAATGAATATATAAGTAAATCCTCGGTAGTTGGTGTCAGGTAAAAGTGGCTCAACTCTATGCGTTTCTATGGGGGTTTATAGCCTCCCTGTATCCTCTGGAGCAGAATGAATGGTCTTTCCACAAGGGGATCTATATATACCATGTTGCTAATTGCATGATGTTTGACAGCTGTGATAGTCACAGTATATGAGGAGAAACCATGACAAAAAAGAGATACAGTATTAAAACCATTTATGAAATCCAATCCTATATGCCACTTAATTAATATATATATATATATAGAGATATATATATATATATATATATATATATATATATCTATATATATATATATAACAAGAGTACAAAGCAGTTTCACTCCAGGGGTCTTTTCAATAAGATTTTTAGTGAAGCATAGAGAGCATGTCAAAACGATACATCAGGGTACATGACTACCAGCAGGGCCGGATTAACAATGGGCCTGAAGGAGCTACAGCTCCAGGCCCTCTCTTTTCTAGCTGAGGGCCAGGGCTTTCCAATGAGCCCAACCCCGCGTCTCTAGCCACCCGGGAACCAGAGATACTGCCAGGCAAAGCTGGAACGTTTTCTCCATAGGATAACATGGGTCCCAGGGCCGTCTTTTCCTATGGGCTGAATTGGCACTTGCCCAGGGGCGCCAGGTGTATAAGGGTCCTATTTTGATAGCTGAGGATCCCCTTTTTCCAGGGATACCAGAATTTAGAAAATCGGCCCTGGGGAACTGGAGATATCCAACTTCAAAACAGCAGTCCACATCTGACCTGTTAATTGCACTTCCCAGCATATTTCTCAGGTTCTCTCTGACAGCGTTTTTCTGAGAGTATATTCCAAAAATTGGGACTCTCCCCTTTCTGCCAACTCTAGCGGCTTGTCTCTATCATGCCCAGAACCAGAGATATCAGCCTTCCATCAGCCGGTCCCTGCTCCAGCTCCAAACATCTGGTGTACAGTTTTATATTTTTGTCAATGGATTGCTCTGGCTCCTGATCTCTGATCCCCAAGTTCCCAGCACCTCCTGAAAGTTGGGACTCTAGGTTTTTGTACTATTAAAGGCTAAGAAATCTATTTCCAGATAATGGCGATATCTGCATTCAAACAAGCTGCCCTTCCACCGGAAAATGATGAATATTAAGCCCACTCCATTATCCAACCCTCCCCTATGTATAAAACCCCCCCTACCTCCCTGGAAGTCATTTACAAGGGACCCTTCATTCAGCTCAGTGCCTCCTTCCACACGTTAGTGTTCTCCCTCCCACCACCTGTGCAGCAGTCTTGCCTACCCTCCTGGAATGGCCGGGAGCCTCCCAGAAATCCGGTCCCCCTCCCGCCCCCCCCCCCCCCCCCCCCCCCGAGAAGATAGGCAAGTGTCCCGAATTGTGATAATAGCCTCCGCCCCCCCCCCCCATGCCCGCTGGTTTAATTACCGAAATTCGAGGGTCCGTGGAGAGGGGGCGGGGCAAAAATGACGAGATTGCGTCATTTAAGCCCGCCCCCTCTCCGCGGCCCGCAAATCACTGAGTTTTCTGGCATGGGGGCGGGGTCAAGTGATGTCAGCCTTCCTCCCGCCCCCCTGACGTTTTGCCTCTCCGTGCTTCTCCCGGAGAGGTGAATTTGAAAGTAGGCAAGTATGCTGTGCAGTAAAGGAGTAATTAGCAGAAGTTACTGCTCCAGGTCCTCCTACATGTTGAGTGGAAGATAGAGCAACCCCTGCCACCCGCGGGACATTAAAGCTGCTGCTGATAGCACCCCCCACCCCTAGGAGGGGAGAATGGGTAAGGGCCCCAGTGCATTGATTTGCCCAGGGGCCCACACTGCTGTTAAGATGGCCCTGATGGGTCCCGCTAATTCCAACCCCCACCCGGTTCCAGCAGCTGCCAGTTCCCCCTCCGGCATCACAGAAGCTTGAGGTTGATCTCAGTCAAACCCTAATTGTTGGGCCTTCAATCTGATACCTGGTCCATATAGGTTCATTGGTTCTAGAGATATTGCAGGTAAACCAATTTTTTTCATTTCTGAAATGTAATTTCATGGCTGTTCATGTTATTTGAGGACAGATTTCTCTCGAACCAAATGGCCCAGTTTCATGGGACCAAAATCATTTGAAGCCCACACTTAAATGGGTCAGTTGATTCTGAAGATATAGCTGTCAATGGCTGTCATTTCTGCCCGGCGGCGGCTGTCCCCCAGTTACTGCGAGCATGTATTCCCCTTTGGCAATGAGCATGTAATCCCACATGGCAATGAGCATAGAACCCCTGGCAATGAGCATGGAACCCCTGACAATGAGCATGTAGGTAAGCAGCACTTCTGTAGCATAATTTTTAATAGGCATTACGGTGTTTGGCATAATACCTAATGGACATTATGGTGTGTGGCTTAACATGTAATGGGCATTATAGTGTAAATGTTTTAATGTGCGCCTCCGGTGCACAATGCCCGTGTTTATGAAGCATATTGTGCATTATTGCTCAATCTGTTTGGTATAGTGTGTATTTTGGGTTAATCCATGTGATAAAATGTGAATTTTTACTCATTCCATGTGGCATAATGGGGGTTATTCTAGTTCACTCTTTCTGACAAAATCCTTCTTTGATGCATAAAACCATGTGCACTGCAGGTGGGGCAGATGTTACTTGTGCAGATTTGGCTGGGGTTTAACTTCAAATTGAGATCTAAATTGCAGTGTAAAAATAAAGCAGTCAGTATTTACCCTGCACACAAACAAAATAACTCACCCAAATCTAATTCTAGCTGCACCTGTTACATCTGCCCCCCTGCAGTGCACATGGTTTTTGTCCATCTAAGAAGGATTTTGTCAGAAAGAGTGAACTAGAATAAGGCCCAATGTGTAAGAGGCAAGTACAGTATAAGGGGGTTACTATTGGGTTTTATGATTTGTATAAGGGGTATATGTTGTGGTAAACTTAGGTGACCACATAAAAGGTGCTGAAATGGTGTCTACCAAGTTTTGGCTTTCAGTATTTTTTTATGACTGGAGTGCCACCTCACCCCGCAAGTATCTTAGGACATCGGCATCCAGCGGGTGCAACTTTGGAGGGCACCCGCCAATATATCTCACTGCATATTTCCTATGCCATCCCCCTGCCTTCTCCAGTCATATATAATTAGTTGAAAGGATTTCAACAAATAGAGACACACCCATGAGCAGACCACCCAACCAGAACACTGGTCACACCCCCACATTATTAGGTGCTGGCCACAACCCCTATAATTGCGCAGAATAGGCCCTTGATAATTTTCAGCTCCAGGCCCATTTAGACCTTAATCTGGCTCTGACTACCAGTCAACGTTTCGATGTCCGCAGCATCGTTATCAAGACGACATGTAGCCTGTATCTGCGGGCATCGAAACGTTGACTGGTAGTCATGTACCCTGATGTATCGTTTTGACATGCTCTCTATGCTTCACTAAAAATCTTATTGAAAAGACCCCTGGAGTTACACTGCTTTGTACTCTTGTTGTTTTATACCACTGGAGGCACCCGGGGCATTAGCATCACATCTATAAGGAGTGCCGAATCTTTCTGCATCTATAATCATATACAAGAACATTTTTTGAATAAGGTAAGAATCTATATATATAAAAATTGATTTGTGTATGTGTGTATGTTCCTATGGGCTCCAAAACGGTGTGACCGATTTTGATTACATTTTCAGGCAATCTTCAGATTAGCCCAGTGGGTGATCCTGTGAAGTTTGGTAGCGAACGGATCAACATATTTTTTTTATTTTTGGCAATTTTCACCAAAGTTGTGCAACGGAACCAGATTGACCATCAAAAAATTGTCACCAATTTTAATCGAGGCAACAATCATCGTGGCAAATTCAAAGGCGAAGACTTACTGATTCCACGCACACCGCTGATTTCCAATGATTTACTGTACTATTCAAATTGAAGCGGCTCCAGTTCCCTTTGAGTCTTGCCTTTGCTATTACCAAAGCATAAGGCCAATCGTTGACTATTGCTGGCTTAAATTTGGAAAATTCATGTTTTTCACATGGCCAGTTGTATGTGGCTTGCTCCCGAGTCGACACATCGAAAAATGGTACTGTACCAGCAAATTCAGTACAGTTGGAGGGGATGTAGCACCTGAGTAACCCCTAGAACCTTCAGTAACCCTTCTAGCACCTGCAGTAACTCCTAGAGCCTGCAGTACCCCTGCTGGCACCTGCAGTAACCCCCTCTAGCCCCTTCAGTAACCCCCCTAGCACCTGCATTAATCCCTAGAGCCTGCAATACCCCTGCTGATACCTGCAGTACCCCCTCTAGCCCCTTCAGTAACCCCCATAGCACCTGCAGTAACCCCTAGAGACTGTAATACCCCTGCTGGCACCTGCAGTACCCCCTAGCATTTTTAATACCCTCCTAGAACCTGCAGTACCCCAGCACCTTCAGTAACCCCCCTAGCACTTTTAATACACCCCTAGAACCTGCAGTACCTCCTCTTGTCCCTTCAGTAACCCCCATAGTACATTCAATAGTCAACCCCAGCACCTTCAGCACTCCATCCACACATTTGTAATATCCAGCTTCATTCAGTAACCCCCAGAACCTGCAGTACCCCCTAGAACCTGCAGCATACCCTTTAGCACCTTCAGTAACCCTTCCCAGCACCTTCAGTAACCCTCCTAGCACCTGCAGTACCCCTCTAGAATCTTCAGTATCCTCCTAGAGCCTGCAATACCTCAGCACCTTCAGTTGTCAACCCCAGCACTGTCAGCACTCCCCCCCCCACACTCTTTCAATAACCTGCTTCAGTACCTTCCCTCCTCCCCCAGCACCTTTAATGTACACCCCCACAGCACTCTCTCTTTCATTAACCCCCCTTACCTTAAATTACCTTAGATCAAGTGGCATGGAGCCCAACTCTTGCCACTGCTCATTATTGCCAGTGCCTGCTGGTCGAGGAGCTTATGATGGAGGTGAAGTGGCCTAGCTGTATACAGAATGGCGGGTGAGAGCCGCCACAGAAGCAGTTTCTGTTCTACCTGTCTTTACTCCTTCCACTCGCAGACAGCCACCCTTCGGAGGGGATCCATCAGCGGACGGGGGGGGGGGGGAAGAGAGCTGGGACACTCCACATGGGTGCCCGACAGGAAAGGGGGGTCTGGGAGAGAGGAATGGGCTGGGAGATAAGGAGGAAGGAGAGCGGTCATTGTATAATGTGTGTACATCCCTGCGTGGGCAACCCTGCACCCATGACTGAGAGGAGCCACCAGCAGCTTTCAGCCTCAGGTTCAAACGGCCTCCAGGGAAACTCTCCCTAACTTTAATGGCCAATGTTCCCCTGGCTGGGTCCCCTCGCATTGACAGCTGAGAATCTTATTGTCCTCCTTGCTTGTGAAGCCGCTCAGCCCTGACCGCCTGTATGTGTCTCCATAGAGACACATACAGTACAACCAATACAGCCAAACACTGGCTGTTGGAGCCGGTGCTGGTTCCAAAATACGGGAAATCCTCAGTGTTTTTTCCCACATATTCTTGCAACCAGGAACAGTCTAAGAGCCTGGTGCCTGTTTCTTAAATGTTGGAGACCCCTACACATTTTTCCCTTGTATTTTTTAAACCAAAACTGGTTCAATGAGCTCGGGGCTGGTTATGCTCAGGAGGGGAGACCCCATGCCATTTTTTTTCTTACTTACTACCTCACACGTCCATGTCTAAAAATAATGCACATTTTTGATCCTAAAAATCGCACTAAATCGCATGCAAATTCTGACTGTGTCTAAATAAAGCACCCTATTAAATTTGTGATTTTAAAATGGAAAATGTGACATGGGCGATTTGGTGGGATTTTTTTAGACACCTAGAAAATCACACCCTATTACATCTCACCCAATGTGTTGTGCATTTTCTTTTAGATGACTAGGTGCAAGTAGCGGTTTCAGGGGTTTATTTCTCTTATAAACCACTCGAGGTTTAGAAGGTAGAATGTAATTTAATATTTTATCTTGCTGGAGTATTAAATAGTTTGGAGATATATTTTCCTAATGGACTCTGCGCAATTATTACATTTGCATATGAATGCTATATCTGTTGCATTTTCAATATCTCTATTTATATTTGAGATACATTTTTTGTTGTTGTTATTTAATATCTTTTGCCTATCCATACTGCAAACTTCATTATAGGCTATGTCTAATAACATGTTTGGATAACCTCTATCTTGAAAAGATTTCTTGCTCAAAGTACAGAATTTACAGAAAGAAAGGTCATTCTTTCTGTACTTTGAGCAAGATCATCGGCTACGCTGTTTATACATTACTGTGGATATGAAAAGCTTTTGAGAGGAAAACTTCATGTCAATTGCATTCAACTATATACCCTTTTAGATAAACCATATTAAATAAAAAACCTATTGCTTCTTAAATGTGGTTTGTATTCATAACATTTGTGGTGGTGAGCTTAACATTGTGCGCACTTCGCAACCAGAATACATTTGCAGCCTGGCCAATGGTTGGGCTGTGTGCATGCGCATTTCTGCGCATGTGCTTGCGCATTTCTGTGCATGCACTGCAAATAGTGGGATCGCTGGGTGCACGCACCCAGGACAGCAGGTGGGAGGGGGGAGAAGGGAGAAGGGGGGAAGCAGGCTGCCCCATTATCATAAGGGGGAGGATTGGCATTCACCCTTGCTATGTGTCAGGAGAGGTCGGGCAACGCACGGCGGGTTCTCTACTCACCCCTCCGTGCTCGCCGGTGGCTCTCCTGTGGTGCAGCAGGTCCCGGACGGCTGGCGCTCGGCAGCAGGGCAGCAGCGGGAAGGCTCTGTGGAAGCCTCAGGTTCCGGCGGCAGCAGTGATGCCGCCATCTTGGATATGTGCAAATTGCTCATTTGGCCAGCCAGCTCTGTTTCTGCCTATCTGTGCTGGTCAGCCAATGGCAGCTGCTCCCTAGGGATTTCGGGAGGCTGCATAGTGTAACCAGTGTCAGTGCAAACGGTACTCTTTACCTAGATGGGCGCCCGTCGTGGTGATCGCGGGTACATTTATGTCTGGCCGCGACGCGACCGACGCGATGCCCGCGATTTCCCATTGAAACCCATGTTAAACATGGAAATCGCGTCGGTCGCGTCGCGGCCGGCCATAAATGTACCCGCAATGCCCGCGACGCGATGCTCCCGATTTGCCATAGGAATCAATGTTAAAAGGCCCGATGGACACGATTTTACTGTTAAATGCCTCAATGGAGACGATTTGGCCATAGGAATCAATGTTAAATGGGCCACAGAGCCCAAATAGGCACAATTAACCCTTAAATGTCCCCCCAAATTTTTAACGCCACCCCACGATCCACGCGAACCCGAAGCGTGGCGAGCGCAGCGAGCCCGCGAGGGGCAGCGGTACGCGTCCTCCGACCTTTTCATGCCCTACTATCCACTAGGGCGTGGAGTGAGAATAGAATAGTGTGGCGAGCGCAGCGAGCCACCGAGCCCGAAGCGTGGCGAGCGCAGCAAGCCCCGCGAGGGGACGCGGATACCTTCACAGTTATACGCGTCCCCTCGCGGGCTTCACAGGTGTCCGTGGCGACGCGGACACCTGTGAAGCCCGCGAGGGGACGCGTCTACCTGTGAAGGTATCCGCGTCCCCTCACGGGGCTCGCTGCGCTCGCCACGCTTCGGGCTCGCTGCGCTCGCCACACTATTCTATTCTCACTCCACGCCCTAGTGGATAGTAGGGCATGAAAAGGTCGGAGGACGCGTACCGCCGCCCCTCGCGGGCTCGCTGCGCTCGCCACGCTTCGGGTTGGCGTGGATCGTGGGGTGGCGTTAAAAATTTGGGGGGACATTTAAGGGTTAATTGTGCCTATTTGGGCTCTGTAGCCCATTTAACATTGATTCCTATGGCCAAATCGCGGGCATTGAGGCATTTTATATGAAAATCGCGCTCAATCAGCCTTTTTAACATTGTTCCCTATGGGAAAATCGCGGTCATCGCGGGTAGCAGATTTTTATGTACCCGCGATTTACCCGCGATGCCCGCGATTTTTACCCCCGACGCCCGCGATTTCAATCGCGGGCGCCCATCTAGGTAAAGAGTACCGTGCAAACATTCTTCCTAGCTATCCACAGTTGAGACTCCTGGCTTACTACAGCCCATTTCTGCTTCCTTCTCTGAAGATCCTTGCTGGTCTTCGGATCATCCACTCATGTTCACTGCATCTCCTGTTCCGCATTTTTTGTGGGCTGCAGTGTGTATGTCAGATTTTATTTGACATCACCTGGTGGCTATATTTATATTCTTCCTCCTCTGCCTCTTTACAGGAGTTTCTGCCTGGACCGACAGTAAACTCTAACAGGTCACTAGTCACATCCCCATTACATTTACAGCATTATTGTAATTTCTGTATTCATTTCTATCTCATACTGGCATTAACATCGGCTCTAGCTGACCAACATGTGTTTCTCCTATCTAAGAGGCTTCTTCAAGGCTTTCTGCTGCTTTTGGTGCATGGGACTGGATGGAGATGTGTGAAAGAAGTGGAATAGATGAACTCCTTGGATGAGGTCTAGTTGTCTGTTATTGCGAACTGTGCTGACAGTATGCTGGCAACGGCATGGATATCCATCTCCACCCTTGGCTCCCCGCAATGATTATCTGGGCAAGGTACTGTAGTCCTCCTTAGCAGAAGTCCATGTAGTGCAATCCAGCAATAATATACATAGCCCAAAGGATCTTATAATGGAGTGCAAGTTCATCAATTAAACAACAATTAATGCATTTTTCCCTCCACATAGGATGAAATTTATAAGAGAGTGTTATTAGTGAATTGTTTATGTGCCCACCTCCCTTAGTGAGGCTATTCACCTTTTGTTTCAATTCTTGTAAACATTAGTTAATCCATTATTACCTGTTGGGGAGCTACAAATATTTAATATTTAATAGCTTTCAGGTGAGCATTACATAATATGATTGCACCCAGTAATGTATGTTATTGTACTTAGTTAACTTATTTCTAAAAGCAAAAGTGGTATACAGGTCTTTGAAAGAAATAATCTGGGTCATGGCAGCTTACTTTAAAAGATTTTGTTCAATATGAATGGTACAAAAAACAGCGATAGGGCAAATGCTCCTTAACACATCAATGGAGACTTTTGCTACTACTGACCAGATACTATACATGCCCATTCTTATAAACTATGTTGTATTCATATACAGTAGAATCTTTGGTACTTGTTTCCTTTTTCCTTTTTTAACATTTTTCCCTATGTGAGATGGACTTAATCAAGTCCATCTCATCTTGTGCCATTATAATGGCACAAGACCGACAAGATCCTCCCGATTTCAATGTTAAAAGATTTTTTAACATTGTAGTCTATGGAAAAATCGGGTCAATCGGTCGGTCGCATCGCGGCCGATTTTAATTGGTCGCGACCGACCGATTGACCCGATTTCTGTCAATCAAAGTGAAAAAAGTGTAAAAAATCGGCCACATCGTGAGGATCGTGTCCCTTAATTAAGAGCCACGATCACTCACGATTGTGGCCGTTCTAGGAAACAAGTACCGAATCTTTTTTTTAGTGTAGTGATTGACTTCTAGTGGAATACTTCTTTTGAAACAATAACTGACTTTGGGGGCATAGTCTTTAGCCTAAAGGTACACACATAGGGTGAGATTTAATAGGATGAGAGATTCAGAAAGTGAGAGATTTGGTAAGAAATCTCCAGTTTTTTTAAAGAGGCAATCATTTACACGACAAAATCAAACTGGATTAGCAGTGGAAATGATTGCTGCTTTAAAAAACCTGGAGATTTCGCTCACTTTCTGAATCTCTCATCCTATTAAATCTCACCCACGTGTAACTATGTACAAGTTCCCTTGAACTCACCAGAGGTGAGAACCACCGATATTGACTATACACACTGCAATTTTGACTTTGTATAATTTTGACTATTACACTTTGTAGTTAAAATAGTTTTTCGTGTATAGTCTATTTTTTCCTGATATTCTGCCCCCCCAAAGGGGTGTGTGGTTGTTGTGCGCATCTCAAGCTGTATATACATGCTGTGGTATATACTATGTTTTCTTGAGATATTAACTATATAGTCCATATTACATACATTACATATTACACTGTGTGTATGCCCCATGAGTAATACAAAGAATGATTTGTCAAGAGTGATGAAAAGCTAAATGATGTGAAGATGTATACAGTACATTGGGAATTTTTTTTTTTTAATTGAGCGGGAAAAAAAATCTGGAATTATAGAGACAAGGGGGAAAAGACAGGGTACTTATGTAATATCTGGGCTCCCGTTTTTCTTATGAGACCGCGTCCCCTCGCGGGGCTCGCTGCGCTCGCCACGCTTCGGGCACGGTGGCTCGCTGCGCTCGCCACACTATATAAAATCAACTCCATGCGTAGTTGGATAGTAGGGGTATGAAAAAATGGGGTGCATTTAACATGGGAGCCCAGATAATACATAAGTACCAAAGACGGAATAAAGTTTGTTACAGTGGGTCCAATTTGAAATAGATTAGTATGATACTTGATGTATGAAATGCATTACTGGTCTCTAGTAGTGAGGGGCTCATAATAGATGTAAAATATGGCAGGAGTAGAACATAATCAATGTAAACCTGCTACCCAGAAATATAGAGAGCAAATTGATGACAGTTTTGAAGTCATTTTTAAAAAAAAAAAAGCCCTATTCAATTTATACTTCAATTTAGGTGACACACAGGTTTTAAAAAGGAATATTGATGATTCAGGAGATGTACAGTTTACTCTATGATAATAGGTCAGAATTGATAGCTCAAGGTTAGGAGTGTAATTAGCTTTAATTAGCTTTAAAAACGCATTTGAACTTTTTGGTAATGTAAACTCTTAGACATTAAAATTTACTTGTTTGCTATGTAAAATCAAATTGACGCATTTCTCTTCATGCAGTAGGAAAGGATGTCCGGAGTTTGAAATTGATAGCAAACTATTGTTTGCGCATAAATCTATTTTGTGGTCCTGAGAGTTTTGTCAGCTTTTGTCCACAAGTCACCCAATTATCGGACCAAGCAAATAAGAAATGAGAAGGAGCAGCCTTGACAAATGATATTTAAAATCTTAAAGGGTGAAGTCAGCTCTTCACCAATTAGAGGCTTTTGGATTTCAGCTAACAAAAATCATCTTCAGTGCCAAAAGTTTCATGGCAAGACTGATAGAACCATGCATGAACGGATGGCGGTTCATCGTTGATCTATTAAAAGTGCCTTGAAAGAAAATCTAGTGACTAGCTGGTGTCACATCACTTTTTCGAAGCAGGCCACAGTGTATCAATGTTACGATACATGTTAATTGACCAAATCACCATCCATTCCCAGCGGTAACTGGTCTTTGAATTTAATGTGTTGTTGGGATTACATTGCTTTATTTAAATTAGTTTGACGCTCCTTATTCTATGGTCAATTGTTTAACATACACTAATGGCATACCTCTAATAGCAGCATGTTTTGTCATTGATATTGCTGTGCTGCTTGTATGTTTATTTTGATTATTTGCTCTAAACTATGGTCCTTATTCTGATTGACTCGGATGGCTTCTAATTGACTCGGACAATGTTTGGTATTTGTGCATGTGCAGAGGCGTATCTGCGCATGTGCGAACGCGTCGCACGTCTGAACACGGAGTGAGTTTCGTACAGAAAAATGATCGTTCAGAACCGTCTGAGCAGGGGGTGGAGAGGGGCGTGAAGGGCTGTTTGGGCTCAGTGATGCACGTGTGGAGGGGGGACAGCTGACCTAGCCAGATGTCAGCTCCGCGCCCATATCCCTGCTTTCATACGGAAACATGTCCGAGTGGTCTGGAGCACTCGGTGCTGCCTGATCGCTTGGTCCATCATTCGATGGATGGTGACCATCAGAGGATAGGGGAGTTCCCCACAGATGGAGGAGGTGTTCACATGAAACATCCACTCGCGGTCCGTTCGCTTGGCATCTTACCGCGTTCGGACGGTGTGAGCAATCTGTACGGTAGGTGGGGCTAAGAACACTCGGTTCCTGTCTGAAAATACGCATCCGTCCGAGTCAACTAGAATAAGGGCCTATGGGCCTTATTCGAGTTCACTCTTTCTGACATACTGTAATCCTTCTTAGATGGACAAAACCATGTGCACTGCAGGTGGGGCAGATGTTACTTGTGCAGAGAGAATTAGATTTGGGTGGGGTTTTACTTCAAAGTGAGATCTATATTGCAGTGTAAAAATAAAGCAGCCAGTATTTACCCTGCACAGAAACAAAATAACTCACCCAAATCTAATTCTCTCTGCACATTTTACATTTGCCCCCCTGCAGTGCACATGGTTTTGTCCATCTAAGAAGGATTTTGTCAGAAAGAGTGAACTAGAATAAGACCCTATATGTGTAATGGAAGTTTTTGATGCCCACTTGTTTTGAAATTATGTTAGCAACTGACCTCTTGTATGGATTTTATCTGGTTTGGATGAGTCTACATGGTAACTAGGAAGCATGAAGATGGCAGAGACTGTATGTGAGACTGTATTCAGACACTGGAGACTGAGGAGCGTATTCCATAGAGTTATTTGACACAATACAATACAACATCATACAACATTGACGTTTGTTTTATAGAAACACTCTTCATGTGACATTGTTTGAACACTGAGGCGCCAATAAAGATCCAATCCCACGCCGTGAGATTTAAAGGTGTTGGAACATTACACTTGATGAAGTCACTCAAGTGACGAAACGCGTTGGGTTTGTTCCTATGTTTTTATGAAAATGATTGAAAATCACCATGTCTGAGACACTGAATTTGGAATTATTTTAAATTAAAAAATAGTTTTTTATCAACAGTTGTATTTGTATAAAAACAATTGTATATTACGGTGAAAATAGCACACTTTACATTTTCATATATATATATATATATATATATATATATATATATATATATATTCCAGGGTTCCCACACAGGTCTGTGTGGGATATAAGGCACTCGCCGGAATAACGAGTATCCAAACTCTGTTATAGGTTCATCAAATTATTGTTTTTTATTCCATTCATAGAAATGTGCTGCAGTAATCGCTATCCATATGCCCCAACGTTTCGGTCCGTGCCTTGGACCTTTGTCAAGGAGCCTACAATACATACAAGCCATACATACAATAGTTCAATATATGAAAAAAGTGGTCCAACAACGGACCTTTAACATAACAATGCAGTAATGTCATTTAGTAAAGCACAGATGCTTTGAATGGCTAATCACTAACACTGTGTGCTATATAAGGTAAGCACTATGCCATGAACCATTGTCTTCACTTGTACCTTGACAAAGGGGTGATTCGATACCCCGAAACGTTGGTTCCTGACCTTTTGAAATACACTACTTGAAAAACCCTTGGAGTGCCGCTGCCTGTCTCTTGTTTGTCTACAATTTGTTTCCAGAAGGCACCCAGGTATTTGCCCCCCCACAGTTGGAGTGCCAGCCCGCCCTCTACAAATATATATATATATATATATATATATATATATATATATATATATATATATATATATATATATCTATAATGATTCAATAAATATTTTCAGAAATAAATGTTTATACCTTGTGAGGTTCAATTGGCTGGGATGACACTTGTCTCAGACATTAAGCTTTCATATCTGCAAAGCTTTCATATTTGCAATTATTATGCAAACATTAAAGGGACAAAACTAATATTTATATGTGTTTAAATGTATTTACATATTCATTCAATTTGCATTTTTAATAACAAAGCAGGAAGTTGTTACTGTATCTTGTTTAAGCCAAACATAGGGTACAGTAGAGTATATTAAAATAAATTTGGAAATGTGTTACTTTTTTACCATGGATATAAGTTTTCAGCTGCCAATTCCAATTTGTACATGGGCTAAAAGGAAGTATAAATGAAAATGATGCTATAATATTGAAAATAAATGTAAAAACTGTGAAAAAAAACTTAGGCAAAAGGCCAGAAGCTGAAAGAAAATGTTCCCGACTCAACTGGACCCACCATCTGCCAATTATAGGAATTCCTCCAACATCAATTATAATTGTTTCTAAGCATAAAATAGCACATGTGAACGTGTAGGAAGCAGTCAATGAAAAATATATCTGGAATTCAGGCAAATTTTACAAAAAAAAATAAGCACCTAGAATTAATTATTCAGTAGACAAATTAATTATTCGGTACTTATTTCCTAGCACGGCGCCCACGATTTTTATCTTATGGCATCTTATTGATCTCATGGATCTTATGTATCTTATGGATGCATAAGATCCATGAGATCCATAAGATGAGATCCATAAGATGCGATATTGTACATACAATTAAAAATATTTTCAATTGTATGTAATCGCATAAGATTGTATGCCTTAATTAAGGCATACAATCTTATGCGATGGGCGCCGTGCTAGGAAACAAGTACCGATTTTTAATTGTAAAAGTACCCTTATGGGTACTTAAAAAGTAAAATGAGCCCCCAATAACCATCGTTAACGCCACCAGCACTATCAACGCCAACCCGAAGAGTGGCGAGCGCAGCGAGCCCGCGAGGGGCGGCGGTACGCGTCCTCCGAGCTTTTCATACCCCCACTATCCTCGTCGGCATGGAGTTGATTTTATATAGTGTGGCGAGCACAGCGAGCCTCTGAGCCCGAAGCGTGGCGAGGGGACGCGGAATACATGTGAAGTAGTCCGCGTGCGCTTGCCACGCTTCGGGCTCGGTGGCTCACTGCGCTCGCCACACTATATAAAATCAACTCTACGCTGACGTGGATAGTGGGGGTATGAAAAGGTCGGAGGACGTGTACCGCCGCCCCTCGCGGGCTCGCTGCGCTCGCCACGCTTCGGGTTGGTGGTGATAGTGCCGGTGGCGTTAACAATGGTTATTGGGGGCTCACGATTTTTATCTTCTGGCATCTTATGGATCTCATGGATCTTATGCATCTTATGGATGCATAAGATCCATGAGATCCATAAGATGAGATCCATAAGATGCGATATTGTACATACAATTAAAAACCTTTTCAATTGTATGTGATCGCATAAGATTGTATGCCTTAATTAAGGCATACAATCTTATGCGATGGGCGTCGTGCTAGGAAACAAGTACCAATTATTCAGTAGACAAATGTGCAGAGAGAGTTAAATTTGGGTGGGGTGTGTTGAAACTGAAATCTAAATTGCAGTGTAAAAATAATGCAGCCAGTATTTACCCTGCACAGAAACAAAATAACTTACACAAATCTAACTCTATGCACATGTTACATCTGCCCCACCTGCAGTGCACATGATTTTGCCCATTTTCCAAACAAATTTGTACTGCGATCAGATCTGAATAAAGGCTGTTGAGTAGAACACGTGATTGCTGGGCTGTATAATGAAATAGATAGGGCTTTAATAATAAAAAAGGGAAGTGGACTGTGTTGTGGAGTAGACCTAGGGCTTTATTTATGAAGTTTGGTTGTAAGACACATCATTTTGGATCTTGTTTCTGAGCAATGTTTAATAGTGCAATGTTTTTACTAGCCATGTCTTGCTAGTAAAGCATTGCCATTGTCCTATTAAATATGAAATATGATCTGACCCAAATGACAGGTTTATTACAACCCAGCTCTCTTTATAAAAAAAGCTCCCAAGTCCAAATGACAGACTCAGTTCGGTACTGGGATGGGAATCTATATAGTTTATACGACTAAAATGATTTTTTTTTGCTGGACATTGGGATGGGCTTTATTTACATTTCTATATCTTTTTAATTTTAACCTGAAACTGTTTGCATACAATACACATTATCACAGTGTTCAAGACCTGGATGAAAACTGTACATTCCCACAACTGTGATGAGGTATATCTTTAACATATGCTGTAGGAATTGTGCTAGTGGGGATTACCTGTTGCAGCACCTTCTGATTGGCTGTCAGGTTTGCTCGCAAAAGCAAAATCTCTCTCTTATGGGCAAAATCAAGTGCACTGCAGGTGGGGCAGATGTAACATATACAGAGAGAGTTACAATAAGGTGGGGTGTGTTCAAACTGAAATCTTAATTGCAGTGTCAAAATAAGCCACCAGTATTTACTCTGCACAGAAAAAAAAATACTGTAACTCACCCACATGTAACTCTGTCTCTGCACATGTTACATCAGCCCCACCTGCAGTGCACATGGGTTTGACAATTAAAGAAGGAGTTTGCTTTTGCAAACCAACCTGAATCACACCCTTAGTGTATGACCACTCTCTTTGATAGTATCTAATTTCATTATTATGATTGATATAACTACTATATACTGTATAATTTAAATGTTGTACTTGTGTTTGTATTAAATTATATTTCATATGGAAATGTAACTTTTACTTTTAATAATAAAATTCTCCAATTACTATTATTTCGGGTGTATGTGACACCTGGGGTGAATTTTAATAGGATGAGAGATTCAGAAAGTGAGAGATTTGGTCAGAAAACTCCAGTTTTTTTAAAGCGGCAATAATTTACACTGCAAAATCAAACTGGTTTTGCAGTGGTACTGATTGCTGGAGATTTCTTACTAAATCTCTCACTTTCTGAATCTTTCATCTTATTAAATTTCCCCCTTTATATATTATATTTTGTAAAAATAAAGGGATTCTAATGCAACTTCAGGAATTGTTAACAATTTAAGGTACATCTTTCTGCTATCCATGTGATTTCTCTGCTCTGATTTGATGCATAACACTTTCTGCACCTGATGTACAATACTGAAGGTGCTCATATCATTGTTGTACAGCTGAATGCACTAAAAGCAGATAAAGCATCCTACTAACATATGCATATAAATACACTTTTTTATGTGTATTTTGCAAGCTTACATTCTCTGAGTAAATGCATCCAACTCTACTAGACTGTTATGTGCTTAGCACATTGAAGAAATAAAACTTAGTGATTGAAATGAAGACTAGACAATGGTATAACATTGTGCAAAGCCTACACTTTTTTTTCTAAAAGCCAGGCTTGCAAAGTATTTTGTATAGATGTCCTTCTTTTTCTGTATGTATAGAAAAAACATTTAAACATTTTGTATTGTTAATGTAAATTTAAGCATTTTTTTATATTTTCAGAGTTATTTAAGATTATTTCTGAATACCATTTACTGATGTACAGTACCCAATGATGATTATTTTTAATTATTTGCTACAGTCATAGCACAGTTCTACATGGGTATTATACTATTTATTAGACAACTGCAAAATTTATATACACAATTCTTGGCATCTATTTAGAATAAGTATGTTGTCAAGGTTAAGTTTTCTTGATATTTGTGTATTTGCATTTATATTTATTGTATAAAAAAATACAGCATAAATGAATGTGTCACATATTGGTATATTGTCTCTTTTTGTCATGATTTTCATGATACAACCGGTAATGTTTAATTGTTATTTTATAAAGAGCAAAGCTGAGAGTTTTGGTTCATGCTTTAGGGTATAACTACCATAAATGCAGCATGTGCAGTAGTTTTGGGGCCCAAAGCTTATAGGGTGCCTGTCTTCTTTATGTGCTCCCTGTTGCTCTGTGAGTTTTTTTGCCAAGGGGCCCTAAAGCCCCACACACAATAGTTGATCCCCGCCGACACAAATACGTGCATACACATTTGCTGATGCCTGTGGTGTGTGAGAGATATTGGGGGCTGGGTTTGGTGTAGGGGGGAGCAAGGGTCATGCTGTAACATGGCAGTCACTAACAAGGACCTCCTTTGTCTGTATATGTTTAGACGAATGGGTTGGGGTCATGAATGCATGCCTTATTAATGATAATGGCGCAGATGTATTAAGCCTTAACAAGAGATAAATGCAAGAGTGATAAGGAGAGATAAATGTCCAGCCAATCAGCTCCTTACTTACGTTTTTTCAAACACAGCCTGTAACATGGCAGTTAGCAGGTGATTGACTGGACGTTTATCTCTCCTTATCACCCTTGGATTTATCTCTTGTTAAAGCTTAATACAGTACATCTGCCCCATTGTGTGCACACACAAGATGAGATAGTCCTATATATTATTCAGAAGGGGCCTTCTAAACGATATTGTTTACTGTCTTTTATAGGGCTTTACATATGTTTCCCACAATTGACTAGTTACTGTATGCCCTTGTCACACTAGTAGCAAGAAAAATGGGACAGAACTTGGAACATTGCCTACAACCTATGGAATATTAATTGAATGTCATCATGTGGTTGATGGTTATTAGATGTCACATAAAACACAAATTATAATTTTGATAGTAAGTCTATAACATTATTGCAATTTGACATTGATTTAAAGAAGATTGAGTTTATTATTTTTTGTCTTATTTTGACATCCACTGAAATACTGACAATGTGTGAAGTAAAATAAGTATGGTAAGGGTTAGTTGCTCAATCAGATCTGTACAAATTACTTTGTCTCAAGTCGAGACAAAATCGTATACAGTTTCATATATTTTGATGTTAAGTGGAACACTTGACTTTGGTTATTTGTTTTTGGAACAAAACACAAAGCTGATGTAAGATGAATGATCAATGTACTTGTTCTGCAGAGTAGCACTGGAGAAACTCCAAATCTCTTCCTGATTTTTCCATTATAAATGTATCCTGTCATGCTTTAATGCAGCTCTCTCACAGCCTAAGCAAAAAATATTTCAGCTCACATTTCATCAGAGACATCCGATCCTTATTGTCTCTTCTCCATCTTTAATTCTATGCTTTGACCTTCTCCTTGCACTGCAGTTCTTCATACTATACAGTACACTAACACTGTAAGATATTATCTAAATAAATGAAAACCCATCCCGTTCAATAATTTCCTTACCTCCACTTCTAAATTCTGATCTTCAACTCTTTGTATTTGTCACTATTGTTTGGAGAATAAGGGGTACATTTACTAAAAACTTCAAAAAATTAAAAGAGGTAATGTTGCTTATAGCAGATTACTGGGGAATCCGAATGTCGGAATAATCTGACAATCCTGGGTCATTTTGGTTTCTTCCGACTGTAACTCGACAGCTGGAATTCAATGTTCTAGCTGTCGAGTGGCGGAAAGTCAGAGGATCGGTAAAAACGGCCACAGATTGTTGAAAAAGTCAGTAAATTCGACAATCCACGTCCGTTTCCGACAAGACTTTTTAAAAGTCGGATCTGACACCCTTCAATGCTGTCATTAATGCCAACATTGAATAGGTGAGTGCCAATATTTGCCCTCTCAGGAAATATCGGCACAGATTGAATACCACCTATGTCTTTCATTAAACTGTTGCATCCTTGAAAATGATAGACAATATCTGAGTGGATGTTTTGGGTAACATCATCTCTAATCATTTTTAGATGCTTTAAATATACCCCTAAGTGACTTCTACTAAATAGGTTGTTGAAGTTCAAAACTCCAGTTTTCTGACTTTCTCCAATTTTCATATATATGACTGAAAACATTCACATAAAAGTAGACAATTAGCAAAATTGGCCCTTTTCAAAATCAATAAGCAATCTGATCTGTATCTTTTAATTGTTCTTCTTTAGTTATTTATATACAATCGGAATCACCTTCAGGATCTCACCTCTTTCCCCATGTGGGTTTTGTTATTTTACATTTCCTGTAGGGTTTAGCCACCTCAGCTATCTTTATGATAAAAACCCTACAGTGTGTATCTGTGCCAATACATTACATCTGATGTTGGAGCAATAAGTAATGCGTTTCTTTTATACATTTCTAGACAGTACATGGTTTGTTAGTGTAAATCAATAGGAGTCTTTACTGAAAATATGGATCCTGAAGATTACATTCAAATTATGCACTTGACACAGTGGTGGAACTTGTGGGTGGTGAGTACAGGTGCACAAATATAATTTAGGTCCCCCTTCTCTACTCCAACCCAAGTTGACATCATGCAACATAGCAGAGGGAGACAGGGTGAAGGCAGAGTGTGACCAGGAAAACAGTGGATGACAGGAAGAGGGCAGCAGTGGGCCTCTTAGTCCTTATGGGTCCTGGGCGAACTGCATCAATGGTAGTTCAGCCTCTGACTTAACACCTCTTCACAAGAGTTAGTACTCCAGATTTATTATTCAGATGTCATGCTTTATTCTTTTCAATCTTAATATTTCCAGACTGAAACAATTACAGCAAGCTGATTTTTCTTTGAACATTGCTAAAATGTACAACTTTACATATTCCAAAAAAAGTAGTAATGTGTAAATGTGATCATAAATAAACTGTTATCTATCAACTCTACCTTTGGAATGCACCTTTACAGTCCTTCTATATATTTGAAATGCACTGTTAAAGCAATAGAACATTTAGTGAGATTTGGTATCAGCGCTCAAATTAATTATAGAGGTGAGTGAAGGGGCTGCTGAGTAGAGTGGTCTAGACTCTATGGGCGAGATTTATTGCCACCCGAGTTCAGCGGAAGTGGTAGATGTCCACCGAACTCAGGCGTTTTTTTAAAGGGGAATTAACTTACAAGGCATGGTTTTGCCTTGTAAGTTAATTCCTCTTTAAAATAACAACTGAGTTCGGCGGACATCTCGCACTGCCGCTGAACTCAGGTAGCATTAAATCTCACCTAAAATCTTAAATTGTTAATTAATATTGTACTAAGTGCTCACCTTCTATATGTAAATAATGTCAGGGAGTAGGTACGGTGTTTTATGTCAAGAGTGATACCGATAGATGTTGGAATAAAGTACTGAACAAAATGAGATTTAGAATGTGTTTTATTGTAAAAACTAAATATGCAAATCCTGGAGAAATATCACTGGAAGACCTATGCAGTATTACTTGAGGTGTATTTTAGGATACCCTATTGACCACAGGTCCTTTAACATGGGATCTGCAGTATGTTCCTCCCAGGGAACCAGAGTGGTCTTGTTTGGATAGGAAAGGGAGGGTAGTCAATGATATTTAATCAATGTCGATTAATGGGGATAGGGTTAATAGTCAATGTTCCATGGAATAGACTGTATATGCTTTACTTGTCAAATATGTAAAGTCAAAATCACAGCAGGGAGCGGTGTCCCACTAGCCTACTGCTTACCCCATTCAGTTAATCCTCTACTGTATGTCGATGTCCTAATATGACACCCAGATACTAGGGATGGGTAATCATATGATGTTTCATCTGTAACTTCAGGTTTATGGTTCCAATGTCCGATGTTTAACCCAATGTTGAGGATCCAATGTTTCATCAACATTGCTAGATTTTTCCCCAAATGTTTTTCTCAATTTCCCAATGTTTTTTTCTTTTATGTGCTGCTTTCACTGCTTTGGGCAGCCAGCTCATTCTCTCCTTGTTTTACATTCATTAAAAACTTAAAAGACTGATATAAAACATTAACGCACAGTATCACTGACTGGGCTTTTGTCGGTGTGTGTGTGCTGCTGCTGGGGGTGCATACCCTCCAAAATTACCCATTCCATTAGGTACAAAATGCTCTGTTACTGGACTTCCCTGCCAGTGATATTTTGGGTGGCAGTAGGTGTGGCTATACTTTTTGAATATTAGACTGTGCTGCATGCTCACATCTGTAACTGCCACTGGCAGGGAAGTCCATAAAAAGAGCATTTTGTACCTAATGGAATTGGTCATGTTGGAGGGTATGGGGTGGTGGCTGACAGAGTGAAAGTCTGGTCTGCCATTCAGCAGCAGCACACAGGACAGCCCCGCCTCTGCCTCACTGCAACTGGTGCTCTTAGTGTGTCACTGGTTGCTATGCTGGCTGGCTCTGCAGCTATTGGTAACTAAGCAGTGACTGACAGATTGTGTCAGACACTCACTGCATGTGAACTGCATGACAGACCATGTGACAATCATTGGTGAGGAGCTGAAAGAGAGAGGAAAAACTTGAGACAGAGTTGACATACTACAGAGTGTGGAGTGGACAGAGTGTTTGTGGTGATGAATGCAGACTTCAACTGAGAGAGGAGAAGAGAGAGAAAAGATTAACTAAATAGGAAGTGAGAACATTAACCACTTGAGTGGTATGCCTGGATATTTCCTGTGCAGGCTCGCATGAGAAATTTGCTGGTATGCCACTGATTGATAGGTGTGCCCAAGTGGTACCTCCAGCTGTGCACCACTGGCGCACCTCCCCTAGGGGCACACACCCCTGTCGCCCCCCCCCCCCCTCCAGCCAGTGCTGACTCCCCAACCCCAGCAATCATACACAGGGGCTAAGTTCTGTTGCCACCACTGCAACCATTCACAGCCATGAGCAGGCAGCAGGCCCCACTCAGTAAAGTTAGGGGCGGCTCAGGAGGACTCAGGAGTTTGGGCGCCTGAGTCCCCCTGAGCCACCCTGAACATCGCAGAGCCTGCCGCTTGGTCACTGCTGTGATTGGCGGTGGGGCAGGGGAACCCTGGCGATCCGCACAGGATGGTGGGAAGAACAGGTGGGGAGGGGTAGGCGACAGGGGACGGGCTGACTCTAAGTTCTGTGATGGATTTTTATGGGTCAGGACAAACCTGCCCTGATAGGTTTGTTCTGCCCCAGATAAACCCACCACTCAAAGGGTTAAGGTACTGTAACTGTACCACTATCATCAACAACAGGAGCATCCAGCAACACTGTCACTGCCCTAACAGAACAGCAGTGCAAAACATTTAAAAATTTTATTAGGCTGAAACAATAAAAAGAAAATGCCACACCCAAAAGTAATTTGTGGAAATACTTTGATAAAAAGATGAGCCCAAAACAGCTATTTGCAGACACTACAGCAAGCAACTTAAAACATGTGGAAACGCATCTAATTGAATATGCCACCTCCAAAGCAAACACCTTCATGTGTTGCAGCAGACTCCTGTACCAGCAGGTTCATCTACAAGAAAAAAAAGATTGCTGAGTACACAAGTGTCAGACTCAGATGGTGGTGGTGCAGCAGCAAGAGATGTTGTATGTGTTGATGATGACCCAATAAAACAAGCACAGCATTCAGATTCAGATCCAGTCCTAGGGCCGTCAACATCACAGGTACACAAGCACCCATCCCACATGAGGCAGGAAACAATAGTAAATATTTAAAAAATATATATTTTTAAAGATGGTGGAACACTTAACACCAGACTAACCCAGGGTTTTATGTACATGAACTGTCAGCCAATCAACGTTGTGGAAAATGATGGCTTCAAAAATCTATTAAAAATTGTGTGTCCTCATTATAACCTTCTGACTCGAAAAACAATGAAACAACATATTTAAAAAAAAATTACAAACTAAACAAAAGTATGAGGGAAAGTATGAGGGAAGAACTAGTAAATAAAACTTGCACTCTTACCACGGATATTTTGACAGACAACCAAACACAGAGTTTCCTCTTAAGTCTTAAGCTGGGTACACATACTGTATGTACAATTTCATTTTTCTTGCGACCGTTGGATCGACCGAATACACGTTCGGCCGTCCAAAACATACGACCGTTCTGCGCGTACACATATGTACAATTTTACTTGCGACGTCCGATGTACTCCCGTCCAAACAATCGCAAGAAGAAGTATATGAGAGACCCTGTAACCCTTTGCCTGCTGTTTTAACTAATGTGCTTTTAATGCCTCACTGCCCAACACTTTAGAGGCATCACTTTAAGACATTAATCAATGTTGAAGTTTTAATAGTGTGTTATGGTGCCCTGCAAAGAGCTTCCAGCCCACTCTATTAAAACTTCAACATTGATTAATGTCTTAAAGTGATGCCTCTAAAGTGTTGGGCAGTGAGGCATTAAAAACACATTAGTTAAAACAGCAGGTAAAGGCTTACAGGGTCTCTCATAATGCAGCATACCACCGTGCTTTGTCAAACTGTCAAGCATATCGATCGAACGTGCGTACACACTTCACTTTTGTTCCGATATGGAGCCGTCCTGTCGGATGAAATATTAAGCAGCAAAGAACCTTCGACCGACCGACCGTGGACGGCCAAGAGCGTTTTTGGCCGTTTATCGATCGCACAGCAGCAATTGGGACAGCGTACACACCTATACAATCGAACGACCGTTTGCCCCCAGATTGGAAGAACGGCCCGACGATTGTACATATGTGTACCCAGCTTTACAGTCAAATTTTATGACCAGGAGGATGAACTGTTCAGTGGCACACTTGGAAACTTACCTCGGCAGGAAAGACATACAGTGATAACCTGGATAATAATCTGGTAGAATTTTGTATTGAGTGGGGCATAAGGCCAGATACAGAGGCTGTACCTGCTGTAGTAACAGATAATGGAGCAAATATAAAAAATACAGTTGATAAAGCATTTGGGCCATTAACCACTTAAGTGGTATGCCCGAAAATTTCCGGGCACACCACTATGTAGGTGCGCGCCAGTGGTGTCTCCATCGGAGCACCACTGGCACACTACCTTAGGGGTCCCCCCCTTAGTCACCCCCCACCCCTCTTGTTGGCCCCCCCGGGTCCCTCTGCTCTGGCGTACATGGCGATCGTATGCTGGAGCTTCCCCGCCGCCAGCCGCCAATCATCCTGTAGTGACGTAGGCAGCAGGTTCGGGGATGTTCGGGCGGCTCGGGGGGACTCGGGAGAGTTCAGTCACCCGAGTCCTCCCGAGCTGCTGCGAAACATCACCGAGCCTGCCGCCTGTCTGATGACTGACAGGCGGCTGGGGCAGCAGCGGCAGGGGAGCTCCGGCATACTGACGCCGGAACGAAGGTGAGGGGGGGCGGCGGCTTATATCCTGCCCTGGTAGGTTTGTCCTGCCCCAGCAAAACCCACCACTCAAGGGGTTAAAGCACATCCCGCGCTTCGCCCACACTCTGAATTTAGTAGTAGGGAAAATGTCTGAAAGTGGAAAACTGCTTAACTATTCTTGGTAAAACCAAATCAATTGATGCTTGGTTCAAGCACAGCTTTGTGGCCAGTGATGTGCTAAGGAAGCTTGATGACAAAAAGATGATCCAGTCCATCCCCACGAGGTGGAACTTTACGTATTACATGTTGAAGCGAATGATAGAGTTGAGGCCTCATATTAATGAAATCATCAATAGGCATTCAAGTGTCACTACCATGTTAAATGCCTCTGAATTAGAAGAAGTCCATCAAATAATTGCAATACTAGAGCCGTTTGAATCAGCATCAACTATGATCTGTGGGGAATACTACTTAACCAGTAGCATGGCACTAACCGTCTTTTCCATAATCCTGTCTAAGCTTAAAAACTGAAGCCAAGCAAAGAAAATTCAAAAGCCGTTTTAAAGCAAGCAATTGATGGCATGAAGAAACGATTTGTCAATATTGAGCAGGTGTTTTTACTAACAATTGTCACAGTGTTAGAACCACGTTTCAAGAAAATGTATTTTAAGGATGCTTCTGCTTTGGCAAAACTGGTTACTTATTTAAGCAACACACTCTGACAGAATGTACATGAAGGTAAAAGTAAAGACATCAGCACTTCTGATAGTGAAGGTAAGATGGCTCCTTTTATAAACAACTATCAAATAAATATTGCATTTATTATAAACAAATCTCTTTATTGCAGATTTAGGTGACCAAGCAACAAGTAGTTTCTTTGGCGACCACAAAAAAGTCATAAAAAATGCAAGCAACAGCATGACTTACAGTTTGCCAATGCCACAAGAGCTTCCTATGTACCTAGATAAGCTTTATTCTTTAAAATTAAATGTATTTTTTTCAGAGTTATGTAAAATGTTCTATTAATTTAGTAGTGACATTGCGGTGAACTCCCTTCATATCAATGTATTATTATTATGCTTTAGTTGGTACTTGTTTCCTAGAATGGCACCCAGATTTTCTACGTACGCAAACATAGGGAAATCGCATCGCATCGCATGGGCCATTTTAGTGCCGTGCGATGCGATTTTTAAATGTAATTTATTCACTGCTCTGTGTGCCCTAGGGGATTGCATAGCATCGCATCGCACCTCCCGCAAAATCGCATGCGATTTTATAGGGTGTGCGATGCCATTACATTAGCTATACAATGATATCATTGTATGACATACAATGATGGGTACTTGTTACCTAGAACGGCGCCCATCGCGGGCATCGCATGTACATGGCATGCCATTATAATGGCATGCAATGCAACCGATGCGATGCTCGCGATTTCACATAGAAATGAATGGTAAAAGGTAAATCGCGTCGGTGGCATCGCATGCGGCCAAAAAATCGATTACCGCGATTTACATAGGGAACAATGTTAAATGTCCCAATTGACCCGATTTTACGTAGGGAAAAATGTTAAATGGCCCACAGACCCCAAATAGCCACCCTGAAGTGTGAAATGGCCCTCCCAATTGTTATCGCCACCCCACGATCAACGTCAACCCGAAGCGTGGCGAGCGCAGCAAGCCCGCGAGGGGCTTCGGTACGCGTCCTCCGACCTTTTCATACCCCCACTATCCACGTCGGCGTGGAGTTGAGAATAGAAAGTGTGGCGAGCGCAGTGAGCCACCGAGCCCGAAGCGTGGCGAGCGGACGCGGATACCTGTGAAGCCCGCGAGGGGACGCACAGTGGGGGGATAGTGAATAGTGGGGGGGAGGCGTGCATAAAACCTCATTTTGGGGGTTATTCTAGTCCATTATTTCTGACAAAATCTTTCTTAGATGGACAAAACCATGTGCACTGCGGGTGGGGCAGATGTAACTTGTGCAGAGAGAATTAGATTTTGGTGGGGTTTTTCTTCAAAGTGAGATCTATATTGAAGTGTAAAATCATGCAGTCAGTATTTTCCCTGCACAGAAACAAAATAACTCACCCAAATCTAATTCTCTCTGCACATGTTACATCTGCCCCCCTGCAGTGCACAAGGTTTTGTCCATCTAAGAAGGATTTTGTCAGAAAGAATGAACTAAAATAAACGGTACTTGTGTATTTTGGCGGCGCCCATCGCATCGCATACCATAACACATACGATGGTATGCGATGCGACGCGATATCGTACGATAGAGCACGATGGCATACAATTTTGAAATTGTATGCCATTGTACATGGCATACGATGCCATACGATGCGATGCGATTAAACATTGTATAAGCACCTTAATGGGTGCTTATACTATGTTAAGCACCCAAATGGGTGCTTACAATGTTAAATGCACCCCCACGCCACCCCCCACTATAAACGTGAACCCGAAGCGTGGCGAGCGCAGCGAGCCCGCGAGGGGCGGCGGTACGCGTCCTACGACCTTTTCATACCCCCACTATCCACGTCGGCGTGGAGTTGAGAATAGAATAGTGTGGCGAGCGCAGCGAGCCACCGAGCCCGAAGCGTGGCGAGCGCAGCGAGCCCCGCGAGGGGACGCGGATACCTTCACAGGTAAACGCGTCCCCTCGCGGGCTTCACAGGTGTCCGCGTAGCCACGGACACCTGTGAAGCCCGCGAGGGGACGCGTATAACTGTGAAGGTATCCGCGTCCCCTCGCGGGGCTCGCTGCGCTCGCCACGCTTCGGGCTCGGTGGCTCGCTGCGCTCGCCACACTATTCTATTCTCAACTCCACGCCGACGTGGATAGTGGGGGTATGAAAAGGTCGTAGGACGCGTACCGCCGCCCCTCGCGGGCTCGCTGCGCTCGCCACGCTTCGGGTTCACGTTTATAGTGGGGGGTGGCGTGGGGGTGCATTTAACATTGTAAGCATCCATTTGGGTGCTCAAAAGCACCCTTTAGGGGGCTTATACGATTTTTGGTCGTATAGGGGGTCAAAATCGCGTCGCATCGCATCGCATGCCATCGGGTGCATGGCATGCGATGCGATGCGATATGTTCGTCGTACGACGGACATCGGGGGCGCCGCCAAAATACACAAGTACCAAATAAACCCCTTTATGACATACAATGATATTATTGTATACCTAATATTACATGAAAAAATCGCATCGCACAGCACGACACTAAAATGGCCGATGCGATGCGATGCGATGCGATTTCCCTACGCAGAATACCCCACTAAGCAAAAAGCTTAGTGGGCGCCATTCTAGGAAACAAGTACCCTTTAGTTTAATGGTGCAGCAAGCACTTCACAGTACCTCACAAAGGGCCTGATTCAGATGTGGATGCAGACATTTGCACAGTTTATTTCTTTCAAATGCGATTTCAGAGTCACACTGCGCATGTGCAGTGATTATTAGTAACAGCGGATGCAGATACTGAGTGATGGGTAATGACTATATGAGGGAGGAAATGGGGGCTGGTTTGTGAAATGCAGAAGTGTTTCAAACATTTTCTTGATTTGTCCCAGCCAATGGCTGCAAATTAATTTGCAGTTGCACTGGCGTCAGCGTCTTAGTTCCAATGGTTATTCTAAGCGACCATAGGGTTGCTCAGATGTTTGATGTTGGCAATGTTGCATCTTTTATACTTAAGTCGTGGGTTTGAGAGTGCAACTGCATCCACCTCTGAATAAGGCCCAAACTACTTAAATAGAAACAGTATTAACAAAAGAGAGCCAGTGGAAAACATGTTTTTTATAACTTTTTACATGTTCTCAATCAGAAAGTATCATGGAGAACACACTAAGATTCTGGAAACCCAAATCTGGCTAAATAAGCTAGACGATATTTAACAACTGTGGCCACTTTGTTACCTTTAGGATGCCTGTTCTCTAAAATTAGTGAAAATAAAAGTAAAACCAGGAATACTGTAGATTATGTAGGCTAGATGTGAAACTACTTTAAAAATGACTATTTCTGCACGATGTGAGTAAGAAAATTTGGGGCCAGTTTGAAAGTATACAGGACTAGAGTCTCCTCCTTCACCCATTTCCACATAACTTTTCCATTATTCTCCTCACAGTTTTGATTGTTTTTATCCGCCTGTATTGTGAGGCCCACAATTTATTTACCTCAATATAAGAATTCTATTTTTGCTACAAAGAAAGTTTTTTTAACGTACAGTATGTTCTATGTTGCACTGTATGTACAGTTTTTTGTTATTTTCTATGTTCAACTTAAGTTATTAGCCTGTTGCTACTGTTATAAAATCAAGTTTAACAATATTTAAAAATAGCAGATTGTGAGCTGCTGTGAGTTGCAATAAAGTTTTGCTAGTTAATGCTTCATGTTTTTTTCCCCTTCTGTAACAAATTTGATTTACCCCAAATCATGAATCATATATCCAATGTGTATGTTTAAACTGTAAGCCTCCAACAAGATAAACTTAATAGAAGGATTATTTATCATTTCAGAAGTTTATTAGTGTATTATATTCTTTGGTAACTAGTTTATTTAAAAAATATATAGAAACATCGGTTAACATTGGTTTACATCGGTTTCAAAGTACCAATGTTTACGTCTAAATGATGTTTTGTAAGCAATGTTGAAAAAAAGTCCCATCCCTGCCAGATCCCATTCTCTTGTGTTAAAATGAGTTAAGTTGCAGCTGTGGTCCATACGGCAGCACATCCCAGCCTGGCTCCACAGGTACAGATTTGTCTATATGCCTCTTCAATGCTGTCGGGCAAAACAGCATTGAATCGGCACCCGCCACAATTTCCTCCGGCGGAAATGAAAAAGAAAAGGGGGGTAGACTGCGCTGATTTCCAATAATTTGCAAAATTAATAATTAAACATATCAAGTACCACTAAATTGGTTTTTATTCTTACAAAAATATATAATAAATTATACACAATATAAACTTCACAACTTTACAGGTCAATTATTGGCCATTGAATACCTTTAAAATAATGGAAGGGGGAGGGGAGAGGGGGGAATAAAACTTCACGTTTTTGACTGAGCTGATGAGATAGTTATTATAAGTCCATACGGTACCGTATTTTTGGTGAAACAGATGGATTTTTTTGAGATCTGTATATGCAGGTATGGTGTCCTTGTTCTCAGATATCCTCACATATTATTTGCATAATTGGGACATAAGCAGTAGAGCCCCGCTGGCAGTTTTGTGTTGGGGATCCGAATTCCTCCTATGTATATTTGCCAGAAAGAGTTGGGGGTTGCCTCTGGGTGATGGTGCAGCCCAGGTTGGTCTCCACGATGATTTAGATCTTCAGAGGATTGGAGTAGGAGCACTCTGCTGTGTCTCAGGACTTGTAGGTTCAATCAGTCAGTCAATAAAAACCACCAACGTGTTTTACACCACTAGGGAGCTTTTTCAAGGTGTGCTGGGTCTCTGACCTTGGTGGCTTTATATACCTTCATAGGGATAGTGGGTGGGAGGGTACTTGGGAAAATTAATTACATCATTAAGAAAATTACAATAAAAAACATAAGTTTTAAAAACATAGATCCATGAGCAGGAGACCTAATACTTTATTATAGTGGAATATATTGAAAACGAGTTGTTTAAAGTGATTTACTATACCTTTCTGTTAAAACAGTGACTGAATTGCAATTCCGGATATCCGGAAGTGACGTGTTTCCGGTATTTGGAACCCACGGCACTTCCGGTTTCTATGGTGATGGAGCGCAAGCTTTCTCCGTCACCATAGAAACCAGAAGTGCCGTGCATTCCAAATACCGGAAACACGGTACCGTATGGACTTATAATAACTATCTCATCAGCTCAGTCAAAAACTTGAAAAATGTATTCCCCCCTCTCCCCTCCCCCTTCCCTTATTTTAAAGGTATCCTATGGCCAATAATTGACCTGTAAAGTTGGGAAGTTTATATTGTGTATAATTTATTATATATTGTTTTAAGAATAAAAACCTATTTAGTGGTACTTGATATGTTTAAGTATTAATTTTGCAAATTATTGGAAATCAGCGCAGTCTACCCCCCTTTTCTTTTTCATATCTATTTTGGGGACTGACACTCCCCACCATTGTACTGCAGCTTGACAAAGCCACTCACATCTCTGCGCCTCCTACAGGTAACCAAGTTACCTACCCCCTTTTTTTCTCCAGTGGAAATAGCTGCATGGATTGAATACACAATGTATAATACACATTTAGCAACTTACGGTATGCCAGTATTGGGATATCTCAGCACTCCGGGGACGTTGCACCACTGTTCCCATGTGTTTAACTCCCTACCAGGAGGAGAGTCTTGTGAGGGTGCTTATGGATGTCCTTGGATGAGATGAGATGATGATGGTGAAATCTCAATGCGTTTCAGCCTAGCGGCCTTTTTCAATAATGGTATTTTTGGTTACGTTCTGGGGATTTAACCTCTGGTGGGTAAGCCCGCCCATAAACTCTGTTACAGTGATAGTGATAGTGTCGAGGAGGCTGTTCAACACTATGAAGGAGTGGGTGTGTTAATGACTTTAATTGTACATAGCATATTGTTTGTGATCAAGTGGAAATATACATAGTGACTATGGGTTCATATTGCTATCTTATGTAGTATATGTATTTTAAAAGATAAAACAATAAATATAACAGAGGTCTTAAATTCTTGTCATTATGGGGCAGGTGTATTAAGCCTGGAGAAAAGATAAACTGGGAAATAATGTACCAGCCACTCAACTCCCAACTGACATTTTCAAACACAGGGGCAGATTTATTAAGCTTGGTGAAGTGATAAAGTGTATGGTTTTTATCACTGGCCAATCAGCTCCTAACTGTGAAGTTAGAGGCTTGGTTTAGAAAATGACAGGTAGGAGCTATTTGGCCGGTGATAAAAAGCAGACACTTTATCACTTCATAGAGCTTAATAAATCTACCACACAGTTCATTGGCTTTGCTTTATCTCCTTTCACTTTATCTCCACTTTATCTCCAGTTTATCACTTTTCCAGGTTAAATACATCTGCCCCAGTGATTGGTGTGTCATCCACAATAAATGTAGATATTAGGTTGTGCACATTTATTTATTTTGGTTGTAATCAAGGGGAAATATGTGGAATGGTATACATAGTAATAATGAGTTCATATATTTATTTTTATCCTTTGGTATTGTTTGTAGAGATTTTAAGAGATGTCTCAAAACTATATCAGAAAAGTCCAAATTATTGTTATTGTGTTTGGTGTTTCATTTATAATTAATGTTGTTATTGCATATCTTATGATGTGAGACTAGTTGTTTTTAAAATTGTGTAGACTGTGAGCTGTCATTAATTTAGGTCCCTAATCTGCGGTATAATAATGGTGTCAATGATTTGTGAGAATATTGTTATGAAAGTCTGTATGGTTTTAAAGGTGAAGATCCAGTAAAATTCTCTCTTGTTGAGTGTGGTTAAATGATTACACCATTTCCAATTTTTGATCGGTGCTTCTTTTGAAATGAAAAAGAGATCTCTAGGGCCAGTGTGTATGGACCAGCAGTGAGCATCCTGCATTATCAGCAGATGAGCGTCAGAGTAGATGGCTTTCCATAGCGTCCTGCTACCACCTACTGTAGAAAAATCACTCAGAAAGGCGAAAATCGCTCAGTGTGTATGCACTGAGCGATTTTCAGTCCAGCGATTTTCCCCATTATCATTGTCCATACACACTTGGCAAAATCATAGTGTTTATAGACCATTAGGGGGGGTATTCAATCCTGGGCCACCACTGTTGGTCCATCCCTGTTGGGCAAGACAGCATTGAATAGGCACCCGCCGCTATTTACTCTGTCGGAAATAGTGGAGGGGATTGAAGATCCCCCTTAGAGTGCAATGATCACTGATTTGCCCAAGTGAATCTCAATATCTGACAAAATGCATAGGTTCTCAGTGCAAGATGGTTTGACAGCAAACATTTGCAAGATCCCCTGGGAGAAGTTAGGCATGCAGATTGCAATCTTTGGCAAGTACAGAACTCTCAGTTGTTGAAGATTAGTTATACTTTTAATGGTTTGCAATTTTCACCCTCCAGCTGAAGTTCAGAATAGAAGTAATTTTTTCTGTATACTTTGCACAATATATAATACACATTCAGCAAAAATGCCACATTAATAATTACTACTAGTGCTACCTCATTGTTATGATCACTTTAAGCCAGAGATATGGCTAAAAAGGAGAAGCGTAAGAAAAATTGAAATGTTTGCTACAGTACAATTAACTTTTCACATTGTGTTTACACATTGGGGGGTATTCTGATTCAATCTGTCCACCGCGCGATCGCACAGGGGACCGATAGCTTGCGACTGTGCATAGGTGTTTATGCGCATGTGCAGCCACTGTGTGCCAGCACACACAGTTAGGGCGGGGGGGCGTCGAGGGGCTTGGGGTGGTGGGCCAGGCAATTTGCATATGGGAACACCCAGCGTTTCATGGGTGTTCCCATGAGAATGCTGGGAGTTCCCATGCAAATTGGCCAGTGATACGGTTGCGAAATGGTGGGCAGCTGATAAGTCAGCTGCCCACCCTGTCCTCACACAGGGCATCCGCAAGTCTGAGACACCATAGAGGTGTCTCTTATCTGTGAGCGCTAAAGAAATCATTTGAGGGTTGCCGACATCGAATGATTTCTCCCCAGCACATGACATACATTGCTGTCATCTGTCCACCCTCCGGCTCTCATGTTACTGGGCAATTTGCATGGGAACACACAGCGTTCTCATTGGAATGCCCATGAAACGCTGGGCGTTCCCATTTCCAAAATAACCTGGCAAATGGATGATTATGCAAGTCATCCATTCCAATGCCTGCAGGGGTTCCTGGGGGTAGGGGGGGGCACAGCCATGCGGGTGGTGGAAGGCCCTTGGTGGACTCGCAAGGCTGCAAATTTCTACCAGTGAATAGGAATATGGGCCATTCACTGAATGCCACTATTCAGATTTGCCCAGATAGCCACACCATCAAATACTATTACTGGCTAATTCTGAGGAACAACCAAAGTGTCTGCAGTTGCGGTCAGCTGTGATAGCCTTACTCATTACCTTATGCTAATGCCAGAATCCAAATTTGGAGGAATGCATATTTACAATCTGAGATCTGTGCCACTTATTGACTTTATCCTGACTGGCTGTAGCTATCATCAATAATATCTGTGATTGCTCAAGGCCCATGCTACTGTAGTTTATTTATTAACAGTTTCTTATATAGTGCAGCATATTCCGTTGCGCTTTACAATAGGAGACAGTGATCAAACAAACTGGGTATATACATAAATAAATATATAAATATATATATATATATATATATATATATATATATATATATATATACACAGGGTATATATATATGTACTGTATAGCAAGCTTACAATCTATAGGGAAATAGGCATTAATACAAAAGCATACAGTAGATGTTCTTTATTGCTTAAAGTCCACCAGTGATTGGATGGGATTGGTACTGGTACGATGAACGTCTGGCTAGGAAGATTAGCCTTGCAGCTGCATTCATTATGGATTGTTGTGTCTGTATTGGGGAAGGCCAATAAGGAGACTATTGCAATAATCAATGCGTGAGATGATAAGAGCATGGATTACAGTTTTAGCAGTATCTTGTGTAAGGTGAGGGCACATTTTTTATGTTTTTTAGGTGCATGTGGCATGATTTCTAGACAGATTGAATGTGGGGAACAAAGGAAAGTTCAGAGTCAAGGATGACACCTAGTCAGCGAGCTTGAGTTGTACGCGTGATTGTCATAGTCTCAACAGTAACAGAGATATCTGGTTGGTAACTACTATATATTGGTGGAAATATAATTAATTCTGTTTTTGAAATATTCAATTTGAGGTGGCGAGAGGACATCCAAGATGAAACAGCAGAAAGGCATTCAGAGACGGCCCAACACAGATGGAGACAGGTCTAGGGAACATAGGTAGAGTTGAGTATCATCCACATACAGATGATACTAAAATCCAAAAGAGCTGATAAGTTTATCAAGAAATGAGTTAAAGATTGAGAAAAGCAGAGGACCGAAGACTAAACCCTGAGGTATTCCAACTGATAGAGGTAGGTGGAATCAGAGAAACAAACACTGAAGGAGTGGTTAGATAGGTTGGATGAGAACCAAAAAAGGGCTGTGTCTTTAAGGCCTAGGGATTGTAGTGTTTTATGAGAAGTGTATGGTCAACAGTGTCAAAAGCAGCAGAGAGATCTAGGAGAATAAGTAGTAGTGGCCTTTAGACTTAGCAGTGTCCCGATCATTCACAACTTTAGTCAGTGCTGTCTCTGCGGAGTGTTGGGAATGAAAGCCTGACTGAAGCAGGTCCAATGTGTTGTGCTAGTGTAGAAAAGTCTCTCAAGTAGTGAGGTACATGGAAGCTGGGAGAGTGGATGGTAATTTGAGAGAGAGAGAGAGATGGGTCAAAATTGTGTTTTTTCAGAATTTGAGAAACTGCATGTTTGAACAATGAAGGTAAATTACCAGTAGAGAAAGAGACATTATAGATTTAAGTTAATGTTGGGATGAGCACTGGAGACAGATATTTACTTATTTGTGAGGGTATAGGGTCAAGAGGAGAAGTAGTAGAGAGTGGGAGGAAGAGAAAAGTACAAATACTTTATCTTCATTTGTGGAATCACAATTGGGATTAGTTGCTAGATAAAAAGTCAGGAACAGGCTTCACAACCACATACAGGTACAGTATGCATCACTCAGAATAACACATAACGTGTGACACATGGCCAGTACACTCCCTCAACACTCCAATGATACATGGCCAGTACACTCCAATGATACTCCCACAAGTCAGGATGGTTGCATATGACAGTAATCTCACTACAAAGTTAACACTCTAAAGAGCCCTATTTCATGGAAATACAGATTATGTTAAGTTGCATACGACATATGCAAAGATGTGTAAAACTCACCTTTTTTATCCATTAGGACAGATCTGTGCAACCAAGAATCATTCTGTAAAGATGGGTACACATCTATACAATCCCTGTTTTCTTGTGACCGTTCGACCGACCGTAGATGCGTCGGACTGTCCACAAACAACAGACGATATGCGCATACACACCTGTACAATTTTACTTGCGACGTCCGATGTACTCCTGTCCAAACAGTTGCAAGAAAACGATTCTACCACCGTACACACTTTCTCGATTTGGGCTTTTGACACGATAGATATAAACAAAAATGATCATAATGGGCTGGGTTAAGGGCATACCAAAACAAAAATGCATGAGGTCAGAACCTAAACAAAATCAGTGCTGGCTGTGCAGAGAACACGTACGTTCATTCGTTCCATTTGTTTTCCACCACTTTCATCATGAGCTTGAGGAAAAGAAAGTATCGTGCTTGCATTCTTGCTGCTATGGCCACAACATTGCAGTCTATAAAAAAAAGAGGAGCAAGAATCGCAGCTGCTGGACCAGGGACTGGCTTCTGCGGCGGGACACCTTTTCCCATATGCCATTGGTACAGGAGATACCGGAGAAAAACCCTGATGACTTCCGGAATTAACTACGTATGGATGACCCTACCTTCATGGAGCTGCTGGCACTAGTCACCCCTTTAATCCAAAAAGAGGACACTTATTTCAGGAGGCCTATTTCAGCTGAGCAGAGACTGGTGGCAATGCTACGTTTCCTGGCTACTGGGAGGACCCTTGCAGATCTGTGGTACAGCACCGCTATATCCTCTCAAGCTCTGGGATTAATAATACCTGAGACCTATGATGCCATCATCCAAGTTCTACAGGAGCAATACATGAAGGTAAATATATGCCAAATAATATACATGCACCCCGTATCTGACCATAGTCACCCTGCCGGCTGACTAAAATAGACGCTTACCACCCGTATCTGACCATAGTCACCCTGCCGGCTAACTAAAATAGACGCTTACCACCAGTATGTCTGTCCCTAGACACCGTGCCAGCTGACTAAAATAGACGCTTACCACCTGTATCTGACCATAGTCACCCTGCCGGCTGACTAAAATAGACGCTTACCACCCGTATGTCTGTCCCTAGACACCCTGCCGGCTGACTAAAATAGACGCTTACCACCCGTATCTGACCATAGTCACCCTGCCGGCTGACTAAAATAGACGCTGCCATCGATGGAAAGCATATCCGAATCATGCCCCCTGCTAATAGTCGCTCTTTTTTCTATAATTATAAGGGCTTCTTTAGCATTGTTTTAATGGCTATTGCCAATACCAAATATGAATTTATCTTTGTTGACACTGGCAAAAATGGCAGGGTTTCTGACGGTGGGGCTTTGGAAAAGACCATGTTCCAAGACAAACTTAAAAACAATCGACTTAATTTACCAGAGCAGACACAGAATGTTCATGGTTTGAACTTTGTTTTTGTGGCTGACGAGGCCTTTTCCTTGCATGCCAAAGGTCCCTTAACAGAGAACGTAGAATTTTCAACTAACGCCTGTCAAGAGCTAGGTGAGTGGTTGAAAATACATTTGGCATACTTAGCAATAAATTTAGGATTTTTCATAGTGCCATAAATCTGAGACTAGATAAAATATACAAGGTAGTTATGCCCTGTTGTGTGCTGCACAACTATCTACGCAGAAAAACACTGTCTGCACACCCCAATGTTTCAACCATGGATGAAAGTGAAACAGTTGAGCCAGTAGGATTGACATGTTTGGAGACCAATCTAAACCCAAGAAATGCTACTATGCGTGCAAAATTGACCAGGTTAGAGTACTTGCAGTACTTTAATGGTTTAGGCGCAGTGGATTGGCAGGATGACATGATCTGCTTAAAATTGCTATGACATGCTACCTTTGTACTGTACTTTCTTTGTACTTTTTATCTTCATTTTCAATAAATATTTTAAATATGTGTAATCTGTGTACTTACTGTGCCAGAGAGGGTTTCCTCAGCAGGTTCAGGGATCTGAGGTGTGGAGCATGGGGCAGCCTGGGTCGCAGCATAATTGCTGATGGAGTCCCTCTGCAGCTCTTGGTCCACCATGAATGCCAGCAGATCGTAGTACCAGAGCCTGGGCACATACACTTGGTCCGTACCAGCCCCTGATTTTTTGGATCCCTCGACCTTGTTCAGCTCCTTTTTGAACACGGACCTCATGTTGGCAATCCTTGTACACACCCATTCAATGTTCACCATGGGGTAATAAGGGAGGATGACCCTCACCAACTCCTCCAGCGCGACAGCTCTCTTCTGCCTGTTGGAATAGTCTCTGGATTTACTATTCCAGAAACAATTCTGATCTATGTAGGCCTCAATGAATTCCTTCATAAACTCCACGTTCTTCTCTGCCATTCTCGAAATGTCTGTTCAAAAATAAAACATAATGGACATTACTTTCATGACACACACAATACATCAATACAGCATTTGTCATAACTGTGGTTGAGTACTCACCAAAGGAATCCGTGAAAGGAAGAGTGTGTATTCTGCTGTTTACATCCACGTATTCCACCAGAATGAAGATTCTTTTGTGTGTAAGGAAATAGAAAACCTGTGGCATGCGTGCAATGAAAACTGTGTGATTGGTTAATAGCACTCGAATGTTCTGCCCATGCACGTGTTCAGTGGCACAAACAACGTGCCTACAAGGAGCCATGTACAGCTCTCACATCACAAAACTGGCTTTTACCGCTGTATTTAAAAAAATCACAATAAAGACGGGGTACGCGTCAGCCGGCAGGGTGACTAGGGACAAATACGGAAAACTGACTGTAGTGGCGTACCCCATCTTTATAGCAGATTGCCATATCTGTCCAGAGTGACCCTGCCGTCTGACTGTAGATGCTTTCCCGGGTTTTTATAGCAGCCGGCAGGGTGACCAGGGACAGATACGGCAACCTGCTACAAAGATGAGGTGCATGTTTATTATTATTTTTTTTTTTATTATACATGGGCAGAGGTGAACACTTCTTGTGCTGTAGGAGACATCATGCAGCTATGGAACGCCCACATGGGCGTTCCAGCTTAGGCAGTATAGTCGCAAGAACGTCCAGCATATCGATCGAACATGCGTACACACTGCACTTTTGTTCCGATATGGACCCGGCCGGTCGGATAAAAATTAAACAGCAATGAACCTTCGACCGACCGAGTATGGACGGACAAGACCATTTTGGACGTTTATCGCTCTTACGGGACAGCGTACACACCTATACAATTGAACGGCTGTCCGACCCAGAACGGAAGAATGGCCCGACGATTGTATGTATGTGTACCCAGCTTTAGTCTACAGAGATGTATCTCTCAAGCAGAAGTAGTTTGCTTTGTTTAGGGTGTACCATATTGGTTTATAACTGTAAACCCAAGTTAATGTGTACAGTACCGCAAACTGAGTGTCTGACAGATAGAATAAAACATTATGAAAAATATGTCTAATTATATTTCCAATAACACATGCATATTAGGTCATTATACTGAATAATGACAGAATATGTATGTCTGATATACAGAATAAATTATATTTAACTTCACTTCATAGTTTGCATACAACTATTTTATCATACAGTATATACATTCTACTCATTAAAGGGATTCCACAACTACAGTAACTGCAATTAGAGAAACATCTTACACTGTGCATGTACATATTACTCTATTTATCTTGAATGCACATCTCATAATTATCATGCTGGGGAATGTTTACTGCGTTTATACAGCAAACATTTAGCAGGTGAGAGGCTATAAGGCAGAGCTTGGAAATATTTTTTCGGTACTAGATTTGTAAGATAGGTCATCTTTGCCAAGTTCTAGTTTCATGTTCAAATGTTGTGTTCGGCTCTTCAGATCTAACATCAAGAAGCACATAAATAGACTACATACACTGTGTTCAAAGAATGTTTAGAAATGATAAAAATTCTACTTCATAAAGCCCCTCAGTAGAACACAGAACTTGAATTGTCAGTCTTTGTAGCAAAGAAACTTCAAGTATACATTAAGTAATAAAAAAATTTCAACAGTAAAAATATTTGACAATTGTTAGTATATAGATCATGTTTTATCTCCAGTTCCATTGCTTTTTATTGTGCAAATGATGTGCTTGTGCTAATTTTGTAAAACAATTCTTAAGTACATTTGTAATTTAATTGGTGGTCCCTCACTATTAATTATGTGTGTTGCCTTTGGTTCCTCTATAGAATGAAGTACAATTGAAAAAAAGTAAAAGTAACATATACTATAATATAATAAAACATAGTAATATATTAAGCTAACAAATGTATGATTTTATTGCACTTTTTCATTAAATAATAACTTGAATTTACAGTATGTTAGATCAACTCTTGCTGACTTAAAAATGTAACTTGATCATCTACATAACAGAGGGCCCTTTAAACACTTTAATTGTCAGTAACAGTCAGCAGCACATTCACCTTAGCTACCAGTGATCATAAACATGTATAGGGACCCTCCCCCAAAACAGATAAAGCAATAAAGAGCCTGAAATGTTTTTGCAAATGTACTGTACAATGTTGCTTTTTTCTGGATCAAGACAGAGGTCCGATAGTCATCAGTTGCTTGCAGCCAGAGGCTGATCACTGACTACTCCGAAACATGAACAAACACATATCAGGTATCCACCAAATGCTCATATTCATGCGCTGGAATAAACCTAAGCACCTGCTAGTGCATCATAATCAGCTAGTTAGAAACAACCCATTAGTCCATAAGTTTATGAGAATCCCCAGTATTTGTGCTGCCACTGCCTAAAGTCATAACAATGTGTGCAGTGCAGAGTACCAACAAGGTGAGGTCATGTAATTTAATTTAAAAATCACCCTCCCCTCCCGTAGACCCTAACCTTCCCTTGCCACAGGCTAAGCCTAACCCTAACCTCCCCTCCCACAGTCATTGGACACAAAAAAACTGCTAATCTGTACAAACTCAAGCGCTGATGCTGTTAGTGGTCACATAATATACTTTGCCAGAGCTTGGTATATGGCGCAATTGAAAGTGGTGTATGCAGACATAGGTAGCTAATACGGTTATAATATAATAATAAAAGATGCTGCTAATTTCATAGCACTTACAGTTTAGAGGTAGGTAGGAAAGTGTGATGTGATGCTGCACTTGGACAGTAGTAGTGCCCCAAGCTCAGGGACAATGCAGGCGGCTCAGCGGCATCTGAGTTAGCATAGTGGACAGTGGCGTAACTATAAATTTTGCTCCCCCAAGCCAAAATAGTTTTGGGCGCCCCCCCCCCCCATAATGCCCCTTACACATTACGCCACACACCGTAATTCCACATGCCGTAATGCCACTTAAAAACACACCGCAATGCCCAGTACACATTATGCCAAACACCATAATGCCCCTCACACTATGACCGTAATGCCCCTAACACTATACACCACACACCGTAATGCTAATTACACTATGCCACACACCGTAATGCCCCTTACACTATACACCACACATCGTAATGCCCATTACACTACATGCCACATATTGTAATGCTCATTACACTATATGCCTCACACCATGATGCCCCTTACACTATACGCACACACTGTAAAGCTCCTCACACTATACTATGTGTCCATGCCACACATCATATACCCCTTATACACATTATGCAACACAGTAGTAGATCCCATTATACTTGCCCCTTACACATTATGCCACACGGAATGAGACAAAATTCACATTATGGCACACGGAATGAGAAAAAATTCGCACTGAATGAGTAAAATTAACATTATACCACAGGGAACAAGCCAAAATTCAAACAGAGTGAGGAAAAGTTCACATTACAGTATGTCACATGGATTGAGCCAATATTCACAGGTAAGGATTCAAAATTCACACAGAATGAGTCAAAATTCACATTACGCCACACACATAGAGCCAAATATCACACTAAATTAGTAAAAATTCACATTATGCCAAAATGAAGAAGCAAAAATTCATATGGTTTGAGCCACAAATCACATTATGCCACACTGTTTGACCCAAAATTCACACTGAATAAATCCAAATTCACATTAAGCCACACGGATTGAGCCAAAATTCACATTACAGTATGCCACACGTATTGAGATGAAATTCGCATTATGCCCCATGGATTGAGACAAAATTCACTTTATGGCACACGGATTGAGACAAAATTCAGGTAAAGCGGGGACTCAGAGATTATGTGGGGACACAGAGAGACGGAGACAGAAAGGACAGAGGCAAGGATGCAGGGACAGAGGCGGAGGGGATGCGGGGACTGAGATGGTAGGGACATAGGCAGAGGGGATGTGGGAACAGAGGTGGTGGGGACATAGATGGCAGGGATGTGGATACAGAGACGGAGGGGACATGGGGACAGAAGTGGAGGGGATGCGGGGACTGAAATGGTGGGGAGAGAGGCAGAGGGGATGCGGGGACAGAGGCAGAAGGGATGCTGGGGCAAAGGCAGTGGGGACAGAGATGGCAGGGATGCGGAGACAGAGACATAGGGGATGCGAGGACAGTGACGGAAGGACAGAGCTCTGCCGGAGGCTACCTTTCCAGTAGGGTGTTAGTGCAACATGGCTATTATGAGGCAATGGGCTTTTCTAGATGTTCCACCCCCCCCACACACCCCCCACCCCTTCCCCACTACTGTTTTATTTTCTTTACAGAGACTTTGTTACAGAGACCCCCTCCCACCCCCACCTTATTTCCTAAAAAATGTTTTAACATATAATTCCCTTGACCCAGTGTGTACTCATACATACACACAAATATACTCACCTTGCCTGTCAAAAATCTTTACAACGTGTTCAAAGCTGGGCACCTTGTCTCCCTTCAATGGTGCCTTTCTGGCACACCACAGGGGCCAGCAGCTGATTTATCTCCCCAAAGTCTTTTGGCTCCAGGCTCAGTCTCCGGGGCAGCCAGCATCAGTCTCCTCGTCATCAGGCCATGAGAGGAAGAGAAGGGCAGGCAGAAAGCTTCTCAGTACGGAGGAGCAGTGCGGCACCTGGGGCCTCGGGGAACGGCGCTGGAGGTGTCAGGCTGGTTACTGTGCCGGCTGGCTGCAGACGCTGCGGGTTGTTCCCGGCGCGCAGTCACCCGACAGACTGCTCCCCGCGGCAATAAAAGGGCCGCCGCGGCGCCGCGTTCTGCTGCTCCCTCCCTCAGAGTCAGTGGCCAGGGAGGAAGCGAGCAGCGCCGGCGGTGTGTAGGGAAGGGGGAGGAGCCAGGGATGCGATGGCTTCCTCCGCGTCCCTATCATCTTTTTTAAGCAGCAATGCCGCTTCTGATCTTGGCGCCCCCGCAGCGCTGTCTCCTCCAAGCCACTGCGGGGGCTGCCTCATTATAGTTACGCCACTGATAGTGGAGCAGCTCTGACTGATGAGGCTCCCGATGTGAGGCCCTGAGCAGAGTCTGGCCAGACATTGTTTTGGCTTGGGGGATCAAAATTTATAGTTACGCCACTGTATAGACATACATAAATATGTAAGAACTATGGGGTTTATTCTAGTTCATTCTTTCTGACAAAATCCTTCTTAGATGGACAAAACCATGTGCACTGCAGGGGGCAGATGTAACATGTGCAGAGAGAATTAGATTTGGGTGAGTTTTTTTGTTTTTGTGCAGGGAAAATACTGACTGCATGATTTTACACTGCAATATAGATCTCACTTTGAAGAAAAACCCCACCCAAATCTAATTCTCTCTGCACAAGTTACATCTGCCCCACCCGCAGTGCACATGATTTTGTCAGAAAGAATGAACTAGAATAACCCCCTATGTCTCAAAAGAATCTTTCACAAAGATAAATAAAAAAACAGAAATAATATATTTTAATAATAAGCATTCAGATTGAAGGAAGAAGTTTAAAACATATCTCTGTTCAATCGATTTTTTTTTTCCAAGTATGTTTCTGGAAAACTTTGAACAACCATGGTACTGTATATGAGGAATTTGAAGTACTGAAATTAAAATCTCAGAATTATACGTAGAATTCACCCAGAGAGAAAATGTTAACTTTATATAATATGAATATAATATAATAAAAATGTGATCATAAAGTGTGCAGATAAGGGTGAAGGTGTAAGTAAAACTGACACTACTACTTATAAAAAAAGGATATACAGATTTGTGATTTAATACACATTCAGCTTGATAAAACAGAAAACAACTCCTTTCCCAATTAATGACTTCCACAACATAGAACACCCATCCATTCCAATAATTTACAGTTAGTGCTGATGAAAGTCCATAAGAACCTAAAAAGGCCCAAGTCAGAACAACTGTATCAAATCTTCACTGCGAATGAGATAAAGGTATATGAATAAAAATGCATTACATGTAATAGTCACAATGCCAGTGTCTATAATAATGTGATAAAGGAAAAGGAAAAATACACACTATTGTAACTACAGATTATGTGGTACCACTTTGGTCCACGTGGTGCGGTAGCTTGTCCCGTACTGGGCAGGGTACCGCTGCTTAGGTAGAAGGTGCTCCTGCTGTCAGTGAAAGCTAATGGTAGTGGAACAGTCCCCTTGAACTACCTGAGGTCAGGGATGCCAGCCTCCGATGCCACTGCTAGCACCAATGCCCACCCGCCAGTGACTATTATCCATCACCCCCTCCCGGACATGTCTATACCCACCATCCCATCCCCTCCCATTCTTTCCAACACTGGCACCGTGGACTTAATAACAAGTTGGTCTGCTAAGTTGAATAGGGAGATTACAAGGGGACTGTCCCACTACCATTAGCTGTCACTGACAGTAGGAGCACCTTCAGCAGCAGTACCGTGCCCATTACGTCGCAGGCTACCGCACCGCGTGTACCTAAGCGGTACAACATAATCTCTACTTATGATACAGAGTGTATTTTTCCTTTTCATTTATCACATTGTTAAAGACCATTAAAGTTATTTAACAACCGCACACCTCTCTGTCATCAGTTGATCACAACATACACAGATCACAGCAATAGGATCTTGCAGCACATTCTAGGAGCAGAGCTCAGCACTACCATTATTAATGCTTTAATTATGAACTTTTTTTGTCTTTATATTGTTTTACAATAACAAAATGTTGTCATTATTTTATTTCAAAATACCTATCATACCTATAAATATTGCTTGGCAGATCCTGAGCCTTTTCGCTGCTTTCAGAGTCAACGCTTACTACAGCTGCAGGTGGAAAAATAATTGATGCTAATGCTTGTACTGCTGGCACTTTTCTTTTTTGGAGTCGTCATTAACATGGGGTGAGGAACCATCTGCCAGCATTCATTTATTCTTATTTTAAAATACTAGTAAATAATAATCTACATTTTCACTTATAATTAACTATTTCTGCTCTGATTTTCTTCCACAATGATCCTAGGTGGGTAACAGGAAGTGATTGAAACAATTTTGAGCTGCAGTTGTGGATTAGATACTACATGCATCATTAATTTGACAAAGATAAAATGTATTGAAGAAACTTTATTATAATTTGTTTTAAAAACAAAAGTTTCAGGCAAAGCTAGGTCCGGTACAAGGTAACACTTACACTTTTATCAGGATAAAGCTTCACATCTACTGTACTGTATATATGATTTTCCAAACATAGTCTTGAGCAATAAGTATACTACATATAGTTTGAAATACAAGGCTTTCTACATAAGAGCAAAAGTGTCTATCTGTGGCACATGAGTTTGTGAGTTTGAGTACAGTGCATGTCATAATGAGCATTAAGTGTTCCAAATACAGAGATACTGTATTCAACTGAAATTATTATTAACATATCTTTTGTCTCTAGCTCACATGATGGCAGAAATGAACTTGCTGATAATGGATGGATTGGGCTCCTCTGATATGTACCAGATGGACAGTTGAACCAACAAGGGTGTGGCAGCATCACTGGCAATACATAGGTGCTGCTGATTGGATAAATATTTATTTGTTAACAGTTATTCATGGTCTGTTAGGAAAGTAATGAATCTGTAGGGCGGGATAGGTGGATAGGTGTCTTATTACTACAGTCGGGACAGTTGCCTCTCAGCTTTTCTGGTGTGCGGATTGAGCTGTATAAAAGGGGGTTATTCTGGTTGATTCGCAAGGCTGCAAATTCGCAAGTCCACCAGATGCCGCCCGCCGGATGCTGATACGCCTGCCCCCCTCACATGCCGTGTACACTCACACGGGCTGTGAATGGATGTTTAACATAAACTTCCATTTGCAGGCTGTGGGGGAAGACACATCATTCGATGGTCGCTGACGTGGAATGCCCACACAAATCTGAGGTTGCTCTCAGGTAACCTTAGATATGCATGGGCATTCAGCAGGAAGTGGGAGGGCAGCTGATATCCAGTGATGTCAGCTGCCCGCCCCCTGGCACCCACGTCACGGGCCGATTTCCATGGGAATGACCAGCATTTTCATGGGAACGCCCATGAAATGCTGGGCATTCCTATGGGTGTGACTATCTGCCACTGCCCCCCCATGCCCCACTCATGGTGCATGCACCTTGCAAACAGTCTGTTCACCGTGGCGGCATGCACCTGCAGATATGCAGCTGCGCATGCGTATACACCCAACATCATTGCACAGGGGATTCAAACCAACTAGAATAACCCCTGAAGTGTCCTTTTTTTCCTCATTCAATGTTTAAGATGGAGTGTGCATCGAGCAACCATATAAGATCAAACTTTGTGTTAAAGGGGAAAATTGGGTACCGATATGCTTGCCATGCTTCAAAAGACCTTCGGGGAGGAATCTTTGTCTAGTGCACCAAGTCACACATCACTGCAAGTGTGGGAGGTTTTGCACAAGCACAAAGTGACAACGCTGCCTCAACCACCATACAGTCTGTGGGCCAGATGCACTAAGCTTCAAAAGCAATAAAATGGAGAAGGATAAGCAGCCAGCCAATCAGCTCCTACCTGCCATGTCACAGACTGTGTTTGAAAACTGTCAGGCAGCAGCTGATTGGTTGGTTGTTTATCATTCTCTATTTTATCATTTTTTGAAGCTTAGTGCATCTGGCTCATTATCTGTTCCTGGCTGACTTCTTTTTGTTCCCCCAGATCAAATGCAGCCTGAAAGGACACCATTTCAGTCTATAAAGTGAAATCAGCCGAGACTCAAGGCCATTCCGGTTAATGCCTTCCAGGAGGTGTACCAAGCTTAACAAACATGCAGGCAACAGTGTATGGATGCTTAAGGGTCATACTTTGAAGATTATTTACCCTGTGTATCTGAAAATTTTATAAATTGTTTTTACTTGACTTAGGGGTAGATTTATTAAGCTCGGTGAAGTAATAAAGTGTCTGGTTTTTATCCCGAGCCAATCAGCTCCTACCTGTCAAAACCAAGCCTGTAACTTCACAGTTAGGAGCTGATTGGCTGGTGATAATCAACCAGACACTTTATCACTTCAACTGGAAGAGGGTTTTTTTGTCTTTGCAGAGAAACAAAGCAAAAGACAGTAAACGCTTTGTGGGCGCACTCTTTGGTTATTAATCAATATTAGAATAGTAGGTTGTAGAATTAATTTAAAACTTAGCTTTAAAAAGAAGTGGCGCAATTAAACATTGTGTTAAATTATTTTCGTTATATTTTGTTGTGTGATTATATAAATTGTAATACAATAGGATATTATATTTCAAAAACAAAAATTAAAGAAAATTTAAATCACACTTTTATATATCATTTATTGCATTTCATCATCTCAGGTATATAAACCAGAGTGATCGTAGGCTGCAAAATAAGTTAGATCCCCAGATCTAACTTCACCAAACTTAATAAATCGACCCCTCAGTCTCATTACTTTCCAGATGGCCCGTGTATAGCACATGCATAAGGGCTCATTCTGAGTTGGTAGCAAAAGCAAACCATGAGTACTGTATATAACAAACACAGGCAGAACAATTCAGTAAATACATTTAGGAAACTTTGGGTCCAAAAGACAAATCATTTAAAAATATATTTTTCTGGCATATAGTTAAGTCTAAGACATATCACACCCTGTAAAACAACATGTTATACATTATGTTGAAGAGACTGACACTGTGCATAGTCTGTTAAATAAATACCATATGACAGAGAACACATTGCAGTTGTAGACTCTGGTGATGTTTGTGACTATGACTAAGATCTATGCTGGGATGAAAACATTGATGCAATGTCTATGATTGCTAAGAAGAAAAGGTTTGTTTACAGCTGCATAAATAACTGGCGAGTGCAGCTCCTTTTGATTTTATTGTGCTTGCATATTGGATTGTAAAAATTGAAAAGTGCACCTCTGCTGTTCTATTACCATGAGTGCTGAGACTAGACATATATGCACACAGATTTAGAATCCATTCATGTTGGCTGACTCCTGTTGTGTGCTGAAGAGGAAATAGCCTGTTGTGCCTTTCCACTGCTGCCCTGTGAGTAGCAATGATCAAGATGGCGCTGCTGATGGCCTCCTAGGAACTGTGCCACTCAGCCAAATATGTTCCCCATTTCTCCCCTGTCTTGTCTATCACCCTCCCATGGTACATCTAGTTCAAATCTATACGTATCTGTATATGTTCTATATCTGTCACTGTGTACTATTACCTACTGTACCTGGCTGCTGCAATGACTAAGTGGCATCGCTGATTGCTGCATAGGTGCTGTGCAGCTCAGCCAATATATGCTCCCTGTGTCTCTGCTGTCCGTGTCCTCCACACTCCTCAGGGTACATCTAGTGTATATCTGTATGTGCTATATACTGTATATGTGTACACTCACTGTTTACCTTTCTGCACAGCAATCCAAATCTAATTCCTAGTATGCGCAAGTATACTTGGCCAAATAAAGCTGATTCTGATAAATGTTTTGTTTCTGTTCTATCCCAATGATGCTTCCCGCCCTTCTGTTTAATCTCTGTCTCTTTGCTGCTTATTTCTGTTTCCTGCTCATTTCCCTCAACACCCTTATATATCTTGCTCTGAACTGCTCTCTTTTTAGCATCCTTTTGGAATTGTTCTATTTTCTACTCTTCTAATGGCTGTAACAGACACTCTTGAAAATGCTCTTTTTTATAATGAATCTTTATTTCAAATGGCTCCGGCCTCAACACAGTTTTACAAAATGGGAAATTACACATGAATTACCTTCCATGTCTTTTATTGCCAACTTTCATGAAATTCAGACTGAGACAAACTCTTCCCCAAACAGATTTTAACAAGTTGCTCAACTATTGGGTTCTTGCATATCTAACACTGAAAATATAACCATAAGTTTTCAGATTTAATATTAACACACTTTGTTTAAAAAGATTTTGCCTTATTTTATTATTTGTGATGACAGTTGATCAATTATGTTGTTTGACACAACATTTTTACAGTTCTTGTAAAATAAATATTGCAACACACAATCTCCATTAACCTGTGTCTTGGGTCTAGTAAACACTTGCTATAAAAAAAAAGAAAATTGCAAGGAAAGGAGGCATGGGTAATAGAACACATTGGAATACATTGCATGCTCACAAATACAGGGGTAATTATATTACAGTATATTCAAAAAAAGTGCAAATAATTCATGTAAAAATGATACACAAAATTGCCATTCATTGAAAGATGTAAATCTTTTATTCAAACCATTTTTTTTTTTTAATTGTTAAAAAGTATTGAGTGCTAACAGTGTATTCATATAAACAGGCAACTGAAATATGAGTAAAATATAACCACTTTATTGCATTATCAATATTCTTATCTATGTTTACAATATCTACAAAATAGGTTCCTCTTAAAATTCAAGTCAATATCAGCGACAGTAATTTTGCCGACAGGAGAAGATTCTTAAGAACTACATCATTGATTATCATAAACAACTGATCAATTCAGCTATGAAGCCTGACTGCACTTCATTAAAATTTAATTGAAGCCTTTGAATAGTATAACACATAAAACAGATAGACATGGATGCCATCAGGTCTAGCCTTCGATTAAATAATGTTCAGTTTGAAAATAAAATATGCAAAAGTTTTTAGGGCCTTATTCTGGTTCACTCCTTCTGGCAAATTCCTTCTTAGATGGACAAAAACATGTGCACTGCAGGGGGGGGGGGGTAGATGCAAAATGTGCAGAGATAGTTAGATTTGGGTGAGTCATTTTGTTTTTGTGCAGGGAAAATAATGACTGCTTTATTTTTACACTGCAATATAGATCTCACTTTGAAGTAAAACCCCACCCAAATCTAACTCTCTCTGCACAAGTAACATCTGCCCCAACTGCAGTGCACATGGTTTTGTCCATCTAAGAAGGAATTTGCCAGAAGGAGTGAACCAGAATAAGGCCCTTAATGTATTGTAGCAAATATTGTTATTAATATTATTTAAAAGATTTATAGGAACAAAACATAATATTATTTATTTTATTTATTAACAGTTTCTTATATAGCACACACATATTCTGCAGCGCTTTACAGAGAATATTTGAACATTCACATCAGTCCCTGCCCCATGGAGCTTACAATCTATGTTCCCTTTGCACATGTACATGCACACACATTCATTCTAGGGTTATTTTTGTTAGGAGCCAAATAACCTACCAGTATATTTTTGGATTACAAGTCTCTAATGCAGTGGTTCCCAAACTGTGTGCCACGGCTCCCTGGGGTGCCTTGGGACACTTTCAGGGGTGCCACAGGTTGGTGGTCCAGGACCAATTCAAATTATGTATGATCAATTATTTATGGACAAAACCAGTGCTGGTGGCTGCCAATCATAGTACAAACAGAAGTAAATCCTGCCTTTTAACACATAACTGAACCAAAGAATCACATATAAACAAAATCTACCTAATTTTATATAATTTTTTTGGGCCTAAGGGTGCCGTGGACAAATATCGATACTGTAGGGTGCCATGATACGAAAGAGATTGGGAACCCCTGCTCTAATGTATTAATATCCTTCTGGAGATATGGCCTCCAGAACTGAACACAGTACTCTAGATTAGGTTTTACCAATGACCTATACAGTGGCATTGTTTCTTCTTTCTTTCTACTGCTGATACCTTTACCTATGCAACCAAGCATCCGACTTGCCTTCTTCATTTGTTACATTGCCTACCTGCCTTTAATTCCCCTGAAATAGTATTGCTTAGATCCCTCTCTTCCTCAGTAGATTCCATTATAGTGCCATTTATACTATATTTAGTCTTTGGATTTTTGAGACCCAAGTGCATGATTTTGCATTTTTTGGCATTAAACTGTAGTTGCCATGCTCTTGACCATTCCTCTAATCTACCTAGATCCTCAATCATTTTTTTTACCCCTCCTGGTGTGTCTACCATGTTGTGTCATCTACAAAAAGGCACATTTTACCCTCAATTCCATTTGCAATATTATAATAAAGATATTAAAAAGTACTGGTCCAAGTACAGATCCCTGGGGTACTCCACTTGCAACCTTTCCCTCCTTTGACTGTACTCCATTTACTACAACATTCTGTTTTCTGCCCTGCAACCAAGATCTTATCCATTCAACCATCTTAGAATCCAATCCCAAGCTTACAAGTTTATTTAACAGTCTGTGATATGGGACAGCGTAAAAAGCCTTACTAAAGTCTAGATAAGCTACATCTACAGCCCCACCTTGATCTATTACTTTAGTCACCCAGCCAAGAAAGTCAATACGATTTGTTTGACATGATCTTCCCCCAGTAAACCCATGCTGTTTCGGATCCTGTAAATTGCTGGTTTTGAGATATTTTATAACTGTTTGTTTTAAGAGTGTTTCCATCAATTTAGGTACTACTGATGTAAGGCTCACAGGTTGATAGTTCCTTACCTCTTCCTCGCTTCCACTTTTATGCAGTGGGACTACATTCACTGTTTTCCAGTCCTCTGGGATTACTCAAGTAGCTAGTGACTAGTTGAATAATTATGTTAATGATTTTACCAGCTCCCCTTTAAGCTATTTTAGTATCCTTGGATGTATCCTATCTGGCCCCATTGATTTATCATCATTTTTGAGAGTTTTGTGAGGATTTTCTCCTCTATAAATGTACTTGCTTCTCCCTCATTTTTCTGACTATACTTGCAACTTAACTTTGGTCCCTTGCCCTCTCTTTTGGCAGTGAATACTGAGCTGAAATAATTATTAATATGATCTGCTATTACATTGTCCCCCTCAAGCTATTACATTGTCCCCCTCTTTGTCTTTAATCTTATTACGGCACTTTTTGTTTTTCTCCTCTCACTTATATACCTAAAAAAGTTTTCCCCTCTTTATTTTCCCCCCTTTACCCACTGATTGGGCCAACCCCAACAAAGTGCCTTTATATGCTTCCAAGGCAAAAAAATTAATAAGATAAACAGCAGCCATAGAATTAGTCCAAATCAGGATCAGAGAGTTGGGAGGGCCGTGATGTTGCACAGGAGGCTGTGGGAGGGATCATGGCTGTTTGATCAGGTTATCATCAGGAAGCATGGTTATGATGTCATGAAAGCCTCATCATCGGTTAACCAATCCACACACTTCACCCAGTAAATGGGTTGCTGATGGCTCCTGGAGACTTGTGCTCTTTTGGGAGCCAGCCCTGGCCATTTTGGGAGAGTAGCAAAAAAAGTTGCTTAAAAACTTTGCATAACATGGAAAACATACTTCAGCAGGATAAGTTTTAAAGAAAATGCTGTTGGTGTTTCTGTTTGACTGTTGGATTCCAAAATACAAACTCTACGTACTTTTTCTAAATGGCTCGGTATGTATTTTTTTGCAATGTTTATATACGTAGGTGAACAACAGGGTTACAAGAAGTCCAAATATCTTTGTTTATCACTTTAATACAGGTTTATTACAAAGGCAGATATTTGTCCAGAAGGCAACAACCTCAAAGGGATGATGTGGAGGCAGCTTATGAGCTTCTCTAAAAAGAAAAAAAATAGTAACTGCTGAGACGCCAACATCGTGCCCTACAGCTGCCAATACTCTGACAAGCATAAGGAACAAATACTACTAAACAGCCTGTGGAAAAAATAATACCTCTATTATATCATGGTGATGGTAAAACTTTAAATTGCTGTGTATTTATCTAGCTTTTTCATGTGCCTAGCCAAAACTGACGAAAGGCCATGACTGTGCACAGCTCACAATGGTAGTTGCTATTTAATTAATAGAACAGTGTTAACCTTGCTTGTTTAATGTAGAAGGCACTTTTCTGTTAACAATATAATTATGCTCTACTGATGACCTTCTGTTATTTTGCTTTTATTTGATGATATATTTAAAATCAAAATTAAAAGTAATACCGTAGTATCATATTTAAACGTGTTTATCAAAGCCTTTATATGAGTATCTTCCCTCATCACTTAGTCAACATATAAAATACTGCAGGAACATAAGCAAGTCATCCTAGTGCTGAAGATACTCATGAAACGATGCACAATATGTTTGGCATATTAAGAAATATTAGAAAATTGCAATTAAAACAATTTCAACAGTCACATTTAATATGGAGAGTGATAAACAACCAACCAATCAACATCCTGCCTGCCATGTCAAAGACCCAAATCTAATTTTGAATAAAGGTGAGTCTAAGGGTCCTCAGATATCTTCACAATTTCCAAGAACAATTCTCAAAAAGAATAGAGAAATGTCTTGAAAAAGGTGTTCCTAGACACCGAAACGCGTCGACGAGTACTGTGGAGAGTGAGCAGCCATCATCTTCTTCACCATTCCGGATACCATTTGGATATACTGTATGTATTTTTAACTTTTTTTGAATTTTTTTTATTTTAAATTTTTTGGGTCAATATTGGACTTTCTGCTGCTAGATTTGGGACTTTTGTACATCCATCCATTGTTGGGATGGAGGATTTTTTATTCGCTTTTTCTACTGTACAATAAAGAATAAAAAAAAAAAAAAGAATCTCCTTCCGGTCAAGAATAATTTTTGGGAAATATTGCCACTCCGAATTAAAGAAATTATGATAGGAGGTGAAATACTTACATATTTGTAAGTTTTGGTACGCATATCATCTAAATATCGTATGAACCCTGGGTATATATATATATATAATCTATCCATATAATCACGAAAGGCGGTGAAATTCTTCCTTCCTGTAAAAGAAACCTTTCTGGGTATTCCTCCACACATCACAGTGTGAGTCACGGTACGCTACTAGTACCTCTATTCACTCTAAAGGCACAACCACTTCTACTTACCTGTTCCTTATAGAGAAATAATTAATTATCAGGCACTAATACTGCTTTATTATTATTCTCTGTCTACTGAACCACCATTGAGAGGAAAAATTGGCTCCAACGGTGACAGTGGACACATAGTGGAAACAAGAACACGCTACGGGCACATACTCAGCATCCTTCCACGTAAGTGCGGTACGCACAGTTCATTATCTACCTTGGACTCTTTATTCACACTTAAAAGATACCTTTTTAAATGTATCTTACTCTAATCTTGGGTGAGTAAGGTACGATCACTATCTTACCAGAAGTACACGGGGTGTTATATAACTTTCCGGTCAACACACTAACCGGATATTTAGTTAAAATAATTAAGCAATAAGGCACTAATACTGTCTTTTTCATCATCTTTATTCACTGAATCACATTACTACTGAGAAAAAATCTTTTTGGGTCCTAATGGTGACAGTGGACATACAGTGAAAACAAGAACACGCTACGGGCACATACTCAGCACTTCTTCACGTAAGTGCGGTACGCACGGTTTATGACTTACCTTGGATTCAATATACACATCTAAAAGATACCTTTATAAATGTATCTTGCTCTAATCTTGGGTGAGTAAGGTACGATCACCAGCTTTTCCCAAACTGCACGGGGTGTTATACAATTTTATTGGTCAACACATTAATCTGGAACTTTTATTTCCATATTTTCTACACAACTCACCGAGTGGAGGAACTACCATCAAAAATAAAACAGGAAGGAGGAAAATGTATAGAAGAAAAGAAGAAAGAAGAAAAAAGAAGAAAGAGAGTAGAGGACCAGGACAAGAAACCGCTACGTGCCTGTACACCGCTCTACTTACCGTGAGTGGGGTACGCCCATCTATCCATTCTCTATATATACCCTACTATAGATATTACCATTCAATCAGCATAACAACTGATCCTCCCTTTTTCTCTATTCTTTTTGAGAATTGTTCTTGGAAATTGTGAAGATATCTGAGGACCCTTAGACTCACCTTTATTCAAGTATTGCGCCAGAGACTTGGAAATTCCCACTTTCTGTATGTTTGGTATTTTGGTTGGTTATTGGGTGATAACCAGGGATTAGTACAGATACTCAGGCTGCAGTGCGCCAGTTCAGGTCATATCTTAAATTTTGTTTCCAAATCTAATTCTATCTGCACATGTTATATCTGCCCCACCTGCGGTGCACATACAGGTAGTTTTGTCCATTTGAGAAGGATTTTGCCTCTAAGAGTGAACCAGAATAAGGTCCTGTGTTTGAAGAATGTCAGACAGGAGCTGATTGGTTGCTTGTTTATCACTCTACATTTTATCACTTTATAAACTTAGGGCATCTGGCCCACAGTTTAAGTGCTCACTCATGCTGTAATATTATTTGGTGCATCATTTGATACCACAATCAGTCACACCATCAAAAAATGGCAAGTACAATTTATCTGTCTGACCACAGCCTCATATGCCCTCAGCTGTACATCTGTGAATGCAGTCATTCCAACAACATATTTGCAGGAACTTTGAGCCACCTTGCAGTACCCTCCCAGGAATGCCCACAACTTTTTTCGACACCTTTCATATAATCTACGGGTGACTGTACGAGTATTGCAGCGAATACAGGCATAGTTGAAGATGCTATACTAGCTATACGCTTCTGATTGGCTGATAGCAAATTTCAGTTTGAATCTTTTATCTTTTATTGAAAATTATCTACAGTATTATTATATATTTCTTAGGCCAACCTATCAAAATTAAGGGTAATAAAATAAATAAATACGACTTCCACTTTCAGTCGCATGCGGGCAGCAGCGTGCTCACCGCTGCTCCGCACTCTGAATCACCCACACGCTATCTGTGCTGCTCCCCAGCCCCCAAACCATCCGCCTGCCTGCACTGTGATGCCGCTCAAAACAATGGAGAAGTTTCTCTCCCCGCTGGTAACTCAGAAGCCGCTCCAGCAGCGCAATGAGAATGGTGCCTCAATACTGCCTCATCGCCTTACAGCACGGTACAGAAGCTCTCTGAGACACAGGTACTGCAGCACACTCAGAACCTTGAGCTCCCAGTCACATACAATGACATTGTAGCTGCCATAAATGCCACAATGACCCCCTGCTAACCAAAGTTGTGGCTGATAGCAACTGCAGCACCTCACAGCCAGAGTCTCTGACAGTGAAAACAAGATAGGAGCAGTGTGCCATGATATGCACTTAGCCCAGCGTGACATTATCAGACTTCAGAAAGAAACCATGCAGTTATACTGGTAGGTTAATTGGCTCCCAAAAAATGTAAACATAGAATTAATGTGTGTGTGTGTGTGTGTGTGTGCGTGTGTGTGTGCATGTAGTAGGGAATATAGACTGTAAGCAGGGCCGGCGCTACCCACTCAGCAGAGGATGCAAAGCAGGTAGGCGCCGTGCAGGAGAGGCGCCACTGTCCCTGCTCTGCATCCTCTGCTGTCCTCCGTGCCTGCCGGCTGCTGCTGCTGCGCCTGTCACACTTCATCACAGACAGCAGCGCCGGAGGCACAGAGATCCCTCCTGGCTCATTATCAGATAGTCATCGGCAGGGTCCGAACGGGGGCGGAGCTACACGGACGGAGGGGGCGTGGCTACATGGACCAGAAGGGGCGGAGCTACAAGGGAGCAAGGCTGGCTGACTGAAGACACCAGGAAACAGGAGAGGATGAGCTGCCACGATTGTAAAGTGTAAGTGTACTAATGTCGGCAACTGATGTGGGCACGTTTGTAGGCAGCACTACTAATGTCGGCAACTGTTGTGGGCACATATGTAGGCAGCGCTACTAATGTCGGCAACTGGTGTGGGCACGTATATAGGCAGCACTGCTAATGTCGGCAACTGGTGTGGGCACGCATATAGGCAACGCTACTAATGTCGGCAGCTGATGTGGGCATGTGTATAGGCAGCGCTACTAACGTCGGCAACTGGTGTGGGCACGTATATAGGCAGCACTACTAATGTCGGCAACTGGTGTGGGCAAGTCTATATGCAGCGCTACTAATATCGGCAACTCGTATGGGCAAGTGTGTAGGCAGCGGTACTACTGTCGGCAACAGGTGTGGGCACGTGTAGAGGCAGCACTACTAATGTCAGCAACTGGTGTGGGCACGTGTAGAGGCAGCGCTACTAATGTCGGCAACTGGTGTAGGCATGTGTACAGGCAGCGCTACTAAAGTCAGCAACTGGTGTAGGCACGTGTAGAGGCAGCACTACTAATGTCGGCAACTGGTGTAGGCACGTGTAGAGGCAGCGGTACTAATGTCGGCAACTGGTGTAGGCATGTGTACAGGCAGCACTACTAATGTCAGCAACTGGTGTGGGAATATGGTTACACAGTGCTACTACTGTCGGCAACTGGTGTGGGCACGTGTAGAGGCAGCGGTACTAATGTCGGCAACTGGTGTAGGCACGTGTAGATGCAGCGGTACTAATGGCGGCAACTGGTGTAGGCATGTGTACAGGCAGCACTACTAATGTCAGCAACTGGTGTGGGCATATGGTTACACAGTGCTACTACTGTCAGCAACTGATGTGGGCACTACGTATAAGCAGAGGTACTACTTTCAGGCAACTGGTGTGGGCATGTGTATATGCAGAGCAACTACTTTTGGCAACTGGTGTGGGTGATATGTATAAGCAGAGGTACTACTGTCAGCATCTGGAGTGGGTATATGGTTACGCAGCGCTACTACTGTCGGCAACTGCTGTGGGCACTACTTGTAAGCAGAGCAACTACTTTTCGCAACTGGTGTGGGTGTTAAGAATAAGCAACGCTACAAATGTGGGCATATGCAGGAGTACTCAGGGCATTATGTGTAGCATAATGTGTGTCAATGTCATATGGGCATTATAGTGCATGGCATATTATGTAAGGGGAATTACAGTGTGTGGCATAATGTGTAATGGGCATTATGGTGTTCTGCATATTGTGCAAGGGGCATCATGATGTGTGGCATTACAAATAATGTGCATTACTGTGTGTGGTTACTATAATGTGTTATGCGCTTTGAGGTTTGAAGCATAATGTGTTATGGGTATTATGGTGTTATTGGTACTTTTATGTGACCACGCCAATTCCCCATGAAGCCACGCCTCTACAATTTTGCGCGCGCCTTCGGCGCGCACTGTCCCTGTTTTTTCACACATGCCACCAAAATTGCTAGTTATGGCACTGGTGCTGTGTTAGGTGAATAAGATTGTGCTACTGTGTGGTGTAATTTGGAGTGGAAGCATTATTGTGTGGCCAAACCCCTCCCTTTGTAAAGTTTGGGTGGGCGCAATTTTTTAGTTTGCAGGAGGGCGCCGAACCCCTGTTGGGAGGTGATACTTTAACCTACCTCCTGAGGTGGACTCTAACCTACCTCTGGATAGGGAGTTGGACTTTAACCAATCTTCCTTTATCCCTTCTTCCTCAATTTGGTGGCCCCCCTTAGAGCTCCGTGAGTGTTAACCCTGTATATGCTGATCAGAAAAGAAGACCATCATGTATGCAAGGTACAACACTGGTTTATTGTTTACACATACAGCATATTTATACAGTATAGCATGCATGGGCTCGACAAGAGATGATTGGATGATACAGGGGTGTAGCAGGGAGGAGTTCCAGTTACTGTCTAGGGGATATATGTTATTATCATACAAGGACATGGGAGAACAGACAGTTTTTGTAGAAAACATATGAAATACATCTTACAGGAAATAACCTTGAGCAACGCAGCCTTGAGCAGCAGCAGACTGTCACAAAGCAGAATAGAAACTTGTAATTTTCCACTCACTATAAAGAATATGAGACAAGATGGAGAACAACATACAAAATGGTGCATAAATCCTTTCAATCCCCTCTTAGAATCATAATTTATTTAAATTATTTGATTCTCACGTGTGCTTTTCCTTTTAATACGCTGTTCCCTCACATATGTAGCATAGTCATCGGGTGTAGGGGTTTCAGAGGAAAGATCAATATACATAATAGCAACAGGTGTTGTGGTACCTAGATATTTGGAAACTATTCTCCTGCCTAGTGGAAAAATACAGTAAGCAACGATTATGATGAACAGAAGTACAGTAAGTGTAATGATACCTAGTTGAGTTAAGGCATGTTTCCAGTTGCTCATCCAGCCGAACCAAGCAGCCCAGGGGTCAGTGACACCTGAGTTTTCCTTGAGCTCTCGGGATAAGTCTTCTAATTTTTTAATGGCTAGTGTGACTTTGCCATTGGGACCTGTATTGTCAGGAATGAAGGTGCAACATCCTGCAACTGTGTTTATGTATACACATGTACCACCTTTCTCGGCCAAGATCATATCCAGGGCCATGCGATTCTGGAATGTCATCTGTGATGTGGCCTCCAGGTGTTCTGCAATACCTTTCAAGGCATCCTTTGTATCATTAACAAATCTCTGTTGATTATAATACATATAGTTTATCCATGCAACATTCTTATTGATTGTAACCTGGGGCAGCAGAGATTCAAAGCCAGTAGCCACTTCATCTCGGGCCTTGAACTCGTCTGGGACACCCCGGGGTACACCAATAGTATCAATGTATACGTGTGGGTCAAAGCTTTCCAGTGGGGTACTTCTCTTTTGTCTAGGGTGTGGGTCAGGTAGGGGTGAAGGTGTTTCAATGGCTGTTGGCAAAATATGGATAGGCATAATGATTTTTGAGAGAGCACATTCGCCTCTCCATACACTGTCAAGCTTTGCTCTAATTTTCATGTCCCCACAAATGAAATAAATGTCACCAAGGGATTTCTTCATGATGGGTAAGGTTACATACCTACGGATGGCACAGTAACCATCCGGGAATGTTTTCAGATCTACCCCCTTAGTGACATTAGAACAGTAACAAGTATAGTTGCCTGGATATATGGTGATTGTGTTACCTGGATTGGTGTTTTTTCCTAAGATGGGGTAGTTCTTCTTCCATAACTCACATTCATTATCTTTAGTTTTATTGCCAGTGTATAAGGTAAAAAAACATTCATCCTCTGATTCTGGTATGTTAAGGGGGACGGTACCAAGGTGGGGTCTGGACTTAGCACATACATAACAGTCAGTTCGGTTAGTCTGTCGTGCATTGTATTTCATCCATTCTAACCAAAAATTCACATCAGCTAAACCTGTCTCTATGGACATGGTGTCCTCATATGTGGGATTACTGAAAGCAACCATATCTTTAAAGGTACTTATGTGTGGTTTGAATGGGGATAATGGCTGGGGCCTGGCGGGGGATGGTGGCTTACGGAGGGAAAGGTATTCCTGATTGTTAAACATATCTTTGAGATAGAATTGTTGTCTATCACTGGCATATCCACCTCCCCACCATACCCCTAGAACATACATTCCAGCATCACTGGGGCTGGGATTTTCAATATTTATAGTGCAATAATAGTCATATCTACCGTCATCCTTAGTGATAGTCATCCTAGAAAGTAATGGCTTACCATACTTGTCCTTTCGATCAATAGCCAAGGTGGGTTTGTATGCCCAGTCGATACCTGAATTCCACCCCACTGCTCCCCAATAATTGCAGTTATTTCCCCAATAATAATCATCTGTGACACAAATATATACATTTTTAGTCTGGCTGAGAGCTGATTTGGATGGCATGGACCACATGTTACTAGGTATGACCGTATCATAGTTTATTCGGTAAGTGGCCACGCGAGTGGTAGATGAATTGTACCAAAGGGTAAGCACATCATCCTGACTGGTAATATCCACTTCTGCGGTACAGAAATTATAAAGAACAAGAGCGAGTAAAGTCAGCAGAGCTAAGATAGGGGGAATCATTTCCTTCAAGGGTCCTCTCGGCCTCAGTAGGAATTCCGTTTTCCTCGATGTCTGGATCCCCTACCGGCAATTCTTCTCCTCGTAGGAGGTCAGAGTTATTAACTCCCGTTAGTACCTCACTGGTCCGGTCTGTGTCAATCTCAGGATCAGTGTCGACCTCTGTGTCGAAAGTAGTTGGAGTAGGGATTTTCTTCACTCTGGATGCGTGGATCCACGTTGGGTTGTCATCGGTGAGCACAGCAGTTCTTGTCACAGCGACCACCTCTGTCTCAGGACCGTAGGAGAAATCACCTGGATTCTTGTTGCGTGGAAGGACTTTAACCACAACTTTGTCTCCGACTTGGAATGGATGTGTAGGTTTCTGTGGATGACAAGGATTTTTAAGTACAACTTCATGTTCAATTTCGTCTAGTCTGTGTATTAAAGTCCTTACATATTCTTCTCTGATTACTTCTAAATCTCCTGCTTGTGTGACTAGTGGTTTCCTTGCCCAGGGGGTGGGGAAGGGGCGTCCCATTAGTATTTCAAAAGGGGAGTAACCTAGAGTCTTTTGTGGCGTCATTCTTATTTCAGCTAACACAATAGGAAGGACTTGCTTCCATTTTGTGAAGGTGCCCCCAGTAGCCTTTCTCAATTTATCCTTCAAAGTGCGGTTCATGCGTTCGACAATAGCTGAACTCTGTGGGTGGTACAGAATGTGGAATTTCCAATCTATTTGGAGGGCTTTAACTAGTTCAGCAGTGACTTTGGCAGTAAAAGCAGAACCTTTATCACTATTGATTTGTAGCGGGCATCCCCAGCGCGGAATGATCTCCTGCGTGAGAATGCGGGCTACAGTTTTTGCATCTTCGGACTTTGTTGGATATGCCTCCGTCCAGCGTGAGAACATATCAACTATGACCAAAGCGTATTCCTGTTTCCCTGTACCTGGTATATGGGTAAAATCAATCTGCAGGTGAGTAAACGGAGTAGTGGGGTATTCAAGATGTTGGTGTTTTGCTTTATTGGGATTGTTAGGGTTGTTTCTAAGACACACAATACATCTACTAACATATTGGGTGACAAGTTCTTTTGCATTTGTGATGTAAAAATCATTGGTGAGGAGCAGTGTTGTCGTGACTTTGCTGTGGTGACCTACTCCGTGATAGTGTGCTATGAACAGTGAGGCACTTGTTTGGGGGATACAGGGTTTCCCCTCTTTGCAGATTAATCCAGTCCGTGGATTCTTCTGCAGAATTGGGTATGTCCAATCTGATAAATCAGAGTTAGAGGCAGTTGCCTGTAACTCTGTAAGTAAGTATGTGTCTTCTAGTGACGGTGGTGACATTATGGTAAGTGTGAGGTTGTATGTGGATGTGGCAGCAGCTTGTTTTGCAGCAGTGTCAGCGAGGGCATTGCCCCGTGAGATATCATCTTTTCCACCAGTATGTGCTTTGCAATGGAGAATGGCAATGTGTGAGGGCAATGTGATTGCGTGCAATAAGTCAGCAATAAGTTGGGCATGTGAGATGCCTTTTCCATCAGCGCCTGTGAAACCTCGGCGCTGCCAAATCATGCCGTGGTCGTGAACAACGCCATAAGCAAATTTGGAGTCTGTGTAAATGTTGACAGGTTTTCCTGTGTACAAGTGACAAGCTCTGGTGAGAGCGATTAGCTCAGCAGCCTGTGCTGATTGCAGAGGAACTGCTTTTGCTTCAAGGACAGTTTGAGGAAGTTTAACTACTGCGTAGCCTGCCTGGTATGTTTTGTCATTTGGTCGACTGCAGGAGCCGTCGACAAAAATTATGTCGGCGTCGGGTATGGGTACAGCCGACATGTCACTTCTGGGTGAAGTTTCTGAGTCGATTGTCAGAGAACAGTCATGTGGGGGAGGTGCTTCGTCATCAGGTCCTTTTAAGCCTAAAAGGGCATTAAGTATGGGCACAGGTCCTTCTGTATTTGTAGCATATTTGATAACAAGTGATGGGTTACCTAGTAAGAGTACCTCGTAACCACTAAGTCTTTGGGCCGACATGTGTTGCGTATGTAAGCCTTTTAAGATGGACAGGACGTTGTGGGTAGTGTGAAGGATGGTGTTGTGTCCTAAAGTGAGTGTGGCAGCCATTTCAACAACCATTGCACAGGCAGCCAGCGCTCGAAGACAAGCAGGCATTCCTTGTACAGTGACCGGCATTACCTTTGAAAAGAATGCGACAGGGCGCATTTTGCCTCCATGACCTTGGGTGAGCACGCCCGCCACAGTTTTACAAGTGTCCCTTGCAAACAAATGAAATGGCAAAACATAGTTGGGGAGACCAAGCGCGGGACTTTTAACTAACATTGCTTTGAGCTTTTCATATGCAGAAAACATTTCATTTGACCATTGTATGACTTTGGGTTTGTCTTTGAGTGTGCACTGTCTCAAGATATTATCGTAATAGGAACAATCAGAAATCCACTGTCTGCAGTAGTTTACCATACCCAAGAAAGACAGCATATCCTTCTGGGTAGCTGGGGTGACCAGGCCCAGTACAGACTGTATGCGTTGTGGACTGATTTTCCTTTCTCCCTCAGAGAGCACAAAACCCAAGTAATTGACATGCTTTTGACACCATTGCATTTTTGTTCTGGACACTTTATGTCCACATTCACATAACCAGTTCAATAGTGATATACCATCTTCCCGGCTGGCCTCCTCCGTTGGACTACAGAGTAGCAGATCATCTGCATACTGTAGCAGGACTGAACCACAGGGGGGGTGCCAGGGTGCCAATGTGGCTTGGAGGACTATGCTATAGACCACTGGGGAGTCAATATAGCCTTGTGGTAAACGACACCAAGTCATTTGTTTACCTTCAAAAGAGAAAGCAAAAAGTAATTGGGTCTCTGCATCTATTGGAATGCTGAAAAATGCATTTTTCAGATCTACAACTGTGAAAAATGCTGCGTCTGCAGGGATGGCTGAAATGAGTGTGTTAATGTCTGGCACTATTGGTGCAATTGGGACTATGAGGTCATTTACCTTCCTCAAGTCCTGTACAAATCTAATACTTCCATCAGCCTTAGCGACCGGGTTGATGGGTGTGCAGTATGGTGAGATCACATATCTCAGTATGCCTTCTTCTAAAAACTCCTGTATCATTGGTCTAAGACCGTCAATTTTCTCTGATGATAAAGGGTATTGTTTGCTGTACACGTGACTAGAGTCTGGCTTGAGTTTGGCTTTGTATGGTGTACAGGGTATGAGGCCTGTGTCATAGGGACCCTTGGCCCAAATTTCTGCATTGATTTTGTCAATTGAGGTATCAAGTGAATCTTGGGACATTAGGAAGTGTGGTGAAGTGACGTGAAGTCCACTTCCTTTGGGTGAGGGTGTAATGGAGATGTGGAATTTGTTGAAAAGATCCCTTCCCAACAAGTTGACAGGGCATTCTGAAATAACCCTGAACTGATGTTCTCCTAAGTAATGTCCATTCATGGACTGTATGGTCAGTTCGTCAGTCAGATAAGTGTCAGTGGGTATCCCATTGATTCCCATTGAAGGAGTAGTCTTTTGCAATTCACCATCATAGTGTAATGAACACAGGACACTGGTTGTGGCACCGCTATCTACCAAAAAGGGTAGCTTCTTTCCATTAACATATAAAGTGATAAGGGGTGCGTCTTCCCAGTGTGTGGTGAATTGTACAAAAGATAGGACACCCTCCTTCGGGCCCCGTCACAAGGTGGGGTCGGACCAATCAACTCTAAAACGTACATGTTCTTGGACGGGTGTGGGGCCACGTGCTGCTCTGGGTGGCCCGTGTGTGAAAGATGGTTGCTGAGACCTGTGTGTGCCTGGTGGAGGTCGATATGGTTGTTGTGGTCTTTGGGGTGGGAATGGGCATTCCCTAGCCCAGTGTGTGTCTTGGCCACAATTGTAACATGTTGTGTCTTTTGCTATTGTGCCAGTGTTATTATCTCTGTTGTAAAGAGGGGCCCGATGGTGTTGGTGTGGTGGGCCTTGTGGTGGTCTGAAGGGTTTCCTTTGACCATATTGGGGTGCCCTACTCTGTCTATTTGATGGGCCCCTGTTGTCTTGTTGATAACTGTGTGTTGTGACAATTGTCTTTTTCATGTCAAAACATCCAGCTGCCTCCTTTTCATACAAATGGGTCTCAAATTCTTGGAGGGTGTCTGAAGTCCAGGAAGAGATACTTTGTTTAACTGGCGTGGAAATGGAGGGGTGTAGGTTATTGATAAAGGTGGAAATGAGTAAGGGGAATATTTCAAGAAATAGTCCCGCTTCCTCAGTCCAGCATCTTTTAAATCTCTTCCAAAATTCAGTGACTGATTCAGTGGGTTTTTGTTTACACGCCACTGCGACAGGCAATGAGGACCTCATTTTGAAGATCTTGGTCATCCCTGCTTCTATTTCTGTCCACATTGTGGCTATTGCGTCTGAATTATTTAAGGGGTAGTTTGCTGTTCCTACCGTGGTTGTAATGTTTTTGAAACTTTTGATCTTATCCCAATCCCACGCATGATGATGGTCGATTACATTATCGACAATCAGTTTTATGTCATCATGGGTGTAATTTCTGCCTACACATGCTTTCTTCAGATAGGCAATGGTTCCTGCCGCGGTTACAGAGGGTTTTGGGCAGTGTTTAATGATCCTATTTAGGTCTTCTATGTCAATTGGTTTAACAAGTAATTGGTCACCAATTGTCATGAAGGGACAGTATTGAGTTGTTGTGCCATCATAGGTGGCACCAGATTTTGTTGTCTTCGGGCCAAGTTCTGTAGTAACTAATGATTTGTCTGCTGATACTCTGGTGCTTTTTGCTAAAGGTCCTTTCTCTTCTCCCTCTAACAAAGGCATATCCTCGGTATTAGTTTCCTTTTTATCATCTAATTTAAGATCTGGTTTGGGTGGAGGTGCGGTAGGATGTAGAACATGGTGACCCACGGCCATCAGTTCTGTATCCGTGAGGGAAGGGTATACTGGACTGTAAGGTGGAGGTGAAAGGACTTTAAGTTCCTTATTGATACGAGTCTCCTCTATTTTATGGAGTTTTGCAGTGACGTCTCTAATTTTCTTTTGTTTCTTTGTCAAATTGGTGTCATGCCAGAAAGGTGCAATAATAAGCCATTGTTCACCTCCTGCACGCATGTATTTCATATCCCAGGTGGGATCTCCTGTATACCAGGGGAAGGCTTCTTTGTCCCCAAGACAAAGACCTTTTATCATTTGCATAAAGAAAGGATAATTAGAGCCGTCTCTAGGGAAGGGGTTGGGACTACATTTTTCCGACCAACCTGCCAGGTTATCTACCCAGGGGTCAATTAGGAAATAGTCTGTAGAAGAATTACGGGCTACATATTCCTTACAAGTTTCATTGGGTAAGGGTGGTGGATAGGAAATTATTTTATTTTTACTAATTTTTGAACCCATGTTTAGTTTATGTCCTTTTATGTTTGTGTGAGAACTTTCTCCACCTTTTAATTTGTTCCTGATGTTCAGGGTTTTGACTAAAGTCAAGGAAATAGAGTAGTTGTCTACCTTCAGGTAACTTGTGGATCTGCTCTAAAGTTTCAGGACAGATAATAGGATATGTGAAAAGGTTAATTGGTATATCTGTTAAGAAAAATGGGTATGTCTGATCAATGTATTTTTCAATAAGTCCTGTATCCAAATGACAACCCAATATAATAACGGATTCTAAAACGGTGCCATTAGATGATGTCTTTGTTGTGAGTTTAAATCTTGTGGGTTCTCTAATGACAGATGTCAATTTGGGCCAATAATCGTCTCTGTCGGGGTTATGGTACCAGAGGACGATACTACATTTACAATTTAAACAAGTACCTATGTATGGATGTCTGGGGTGTGACATAGACGTAGATGAAGTATGAGAATGGATGAAATATGAGAGCGTGAAAAATTCTTAGTATCCAGACCAGGGGCGCCGTTTCAGTAAGGCAGGAGTGTACCTACAGCAGCAGACTGAAAGGGTTGGTCTTTATCTGAATACTGTGTGAATTATGTATTCACTTTATACATCTCATAAAAATTAATGTTTATGATTGGTTAGTTATAACCACAGACTGTCTACGTGACAGTGGATAGAGTCAAGTGGTTTTATCCTGAAAACTGCATATGAAGCCTCACGTTGCGTTACCCCAAAGAGAGGGGAGCATATAGTCCGCAAGTCTGTTGGCATACAGTAATCAATGAGACAAGAGAGAGAAAGAGTTAGTGTGCGTCAACTTACCAACCGCACAAGATGTACAAGTTAAATACATATATCGCATGTGTGTTCACTTACCAACCACACAAGGATATTACACGTAATACAACTTATACTGTAAAAAAAAAGGATAGTAAGAAATGGCCATATAGAAAAAAGGGCGATCAAATTGAGGTGACTAATGAGCGGACCCCTTAGGTCACTCTTTATATATAGTACCAGATCACTGATCTGCGTGTGCACACTATAAAACAACCAGCTGAAACTTTACTACTTTTGAAGTAAAGGTCTATACGGATTCAGGATTCGATATGTCCGTGATCCGAGAACAGGCAACAGACCACGTATGGGTGTCAACAGTTCAACGGGAACGAAGATCGAAATCCCGGGACGGGCCCCCAGCTGTTGGGAGGTGATACTTTAACCTACCTCCTGAGGTGGACTCTAACCTACCTCTGGATAGGGAGTTGGACTTTAACCAATCTTCCTTTATCCCTTCTTCCTCAATTTGGTGGCCCCCCTTAGAGCTCCGTGAGTGTTAACCCTGTATATGCTGATCAGAAAAGAAGACCATCATGTATGCAAGGTACAACACTGGTTTATTGTTTACACATACAGCATATTTATACAGTATAGCATGCATGGGCTCGACAAGAGATGATTGGATGATACAGGGGTGTAGCAGGGAGGAGTTCCAGTTACTGTCTAGGGGATATATGTTATTATCATACAAGGACATGGGAGAACAGACAGTTTTTGTAGAAAACATATGAAATACATCTTACAGGAAATAACCTTGAGCAACGCAGCCTTGAGCAGCAGCAGACTGTCACAAAGCAGAATAGAAACTTGTAATTTTCCACTCACTATAAAGAATATGAGACAAGATGGAGAACAACATACAAAATGGTGCATAAATCCTTTCAACCCCCTAGCACCGGCCCTGACTGTAAGCTCCACTGGGTCAGGGACTGATGAGAATGTTCAAATATTCTCTGTCTGTCTAGATCGATGCCTAAAGATAGTCAATGGGATCTAGAGTGACAGTGACAGTAGTTAGATGAAAGCGGAAGATCGATGGAGACCAGGTCGACAGTCACCACGTCGACACAAGTTATTCCTTTTTTTTAGTGCAGCCCAACTTGGTTCGTACATTACTATCTAAGTGGACACATTGTAGAGTTATACTGCTTTCACATCGCAAAATGCGGATTCCCACCGGGACTTGGAAATGGTTCAGTCCCAGCGTGAACCTGCATTTTTGGATGTTCACATCCCCACAGCAAACCAGCATTATTGCCGGTTCGCTAACGTCACCCGGGGGGTGTGGCAGGGATTTGGCGCGTCATTGGGGGCAGGGAAGGAGGCAGCACTTAGAGCTGGCGCTGCTCCAAGCACTGCCTCCTCCATAGTGTTAAAGGGAAATGGGGCGCTCGACCCTTTTACCCATTCACACCGCCAAGCAACACAGCAACGAAACGGTAAGAACTCTGCTTTTCATCGGTTCGTATTGCCGTGTTGCTACCCATTTACGGGACACATGACCCCTTTCACATTGCACTAATTACTGGGTCAAACCGGCTTGTACCTTGTAATTAGTTGCAATGTGAAAGGGGTATGAGATTATAATTGTTTAGATACTGTGCACAACCCGAAGCGTGGCTAGCGCAGCGAGCCCGCGAGGGGCGGCGGTACGCGTCCTCCGACCTTTTCATACCCCCACTATCCACGTCTGTGTGGAGTTGATTTTATAAAGTGTGGCGAGCGCAGCGAGCCACTGAGCCCGAAGCGTGGCGAGCGCAGCAAGCCCCGCGAAGGGACGCGCAAAACTTCACAGGTATACGTGCCCCCTCGCGGGGCTCGCTGCGCTTGCCACGCTGCGGGCACGGTGGCTCGCTGCGCTCGCCACACTTTTATGAAATCAACTCCACGCCGACGTGGATAGTGGAGGTATGAAAAGGTCGGAGGACGCGTACCGCCGCCCCTCGCCACGCTTCAGGTTGGCATCAAAAGTGGGGTGGTGTTAACAATGGGGAAACACTTCACATACTTAAAACCCATAACAATCAAAAATTTAGCCCATTGGCCCATTTCCCATTGTTACCTATGTAAAATCGCGTTGATCGCATCACATGCCATTATAATGGCATACGATGGACGCGATCAACGCGATTTTATCATTGAAAGCTAATTTAACATTGAGCCCTATGTAAAATCGTGTTGATCGTGTCGGTCGCATCGCATGCCATTATATCCATCGCGTTGATCGCATACCTTAAGTTACCTTAACTTAAGGTATGCGATCTATCATGACAGGAGCCGTGCTAGGAAACAAGTACCCAATTTATTAATAACATTTAATTGTTGTGAGTGCATCTCCTGGTTAGTGTATTATGCAACACACATTGTCAATGATAGTCACCTTTAGTTTTGTTTACACATTGTTTAGGATATTTCAGTTACCACATATACTTGTGTGGATGGTTAATTTAATTTGACTACACTAAGTATTGAACAATAATGACAAACTGTAACAAGTTAAAACACTGGGGAACATGTATAAAGAGGTGAAGTTACAAGTGTTAGAACAACTGCTATCTGACATTTACATCAAACATGTATGAAAGCAGAAAACATAGATAAAATAACTAGAGATGTGCACCGGCCACTTTTCAGGTTTTGGGTTTTGGGTTTTGGGTTCTGATTACCTTGAGGTTTTGGGTTCTAATGGGTTTTGGCAAAACACCTCCTAAGTGTTTTGTGTTTGAGTTTTTTGGGTTTTGGGTTCTGATTTTTTTGTTAAAAAGCATAAAAACTGCTAAAATCGCAGAATTTGGGTGTTTTTTTTGCTCCTACGCTATATTAACCTCAATAACATTCATTTCCACTCATTTACAGTCTATTCTGAACAGCTCACACCTTACAATATTGTTTTTAGGACAAAAGGTTGCACCGAGGTAGCTGGATAACTATGCTAAGCCACACAAGTGTGCGGCCCAAACACGTGGCTCATGTAAGAGTGGCACTGCAGCGGAGTTATGTCACAGAACAGCGCCACTGGAGTGCAATTAATATATGTCAGTGGGTATGCACCAGCAGGCAGTTATACAGATACATCAGTATTAGGCAGTGAGCCCCAGACCACAAAGGTAGAGATATACGGCAGTATTTAATTATTTATTAGGCAGTGAGCCCCAGACCAGACGGTACATACGGCAGTATAGCCAGTGAGCCCCAGACCACAAAGGTAGAGATATACGGCAGTATTTAATTATTTATTAGCCAGTGAGCCCCAGACCAGACGGTATATACGGCAGTATAGCCAGTGAGCCCCAGATCACAAAGGTAGAGATATACGGCAGTATTTAATTATTTATTAGGCAGGCAATATTTAATTATTTATTAGCCAGTAAGCCCCAGACCACACAGGTAACTAGATAAGATATAGGGCATTATTATTTATTAGGCTGTGAGCCCCAGACCACAGACCACCAGACTGGCAGATTCAGTGCAGGCAGCAGTGCAGCACCAGTGGACTATATATAGCCAGTGACAACAGCAGCAAGATACAATATTTATTTTGTGGATAGTTACACTGGTAGGTAACACAACAAGTGGCGTCAGCAAACCGGAGTTATTTACTGCGATATATGTAACGGCAGCGGTGGCAGCAAACTGGATACCCAGATATCAGCTGGTTGTCACTAGCCAGTGACAACAGCAGCAAGATACAATATTTATTTTGTGGATAGTTACACTGGTAGGTAACACAACAAGTGGCGTCAGCAAACCGGAGTTATTTACTGCGATATATGTAACGGCAGCGGTGGCAGCAAACTGGATACCCAGATATCAGCTGTTTGTCACTAGCCAGTGACAACAGCAGCAAGATACAATATTTATTTTGTGGATAGTTACACTGGTAGGTAACACAACAAGTGGCGTCAGCAAACCGGAGTTATTTACTGCGATATATGTAACGGCAGCGGTGGCAGCAAACTGGATACCCAGATATCAGCTGGTTGTCACTAGCCAGTGACAACAGCAGCAAGATACAATATTTATTTTGTGGATAGTTACACTGGTAGGTAACACAACAAGTGGCGTCAGCAAACCGGAGTTATTTACTGCGATATATGTAACGGCAGCGGTGGCAGCAAACTGGATACCCAGATATCAGCTGGTTGTTGTCACTAGCCAGTGACAACAGCAGCAAGATACAAAAGTGGATACACTGGTAGGTAACACAACAAGTGGCGTCAGCAAACCACAGTTAAAAATTTAATTACTGAGTCTGCGATATCTAACGGCAGCCAGTGGTGTCAGCAACAACAACAACTTAATTATTATTTTTTATATTTTTATATATTTTTAATTTTTTTTTTATTTTTTTTATATACTCTGAGAGGTAGGTACAAGGTAGTGGCACTGGCAACAACAGAGGTGACTGCCTGGTAGGTGTTTACAACCATATAACAGGTAGCCAGGCAGCACAAAAACCCTCTCTGGCAGCACAATAAAAATTATTAAACCCCCCTCTGTCTGTAGTATTCTGTAGCAGGCTAGCAGCAGCAGTGACACAATTAGAGATGAGCAGGCTATAGCAATATAGAAAGAAAACCCCCTCTGCGGCAGTACAATAAACCCCCCTCTGTCTGTAGTATTCTGTAGCAGCAGCAGTGACACAAATTACAGATGAGCAGGCTACAGCAATATAGAAAAAAAAATCACTCTCCAGCAGCACAATAAAAATGATTAAACCCCCTCTGTACTTGCAGCTCTTTAGCAGCAAGCAGCACAGTGACACACACAACGCTCCAGCAAACCCCCCTCACGGAGCAATAAATAAAACCCCCCTCTCTGGCAGCACTGCTGCCTGCTCTGCGTCGCCCCACAGAATGAAGATGGCGGCGGCGGGTCCCGGCTTTTATGTAATCCGGATCTCGCGAGAATCCGACGTCACCAATGTGACGTCGGGCCTCGATTTCGGCTCCGGGCCTGCGCGGGAGTCCGCGGACGTCCTGGATCCGGATTCGGATTCAGGACGTCCGTGCGGATCCGGATCTCGGAGATCCGGACCCGCTCATCACTAAAAATAACAGAGAACATCTTGTGCAGTGCAACTGGCCAGGGGGTAAAACACAGCACAACAGCAGTAGGTTGATGCACTGTCGGCTGTGAGGATATGGGGTTCTTTCTATCAACCAGGCACTGAGCAGATGAAAGCAAAATAATGGTTTATTTTTACTGCATACAGAAATAGATAATACACAGGAACAAGAGGTAAATTAAGCACATAATAATATGAAGGTTTTGGTGCAAACAGGCATTACGAGTAGAAGATAAAATTCTACAACAATTCTATAGAGGATTTAAACACAAATTAACTATCTCTGATCCACACAGCAGTGATTTCAAATTAGTCCAACCAATTTCACAGAGTTCCACACAGTGGAGCTACAGTATCTCTGGTCCACACAGCAGAAACAGCAGATAAATCCAGCAAATTCCACTTGGTTCTACACTGCAACCCTAGGAGTATATTTGTATAAGTCCACAAACTACTGGAAGCTCCACATAGCATAGTTGTTGAACCCATACACAGTAAATGATATTTCTACAAGATTCCTTGACAAAGTCTAACCCCTTAGCCAAGGACAGTGACTAACATTTGGAGCTGACCTATGCAAGCTCTTTTAAAACCTTCCAAATTCCCCCAATGCTGTGCTCACCTGGGCCCTTATTCTGATCTGTGCGGCCAGATCAGAATATGCGGCCAGAACCGTGCAGGCGAATCCCCGCCTTCCATACGGATCGCCACCTCCGTCCGTACGCGGATATGTGGCGGTCCGCATGAAAGTGGACGGGGATACGCCTCCTCCATCTTGGGAGCAGCCCCTGCATTCGATGGTCGCCGAACATCGAATGCAGGGCCGCACGCTCCACCAGCGCCCGCCACCCTAGACCACACGGACACTTGTCCGTATGAAATCATGTATGGGGGCGGGCAGCTGACATCCGGCGATGTCAGATGCCCGCCCCCTACACATGCGTCACGGCTTCATTACCATGCATACGCCCTGCGTTTGCATGGGAACGCCCATGAAACGCGGGGCGTATGCATAGGGTAATGAGGCTAAGTAGCCCTTCACGCCCCTCTCCGCCCCCTGTGCGGCGTCTAAAGAATAGGTACGGCGAAACCGCCTGCACATGTGCAGAGTGACCTCTGCACACGCGCAGTCGGAAACCATCGGCGGTCCGACCGCATGCGGAAAAATCCGCACCGATCAGAATAAGGGCCCTGGTGAATTTGCACACTTCCCTGATTGGTGGGTTTCCTAATCAGGTCTCTTAATGCTAAATCCCACATCTGTCCTTCTCCTGATATCCACATGGTAGGTCAGGATTTGAGGTGTCTGTTAGAGTCCAGAGATGAACAAAGCAGAGCAAATAGAAGGAACAATGACAGGGAAGTTGGAAAATCCTGGGAATTCCTTGTGGGAAGTTTCCTGATGGTTGCTTCCTTTGTGACCATATAAGGATAACAGATGAGTACAGGCACATCACTGATAGCTTGCAAGCACCTAACATGTTTCCTCATACACAGAATGGCATTCCCCTAACATAACACAGAAGCATAGCAGCACTATGCACTAAGCATGCTCACACCAAGCGTCTGTGCATGCACAGGGGCTAAACATCGCTCCCCTTTGCAAATGCGCTGGGGAGTGATCTAATCAGAATAACCCCTTATGTATATCCTTGCACATTAATCATAATACAGTATGTTCTATTTATCATGTAATGCATCTCACTTGCTGTAAGATTTTAAAATGTGTTATAATTATTTTGTACATTAATTTGCAAAGTATGTATTTAAATAATCAACATAGAAGCATCAGAGTACAGTATTACATATATTTTTCAATGTGTTTTTTTTTTAAAATCCCATAGAGAGAATTTTCTGTTTCAGATCTGCTGTTCTTAAAACGATAATCCAATTATTTTGCTTGAATCTCATTCATATTAAAGATTTCAATCATTTTCTCAGCCTTGATGTTCTAACAGAAGTTCTAATATCAAAATGTATTGATAATCAATGAATGTAGTACTTATATCTGAATTTGGATATTAATTTATCTTATACCAAAGGGTATTTATCTTATGCACTTTATTTAGTATTTTAATGAGCAGAATACAGTTTTCAAGGCCTTTTAATAACTATTATATCTACAAAACTTTATTCTCAGGACCACCTTGTACTGTTCCGTATATCAGTGTGGCCAAGTAATGAAGAAATTAATCATGTAAACCATTCATACAGTACTGTATACAGTATATACTTCCTTATTCATTATTATTCAAAATACAAAATAAATCTTATTAGCTATTAATATAAGAAGATGAAAGTATGTCTGAGATAGACAAAGGGTTTTGGGGCACACTTTTGTATTAACAATGAAAGAAATGAAAAAAAAATTGTGAATTTAAGATATAACTTTTATCACACAAGTTAAGACATCACATTTTGATAGGCTAGGCATATAGGGTGACATTCTATGGAGTGAGATTTGTGTTTTTTGGTGAATATTAGTAAAAAAAATGGCGACATCGCATTTTTCCTTCAAATCGCGTATTTAATAGGATGCGCTAAGGGACGGATATCGCATATTATGTGCGATAACTCATGAGGACCAAAAGTGTGTGAAAAATTCGCTTTTTTATCGCATCCAGATGTTTTCGTACAGAAAAGTATACAAATCGCTTATTTAATGGGATGCGTTTTCGCAAATCGCACTTTTAAGGTGTCTAGTAATCGCACTTTTTTCAGACCAGGTTCTGTTGGGCGATTTGGCCAAGAACTCACTTTGGTCAAGTGCACAAATGGTTAATTTCAGCACAGGTGCCCTCAATTTCACTCAGAAACACCCCTACATATACCCCAACATTATTAAGGACACCTGTGAGGGTTTGAGACATGGAGATTTTGCAGAGTGGTTTGGAGTTGCTCATTTGTGATGTGGCCCATTTGGAGGAGCTGCGCAGGAGGGAGGAAGCTGCAAACCAGATCCAGGTAGCCCCCCGCCTACTGCGTACCCCACATATGTATCATGCTCGGCTGTACCTGAACTCCCTCTCGGATCAGCAGGTTGTGGGGATGTTTAGGCTGAACCGCAATAACCTGTTGGACTTATATGAGCAGATGAGAGATGATTTGGACCCTTTCGTGGGAGGCAACTATGCAGTGTCTGGGCTGCAGAAATTAATGTGTACCCTCTACTATTTGGCCACAGGCTCCACTCAGTCTGTGACCTCATGGTCCTTGGGGGTATCACAGCCCACTTTCTCTAAGCATTTTACTCAAGTGTTACTTGCTTTAAAGAAGTTGTGGCGGACATACATCAGATTCCCACGTTCTGAGTTGGAGTGGCAAATCCACAAGGTGGCTTTCTATAGACTCTCAGCATTCCCTCACGTACTGGGAGCTATAGACTGCACACACATTGGGATTAGGGCACCGCACGTGCGGGGCCACGTCTATGTCAATAGGCGTGGGCGGCACTCCCTGAACGTGCAGGTTGTATGTGATGCTCATCTGAAATCCTAAGTGTTGTCACAGGCTTTCCTGGGAACTGCCATGACGCCTATATTCTGAGACACTCAGCTCTCTGGAACTGATTTACCCAACAACAAATGCCAGAGGGCTGGCTACTTGGTAAGTACATTTTTACATATTACCCTCTCTGTCCTTATTTGTACCTGCTCAAATGTGTGTGTTTCCAGTTTCACAAGCATATTGCTGTTGTCCCAGTGTCTCCTGTTTGCACAATGCACATACCTTACCATATAAGGCAATAACTTCCTATCTGTGTTTTAGGTGACTAAAGCACTGGTATAATGAAGCCCATATTGCAACCCGCAATGTGGTGGAGCATACATTTGGCGTATTGAAAAGTAGATTCCGGTGTTTGGACCGGTCATCGGGTACGCTGCTTTACCACCCTGCAAAAGTAGTGATGATCGTCCAGGCTTGCTGCATGTTACACAACATAGCCCTGTCCCAACCTGCCTATGTGGAGGAGGAACATGCATCAGTAATGCAGGAAGCCCAACCTACCACACCTCGGGTAGTGAGGGGTACGCAGAGGGGGAATCTGGTGCGTTCACAAATCATCAGGCGTTACTTTTCTGGTAAGCACATGTGCCCTGTATTCCAACATGTACCTTTGCTGTAAATGTACTCATAAACAAATTATTTAGCAATACCATCTGTATCCACCCACATTTAGCCTAATACACAGAGCCCAATGGATGCAGCTGGTGGTGCTGACCTATCCCTTGCTGTAATCACCCTTGTAAGTACATTTGTAACATGTATGAATTAAGTTTGCTCTAAAACATGGCTCACCTGGTGTTGTGGAACTACACGTGCCAGCATGGCCTGACACACTATAACCATTACAGTCCAAACAATGAGTGCCAGAGCTTGCTGGAATATGTAGTTCCACAACCTTTGACGGGCTAGAAGTTACCCAACACTACTTTTCAGCAATCATATACCATTACACTATGTCATATTTCACACAACAATTGCTTTAAAAATAATACACAGACAAAATGGTATGCGTTTAGACATTTTTACTGCAGTATAGACATAAACAACCTGCATTTTTGTCACTCAAACATTCAAACTGTCGGGGGATGTAACAAGATGTACTGCATATTCGGTGCAAATTAAAAATGAATAAAAAATATGACCTATTTTCTCCCACCATCAGGCCACCCTAAACCACTTCTTGAAGCTGCACCCAGGCCACCCCGGGTCCTAATACTCCGACGGGGTGGGGGAGTGGGGGAGCCACTTACTGGGGTGCTAGATACACTACTCAGTGTAGATGCTGCTGCACCTATGAAATTGCCTTCCATCTGCTGAAGTTGTGCCTGCATACCTTTTAAGGCATTGGTCTGTGCTGTGCATGATTGGCTAAGTGCAGCTATACTTTGCGCAAGGCTGCCAATATGGCTATTCTGTTCCCTTACAGCAGAATTAAGATCTGCAAAACAGGTGTCAATGCTATTAGCAATGCGCACATGAGTACCTACACCAACCCGTACACTCCTTGAAATTTTTCTTAATTGAAGAAAAGTGTGACGCATGTACCCCTGGATGTTCCCAATTTACAGGCTTTGGGAGGCTATAAATTCAATTTGTTTCTCCTTGAAATTTACCAAGGAGTTAGCTACTTGTGCAGCAGAAGCTGCTGTATGGGGTGTGTTTGTGGGTGGGGGTGGGTTGGGAGTCACCCCACTTGGGGAAGATCACTCTGTGATGACGTCTGTATTTCCTCCTCAGCCGCAAAGGTCTCCATGGGTTCGAGAATGATGTCCATTTCGTCCAACATCATCATAGAGGATTCTGTTGGTTGTGTTCCTAGTTGTACAGTACCTATGGATACAGATGAAAAGGTAAATACTGATGCATATATAGGCCAGTCTCTCTTCAGTACTGTTTTTGAAAGGGCTTGAGATGCTGAACGCACATACCTAGGGGGATTATGTACTTACACATGTACCCCGATACTGCATGTAACATTGACATTAATAATAAGTGAGATGGCTAGGTCAGATTACATTCATTTCCGTTGCAATGTAGCAGCAGGAGATGTATGTAGTGTGAGATATTGTTGATGTGACATGGGCGTGTGTACTGTATGTGTAATGGCCTGTTTTTTGTTCATTTACCTGCTTCCACAGATTCTGCAGCAACGGGCCTTCTTTTCATTGATGCGTGAGCACTTCGGGACGGACAATCTGTGAAAGGAAAGATGGGCAGCCATTATGTACCTTGCAATGGATAAGCATTTATGGCAAAAATGCATTGAAATGACATTACTGGACAATACTTCCTTTGGTTAAGGACTACATTATTTAGTCCCCACATTATTTGACATATGTTTTTCACCTGAATTTTTAGTTAGCTATTATGTAGGATGGATTTTCCTTAGAAAATGTTTGGTGCATGGAAGAGGATTAGTGCTGCACCTTCACCTATCAGGCAATGTGACAATGATTCATGAAGTAAGGGGTAGAGTGACTAGCCTAGCCTTTTAATGTGGTATCTATCTATCTATATATCTATCTATCTATCTATCTATCATGCAGTTTAGCTATTAAGCAGTGACATGCAGAAGCCCTAGCACAGGGTAAGTATAGAATAACGCGCCTCGCCATGCCGGGGAGGACTGAACAGACATGGAACAAATTAATGAAAAAACCAACACAAAAAATTGGCAGCTTGTCAGCTAACAGGGAGAAATAAACGGAACCAGGCGTACATGACCTCACACAGGCACGGGCAGACCAGGAGATTTCCAGCAGCTGCAGGTGGGAAGAAGCAAGTTGGGACAGACTGGAGCAGACTGACAGGATTCTGGAACTGAATGGAAGCAGGCTGAGACTGCAGAAGGCCAGGGGAGGCTGCACTGGACTATGAACTGGGAGAAACAGACTAAGGACCAGCAGAGGGCTGGTAAGATCCAAACAGAGCAGTAACCTGACAGGTGGCCAACAGGAAACTGCAGTTACCTGCAAAAGGAACAGGAAACAATCACTGGCGAGGCAGTGCCACGGAAAATGCCTTAAGAAAGGCTCAAGTGATAAATCACCTGGGAAAGATCCAGCCTATCTCCCCAGTCCTAATGCTGCCAGTTGAAGCTGGGATAATGAGGTCATTATATCACAGCCTTATGCATAGAGCAGTTCAATTAAGACTGAGCTTCAAAGGCACACCACTGACTCACCACTGGAGGTCCATTACCAGAAACAGACTTTAAAGACCACAAAACTGACATGAAAGTAATGAGTCATAATAATGGCTCCTGGCAGTTTGAGCCCTCCTGGATTAAGGGGCCTGTGTGTACCACACACATTGCTGCCATTATAGGAAGGCCTATGACTGCTGCTGAATTGGAACTAACTTGCATAAAAAAATTCACAGTTATAAAGTGGTTTCCCAAAAAACCCACAATGGCATGCATTTGCAAAACTGACTAAATAATAGAATAAATGCAGTGCCAGATTTAATCGAGGTGTATGTCAAATGCACGTACAACAAATGTCACACTTTATTTATAGTGAACTTTGCTTTCCATATTGTTTTAATAAAATAAAAAACATCTCACATGCAGCAGGTGTAACCCACTTTCTACTGTATTTACAATAATGCACCTGTAAAATATGCATGAGCAGTGAAGAAAACAACAATCATCACAACAGGTGACTCCATAAACAACCAATAAGGTGTTGACTAGTACTTGCAACCATCATCATCTGCATCCTCATGGGTATTTGCACCAGTTCTATGAAACCTGCAATTGAAACAGACAAACATTCAGTATATGCATGTACAGTACAGTATCTTTGGGCCTTATTTTGGTTCATTCTTTCTGACAAAATCCTTCTTAGATGGGCAAAATCATGTGCACTGCAGGGGGGCAGATGTAACTTGTGCAGAGAGAATTAGATTTGGGTGGGGTTTTACTTCAAAGTGAGATCTATATTGCAGTGTAAAAATAAAACAGTCAGTATTTTCCCTGCACAGAAACAAAATTACTCACCCAAATCTAATTCTCTCTGCACATGTTACATCTCCCCCCCTGCAGTGCACATGGTTTTGCCCATCTAAGAAGGATTTTGTCAGAAAGAATGAACCAAAATAAGGCCCTTTATCAGTTTGCAATTACCCAAGAATGCCCATACAGCATTTTGGCTACTGTATGTTAGGCTAATTCAAATGTTTTATGCAAGCAAATTGACCTAAGCACATACTGTATGGGTGCTGCCTGTATTGCATGCAAGCACAGAACAAATTTATATATTGTATTCCAAGAAAACTATTGCATTCAGTGCTAAATATGAGTGGAACTCACCCTCAACATGTTCATTAAAAATGCTGTATGAACCCACTAGTGCCAAACATTGCTGGAGAAAAAGGGATTATTTCCTTTTATAAATGAATCGCTGGCTACAAACTTTATTTTATATCATCCTTTGGTTGCGTTCTGTTTAACTAATTTTAAGTGTTGTAATGCCCACTTTATAGTGCTTGTAAAACAAACACTAGTACACAATATTTCCATTATGCTATGCCATTCCCCTGCTATAGAAAGAAAGAAAATTACAAGATGAGTACAAGTAATAAAACACAGGGGGATGGATCCCAGTTTCACAACTATAGGTGTATTTACATAACTATATTTAAAGTGGTTCAAAAAAGATGTGAAAATAAAAAAAATTCTTTAATGGGGGAAAAAAAGGTCTTTAATGAACATGATTATTGGTAGCATCTTCATCTGTGTTCTTCCCATGGCTTTGCTTCTTCAGGAGCTTTTCTCTGCTCCTCAGCTGTCAGCCCTTTAATAATGCTAGCACCAGGGGGCAGGGCGATGATGCGGCGAGCCATTATAGGCTGGCCGCTCTCTACATCGCAAGCTGATGCGGACCATTGCAGCCGCCACCGATGATTATGATAATGGAAAACCCCGACTATGGGATTTGGACCACTGCCTCTGACTTGATTTCAAGTGCACCACCACACTGTGTGAACACATATATTGAAATGTATTTGTCCCCCTTGAAATGCGGTCATCCCACCAACCTGGCGGTTGCAGGCCCGATGCTAATATGTGGGTGGATGCACCTCTATGTGCGGCCTGGCCCTTAGGCGGCCATGCAGGAAACATTGTGTTTACCTTAGTGTTGAGGTAACAGTGTCTAAATACAACATAACAATAGCTTGATATGTACTTATCATGTCTAAAACCATGTTAGTAAACAGTGGGGTCATTATTAATGGAATGTGGTTATAGGAGAAAACAATTTAAAATCCTAAAACAGATGTATTTCAAGGCCATTTTTCATCACTGGAAATGTCAGGTATCCCAACTACAGTAGTTAAAGAATATAATAAAAATGACATTTGTCTGTAAACCCAATTTGTGCTGAAACACACCCAGTCCCAACCCCAGTAGGACTCCTAACCCTCACGCTTGGATACCCTGCACCATGATTATTGCTTGGAGGTGTATTGGCTGCAGCCAGTTGTGGGCTGGTGTGGTGTCGAGCCAGGAGAATTGTCAACTCTTTTGGGAGTCAAGAAGTTCCACCCCATTTTGGCCATTTTGGCCATTCTGCATTGTACCACACTTTGACTTGCATGTACATCAAGGTACTGTACATGTATCTCTAAACACCTAAGTAAGAGCACAATTTTGCAGCTAACAATTTACCTGTATATTTAGAAAGCAAATGCAACTTAACTTTATTTAAGCATCACAGCATACTGTACCAGAAACATTGTAATGCACTTTATGGTTCAGACTTTAATTTATCTTCTAACTTAATTGGTGCAGGTTTTACAGTAGTTCTACAATTCTACCAGTAAAATACAGCAAAATAAAATATGTGCTTGTTTTTTTTTAAATGTCAGCAGCAGATTTGATATTAACTGTATGTCCCATCAGGTGCCAGTAATTATAAAGGTGTCAATTAAGATGAAGAGTTTCTATTCCTGCATACCTTAATGTTTATATCTTGGCTTTATTTCAGAATGAAATTACCAACAGTTGGTTAGTTCTTCAATTTCCTAATGCAAAATGGTAGTGGTGATTTCTGTGTGTGTTGATAAATCTGTCATTTGCTGAAAGTTCACAAGCGCTTCTCCAGTACTTAGGATGCAGAACACATTTTAATAAATTTGAAAAATTAATTAAAGTTTCTTTGCAACAGATGGCGTAATGTGAAAAATATATAAAGTATCTTCCCTTTAAGTTGTAAAAACATAATAAATAACTGTGCTTTTAGCTGTTTTTAATTTACATACTCTAACTGGTGTTATAAAATTGGTACCATAGGTTAATTTCAATATTTTGTTTACATTTAATTAAGGGGGATAAATTATCAAAATGTTCATATTAGAAAGAAAAGTTTTATGATGAAATCAATGCATCTGCTGATTAGTTGTTTATTTTCAAATGTATAATACTTTAAAAAAGATTATGTTTATATGCTAGTTATAGTATATACTTGTTAAAAATGTTTTTTGATTCTATGCTGCTAAGGTTAATTGTCATAATCCATAAATGAAGTTAAAACTAAAATTCCCATGTGTCCGGACGTTACCTTAGGTTACATCCTTCTCCAAGGATTAATGTCTTCTTACATTGTGTATGTGTGTGTGGAGGGGCTGGCGGGGTTTCTGTTGTTAAGAAACCCCCCGCCACCATAACTGCAATGTTCCTGACTTCAACAGATCATGGATCTTGGAGAAAAATTGGGCAGTTTTGGGATCAGGTGACGGGATTGGAGGGGGCTAATTTTGGCTTGAACCTGCAGGTTTCACCGTTATGCACCACCAAAGGCTGGAGTGGGGTGATTTTTTTTTTTGTTAGTTAGAAACATAAAAGAAGGATCAATTTGAGGTGGTGGGGGGAGTGAGAGAATGCTTTATACTGTGTGTGTGTATATATATATATATATATATATATATATAGACAATGTCCGGCGGCACTCAGGAACTTGAAAGAAGGACACAGCCTCAGGCGCTCTTAAGCCAACGTTTCAATAAGTTTATCTTATTTTCATCAGGGCATGATGAAAATAAGATAAACTTGATAAAGGGCCACCAGCCCGAAACGTTGACCCACACAGCTTTGTGTCCATCGTTTGATTTATTATAAGTCTGCCGCCGTGCAGCTATACCAATCTTGTGAGTGACCTCGGATGATTTACCTATATATATATATATATATATATAGCGGGACGGGGCACGGCACTCCAAACAACTTCAATAAATCATGCAGACACGAGTATCATGTATAACGTTTCCATGCCTTTTAATGTGACATTTTCATCAGGTATCCTATTTTGGAGTCGGCACTCCTATATGATAGGTTGAGTAATACCTCAGTTGCCTTACTAGGTGTGTTACCACACAATGTATAGACAAGGTAGCAAGTGGTGGCACTCGGAGGATTTGTCAATGGAAACAAAAGACACACTTTAGTGTAGCAACGTTTCGGTCTTTAATATAGACCTTTGTCAAGTTCACAATAATAAGCAAACAGTCTTACCTATATAACCTTCACCACCAAGTCCTAAAGTCAATTCCAACAATTTGATGAAGAAGTGGATGGCAGGACCATCATACACCGTACTGTTATACATTAGCAATCTAGCTGTCTCAATTCCTTGTTCATGCAGAATATTAGTGTAAAGGCTTACTATGCCCAGTGTGCATAGTAAGCACTTATCGAGTAAGGTTCCCAGGTCTCTAAGTTTTTTGATGAGAGTTGTGGTTATATAGGTAAGACTGTTTGCTTATTATTGTGAACTTGACAAAGGTCTATATTAAAGACCGAAACACTTAAGTTTGTCTTTTGTTTCTGTTGACAAATCCTCCGAGTGCCACCACTTGCTCCCTTGTCTATATATATATATATATATATATATATATATAGTTGGGTGATGCCCGGCACTTCCTCCAACCTGAGGCAACTTGCTGGGGTGCCTTCTGAAAACCTTTTAGGGGTCCAATTACAGCATAACAACAGCGGCACTTCTCAGTCTTGCAAGGGTAAAAAGATTCCTTTATTAAGTCCTACAGCGTTTCAGGGAATGCTCCCCCGTCTTCAGGGACACAGGTATAAAATACAAGGCAGGCAAACAGACTCATGTACCTATTACAAAAACATACAATTAAAATAAATGAACGAGCAATAGTCTCTTTTACTGCCAATACATCAACGACCTCCTGATTTTTTTGAAAGGCAGTCTAGAAGTACTCATGGGGGATCAGTGATACCCATAGTAGCAAAATCCATCCTGTAAAAATAAAGTATGTAATAAGTGACTCAGGGGCAGATTTATTAAGCTTGGAGAAGAGATAAACTGGAGATAAAGCGGAGAAAAGTTAAAAGGAGATAAAGCACCAGCCAATCATCTCCCAACTGTCTTTTTCAAACACAGCTAATTGGCTGTGCTTTATCTCCTTTTACCTTTTCTCCGCTTTATCTTCAGTTTATCTCTTCTCCAAGCTTAATAAATCTGCCCCTCAGTCATTAATTACTTGGACGTAAAGATATCAATTAAACAGGGACAAACAGAAACATCACTATTTGCAAAACCCTCTGATAGGAACAACCTGCTGCATTTCTAAAGCTGCCATCCTGTGCCACTTAAATGTGGCCTTCCATACTCCCAACTGCTCTGCATCAAATGTATTACTTCTGACCTTACACTGGCCCAGTAGCAGATGGATGACATGACCAACAGGTTCCTGGAATGTGGATATAGCCCTCAATTACTGCTAAATGCTAGATCTAAGGTAGATGATATGCATAGATCAGCCATGTTAGCCATAAAAGAGACTGCACTGGCAAATCCCACATGGTCCCATGGATTTGCCAGTACAGTACAGCCAGCAAGGGTATTAATGATATTTCAAAAAAATCATGGCCTATTGTACAAGCAGACAGTTAATTGAAATTGTCGGATACCCGGTTGATGTCCTGTTATTGGTGAGGTACTGTAGAAACCTTAGTGATATACTGGTCAAAACAGATTACATCCTAGGAGACACCATCAGCACCAATTCTTAGGAATTTGTTTTTATTAAATGTTTATGCAGCACATGCCAGTTCCTTATCCCTGGTGACAATTCTCTACACCCCCTCACTGGTAAAAATTATATATTTACTATGCGTGTAACACCAAATTTGTGATTTACCAGTTAATATGCCCGTTAATTCAAGCGCTTCCTGTGTATCATATGAATATGCCCGTGTGGGCTGTCTTACATCGGTAAGACAGAATGAATGTTTAAGGAAGGCAAGTCAGCCCACCGTTCAGTCATTAGATCAACCATTAATAAAGGTGAAAGTGACCAACCCGCGGTGTGACGTTTTTGTCAGTTCCGTCACAGCTTGTATATACAGGGAGGGGACAGATCATCCAAGTTGATGCAACTAGAGACCCGCTGGATATATAAACTTGCCACCCTGACTCCTAGGGGTCTTAATGATCACATGAGTTTTATTTATTTCTTATAACTATGATACCGGCAGTGCATGTGATCGCCACACCAGAGGCGTAACTACTTTTTTTGCGCCCCCCCGCCGGACATTTCGGGCGCCCCCCCCCCCCTGAAATATTAACCCCCTCCTTACCCGTCCCCATTGCCGCCGGCGCTTCTGCCTCTAACCCGACACGCAGACCTGTGTCGGGTGACGGGCGGTCCCCGGCTCCAGTGCTAATATAATAAGAGACACTCGGAAAATGGCTGCCCCCATACAGCATTATGGGGGCAGCCATTTTCCGAGTGTCTCTTATTATATTAGCACTGCAGCCAGGGACCGCCCGTCACCTGACACAGATCTGCGTGTCGGGTTAGAGGCAGCGGCGCCGGCGGCAATGGGGTAAGGAGAGGGAGGGAAGGAGTCGGGAGCCGGGACCAGGTGGTAACTATAGTCCCGCAGACCCCCCAGGCGCCCACACCTGCCTAGCGCCTCCCCGCCACCGCGGGGGCTGCGGGACTATAGTTACACCACTGCGCCACACTCTATCCTATATATACATAGGCTATTAATTACACATGCAGGTTTTAATACCTACTTTGATTCATTTTCTGATTCCACGGACTCCCAACCTCATTTTACTCTTTATTAATTATGCTATATATATTGTTCATCTTAATGTGTGTTGTTCTGTTGTTTTTTGTTTTTCATTATTTATCATTTGTTATTATTTGGCCTTACATGTTCACTTGACTGTGGCATGAGAAGCTCATTCATCATGGTGGTGTCCTTCATATTGGCCTTTTTTCTGGTTCACTTGCAAAGGCAAATTCCTTCTCAAATAGACAAAACCATGTGCATTGCAGGTGGGGCAGATGTAACTTGTGCAGAGAGAATTAGATTTGGGTGGGGTTTTACTTCAAAGTGAGGTCTATATTGCAGTGTAAAAATAAAGCTGTCAGTATTTTCTCTACACAGAAACAAAATAACTCACCAAATCTAATTCTCTCTGCACATTTTACATCTGCCCCCCTGCAGTGCACATGGTTTTGTCCATTTGAGAAGGAATTGCCCATAGTCCATTGTTTGCTATATTGTTATGACAATATGTTGCTGGTATTATAGCTGTTTTGTTATAATGCTTTGTTATAATGATCCTGCATTTACCGTATGTGTGATTATCCCAATGTGTGCTGCATACAGTACGCTGCAGCAGCGCAACCAATTTATACTTATATAGTCACTAGGTCTACAAGCATTAGGTCGACAAGCATTAGGTCGACACCACTAGGTCAACATGCATGAAGGTTGACATGGCTAAAGGTCAACATGCAGGAATGTCGACATGGGCTAATTCAACAGGGTCATTAGGTCAACACAAACATTTGAGTCGACATGTGCCAACAGGTGGTATTTCATACCCTACTATCCACTAGGGTGTGGTGGGAGAATAAAATAATGTGCCAAGCATAGTGAGGCAGTGTGCCCCAAGCATGGTGAGTACAGCAAGTCATGCAAGGGGACGGTCTGCTACTTTCCAGTGTCCATGTCGATTGTGTTGACATTCCGGGAAAAAAAGTGAAAAATCCTATTGACTATCAACCTTCCCCATGTCGACTCAATGCTTGTGTTGAACTAATTACCCTGTCGAACCAACCCATGATGACCTTCATGCATGTTGTCCTAGTGGTGTCAACCTAATGCTTGTCGACCTAGTTGGTGTCTATCTAATGATAGGTTGGGTTGTAAGCTCCAAGCTCCAATTCTCTCACAAGCCAGTGGTTTTTTTTAAATAGCTGAGTGCTGCTGGAGGGGAAAGAGAAGTCTGCACTTTCCTTTTGAAGCGCATAGCTGCTGCACGGCCTGGTTCACCCACCATTGTGGAAATCGGGAAAGAGTTGTAAGCAACACAACAAGGGGCATTAGGTGTGCAACAGGGAGAGCCCCACAGACCTTAATCTGGCCCTTCCGGCATTATATCACTTTAGTTAATAAGGGTCCCCACAAGTTTGCTGTCCAGGGCCCCAACATACCTTAATCTAGCACTGATTGTATCCTAAATGCTGTTTTTTGTTTCTAACCATTGTTTACTACTTTGGGGGGTATTCAATCCCACCAGTAACAGTCCGAATTGTTGAGCATTTGTTTTTCTCATTTTGCTCGACATGAAAATTTAGTTCGATAAATCGAGTTCTCGCCTATTCAAACTGTAATTTCAATCCCACCAGTAGCAGTCCGAATTGTCGAGCATTTGCATTTGTTTTTCTCATTTAGCTTGACTGAAAATGTAGCTTGACAAGTTGAGTTCTCCCCTACTCGACAAGTCGAGTTCTCCCCTAGAGAGGAAAGTGCCAATTGTGTCAGAGATAGGCTCCATTTTTGTAGCCAATGATATGAAACTAGATATCTTGTTAAAAACGCAAATTCTCCTATAAAAACCATTTCCAAATCAGCAGACTGCACAATGCTGGTATCTCCCTAAAGTCTCAGTACAGTGAGAGCTCTGAGGTAAACATAGTGCACTGTGGGAGAAGTAAACAAAATAATGGCAACAAGAAACATTGAATCCTGGGTAATTCTGCCCCAGCATGGATACAAGGACCTAAACATAGGTGTTTGGTCAAATCAGAATTAGACACAAATAGACATGTATACAGAAGACTTTAAATGGGCAAAATCCAGCACAGTGAACATGAAAGGTGAGCAGAAAAAAAGTGAATAATTCTTATATGGCAAATGGAATAATTTAAACAAATGCATATTAATACAAGCTAAAAAACTGATGCTGACAATAGAATAATGGAATAAAGCATACCATATAATCATGCAGCAAATGGAAAATGAAACAAAAGAGAGATATTTAGCAAAATACACAAAGACAGAAGTCAAAATAACCCTACAAACATTAGGGAATCCTGCATATACACTTAACACAATTTTTGGACATGCAACAAGAGAAACTCCCATGTCACGACAGAAAGAATTGTCGAGTTAATTTTGAGGGAAGAGTGATTTCAAACAGTCGATGTCAAATGTACTCTTTGACACTGAATAGACTGCAGGAATTATCTTGACAGATTTTACCCAAAATAACTCGACAATTCGAGAAATGTTCAACTCGACAGTTGAGGAAACCAAAAACCAAATCAGACGAGCTCTGCTCGACAAGTCGAGAAAACTAGACAATGAATAGGTGACCTCATAAAAATCCAACCTCTCGTCGAGAAAACAACAAAGCTCGCCAAAAATAATGAGCTCGACAGACATTGAATACCCCCTTTGACTGTCCCTGGATAATTAAAATTATGAATGATTTCCTTTGAGTATGTCCTCAGGTTGATTTCAGCGCCAAATGTACCAAATGATTGATTGTGAAACTGTTCCATAGTTAATTAAGTTGTGTGGTGTAAAAATGTTCATAATTTTGTGTTGTAATAGATGCTGCTATTTGCAGAGTATCCAGATGGCGTAGAACATAAATTGAGAAGAATATAACTAATGTGACACTCCTTGGACAGCCTGCCTACTTGAGAGCTCTCTCTTTAAATTACACAGCTCACTCTACAGAGATCGGTGCACATTCTTCAAATATATTATATTGCAATATAAATGGTGCACAAGTTGCATATAGAACTGTTTTAGATCATACCACCATTTGACAAAACTTTGCGCCAAGCTTAGCGAGGCTTATACAAAAAACACTGTTAACCCACAGTACAGTAATGAATTCAGCCCAAGATAATACAGACAAAGCCGGCACCAAGACTTCAGAACATGCACATATACAAAAAAATATGTTAGTTGGGCTCCCACTAAGCTATTTGCTTCGTTTTCTGCGTCCCCTCGCCACGCTTCGGGCTTGGTGGCTCGCTGCGCTTGCCACACTATATAAAATCAACTCCATGCCGACATGGATAGTGGGGGTATGAGCTTACTAACTATAGTGGGCGCCCAAATAACAAGTACCAAAAAAAGTTTTTCTGTACACCCACTGGCAATTTCACAATTTACTTACACAAAATTAAAACTGAAGTGTGTCAGATCTTGAGTGGTATTCATTTAATCTAAAACAAACTCAAAAGGACAGACCATAGTGCAATATTGTCTGGATAGTGGGAAAAAAATTATCCATCAATTCACTCACATTTCCATAATATAAATGGGTATCTTTTTCTGCTCCCCGTAGATTGGTCTTCCTTAGTGTATATAGTGTATTTAGTGCAACACTGTTTTTTTTTAAAAGAACAATTTGCATTTATCACACACACTCACATGGATACAATATAACCAGCGTAAAACACCTCAGGGTAAAAAGATCCAAAAATACGGGAGACAAAAAGCATAGGGGTCCCCCGTATTTCTGAAACTAGCCCCGGACTCTTGGACCGGTCCTGGTTCCAAAAATTTTGGGGAAAAAATATCATCTGGGGGTCCCCCCGTATTTTGAAACCAGCACTGGGATCTAACAGCCCGCGGTGTCATGCCACAGCCGGGGGACACTTTTTATATAAGGTGCCCCAGCTGAAACATGAGCACCGTGGCTGGTCAACCTTGGAAGGAGTACCTGGAGGAGTGGGGACCCCCCAATAAAGGGGTCCCCCCAGACTTCACCCATCCAGGGCTGAAGCCAGGGGCTGTCACCGGCGTCCGTGGCCAGTGGACACCGGCCTGATAGGGTTAAATCTCACATACCTAACATTGCTTTATGCAGGAGAACTACAAGTGCCAGCAGACCTCCCCCACATGCTGGGACCACAAGTCCCAGCATGAGGGGCATTAATGGGCCCGCTGGGACTTGTAGTCCACCTGAAAAAAGAATGTTAAAATAAAACACACACACATAAAAGTATAACTTTATTTCACACACAAACACACACCTCACTTTTACACCAATACACCGGCTTTCTCCAGCGCGACAGAGGCTGATAGCGTCTTGGGCTTATGCATCTCCATGGAGATGCATAGCTCAGCCAATCAGGGCTGAGCATTGTGTCTCCATGGAGACGCATCGGCAAATCACGCTATCAGCCTCTGTAGTGCAGGAGAAAGCCGACTCACACGCTGTCAGTGCGGTGTGTGAGCTGGCTGTGCAGGAGACAGATAGCGCCCCTGTCCTTTACCGCACACTGGCTCCTTAATACATGGGGGGAGAAGCGGTATCAGTAAACATAACATGCGCTGATACCCCTTCTCCCCCATAACAACCGGTCATACATCTGCCCCATTGTGAGATACAGTAGCTTAATGAACACAGCACTTTGAAATAGATTGTTTGAAACACAAAGTTTTTACACAAATTTTTTTACATAGCCTTTGTGGGCTCGCTGTGCTTGCCATGCTGCGGGCTTGGCGGCTCACTGCACAGGTTCTATTGGACACCCACGAGGGAGAAATGCCCCTGTAAGTTGGGATCCCGACTGTCAGCATTTAACAGTCGGGATTCTGATGTCGGCATACTGACTGTCGGAATCCCGACTGTCAGGGGAGTCATCCGGGAACCCACTTGGGATGGGTCTCTTCAAAATAACACATGTCAAAGGGGAATTCATACAAACTTTATGTTAATAACTGCAGTAGTTATTTAAAGCTAGTGATGCTTAGTAAATTATGTCTTAATTTGTGTTTATTCTCATGAGTAAATTTAGCCTTTTGTCTTCTTTTAGACAAAGCATCATCTACAGTATATCTTGTTTGCTGACCTTGGTCACAGTCTAGGAAATGATAAAGTAGATTATACTGTACAGTATATGTGCTTTATTTTTCTATCACTACAAATCATGTTTATTGTCCTGCTATGTTCCTTTGATGTCAATAAGATCGTATTGTATTTTTTTATTTAATCCTGTTCAATTTATATTCCTCAATTTGATAAGTACACTTTTAATAAGGACTTTCCATTAGTTTGTTGCTTATTTACTACTGTATGCTTTGCAATAGTATTTCTCATGGTTCAATTCCAAGAACAATATAATTTTGGAAACAGACAATACATTCCGTACATAAACATATAGAAAATTACTTCACATTTTAGATATTAAAATAATAATCTTGAACTCATGTTCGGAAGATGATATTCTCATAGCGGTGGTTACCCTAAAGATTTCACCTTTGTAACCTAAAAAAAAAAAAAACGTGACATATTACAAACCTGTCTTATATGGTCACAGAGGCCCTTATTCTAGTTCACTCTTTCTGACAAAATCCTTCTTAGATGGACAAAATCATGTGCACTGCAGGTGAGGCAGGTGTTACTTGTGCAGAGAGAATTAGATTTGGGTGGGGTTTTACTTCAAAGTGAGATCTATATTGCAGTGTAAAAATAAAGCAGCCAGTATTTACCCTGCACAGAAACAAAATGTCTCACCCAAATCTAATTATCTCTGCACATTTTAAATCTGCCCCCCCCCCCCCCCCTGCAGTGCACATGGTTTTGTCCATCTAAGAAGGATTTTGTCAGAAAGAGTAAACTAGAATAAGGCCCATAGAGAAAACAAATACATTCTGACTTGAGTGAAAGTGTTTTTTTTTATGCCTTACTAGTTTATGCATTGAACACATACTTAGTTTCTAATTAGAATATAATTAAATGTCATGTTTTAGCCTAGGCAATTATAATTAGGTGTTTACAATAGATAAGACGAACTGAATGAGACTGACATGCTTTCATTAACATAAATATATATATTACATATACACTGCAATAGCTGAACAACAGCATATAATGAAAAAGTGGTGGGAGTAAACTGTTTCAATGGCTTATTCATTAATCGTTACCACTGCTGTAAAGCTACTGAAAGGTAGAAAAATTGTAGCCATCATACAAAGATAACTCTTCAAGGTATCAGCATCTTCTGGGACTGTATTTCTGCTAATTAATATAATGATGAACACTGACTGTATGTCTAAGATTGGGTTTTGTTATGTTGTTTATGGCAAATGAACTACTGTATACAGTAAAATTCCATGCTCCTAAATTAATCAAAACAATTTCACAAACAGTGAAGTGTATATGAAAAATAAGGATCATTTAAAAAAATCTAAAATAAAGATAAGGATCTTATAGGTCCTGAGTTTCCTCTAAAACTTTCTTCCTTACTCTTCCATATAAAGTGTTGGTGACCCCAAATTAACAGGGTGATTATTGTTTTTTTCACTATACCCGGAATATAACAGGCAAAATAGGATTGTTTAAAATTTTACTAATAATCATATGGCATCCCTAACTCAGATGACACCTGGCACAGAAGAACATGAAGGTGCAGAGAAAGGGGGTGTGGCCTCATGGGTAGGGGGCGTGGACTCAGACAAATGTTTTTGTCACTTTGGGTCTTGAATATGTGGGCTGCCCCCAGAAGCCAATTAAAAGTGGCATCACAATTAGGATGTGAGGTGCACCCAGTTGTCACCCGCTGTCTTATACCAGCTCCTGCTCAATGGCATAAGACAGGTGCTTTACTGTGACATTACATATGGAACCTGGCTCCTGGCAATGTGTAGAAGCCGGCATTTCAAGCATAGCACTCTCTGTGGGCACCTTCTAGACCCCAAGAAAAAAAGGGGGATTGGGTTGTAAGGCAATGTCCTCTCACAAAGCCACACCCACTCACATGAAGCCACATCCCCTTTCTGTAGGAGCAAGTGATGTCCCTGCCATTCAATATTCAGTACTGGCTCCTCCACTGTGACACATAATGTTACAGTGTAATTCCATTTTTTGTCACAGAACAGACAGCATTTTCGTGATAATCAGTAGTATCCCCCACCCCATAGTGATGATCCTGTATTAGGCTTATTTACTAAGATGGGAGTTCTACTGAAAATGGGATTTTGACCATAGCAACCACATAGAAGCTACTTATTATCTATTTAGCACCTTCTAGAAGATAATACTTTAGCTAGAATCTGAGTGATTGCCCATAGCAACAACCCATCTTCACTAGAACTCCCATCTTAATACATTTATCCTTATGGGTGTTATATTTTCTGAGAAAGCAAGGGAGTAACTGCCATAGATGTAGGGAGTGCCACTATGGGGCCAGAGCTGAGTGGGGCCACCTTCCCTGTCACAGTTATATGTGTTCTATACAAGCTTGTTACGACCATAGGTGAAGGGTGTGCAGCTTCCATGGGTCCCAGAGCTGAATAGGACCCAACTTCTCTGTATGGGACAGATATATCAAGCTTCAAAAACTGATAAAATGGAGAGTGATAAACAGCCAGCCAATCAGCTCCTACCTGCCATGTCACAGGCCGGGTTTGAAAAATGACAGGTAGGAGCTGATTAGCTGGTTGTTTTTCTACACTTTATCACTTTTTGAAGCTTGATACATCTGGCCCTATGTATCTCTATCAAATACATTTATCATTACATAAGGAACTTTATCAACTTTTGCTATGGGGCCTACACAAATCTACTTTTTCTGAGGTAAACAAAGCTGCATTTACAAGAGAGATGCAGGGTGACTCACTCTCCAATAAAATCCTCATGGCATCTGCTAAGCTAAATAGTAGCTGTGCATGTACAGTACAAAACAGGTCACTTAGCTGTACAAACATTGGCAAATGTACCTCTGAATCAAGCCCTACATTTGGAGTGCGTACTATGGGGGTTATTCAGACCTGATCACAGTTGTGCGAACTCGCAATCCAATCGATTAGAGTGTAAAAATTTATCTAATCACAATCCCCTCGCAATTTGATGGAGAGGAATTTGGAGGTGGTAGCCTGTCATTTTCTGGTAGTGTCAGAAAAAAACAGGCATGCCCAGGCATTTTAAGGGAGGGTGTGTGACATCATCACTGGCCTAGATCAGTCTATATCTGTTGCATAGTTGTGGAAAGGTCAGACTAACTCAACTTTGCACAGACTGGGAATATCATTTGATGGTGAGGGAATTGTTATGGATGTGGAGCAGGATAGCGGATAGCAATCTCATTTTAATTCAGTCACAGTCATCTGCGGTTAACCACACGCATTCACTTAAAATGTGCAATTGAGCAATCAGGTCTGAATCAGGCCCTATGCACAGATGGAATCAATGCTTCCCACTAAATATTCCCCTGTCATCCTCTCTGAAATGTTAATACTCAAGCAAAAGATACATCACACATCACAACCAGATAAGACGATGCCTTATTATCGATAAACTGTACATGCATACAGCCCGTAGTACGCATGCGCAATGCTGTCCTCCAATGAAATGTTGCTACTTTTTCTATGCGCAATACGTTTGCAAGTTGATTGAAAGGAAGTAGGCATCTGGAGGTGGAAACCGGCCGTTTAGTTTTAAGAAAAATGCAGGCGTGCTTAGGAAAATGCTGGGAATATCTGGGAAAACTCTAGGCGTGCCTGAGCATTTTAGGGGAGGATGTGCGACGTCAGCTCCAGGCCAGATATGCCTTTATTTATCGCACTGCCGACTAAAGCTGGTTTCACATTGCAAAAACCTGCTTTCAACTCGTTTTTGTAAACGTTTTTTTAAATAGGTCAAAAGACAGTTAAACCCCTTTCATATTGCATGTTGTAAAGGTATATTGCAGTTTCAATACCATTTTTGTACCTTCAGATTCAACCCTTTTCACCCATAGAAAGACATTCAATGTCAATTTAAATGTTTTTTTTCCTACTTGTGGACGGGGATCATGTGTGGTTATCATTTGTAGCAAATACCGATTCTGAGCTGTTCAGACTGCAGGGAAAACGGCTCAGAAACGTGTAGGATCCTGCTTTTAACACGTTTCAAAATACCGGTATTTTGTAACCGGTAAATTGATTGTGGAGCTTTCACACTACAGCTGGTAACGTTTTAAAGCAGTTAAAAATCGGCAATATGCCGTGTTAAAACTGCAATGTGAAAGGGGCTTCAGTCTCTCGCTACTCTGAGATGACTTTATCTTATTTCTATATCAACATCTCACTTCCCCACAAAGCCATGCCTGTGTAAGGTGGTCTAGATGTCCGGGGGATCAGCATATTACCCACTGGACAGGGTGTGCTATTATTTATTATACTTATATTACAAATAATTATTTTTTTTAATTGGTGTAATGCACACATATGTTATGTTAAGTGTTTAGCTAGAGTAAATTACAATAAATAATATTACAGATTTTTAGTGCAAAATAGTTAAAACCATATATTGATTTTAGTAATACAACATGCCAGTTCATTTAGCTTCATTGCTTCTTCTGCAGGATTATTTTTACTCAGCATGGGGGCAGGGAAACCTGTCTGTTCTGACTTGAATATCTGATCTTTCCTTGCCATCGCTGTGTTCATAAAAGGATGTAACACTTGCATATCCAGTGATTAGACACATATACGTACTCCAGAGAGCATGTGTCTCTGCCGCATAAATGTTGACACCAGAACAATGATTTTCAGCACATAGATCCCAAGTCTAATCAAATTTCTGTAATATCAGCATGTGACCTTTTCTCTTATTAGTATGTTTATGCATTGAGGAGTCCCCCGATCCCTTACCACTTTGTGCATTTATATGCTGCCTTGAGCCTAGTTATTTTAACTTTTCTTAGCAATAATTGAACATGATTAGATTTGAATATAAAGTACGATGACTGTAACAAAAGAGTATGTTTGTTTTTTTGTTTTGTTTTTTAATTAAAAAACAACAAAGCAACTTGAAAGATTACAAAGTGCTTCAATCATGGAACATGATAGCAACATTATTCGTTTTCTTTTTTATGTAAATGGTATTTTTGTTCATTTAGCTGTAATGCTGTAATGTGCAGGATGCATTTTTAATAGATAAATAATACGCAATCTAAGTGGCAAGAAAAGGTTGGTGATTAACCCATTAGTTCATTAGATTTTTAGTTAGTTTAGTTTTTGCTACAGTACTAAGGCACATATTTTAAATATGTAAAAATTAAAATGACAGTGTCTGATTCCCTGTTCTCACAACCATGGGACATGGCAGCACCAGAAAGGTTATTGAAGGCACTATGACAGAGAATGGATTATTGCACTGCGGTGTAATAAAGTGGTTAAATTATTAGCAAACTAAAATTTTGTATGGTGTGGCACAGGTTCGATTCCAGAAGGCACAGCTGTGAACGTGATTAAGTTACTGAAATGCACCATCAGGGCTGGACTGTCTATCTGGCCCTTCTGGCAAATGCTAGAAGGGCCGATGGCCAGGTGGGCCGATATTCGCCATCCTCTTATTTGAACTAGTCTGTCAGCTCAGCACCGCCTCTTCGGTCAGTGTCCCTGTGCTGAGCAGACAGCCTGAGCCACGTCATTTGCATATGACATCATGATGCAGCTGCGTCATGACGTTATGATGCAACCTTGACTGAGCCTCCCTCCTCCAGTCTGAGTGGTGCTGGCTTTTGTGGGGGATGGAGGAGCTGAATGGCATGGGGGAGAGGTGGAGCAAAGAGGCATTGCTGCATTTGTCTATGTGATGTCCGACTACATGACACAAGCCGCCCACCGCTGCCCACCTTAAAAGTTCCCGAACTGCACAGGAAGTGCTGAGCAGCTGGGCAGGCCAGACACCATCTGAGAACATGGCGCAGAGTGGACACATCGGGACGCCCAGTGGCGGCACCTCTAAAGACTGTATTGACCACCCCTCTCAAATGGCCGGCTGTGGCTGCTGCAGGCTGCACTGCAGAGGAGAGGACTCAGGTGGCAATCTGGACCGGCCCACCGGGAAATGGTCTGGTTTCCCAGGGGGGCCAATCCGACCCTGGCTCCTACCTGCCATGTCACAGAGTGTGTTTGAAAAATGTCAGGTTGGAGCTGATTGGCTGGCTGTTTATCACTTCTGAAGCTTAGTGCATCTGGCCCTGGGAGAGTCCCCTTATATTTGTAACTCAAAGATATGGCCGCTGACCCTGCTATCAGGGTCGGTGCTGGCGTCATCCTATGCGGCTATGCTGCGGCCGCATAGGATGACGTCACCTGACTCCTGCATCAGCGGGGACCTGGAGATGGCCAGGACAAGGAGACCCTGTGTGGCTGGACTCGGCATATGTGAGTAGTGCAGTCCCTCTCACCCCCCGGCAGCAGTATCTGCCCTCCCAACCCCCCGGCACAGCGTTGGTGGACCACCCTCCCACCCCCCGGCAGCAGCAGTTGTGGACCACCCTCCCAGGCCCCTGGCAGCAGCATCCGCTCTCCCACCCCCGGCAGTAGGCGAGCACCCCCCAGCCCGGGAACAATTTGCAAGCAGCAGGCCCCCCACTTCCGAGCACCCCCCCCCGGCAGCGGTAGCGCGAGCAGCCCCCCCCTGGCAGCATAAGCACACACCCCCCCTGCTTACAGATTGTTCCCGGGCCGGATCGCTTTACCAATCCGCCCCTGGTAGGAGCTGATTTGCTGTTTATCACTCTCCATTTTATTACTTTTGAAGTTTGGTGCATCTAGCCCCCACTCTTTAAACACAGTGGGCCAGGCTTCTGATGCTATCCACTTCCTGACCGAAGTTGGCAGTGTAGAGGATGTATTACTCTGAATTGTGTAGTCGTAGACCCACTGGTTTGTCCAGGTGCAATACCACTTCTTTATTTATTTTGATCCCATCTCAGAATCATGCCTTTTATACACAGTAAACTGTACTTTCTTTTCCTATTAATTCAATGATCTGCATAACTAGACAGCAGTGTCATGTTTTATTTTTTTAAAGATATTGTAGCTTAGAACAGGGGTAGCCAACTCCAGTTAGCTACCAACAGTTCACATTTTCCAGCTCACCTCGCAGGTACACAGGTGCACTCATTACTGACTAACACATTTTAAAAGATCCACAGGTGGAGCTAAATACTTCACTCTGTGAGGAGACATGGAAAATGTTAACTGTTGGTAGCTCTCGAGGACTGGAGTTGGCTACCCCTAGCTTAGACTAATGCAGGGAATTTATCTTTTGCTGCATTTTGCCAAATCCCCAAACCCAATTATTGGGATTACATTGTTGGATTTCCCATATCCCCTGACCTTGGTATTGGGGTATTAGGCAATTGATCCAATTCCTTCCAAATGCATGGGACTTTTTAGTCATTTTGGAAGAAGTCAGCCCCAGGTGAAGGCTAGTATGTCCTGTTGACCACCACTGATGAAAATTAATCATTAATGTAGCTTTCACATCACATAAAACATTTTGAAACGTTTTGAAAAACTGTAATTTTAAATGGTATTTTAAACAGGTCTAGTGTTCATATTGCAGCAGATTACCATTTAAAAATACAGTTTAAGTACAATTCACATCACCGGTCAAGCCGTTTAGCCTCTGAACACGTTTCTACCCACAGCTTATTTCCTGGTTCAGGGAAGGGACACAAGACAAGGGACAGCCTATCACAGTGCTCTAACCTTTATTTTTTACTAAATACCATTTCAGTGCCATTCAGACAGCACAAAAAACGGCTCTGAATTGGCTTTAAAACGGGTAGGACTCTGCTTTTTATACGTGTTGAAATACCAGTTAACTTTAAATGGTATTTCAACTATGACACTTTCACACTGCAGCCTTAAACGTTTTAAAAGGCAAAAAAAGGCAATATACCGTTTTAAAAGTGTGATGTGAAAGCTACATAAGAGTCCCTAACAAGATAAACAATATTCCATGTATTTATTTATAATTAATACATTTTAGCAAAGAAAAAATCAGTGACAACAAAAATACGATGCATTGCCAATCACTCCACTGTCTTATTGCATTACATTATGAAATAATAAAGAAATCAATATTTAGTCAAAAAGAGCACATGATAAATTAGAAAAATTAACCCTGTACCTTAAATTAGCTAAATAAATGTGCTTTGAATAGAAGAAATATTTAGTGTGGCACAATTACACTATGTTCACTGAAGGTTCAATATTGATAAGTGGACAACATGAACATGTCAAAATATTATGATTGCGGCTAAAATGTATAATATAAGTTTTTGTTTCATATTTCATAAATCTTATTTTATTTAAATTTTATTTTCTATTAAAATTGAGTGCTTTTTTATTGTTTGTGATATTATATATTAATATCAATAAAATATGAGATAATGTGTTTCGTTCTTTGAGCAAGTTGTTTTAAAATTATTTTAGCTGTGCAAATTAGATGTCGATTTTACTTCAGCACAAAATAATTAGATTTGAATGCATTTCCAGTTATCTGTTAGGAGACATATATGTTGTGGTGATTGGAGATGCTGTGCTAAGATATGTGATAAGGAAGATGACAATTGACATATAACCTCTTCTGATTGGGTATTGACATTCCCAGCTGATTGCAATTAGAATCATTAATTTTGTGGCTTTATTATTAAGATGATATGGTCATTTATTCCCATTACTTAATTGACATTTCCATTTGGTACATTGCAGGATAAATAGATTCCTATTGTATTTTTAAAATGTTAACACAAAATGTGGAACTATATTTTTTAAATTACATTTTATATGCAAAATGTGTAAAATACACTATAATTAGTTTGTATTATTATATTGTGTACACAGGTGATATTGACACTTGAGCATTTGGTAACTTCACTGCAAAGCCTTCTCTACATAAGTATACATTTTTTATGCAGGACTATACACTTTGCTTAGCATTGCTGTCAAAAACAACAGTTTTTGAGTTTTACACCTTTTAAGGTATGTCCAACTCAGTATAAATAAATAAGAATGTTCTAATGTTTATATTTTCTTTGCTATATAGCTTTCAGTGCAATTCATTCAAATGTAAATAAGGATTTCAAATGAGATCCTTTAAGTTTTTCCTACATTAACCCCTTCAGTGGTGGGGGTTTTCTTAGGAAGCGCACCCCACTGGGTGATTTTTTTCTGGGGAGCGCTCCCTAAAAAAAACCCACTGTGTTCCCAGGTCCGGGCAGCGCCGCTGAACCATCCATAAGCCGCTGCCCTGAGCCTTGGCGCCCCATCCCTGCATGCAGCGACGTGGCTGGTCATAAGCCGGCGCTGTAGGCTGTAATTCAACAGCTGGGGGGGGGGTGAGGCGGAGGTGCAGCGAAGAAGAGGGAGTCGGGCAGCGCTGAAGCCAGCTGAGTTCAGCCATGAACTCAGCAGCGCTGCCTGGCTCTAAACACTGGCAATTCCAAGAATTTTCCGGCTTGACAGTCTGGCAAGGAAAAATAATTAATTACTGTACCTACAAATTAAGCTCAAAATTTAATTACTAAATATAAATTACTGTGATTTGTGTATTTCAAGATAAATACAGTAAGTTATACTTACTGTAACTTAATATAACTTCTATATTGGGGTCAACTCTGGATCACATGTAGTGATGCAAATTCGGCCCCTGCCATGATGCCCGGGGGTTTTGCATCCACATTTCTGCAAATGTGCATACCCAACTGCAAACGTGAGGGGAGGCGGTACGGGGTGGATAGGGGCAGTAGTGGCGCTGGGCCATGGCAATGCCCAGGGTTTTATGGATGTCCCCATGAAAACACTGTGCGTTCCAATGGATATGCCCTGTCTTCGTCCCGGTCAGTTGAGATAGACTTATATTTGCGAAAGCAGTAGAAATCATATGATGGCCGGCAACCATCAAATGATTTTACTGACGCGGTGGCATGAGAGGGGATATGTCTTCATTACACATCTCCTTGCATAGGTGGGTATTTGTAGGGGGGGCGGGCAGCGTTACATGGCTTTCTAAGTAACAAAATTTCCCTGCTTAGCAAGTCAATGAGAATCACCCCCATTGTCTATTTAAAAATGCTGGAAACTACATACAGTAGTATCTAAATATCGTATCAACAAAAAAGAAAAAGTTCTAATTAGAACTAGGCTAGTAAATAATATTATTAATTATTTTTTGTGAATTTTTTTTTTGGTAACTTTTTTTTTTTTTGCTTAGGGGAAGAAAGCATGGGCAGCCAAGGACATTGCTTTTTAGTTGTACATAGACTCCTATTTGATGTTTTTGATACAGCATCTTCTTTGCTGAGTCAATGTTTTACAGTGGAAATTTTAAACGATTTCCCTACAACTGCAACTAAGCAGAAATTTGTGAGTTTATTTTCTCAATATTTTAAGATTATCTGTTGTCAGGTTAAATCCCTTATATTGCCAGACAGCAGCGGTGCTGTCTTTATTAAACCAGATAACAATGTCCAAGTCAGAGAACAACAGTGTATTGAAATGATTTTGGTACATATAGTATTATACAAGACCAGGCTGAAACATATGCAGTTTAGATAATTGCCTAGGATATTGCTGGCTCCTCTGTGTTTTCTCACATTGAATCCATCATGCGCCCAGCAGGAATGCTCCAATACATTATTGTCAACGTGTCATAGCACTGTTATCAGGTTGTTTTAATGTGATGCCAACTTTTCTCACCATTTGCATTACATTTTCATAGTGATGTTAAAAGTAGATTTCAACATGTCTAAATGTAATCGTTTTCTGTGAAGAAGGGAATAATCCTTAAGTCAAGTGGCAAATAATTTTATCAGTATAAAAAAAAAAATCATCCACATGAGAGGCTGTTGTATAAATGAATGGACATGTTACTGAGTGAGACGAACAAGTCTGGTCGAGCATCTACTCAGAAAGCTGTTTGGTTATAATTAGATTATTACTAGGTTCTGCCTAGGTTGTCTTCTTTTTATTTGTTTTCTTTAGTTTTTTATAGGAAAAAAAAATATTTTGGTTTGTAAAATGATTTTGAAAAGCTATAATCCAGGGCTAAGTGACTGATGCATTTTGATGACAAACATTTAAACAGCAAAGTCTAAAAAACAAAGAGCTTGATTGTGAATCTCATGTAACACAGGGCCTTATTCTAGTTCACTCTTTCTGACAAAATCCTTCTTAGATGGACAAACCCATGTGCACTGCAGGTGGGGCAGATGTTACTTCTGCAGATATAATTAGATTTGGGTTGGGTTTTACTTCAAAGTGAGATCTATATTGCAAAGCAAAAAAAAAGCAGGCAGTATTTACCCTGCACAGAAACAAAATAACTTACCCAAATCTAATTCAGTGCACATGGTTTTGTCCATCTAAGAAGGAATTTGTCAGAAAGAGTGAACTAGAATAAGGCCCACAGTCACAGTTCTGTCTGCTTCCAGTGATTATAAATCCTATGCAAACATCTGCCTATATCCTTAGTGGGACACATCTGTACAGCTGCACTGGCACCCATCTTTCAATTGGGACAACTATTATTAAACTAACCACCAACCCCATCCTTGGTGCAGGAGATACCACTGACACAGCCATGGCATGTTTTTTTCTGCACTCTGTACCTGCCATGCCCCTGTCATGCTAAGTTTGGTTTGGGGAACTGAAAGATGATGTGAAGCTGAGGAAGCAATAGCTAGACCGGGAATGAAACTAGGTGGACACATATAATAATGCTTTCTCATGAAATTGTTGGATGAGGTATCCCATAGGAAGGATCGCTGTAATAAGAAGGAGGACATTAAATAACCAGTTTAGTAAATTTAATGAAGACTTTATGATACAGTTCATTCAAGGAAGGCAATACAAGATGAAGCATATAGGATACACGGGAATAAACATAGGCATTTGGAAACTGGGAAGACTTGTAAACTATGGGAGAAATACTGCAAAGTGTTTGATGAGAATGAAATTGGAGAATACTGTCAAGAGGTTGAAGACTGTGGCTGAAGACTAGCTTTTTTTTTTTTTTAAATTGAATTTTTTTAAATTAATTTTCCGTAAGTGAATATCATACAGACATTGAAAATAAAAAGCAAAAATAAGATAAGCGTCGGGATGAGGACCAAAGATGCAAAGTGCACAATTTATTATTATTATTTTTTTTGGGGGGGAGGGGATATTGAAAAAACATTGTCAATCTTAGGTTAATAGAGGCAAATGTCATAAGAGTACATGTAAAGATTAAGTTTGTGCAGAGTTCTTCTGTATCATCCCGGAACAATACGATAGTACAATCCGCATATCAACAATCATTATACTGTACAATTAAATATTTAGGTTTTTATAGAAGGAAAAAGAGAAGAGTAAAGTGACGTTGCTGGGAAAGGGCAGGAAAAAGGGGTAGGTATCTGGCAACAACATAGACAAGCAATATGTATATAGAAAAATTAACTGGCATGGCAGTAGGGTATATGTTTCCTTCATATACTTCCGGTGGAGGCCGGAAATGGTCCCATGCACGTGGAGCACTAATCCCCCATCCACGGAGCTCCACCATCCCTGGCCTCCAGAGCAGCATGCAGCATGGTGGCGGGGAGAGGGAGAAGGCAGAGGCAGTGATTGGCGGTGATTGGAAGGAGGAGGCAGCTGTAGCAAGTGCCAAGGAACCAGCGGCATGCAACACCCGGCCAGGGGAAGGAGGTGGCTGTTGTAGACAGCGCTAAGCACCAAGGATGAAGCGACACCAGGCTGGAGGAGGGCAGCACTGCAGCCCCCAGCAGCACCATTGGCCCGGGGGACCCCTTGGAGGAGGAAGATCACCTCCAGCTCCCTCTCTCCATGGAGTGGAGGGTCCGGCACAGGCAGGACCCAGCACACTCGGATAGGAGACCCAGCACACTCAGTGAATTCCCCCTCCCCCTGGCCAGGACAGGAGGTGCATTGGCCACTGGGCCCCGACATGACACCCAGAGGCCGGTAGGACCTCCCAGCTGGCCTCCACAGCAGGCTCCACCCCTCTCCCCCCTCACTGACTGTCTCCCAGCCTCACTGACTGACTCTTCCCTGTGTGATAACTGTACTGTCCCTGCTATATTGTTACCTACCTGGCTGCTGCAACGACGAGTGGCGCCACTGATGGCTGCCTAGGCACTGTGCAGCTCAGTGGGTATGTGTTTGTCTATATCCCCCAGGGTACTTCCAGTGTATACCTGTATGTGTTTGTATATCTGTCACTGTTTAGCTGTACCTAACTGGCTATATATTGTAAGCTTGCAGCAGGGCTCTCCTACCTCCATTTATGTCTGTTATTACCCAGTTTGTTTTATCACTGTCTGCTATTGTAAAGCGCAATGGAATCTGCTGCGCTATATAAGAAACTGTAAATAAATAAATAAATAAAATAAAACTGGCTGTTGCACAGCAATCCAAGTCAAATTCCTAGTATACGCAAGTATACATGGCCAATAAAGTTTATTCTGATTCTGATTGAGCATATCTGGCACTAGGATGGTAGGTGGAAGGAGGAGGGTTGTGTAAGAATATGGGTGTATACTTTCAGCATAGACCAAGACTGAAATTCTGAGAATTTCAATATTTTTGATTGCGTCTCTATGTCCAATATGGAGATATAGACATGCGATTTGTTATGAAAGCATCTAAGGCTCACGTGGGTTGTCAGGGCAGTTGTCTTGCGATCATAATACTATTGTTGAAGTAGCATTTTATGCATAGAAGAAAGAGGGGGAGAAGATTTAGACACCCAATGTTTTAAAATTAGCTTGTTAACAATTGGAAACATTACGGTGAAAAAAAGGGTAAATGTGTTAAATGTCTACTAATGTGGAGTTCCAAACAGAGAAATGAATGCATAGGCACACCATAGGATGAGGTGTTAAGGAGATACCAAAAGTGGAATTAATGAAGGAAAACAATTTGTTCCAAAAGTGTCTTATCTTAAAACATTTCCAGAAACAGTGAAAAACAAGGCTGCATTTGGGACAGCGGTCATCAGCAGGAGGAATGAAGTATACTCTAACTGAAGGAGGCAGAGAGGCCCTATGTATGGATTTAAAGTGCACCTCCTGTAAATAGGAAGATCCTAAGGTTTTCATAGTGGAAACGTAGTGTAGAAATGGTGAATTTTGAGAATCTATCGCAGGGATATCTTGTTTCCATTTCTCAACCAAGGAGACGAGGTGAGATGTGGAGGAGGTATTGGTTAGGAGGGAGTAGATACATTTGGTTTTGTATGGGTGAGTCTCCCAATATTTTAAAACTTTGGCTAAATCATACATAGGTGAGCACAGGTAAGGATCTAGCTTAAGAGACTGCACATATTGACGTGATTGTAAGTACATATAGAAGTGGGTATTGGGAATCAGAAATCTGTCTTTCAAAAAAGCAAAAGGAGGACTCGGCCACCAAGGTCGAACATTTGGTTAGCTGCGCATAGTCATCCCTACCTTCCCGCCACTATAGGAAAAAAGAGTTGTGTAAAGAAGGAATAAAAGACGGGTTGCCCCATAAGTTTATGTATGGGGAGGCTGTATGGTCAGCTTTCGCTGAAGTGGGTGTCATGAAAGAGGGGGTGGTCACTAATGGGGGGGGATGAGTGACCTTTTGGTATGTAAGAGTGCACAGAGAGAGGATGGAGATGGAGTAAGATGGAATGTCAGGTAGCCCAGCACCTCCTATCGACTTGTTCATACCCAATTTAGGGGGTTATTCTGGTTCACTCTTTCTGACAAATTCCTTCTTAGATGGACAAAACCATGTGCACTGCAGGTGGCAGATGTAAAAGGTGCAGATAGAATTAGATTTGGATGAGTTATTTTGTTTCTGTGCAGGGTAAATATTGGCTGCTTTATTTTTACACTGCAATATAGATCTCACTTTGAAGTTAAACCCCACCCAAATCTAATATTATCTGCACAAGTAACATCTGCCCCACCTGCAGTGCACATGGTTTTGTCCAGCTAAGAAGGAATTTGCCTCTAAGAGTGAACTAGAATAAGGCCCTTAGAGTAAGCAATCTTTGTCTTTTTCCCATTCCAGAGAAAACATAACTTTTTTTTTAAGCAACACATATCTACATCAGTGATTAGGAAGGGAAAGGAGTTGCATAACATAGAACATTTTCAGGAATATCACTAATTTCAGCACGGCTATCCTACCCAAAGTCGATAAAAGAAAGACAGCCCATACCTCTAGTTTGGTAATGACTTTTACGATAGTGGATGTGAAGTTTAAGTTCAGAGATAAGTGTAGAGAGGATAGAAGTCAGGCAGTTTAGGGGTAGCAATTCTGATTTAGTTATATTATTTCTGTATCCGGCAACTTCCCCGACCTCAGCAATCAATCTCAATATCTCGGGGATATTAAGATAAACTAGAATCTTTCTCCTTTTAGCCTGGGAATGTATACCATCTACATGCAAACACGAAGATCTGGCATTATGCAGTGTACCAATGTAAAAGATGCAACATCCCAAGGGATACAATCTCAGTATCACACAATAATAAAACCAAATTGTACATGCAGTTTGCATTAGACCAGAGGGTGTGGAAGGTGATGTGGAAGATGTGGGTAGGAAAGAGGGGGGAGGAAAACAGAAAAAAACAAAAGTTTGAGTATAAAAAAGTGAGAAGACCATGAATGCAAGCCTCCAGTGCTCTACTTCCTGAACATGGGAACAACATTTAAATAACGTGTACTTTCTCCGGTGCTCGCTGCACCCACCCAAAAAAACACCCCTATGAAAATAATATAAAACAATCAAACAGACCAAACCAGAACTCCTGTTAGGGGCTAACATATATAGCAATAAAGAATATTTACCATCATACCCTCTCTTGTTCCGCAATCATGAGGTTTATATGAAAATCAGCAGAAAGGAAATACGTGTATTAAGCTACTGTAAGTGAGAGTTCGTAAATAATGATAACTGTAGGATATACTGTAATAGTATAAGTAGCACAGTCACTGCGGCCTCATTTAAACTATGATGTATGAAAAGCAGGGAGGCATTCAGTGTGGGCATCATATCAGGGGACGATGTCAGTAATATCTATGGTGTCCCCACAGTTCAGATCTTTGAGGTAGGTGGAAGCATCAGATGGTGTGGAAAAGTCCTTAATGGAAGAACCATCATATATGTGGAGTTTTGCTGGATATAGAAGGCTAAATTTCCTGCCATCTGTTGTCAATTTCGGGCAAATGGGGGAAAATACCTTTCTGGCCCTGGAAAGTTCTCTTGAGTAATCCTGTAAGACTTGCAGCTTGTGACCTTCCCATGATAGGTCTTTAGGTCTAGAAGGAGTGGGTGTTGGACCAATCCTACAGACCCTCTTAGTAACCATGACCTGGTTATCCGTCTCTACTCCAAGTAATGAAGGAAGAGTGTTGCGGACAAAATGGGAGAGATTTCCCCCTTTCGCGGACTCAGGCAGGCCAACCATGTGTATATTAAGTATTTACAAGAGGCTGATTCTCCATATCCACAACCTTGTTCCATAATTGATAGTTATCACTTGTGAGCTATTTGACTTGATTTTCAACGTCAGAAATATCATGGGAGTTGGCACCAATCTGATTTTCAGTGGTGCTAACCTGCTGCAACTGTGATGTAAGGTCTAATATAGCTTTTGAAAGCAATGGAGTCATTGTGGCAGTTATAGCTTCCACCACCTCTTCACAAGTGACAACAGGCCCATAACTTACAAGTCCAGTAGGACTGAGGTCTTCTCCAGTAGAACTTTCATATGAAGGGAGGGAGCTTTCCCCTGCTTCATCAGGTGCCATATTGCCTGCAACTCTCATCTTTCCTGGTGAGGCTGAAGTGGCTGCTGTGTGAATGGTGCAGCCAGGAATTTATCCATCTAGCTGTGGGCAGAGAACAGGGAGACTGCTGGTGTCCGGGAGGTATATAAAAGCTGGTGATCAGCTGGAGATGAGGTGCGGGAGGCTGCTGCTGTGTCTGTTCAATTACTTACCTTAAACCTCTGGCACCTTATTTTTATTTGATCTCATACAATTTGTATTATCTTTCTACTAAACTTTGTTTTCTCATATACCCTTAAAAGAACAGCAAACTTTGTGTCTCCCAAAATGGCTGCTAAGTCAGGAGTAAAGAGAGGCACATGTGCTAACAATAAACAGCATTTGGAGTTCTAATATACACCTCTACTGTGTTTCCAGTATATCTACAGTGTCTACATAATCAGTCATTACATCTACCTCAAAAGGTCCACATGCTATAGGTCAACAAGTTCAAAAGGGTAATAAAGTTTTTCATTTATTTTCTTACAACCGGCTTGTTCTTACTTCACCATCTCTGTCAACATACAAACGGACAGGGTGGTTACAGCAACTACTGTTAATGCATATAAATCAAAACTGGATACATTTTTGGCCACTAAGTCAATCCTATAGATATGAATTACTCAAGTCAGTCGTTACAACTCAAATAGGTTGAACTGGATGGATTATCATCTTTTTTCAAGCTTAATCACTAAGTTACTATGTTACTATGTTACTATGTAACTTTGTTGGATAAAGCTATGTGGCTTTCTACGCGTGCAACTAAAGTGGAACCATTTTAGTGGAGTGCACAAACTTAAGTTGGGCACACACTTCAGCTATGTATCAACACACTGTGAATGATGTACTGAGAACACCAGAAGCGTTAAACTGCCAAGCTTTGAATCCCAGTGTTTTTGATCATATACAGTATTAATTGTATCTATGACAAATACTGTACATTAGGGATATTTAGGGATAGCTCAGATAACTCTAATACGTACTGTATACTGTAATTGCCATATTTATTTGACTAGAACAAATGAAGGTGCTATACTTAGGTTATGGTATTACTCAAAATGTTGGCAGTCAAAATGTTAACATGCATGATATCGACACTGACATAATGTCAACATGGTCATGTTTACACCGTGAATACTGACAGATACAGTTTTGTCAGTCCATGTTAGTGCTAGGGTGCTGTGGTTAGGGTTTAAATGTGAAAAAATAATGCTATGTCAACATGCCAACTGTGAACATTTGGGCAGAGTCAATATCTTTAGACTGTAATTTCTCATGAGCAGGGCCCTCTTCCCTCATGTGCTTTTCCTTCATTTATTTATCCCCTTGAGTTGTGGGTTTTGCTGGGGCTGGACAAATCTACCAGGGCAGGGGAGCACCGGCGTATGATCGCCAAAGCGCAGAGGTGAGGGGGAGCGATGGGAGGTGAGAGAAATGGGAACGTCCAGCGTTTTCATGGAGACACCCCAAAAACGGTGGGTATTCTCATGGTTGATCTCCGTCCTTGCCAATGTCCACCCCTGGCCCACCCCAATGCTTGTGAATGGCTTGGCTACTATGGAAGTACCGGAAACATTTGCAAAGGAACCTTATGCACATGCGCAGTTCCTAATACAAGGGGACTGGGCAAAACTTGCTAAATAGCGAGTAACCTAAAATCACCCCATAATGTCTAAAACAACATTCTGAATCTCAACATAACACACCCAATTTAAAGAATAAGTTTCCTCCAAAATCTTATATCTGTGAGAAGAAATGTGAATTACATTAATAATACCTTCTTGTATTTTTCATCTGCACATACTGTATTTACAAATGCCTTTCACTGACCCTGTTCAATGCCCACACAGACAGTGGTATTGGGGCTTTGTTTTTATCACTATGGGGCCTAATTTAGAGTTGCCAATTAATCAAGCTAGTTAATGCAATTATGTATCTTGGCTAAAAGTTATTGTGCTGCAGGGTAGACCAGGGTAAACTCCTAGGTTTGCTGCTATATCAAAGTCAACCTCAGTGTGCTGAAAATGTTCTTTATTTTGTTCCCATGTAATTAAAATATGCTACTCCGTATTCTTGCAGCGTTAGATTTCATGATATGTTTAATATTTAATGCTGACTTCAGTATGCTTTAGTGGGATTAGTGACAGAGTGTCTGTTGTGTATAGATTACCCCCCAGCACAACTTTATCTCAGACATTTTTATTTCTAGTAAACATCTGAAAATTGTAACTTATATTAAAAACTGCATTTTAGATTTAGTGACTTAAAGATCATTATGTAACCCCAGTTACCATCCCATCAAAATGATGGAACATAACAATAATATCACCTGTGGTGGGTATGTGCACCCAAACAGAAAAACACTTACAGTAAATTGCCATCTTATAATCACCGGCTTGAATTCCCCCATAGAGTTGAGGAGCATTGTTAGCCTTCATTATATAGGCTAAAGGTCCATACACACTGGGCAATTATGCCTGGTGCTGCCAGCAGGGGAGCGGTCAGCTTTGCATAGCACTGCACTATGCAAAGCCACCCTCAAAGCTGCTCATCTGCTGGTAATACCAGCAGATGAGCGGCTTTCCCGGTAATAATGCGGAAGCGTACATCACCGCTCACTGTTCTTCACCGGGCTGTACACAATGGGCGGCTTTGAACTGAAAGCCGCTCAAACAAGGTGCTTTGAGCGGCTTTCAGCTCAAAGTCGCCCAGTGTGTATGGGCCTTAAGTAAGGCTATACATTTCTATATTTTCCTCTTGTTTTATCAATAGAACTGCTAAAATCAGAATTATTTATTTTTCGTCAGATCTACAAATCTAGACTTATCACAAATCTGAATATTTTGAGCTTCCACCCCTCTAGATAGTACTATTATCTTTAGTCCATTATCTCTTATTTCCACACAGTAACATCCTCAGATATAAAACTAATAATAAAATCCTATTTTCTATGCTTTAAAGCTTCTCTTTAATCCCACCAAATGAAAGTTGACTAATCTTTTCTAAGAGCTGTCAGACATAAGGAAACAAACTTATTTCCCTGTACAACATTTGCATTAATATTTTAGATAATTAATGATCCAAGCTTAAATCTTTTCTTTCACAAACGATCCAAACTATAGAATTTTGCATTTAGGTCACAAATTGATGCCATTGTTATGCTCACTGCTTTAAATTTCCCTTGGGCATTACTTAATATGTGTTAGAGTTTTCAACATTATTGCAACTAAAAAGTAGCAGCAAAACAATTGGTCAATTCACTTCTTGTCTGTCAAAAATCACCTTCAGTGAAATCTTGTTTGTAATTTATATGCGATTTATGCATAGGAAAGATTAACATGCTCTGACAATCAGTTGTTTTGCTTTCAGCCATCTTTCCTTTTCACCACCTGCTGTATCTTCCTTCCGCTTTAATCGTGCTGTTGACAGTTTCTAGCAGTAAAGATTACAATTATTCAGTGTGACAGGCAAAACAGTAAATTAAAAAGCAATCAGAATGGCTTCATTTTTATATTATATGGTGTTGACTTCAAAGCAGTAGAAAAGTCTGTTTTCAAAGATTTCTTTATTAGAAAAACATATTTTCATTTCATGAAACAATGATTAAGCAAAACACCCTAAGCGGAATCCTCACTCCCACCTATATATTAAAAAAAAGAAATAAAATCTGGACATATGTTTCGGCATAAATTATTTCTATAATCATATTATCTGTACAAATCAACAATAATACTTTTAAATATAGTGAACTGTAAGTGTCACACTATTGATACTTTATAAACTATTATTTCATAAAGTACTATGTATTAAATATTTCATCAGTTTTATCACTGAATTTTAATTATATATATTTTAATCCAATTTGTCTAACAAAAAACTTTAATGTCACACATATTGAATCAAACTTTTTTGACTCTGTTAAATCAAAGTAAACCAGACTTTCAATTTTACACCACACACACACACACACACACACATTTGCCTAGGAGAAATATAGTAGTGAAGAGCAAGTTGCATAAATCATCATGTAAATCACTCATTATTAAAAACTATTTCCATGGTGATTTGCAATTCACATAATCTAGTAAAGTCAGATTGCTAGGGAAGACAATGCTCTCGAAACCGAGAAAATAAAGTCACTGGTCATATCGCAATCCACATATTATCAAGTTTTAAAAAGTACACTTCCGAAAAAAGAATTTCACAATAGACAATAGAAACTGAACTTTTCAACTTGAGCGATAAATGCATTATGCATTTATGCTTAAGGCCCACAGGAATTATTAGGCCATATAAATGAATGGGAGAAGGAACAGTAAATTTACAAGTATTGTTAATATTTTTTAATTTTCCCTTTCTTAAAATTCTCAACTAACCTCACTGCTAGTAACCTTCTGAAGGTTGCCACTAAACCAGGAGAACAATTAACAAGGGTTTTTATGCTACAGTACAGTGATAACCAGGATTAAGGATATGGTGAGTTGAACAGGAAACAGGAACTGGTGAAAACCAGCAGACCCTACCTGGTCAGGATGGGTAAACAGCAGGTCTTGGGCATGTAAAGACAATAAATTAATGCACCCTAGAGACAATAGTAGAGAAAAGGGGCACCGAAACACTTCCTGTAAACTTTGTGGTGGTGATTGTGGTCTTAAATGCCACAGCAAGTTCTAAAGTAGCATATATGCTTTAAGCAGGGCTATTTTTCTGCAGGCTCCAGCAGGAACTGTGGCCCTTATTCTAGTTCACTCTTTCTCACAAAATATTTCTTAGATGGACAAAACCATGTGCACTGCAGGTGAGGCAGGTGTAAAACCCCACCCAAATCTAATTATCTCTGCACAAGTAACACCTGCCCACCTTTAGTGCACACGGTTTTGTCCATCTAAGAAATATTTTGTCAGAAAGAGTGAACTAGAATAAGGGCCACAGTTCCTGCTGGAGCCTGCAGAAAAATAGCCCTGGCTTTAGGTAAGTATAGATAACTAACTATTGTGAATAAACCTACCCAGCCATGTCTGTTTTTACATGTTGGATCTTGTATAAGTATGTATTTTACCCAAGCATATCTGAGCACGGTTTACTTCTTACCACCCCCTTTCACATCTCTCTATTATCTCCTTCCTTTTAGAAGGAAAGCAAGTCCCTCCTTCTTCTTGTTTCACCTCTCCCTCTTTTTACTTTGCATATATTTCTAATCATGTATTTGCTTGTAATTCTTTATATATTCTATAGTTTACCCAAACTGAGTGCCTATGCACCCTAGGGTGCCGTAAGACTCTTGGAGGGGTGCCTAGGGTTGTGGTCCAGCACCAATTTAAATTATTGAAGGTTAAATGATGGGCAAAACAAGTACTAGTGGCTGCCAATCATAAAACATGTGGATAATCGGAAGCATAAATGTACAACAGCACATAATTAAACCTAAGGATGACAGAAAAGGCACCATTTACTATAAAATCTGTTACGCTAAAGTGATGTGATTCAAAAAAGTTTGGGAATCACTGGGCTACACTGTAAGAATAATTTTACATTTTTTAGCTAGTTTGAAAACTTTGTGTTGTTCTCAATCCAGTTTGTTGATCCTCTTCAATTCTCTTTGGATAGAGTTTCTTTTTTATTTCCATGATGGTTTGGCAATGATTCCAAATCTGCCAACATACTGTAAAGTGCAATCTAAATAGTCAATTAGAAATTAAATGTTGTGCCAAAGACATCTGTGCAGCCATTTGTTACTGCTGTCTGATTCTCTCTGTAAATTTTCTTTACATTTTACATTTCATGACTTAGATCAGGCATGTCCAAACTGTGGCCCTCCAGCTGTTGTGAAACTACACATGCCAGCATGCCTTGCCACAGTTTTAGCATTCCCTAATAGTAAAATTGTGGCAAGGCATGATGGGACTTGTAGTTTCAAAACAGCTGGAGGGCCATAGTTTGGACATGCCTGACTTAGATATAGCTTCAAGAACAAGATAGAGGGCATTATTCTGATCGGTGCGTACTTTCCAGATTTCCTACGGAGCGGTCCGCACGCCGCGCTGTGCGGTGGCGTGCGGACATCGTCCGTAGAAACGCCCACCGGTCCTCCGCATTCTGACGGACTCACTCTGTAAGAACAGGGCGTGTGTACGGACGACATACAAACCTTGCGTGTGCGGTGGACACGTACAGATTCTTGCACGGTCTTGCAGCGTAAGCACGGTCTTACCGCGTTAGAACGGACGGGAAGCTGGCCATACTCACCGATGCGGAGTATTTTCGCTAAATACAACACTATTTTTCAGAGCACACACAGCGATCACATGACCCACTTAGGCAATTAGGCAACCTCATTAAAAAGGGATTGTTATCTATTTGAATCAATTAAATTCTAATATATACTGAAACACATTACTACTACATTCATTACACACATTAACCCTTACAGCATGTGAACCTAACATACATCTATATACAGTATTTACATTTTGCTTTTTGAAAAGATTATAAACAAGTTACACATATACTTTTCCATTAAAAAAAAACACACAGACAACTTTGAACTGTAATAAACAATTTATTAACTGTACAAAAATGAGTTTAAACCCCCCCCCCCAAAAAAAACATTAAATAGCGCCATCCAGGAGCTGGTCAAATTCCGCCAGGACCTGGCCCATGTGGCCTCGTATACGTAAGAGGGCCCCACGGAGACCCTCTTGTGCTTGGGCTGGCTCATCTGTGGACAAATTAAAAATGGTAAAATTACTAATGATATTCATGCATACATTTAACATAGTCATACCTAAATTTGAAACATGCACCGTGACAGGTGTGTGTGTATATATATATATATATATATATATATATATATATGTATATAGACACATATATAACTATATATATGACACATACATCTATACATACATGCATACATACTACATGGAAAGCCTGTTTTTTCCCCTCTACCCTTTACTCTGTAGAACACCTCACAGTCATAGTGCTCCTTCTGAATCCAAACCCACCCATGACTAAGCTCTGAGAAGCATGTCACGCGCTGCACCAATGCCAATTCAGCAAACAAAGTTCAGTGTCTGTTATATGATGGAGCGTGGCATGGGAGTTAGTCAACTCTCAGGAATGCTCAGTACATTTGTGCAATCAAGCATAGCTTGCCTGCTGATGGTCTGCTCCAGAAATCATTGTCATAATGCCAGTTAGGTGAAGCTGCAGCACTAACCCACTCCCATGCACAAAATCATTAATAAGACCAAATCAACACACAATTATGGTGCCAAACATACATGCAGCCCGCAGGGGGTGGTTAGCTAGAGAAGGGCCCAGGGGCACTGACCACTTGTTACTCCATTCTAAGCCACGCCTGTCCATACTCCATTTATGTCATACTTAATCTAGTTTAGAAAGATCAATCACCAGTAAACTCTACTCACCTATATGAGGCTACAGATTGTATGCTTGCAGCAGGGACATGTAACCCTTACATGAGCAAGTCATCCCTTTCTTCCAGGATACAGATTAACTACACTGGTTCATTGACACTTAAAATCGACCTGAAAGCCATCCCCACAACCTGTGTCATTAATATGTGTCCTGGATGAAAGGGATGGTTTGCCCACCCTATCTAACCCCTAAGTGTGTCTGTTGCTACCCAGTTTGATTTTATCACTTTATAGTATTGAATCACCAGTGCTACATAGCAAATAGAAGATGACAAAAGGAATAATGATTCTTTATGTATACATACCAATTTCTGGTGCCTGCACCACCTCACAGGCCTCCTCTTCTTCTGTGGCCTCCTCATGTGGCACCTCCGCCTCTTCTGCCACCTCGTCCTCCAATGCCACCACCTCCGCTGCCCACACCTCCTCCTCCACTTCCTCCCTTTCCTCTTCCTCCACTTCCTCCCTTTCCTCTTCCTTCACTTCCTCCGCCACCCCTTCTTCAATGGCAACCTCCTCGGCCATTACTTCCTCCGCCTCCTCCTGGGCCTGGGAAGCCTCTGATTCTTCTCGGGCCTGTCTTGCTCGTTCCCGTGCTGTGTTTGTGAAAAAACAAAAAAGTGCCAATTAGGGGTCATTTGTATTAAGCCTTATCAAGCTATAAATGCAAAGGTTATAAGTAGAGATAAATGTACAGGCAATCACCTCCTTAGTGGCTTTTACAAAACACAGCCTGTAACATGGCAGGTATGCTGTGACATTTGGGCAATTGTAAGCATCACAAGCATTAATCCTCACCAATAACATATTTTAGGACCATTACAGGGTGTCAAACAGGAAGTAGCACACATATAGTGTATGCCATGTTTAACTCATGATCAGGCTGGTGACCTTATTGCCTTAAATAATGTCATGTAAGCAATCATGTACAAATGGCCATTTAATGTATAAACACTCACATCTCGCAATCCTGGCCCTGATTTGCTGGAGCAAATCCGGCTGGAGACGCCTCAAGTCTGACCACCGCCGCTCCAGCTGTGCGATGGTCCGCCGCACCTGCGTGCGGGCGTATATGCGCCGGCGGGCCACCGCATAGGCATTCCGCTTCTGCCGATTGGTTATAAAGGGCCCTGCACGGCCCAGCCTGGTCTCCATAACGGCGACCAGTGTCCTTAGCTCTGCTGCAGAAAAAGGGGCTGCTCTGCCATAAGCCGCCATCTTAGCAATGGCACAAATCAAGCGATCATGTCCTGTCATTGGTTGATCAGAGTGATATTTGGTATTAACTTTATTGTTCATTTTGACAGTAACAGCGTGTATGCGCTAGAACAGACAGCTAACCCATTGCATCGCAAACCCACACTTGCTGTACCTTTGCATAGTTTAGCAGACCATGCCATTACTTACTATCTCCTAAACAGACAGTGTAAAATAAGATGGGAACCCATTATATATAATCTATTACATTCACCAAACATGGGTATAAGCAACAGGTGAAATAGTCTGCATCACTAGCCACTTACACCTAACTCAACAAGGTACTAAACAGCTAGTTGATAGTGAAAGCTATGCAGCAGAAACATAGCAAATAGTGCCAGACCTTTTCCCAATATTAGGCCATGGTGCCATGTGTACACTTACCTTCTACTGGCCCACACTAGAGAGGTGGAATGAAAAGTAGCTAGCATCAAGGCTGAATTTGGAGACCTTTCACATGTGATTTGGATGCTAGCACTGATTACTTGTGCCTAAGTGGTGGACTGGATTTACATATGGAATGGGTATTGTCAATTGTACTACATACCAAACAAGTGCTCAGTACAGATGTCCATTCACATATACATTTCATGTGTGACCTCAGTTTTATTTGGTCATTGGTGTAAAAATCTGCATTTACCTACTAAATCAGACTTACTAAGTTTGCCAGGTTTTTTTTTTTTTAAATTCCCCAGCTAGGGGCGTGGCCTATGTGCCGCACGGTTGACGCGGCCGTACGGAACGCGGCCGTACGGAACGCAGGGTGTCGCTGATGTACGCCAATTACAGAAATAGTATATAAAGGTGTGTTAGACAAATGTAATGTGGTTGCACACATGTCTGCATCTCTATCTGAGGAAGAGCAGGAGTGGCAGGACCTATTTGCCCGCATGGACTCCAGCACCACCTATGTCCCCATCAACCCAGACCAGCCATTGGGGGAGAAGCAGCCAGATCTACATCTACATCAGGCCAATCGGCAGCTGGCCCATCTTCAGCCTCAGCAGAAGCATTGGGAACACAGCAGGTGGCTTCCCAACAGAGTAGCCTGGCCAGCACTTCGAGTACAGCGACAGGTGGCCGTGGCCGTGGCCGTGGCAGTGGCGGTGCCAGTGGTCATGGTCGTGGCCGAAATAGGGCAACAGAGGAACCAACCACCAGAAACATGGCATTCGCAGCACAGGAGCTTGCCATCCTGGTGCCCCGCACACGGGATTGGATCGAGTGTCCACAGGACCGGTTGACACACACAAGGAGATGGAAGATCTGGGAGGACATAACGGCAGAGATTAATGCGGTGGCTCCACAAGTTCGTGAGACGGAGCACGTTAAGAAGAGGCAAGTTCATGTGTGTTACATTTGAGCAGTACAAGACCAGTAATGTTTACATTAGATATTAGATGGAGTTGGTCAATGGGCGGTCACGTTGCTTGGAGGCACAGACATGTTTGCCATGTCATTGAATTGATAGTTATTGTAGGATGAGTGTGAGTGTATATTCTAAGGGTTGTTTTTCAAATTTAATATAATCTAAGTTTGGTGTCATGAGGCACATGTTTTATTATGGTGCAGATTGCAATGGGCGCTACAGCAAACATGAGGAGTGACATGTATTAATATGTAAACTTTGATTGCAGGTGGCACGACTTCAAAACGAACCTCAAGAAGAAACTGACCCAGCGGTGGGAACACAGCCACACCTCTGGGGCTGGCCCCATGCCATCAAAGCTGCAGCTCACCCCCCTGGAAGAGATGGCAGAGTACTGCATTGCAGTCGAGGAGGTCCGGGGGGTGAGCACCATGGACAGCGAGGCCCCAGCGGAAGTCATGGCTTCTTTGCTTGAAGGTAATTATTTGTCATGCCATAAGTAGCTGGTTCTAATTTTGCATGGAATGTGTTGGAATTGTATTTTTCTCTTTCACCAGCATCCCCACCGCTTGGTCAAGAATCTCTTGAGGAGGTTGAGGAGTCTGTGCCACCTGCCACCAGTACCAGGCCCCTGCAGCAGCAGCCACTGACCGCGGCTGAATTTGCCACGTGGGGGCAGGTGCTTGGCAATATTCACCAGCAGGAAGAGTCGGCATCAGAGCGGGTGCGTAGGACCGAGGAGGTGTTGCAGGGTTTGGTCAGCAGCCAGCAGACTATCGCTGGGAGCCTGCAGGCTATTGCTGAGGCCCAGCAGGCCATGGCTGGCACCCAGCAGCCAATTGCTGCTAGCCTGCAGGTGCTGTCTGATCAAGCCCTGCGGCAAAATGACCTCCTCCTCCACCATAATGAGCTTATGGTGGAGCTAGTTGCCAGCAATAGGGTCCTAATGTCATCCGTTTCTGGTGAATTACCACCATCAGCACTCCCTGCTGCCAGAGGGGGAAGACGATCCACCCCCTCCCCAGCATCTGCTCCACCTGGCCCACCATCTGACCGTGGCCGTGGGCGAAGAGCTGCTGCACGTGGCAAGGAGCCTGCCAGGGGCAAACGTGCCCGCAAATGAACTTGTGTCCGCATTAATCTCCACCCTTATGTCTTCCAAAATCTTTCATTGAGCTGTGTGTGTCAGCTTCCTGTGTCCAATTCCGTGCAGAGGGTACCCACATTTGCCTTCGCTTCGAATGTCATGTTTGGTTCCCCTGTTGCCCTGTTTGGGCTACCATAACTGTCTGCTGTACTTGAAGTGTTGGTGCTATACTTTTGTTGAGAAGCCACCTGATGTGTTCCTAATGATTCTGCTGTGGCTATGTATGTCTAGAATACATGGATTTATTATATATTATTTAATTGTCTTCCTGTTATGCTACCTTTTATTTTGTGGCGATTAGAAATTTATGTGATAAGTTCATTTAATAAATGTTTTTTTGTTTCCCCCAAATGTGTGGTTTAATTGATACATGTCGAAGTGACATATGTATTTGTATTATTAATATTAAGTTGTGTTCATTATTTGCAGTGTAAAAGTGTGTGAAAAGTGCAGCATATATGTGTGTGTTTAGTAATGTTCCATATAAGCTGCAATGGTTCCAATTGAAGCAGTGACAAGCATGTAATTAACAAGTAATGAGTAAAGTAGGTGATTGTATTGTGTTCAGCTGACATTGGTTGAGGTGCGGCCGTCCTGATTAGGCGTTCCGATTGCCTAGCGCATGACCGAGTGGTGTCCGCAAAGCAATACTTGCTTATGGACACCGCATATTTCTTGCCTTTTTGTTCGCGTGCATTCGGCGTGCTATCCGAATGCACGCCTACCAAAATAAGTGCACTCCCCCGTGTCCGCCCATGGTTCCGCCCAGTTTAGCCCACTTTGAAAGTACGCCCCTGTGTAGTTCCGAATGACGTCCATAATACGCCCATATTTCCCGAGTGATTGCGGGGCACATTTCAGTACGGTATTATTGAGAACAAGTACGGAGTCCATGCGTGGCACATGCGCATAGCGTTCCCCACGCATGCGCAGACGGCTAAAAAACGCCATCCGAAAGTATACGGAAATGTACGCACCAACCAGAATAAGGCCCAGGGTGTTATTCGAGAAAATATAAGGTCATGTCATTTGTTGATCTTGGACAAGTGTTAATCTTGCTGTGACTAATGTCTTTTTTCAACCCCACCAACTATGTTGATATGTTACAAGTTCAGTGGTGCATGAATGAAGGGGGAGGGGGGGGGGCTTATGAGTATCCAGAAAATGCCCTTTTCCGCATAGCATTTCTCATAACATCCTGGTTGTGGACTGTGACCGCTCTTCAGAAAGCGGTCCTCTTCAGAGCTTTGTATACACTACATACAAGAGAACAAGCTGAGATGTTTGTGCATGCATAGTTTTTAAATTAAACTCTCCTCTTACCTTTGTATTAGTAGATTTGTTGCATAAGTGTCTGTATGTTGTGTGTATTTTCTACTGATTAACAACATAGTTAGAACATTTTATCTTTCATTGGGCAAAGGGACAATCAATTATATGGCAAAATCAACCTGTTTTTTCAGTGTAAATGATTCTCTCACCCTATTACAATTGGCCCATTGTTTCACTAATTCAGTTGTCCTAAAAAAGATTCTGTATTTCAAATTATTTTGGATATGCGAGACTTAACCTGTCATTTCAAGAATATATATAAAAACGGTAAAATGAATTGTAGTGCATATGTATCATTAATTATATCTATAAAACAATAGTTATAAATGTACGGTTATATATGAATATGTGTAAGTAAATAACTACATAGGTGTACAGATTGGCTGTTAAATAGTGTAAAAAAAATCATGGATAAGTAACAATAAAAGGGAAAAAGGGATGTATTAATGAAATATAAGCAATAATAATGTACAAGTGGCAAAGTTGAGGTGCACAATCGCTTTGGGTGTGACTTTAGAACATATTGGAACACATTTAAAATATTAATAAATGTATTCATTTGTAACAGTGTATGAAAATGAATGCACACATTTTTCCACACATTTTGCACTTTGTGATCTGCATAATACCTAATAAAAGGCATAGTGTTTGAAACATTGATGTTAGCATTTTTACTTTGGTGTTTTTAATACACTTGTCTGTGTAGTTCTGCCTTTTTGTCTGTAGGTGTCGGTCTGTAAGTGACAAATGCAATATATACATTGCAAGGGAGTTTTTCAAGGTAGCGTCATTCTGTTTATACAGGGACTGTAATAGAGCTTGCAAAAAGGAAATCAGAGCAACAAAAAGGGATAATAAAAATAAAATTGCTCTAGAAAGCCAGATCGACCCTACATTTTTTTTAAGTATAGTAATGGTAAAAGGACAAGCAAAGATAATATTGGACCTCTAATACAGTAAATGACAAAGGTGAAATGATAAGTGGCTATTAGGCAATAGCAGAAGATCAGTGTTTACAAGTGAGGCCCAAATGGGGAAACAAACACCAATAACAATAAAAATGCAATGTTAATATATATAAATATATATATATATATATATATATATATATATATATATTGATGTGAATAGAGGATATCCCCTCGATGAACTCCTGGCCACCAAAGATAGGGTGATGCATCTGGAGCGTAATGAGCTACTGTTACCTCGTCCACAGGCTTCAGAATCTTCTGAATTGCTACCTTGGGTTACGACCTATAACTTGATGAGCCCTAATATTAAACAAATTACCAAAACACACTGGCCTCTTGTACAAACCGACCCAGATGTAGGTGTACAGAACGCCAGACTTCTGACCAGCTATAAACGCTCTAGAAATCTCAAGGATATCCTGGTTAAGTCTGATGCTGCTCCTGTTAAACTAACACGTACCACACGCAAAATGGGTTGTGTGCGATGTCCATGCGTAACCTGTCAATACCTGATACCTGGCCCCATGTTTTGTCATCCTAGGACGGGACAGAAATTGCACATCCGACACACCTTATCGTGTAATACCACTCACACTGTCTTTACCAGATCATTTGCCCCTGTGGGCTGCCATATGTCGGTAAAACCGAACGTGCCTTTAAGGAGCGTAGGGCAGCCCACAGATCTGCTATTAAAAAGGCCCTGATATCAGGCTCCAGTGATCAGCCTGTCGCACGCCATTTCGCCTTGCACAAACATAGTGTCATCTCTATCAGATATAGAATGATTGACCACGTACCCCTAACTCTGAGGGGAGGCGATAGGGGAGCGGCGTTACTTAGGTGTGAGGCGAGGTGGATCATCAGACTTGGTACTGTTGCCCCCAACGGCCTTAATGAGTATACGGGTATTTCCACGTTATTATAAGCTAATGCCGTTATGATCGTTCGTTCCTGCTATTCTCTCTAAAGCTTATTGTATATAACCATGTGTTACATTATTGCTTGAGATTATGCATTTCTATATTATCCTTGCTGTTTATGTTGTCTGCCAATTTGTATGAACTGTTTGTCTCTATTGTCATGGTGACGGGTGCACCTCCTATCAGAGGCCTGATCGTCAGTACGGAGGATGACGCTGACGTCACAGACCTGCACCGCACGCACAGTGCCTCCGGGCCCGGCCGGCGCCGAAACACAAGGTGCTTATATAAGGTATGTTTGTATGTTATGTGTGTGACATTCTGCTTGAAAACGATGCCTGCGTAGCATCGAAACGTTGCAGGAAATAAAAGCTATTCCTTTACCTACCGTCAACGTGCATATTTGGAGTGCCGCACCTACACTGGGATCCTACATGCATCTATAGTGCGGGCACCCAGAACGTATACATCAAGGAGGTTGTGCCGGGCATTTGGACCTATATATATATATATATATATATATATATATATATATATATATATATATATATATATATATATGAACAGAGAGAGAGAGAGAGAGAGAGAGAGAGAGAGAGAGAGAGAGAGAGAGATTACTAAGTAAGACTCAGTAATTACTAAGTAAATGACAAAATTAAAATAAATATATTGCCGGGGTCAAATGAAATTCATCCGAAGGTCCTAATGAAACTGAGCTAGACCATTAGACTTAATCTTTTTAAACTTAATTTCATCTGGCTGAGTACCAAAGGACTGGCGAATAGCAGAAGTAGTACAAATATTTAAAAAGGGAAAATATCACACCATGGTATCTATATACCATTTAGTCTTACATGAATAATCGGAAAGTTTTTTGATGTTATATTAATGGATCACATTTAGGAATGCTTTATGTGCAACAAGATTATTGCTCAGAAATAACATGGATTGTTGAGGGATAGGTCATGTCAAACTAACTTAATTTGTTTGACAGGGGGTTTCAGAGTGCACTATATGTGACTATAAGTAGACTAAAGTATACTTCTTTCCGGGCTGCCGCATCACGTGACACTTACTACACCAATCACGTTTCTTTTAGTAATGGAACGCAGTATATGCTCGACACCACCCTCCTGGAGCATCATTTCCTGCTGCTGAAGGAGCACCGGATGCATTCAACATCAATCACACTCGCCCCCGTGTATACTTCCGCCTCAGCCTAAAAGCAAGATCACCTCCTGGCCTTAATAGAGCAATATACAGCATCACCCTTTGTCCTAATTGAAGTCTATTAAACGATCTATAAACACGCCACCATAGACGTATCACTCTAGCCCAATTAAGGGGAATTCTTTCATATGGGCACTTCCGGGATCAACATGGCGCCTATTTGGAATGCATGGCAGGATCACCATGCGTTCCAAGCATTCTTTATTGTATATATAGACACTAGTTTTGGTTCTATATATGTCATTTTGTAAACTTGCTATGCACTTTAGCTGGACTCAGTTTCTGGCAACTTTTGGGGCACATATACCCAGGTTTTATATAGATAAATCATCATTTCATAGTCTATTCCTACACAGGATATGACATCAGAGCCCTAGTCCTATATAAACTGTTGGGTTACATGGACTGAAACATTTCAGCTTTGGGATCCTAGCTAGACACATCTATACACAGCTATTGTAAGTACTGTTTTTGAACCTTTCCTTCGGCTATAAATCACTGTTATATAAACTTATGGATTGTATCTGAATTGTTGCTATCAAAAATCTTTTATTTGATAGATTTGTATGCTGAATACCTGTGAAACTGTGCATTTGATTATCAGTTCCTGGTTTTATGTGAGAAATTTTCCCGTGGGTATGTAAAGGCTAAATTTCTCCCAGTTCTATCTGGCATAAAGATAATATATTATGATTAAATAATATAAAATCTCTCAAACTTACTTTAGATCTTCGGATATATTGGATCCTTTATTGGACCTCAGTCTCATATAAACTCCTAAGAAGGAGACGCTTTATGGCATGTCCAACAATTTTTGTTTATAGTAATATGGTTAGACTTAATGGATAATACCACCTCATTTACATAAATCCATTTCATGTTTCTCTCCTACATTCTCAGTAAACAAAGAAATTATGTCCACCCAATTCCTCCTCTCCATCCCTGTTCTTGATTCGTGATGTATGTCTTCTTTACTTATTTGTATAAATTGTTATTTATCCGGATGACATTATGTGAACCTGACAATATTGTATTGTACTTCACAGTATCTTCAATTTCAAACTGTTATACACCCCTGATGAAGTCACCATGTTGACGAAATGCATTGGGCCTAACAAAAATGCTTGAACATATGCTGTGAAAGAAACACACACAAAAATGTATTGAACTGTATACATGTTTTTATTTTATTTTATTCTGTATATATATATATATAAAATACTATACCCTAAAGGTAAAAACTGTTGCAAATAAAAAATAATTTTATCATGTATTTATGAGTCACTTATAGTGCACTCTGAAACCCCCTTTATTTCATCATATATATATATATATATATATATATATATATATATATATATATATATAAAAATATATATATATATATTTATATATAGTGTCTTTTTCTGTAAAGAGCACTCACCAGTCTTCCAGCTTAGATGCAAGTAAAATTTAATACATCACCAAAATCTCAGACAGATTGACGATGTTTCAAGCCACTATGGGCCCTTTGTCAAGACCAAACAGATGGGTGGGTCACCCATCTGTTTGGTCTTGACAAAGGGCCCATAGTGGCTCGAAACGTCGGCAATCTGTCTGAGATTTTGGTGATGTATTAAATTTTACTTGCATCTAAGCTGGAAGACTGGTGAGTGCTCTTTACAGAAAAAGACTATATTTGGCTGTACCCCTGGGACTACATGCTTAAAGTTTTGCACCCCAGCAGTTGAAATCAGAGGATTGTGTGTGCCAGTTCTACAATATTATATATATATATATATATATATATATATATATATATATATATATATATATATATATATATATATAAAAGTGGAAGTACCAATAGAAATGTGCTATATAAAGTGAAGTGAAAATGGCAATGTGTAATGAAAACGAGAAATACCCTGACCAATGTGTCCCCTCCAATCTCTATCTTACAATAATGTCTAAGTTCATTTTCATAATATCAGTCTGCAAAATGAAATATATTTTTTTCCACTGTTCTGAAACACTGGGCACACTGGTGTGACTACGGTGTACTTCCTGGTATCCGGTTGGCAGGCAACAGTAAAAAGTTTGGCAACAATATGTCAACATGCATAAGGTCAGCATAAGCAAAAGGTTTATGCACGCAAAAGGTCGACACAGCAATGGTCAACATATGAAAAGGTTGACATGTGTTTTAGGATTTTTTTACATTTGGTGGGGGTGGGGGGGGGAGGTTCATAATTTAATATCAATTCAGAATGGTAGGTTGATGAGCCATGCAAAGAGATGTGGTACACTATTGTGACATCCATGTCATTGACATATCAATATTTCCATGTGTTTCGATGTCGACCTTTTGGTGTCAACCTATTGACTGTTGACATAGACACTGTTTACCCTTAATACCATAACCCATCAACTTGTACAGACTTAATCCTATTAATTGCAATGAATTTGCAAGTACAATTCCTCGCAGCAGCCTAACGTTACGGCGGCCATAATTTGCACAAAAGTGCTCGCTGCCTCATAGGGTAGGGAGCAATTTGGTGTGAATTTCAGCCCGTGAAGGTTGTGAAATCAAGTGCTGTCACCAATGTTTAGATGCTGTGGCAACTGCGCCTCGAACCCTTTCCTATTAGTAGGATCAACCCCTGTGATCAACTGTGTCATACTCTGCAACTAGTGCAAAACATTACATTTTGGAGTACATTCAGGGGCGGATCCAGGATAAAATGACAGGGGGGGCACCATGATAAAAAAGGGTTTGGGTGGGGGAGGGGCGGTGTTAGTGGTGCCAGTGTACATGCTAAGAGAGCGGCAGGAGAGGGTGGGAATGGAATTAAAAATAGGCCCTGGCATTTAAAGTACGCAGGCCCACCATGGCGACAAAAGTGAAGGATGTAGTAGTGCGCGCGCTCCAGAAAAGGGTGTGTGGCCACTCAACAGGGGGCATGTCAACACCATATACTGAACAACTTCTACACATTATGCAACAAAATACTAGACCCCATTATGCTTGCCCTTTACACATGATGCCACATGGATTGAGCCAAAATTTACATAATAACACACACGGATTGAGCCAAAATTCACATAATGCCAAATGGATTGAGCCAAATGCATAAAATGCCATACTGATTGAGCCAAAATTCAAATAATGCCACACGGATTGAGCCAAAATTCACATAATGCCACACGGATTGAGCCAAAATTCACATAATGCCACACGTATTGGGAAAAAATTCACATAATGCCACACGGATTGAGCCAAAATTCACATAATGCCACACGGATTGAGAAAAAATTCACATAATGCCACATGGATTGAGCCAGAATTCACATAATGCCACACAGATTAAGTCAAAATTCACAATACACTTCATAAACAGGGACATTGTCCACCAAAGGCACGCATTAAACATTTACACCATAATGTCCATTACACGTTAAGTTACACGCCATTATGTCCATTATGTGTTATGCTAAACACCATAATGCCTATTAAAAATTATGCTACATAAGTGCTGCTTCTCTACATGCTCATTGCCAAGGGTTCCATGCTCATTGCCAGAGGTTCCATGCTCGTTGCCATGTGGGATTACATGCTCATTGCCAAGGGGAATACATGCTTGTGGAAAATGGGGGACAGCCGCCGCCAGGCAGAAGTGATAGCCACTGGCAGTGTCAGAGCCTGGCTTTATTCAGAGCACTGCAGGTCCCGGCTATTTGAAATAACACCCCTTTCACACCAGAAAATGCATTCCCAGGTTGGCCCCTTTTACACCAGTCTAGTCCCTGCATTTTCTGGTGTGAGGGGGAGAGAAAACCACCCCTCCCCCTTTAACCAGTTATCTCATTTAACCGGCTATATCTTCGGAACCAACTGACCCATTTACATGAGACAAGTATTATATTGAAGAACTTTTGAGTGGGCTTTGAATGATTTTGGTCCAGTGAAACTGGAACGTTTGGTTCCAGAGTAATCTGCCCTCAAAAACATGAACAGCCATGAAATTACATTTCAAAAATAAAAAAATCGGTTTACACGCAATATCTCTAGAATCGATTAACCGAGTTGGACCAGCCTGGTATCATATTGAAGGCCCAAGCTTCTGTGATGCCAGGGCAGGAACTGGCAGCCGTCGGAAACGGATGGGGGTCGGAATTGACGGGTCCCATATTATCCTATGGGGAAAAAACGTTACAGCTTTGCCAGGCGATATCTCCGGTTCCCGGGAGGCTAGAGACACGGGGCTGGGCTCGTTGGAAAGCCCTGGTCCTCAGCTACAAAATAAATGACAGGGGGGGCACGTGCCCAGGTGCCCCCCCCCTGAATCCGCCACTGAGTACATTTATGCAAATGAAGATGAGTGGTCATCAAGAACGTTTTGTACAGTTGCTAGTTTGCACTTTCCAAATGAGGGTCAGTGACCTTTAATATATTCTGTATTATAAAAAGGATGGTTTAAGAGATCTACTGTAGTATACGTTTATTTAAAAATAGAAATACATTATTTTATAATTTTGCAACAAATGAATGCATCTAAGTTCATTTACCTTACCTATTCTAGGAATTTGGAACTATTATGAAACATTCAGAGAAAGACAAATTGCACTGTTTGCCCTGCAGGTGTTAAAAATCTTTTTATACCATTCACTCACCTTCAGCCTACAGTACCTGTCTAAATTCAGCTTGATGCAGTTTGTGCTGCGTCTGTGATTCCTTTTGACAATGTGTTAGTAGTATTGAAAGGGTACGTCATATCCAGGCATCATCAAATGTGTTTGTGCCAATTTTACACAAATGCATTTTTCTCTTGAGCTATTTTCTTTATATAAATAGACAACCAAAGTCATTATATAAAAAGGACACTTCATTCAGAGAATATACAAAAACAGTGAACAACGGAGCTTTCTTTTGCCTATTACACAGCACTGCGGTTGGAGAATGGTATTTACATTTCAATAACTTTTCTTCTTAACACTGACAAAATATGCAGCTAGCAGATTTTCATAAAAATCCAGTAATTTTTACACTATGGAATTTAAATTATGTCACAAAATACTTCAGGCATAAATGAACAATATGACCTGGTTGACAAAAGAGCATGATACCATATCACAAAACCAATTCCCATGATTTAAATATGTTGCCTTTGCCAACAATTTATTTTCAACAAAGACTCATGTTATTCTGCATTATGAGAACAATAACTTTTGTATTTGCAAGGTTATGGGAAGTTATTTAATTTCTCAAAGTATTGTACTGTAATTTGAAAAAAAATAAAAAATAAATAGCAATTCCAGGTTTATATTCAAAAGCAAATAAAACTATTTTATATATACAGTATAATATATATATATATATATATATATATATATATATATATATATATATATATATATATATATATATATATATATATATATATATATATATATATATATATATACACAATAGCTATACGGCGACACCCAGAGACTTGAAAGCATGAAAACACTGCAGAATTGCTTGATCAAACGTTTTCGATGTTTATTACATCGTCATCAGGATGGTACAAACATGTGAAAAACATACCTATAAGCAGTAGCCACACCACGTGAAGGCACCCATCCTGTCCCGGTCCGAGTGATGCGCCCACTGATGATGTCATCATCCCATCCCTGGTTGATGTTATGTCATGTGGGAGATGTATATGAATAATGTGTATATATATATATATATATATATATATATATATATATATATATATATATATATATAAGGTGGTACTAGTGCTGGTGAATCCCCACTTTCTGGATATAAGGGTTCTTGCACTGTCCTGTGTCAGATCTTAAATACACTCCCCTTTCTTCTTCGGGGTGGCAGCACCTCTCCTGTGGGTTCCTGTCCCCGTGAACACACAGGGTGTGGAAGGTCAGAAAAAAAGGGGGTGAGATGGGTGCCTCTAGTATAGTATTTTAATAATCAGTTTGTCTCCCTTCACCACATGAAGACAGACCAACACCAAATTCTAAAGGTGTACCGTATAAGGTGGTATTTCACCACTGCTTTGTGAGCGTCTTCCAAAGATAATTCAAATGGCTAATCAGCGAACCTCAAGGAATTTCAAAGCCTCCCTCCTTGGTCCTCTCCCCAATGTGAATTGCTGCACATGTATATAAGGAGAGAATACAGGGAAGACTAGTGCAATATGTTAAGCACAATTTATTGTCACCGCAAATGAAACAAATTAAAAACCGTGCAATGTTTAAAAACAAATAGGCTTATCTGGGGGTGATGTACACAAGGCCGTCATCCATCCATCAAAGTAAGAATAAGAATTAGAAATGATCCCTCTTTATATATATATATATATATATATATATATATATATATATATATATATATATATATATATATATATATATATATATATATATATATATTGTAGACGGCGGCACTCCCAGACTGGGAAAGAATACAACAGATGCCCAGCTTGTGGTCAACATTTCAGTGCCCGTGCACTTTTATCAAGAACTGCAGAATGTTGTGCAGCTGTTCTTGATAAAAGTGCACAGGCACTGAAACGTTGACCACAAGCTGGGCATCTGTTGTATTCTTTCCCAGTCTGGGAGTGCCGCCGTCTACACTATCCTAAATATCCCCCACCGAACAGGAGGGGTCACTACGGAAGGCACCGGGCAAGCTAATACTTAAAGCACAGAGAGTGCCGGCCAGCACCAACAGTCTATATATATATATATATATATATATATATATATATATATATATTCATATATATATATATATATAATTATATAATTATAGATTTATATATATATATATATATATATGAAAAAAAGGAAAGTACCTAACCGTCCGCGCCCTAATGGTGGCTAGCAGCAACTCTGAGCGTCCCCTGTTAGCCGGGACTCAAGACAGATAGAGATACAAAAAAGGGAACAGAGTGCGCTTAGAGGTGAAGGTACACAACTTTTTCCTCAGTTATAAAATTTATTCAATAAAAGCCTACAATTCGGCTCATAAAAAATACACAATACATATAGTCATTTAGAAATAACCATTGACATAATGTATAATTTTCCAATACAACAGCAGGCCCAAAGCGTTTCGTCAACTACGTGACTTCATCAGGGGCATTCGATGACTTGGTTGACACAGATACAGTTGCACTGTAAATAGTAATAAAATACGTCAAGGAAAATATGTATCGCATTTTCAAAATGACAAAAAGTAAGAAAAGGTTGGAGAGGACAATGGAGAAAGACCGAATCCAATAATCATTTAAAAACCATCGAGATGAAAATGGACAGACAAATATAAATATAAATATTCATAATTAAAATCCTTACTATAATATAGCGAATTACCAGCATGACATTATTAGAAAACAATATTAAAAAAAAACAATGCTTTTAATCAATCATTATTTAGAAAAAACAATGTTCTTAGACGAGTTTTTTATCCAATACATTGTAATCTTCAATTGTGGAAGTATGTTTTACAACCTACTCTGACGACAATTAATAATATATACATATACCACCAGAAGAGGGACAACTATAAAAAAGAGAGAAAAAGGTACCTTTATGCCGTATCTCAAAATGAATGGGTACAGAAAAAGTTTTTTTTGCAGGAAAATATCTGGATGGAGAAATTTACAAGGTCCAGGGGTTAGAATTTTATTCCCCTTTTAATATATTTTAATATATTACACCGTCACCAGCACCGGATATAAGTGGGCTACTGAAAAATGGTATAAACGGTACAGCGGGACTTACATTTCACCAGCTAACAGCGCTCTTGTTATAACTGGCCCATACAAATAAACAGTGTTTTGTCCCAATTACACTGAGTACACCCACTCAGTAGCAGATATCAACATCCAGGTCAGCTTCAAATATAAACATAAAGAACTAGCCAGTAAATATACATAGTAGGTGAACCTATATAGGACAGTGATTACAAGCAGGAGCATTAATAGCCCAAGAAAAAAAACAAAAGGTACTTACATAATGCTGTATGACCAGGAAGTAACCTCTAGTGTATCCAATGGCAGAATGACAGCCTATACCTAGGTAAGGCTATATATAGGTCCAGGTCGGAAACGTCATTTCCTGTTTAGGCATTAATTAAGGGCTTATCGCCTTATAACTTAATAGAGCTCAACCGCCAATAAATGAGGGTCTCACTATAAGAGAACATATACCAGTCACCCCGCTAATACCGGGGGAGGTTATTGAATCATTCAGAAAGGCTGCCGCTGATCAAAACGCCAAACGGCATACTCGCGGTGCGCTCCAATTCGCCGCCATTTTTAATTCAATGTAACGCACGAGACGCGTCACACTTCCGCTCGGCGGAGTTTCCTGCGTTCCAAGTGGACGCCATTTTTTCCAACGCAAGCCGGTTCTAGTGAACCCGCCTCCCCTACACTTAGAAAAATATGCGGACTGTAGTTTTGTTAACTGACTTATTCTCTATATCAACAGATGGTGACAACTAGGGTGATATATCACCTATAATAACTTCAATGAGTGTTTTAGATACCTTTATTAGAATTAACTAACCTAGTGACCCCTGACAGTGTGCGTTCCAAAATCCAATCTATGGTATTTAAAATTGTGAAAAATATTTTATTTAATAAACAATGATAATAAACACTAAGACCTGATTATTTATATATTAAATGTCTGTGTACACTATATGTGCTAATTTAAAGTGATACCTATAAATTTATAAGATCCTGTAAGTGAGTGTATTTAGAGTTTAAATATTTTTATATTTTATATATATTTTTATATTTATTCTATAAGTAAGTGTATTTAAAGAATTTAATTTGGATATTTTTATATATTGATTTACTATTTTTTATTCTTTATTACTATATATTTTTAAAAAAATCCTTAAAATAAATCCTGATGTGGTGAACAAATAAGCTAAATCAATTTACCCTAGTGATGTGAAGGCGTATCCTAGTGAAATATTGTGCCATTGGTAACCCCCATTTTGGTTAACTTCATAGGTCATTACAGCCGAAAAAAATCTGTCTTCGTCCGGACATATAAACAGTGATTTCAAAAACCCGGGTATGGGCTCACAAAAATTCACCCTTCATGGAAAATGCTCCTGCCGGTACACCACCTACCTATTTCCATCGAGATAGTATCTAAGATCAAAAGATAATGATCCAAACAATTAAGTACATTAATAACCAATATAACGTAAGGTAAAAACAATGAATTATAAAGGGAAAAGAAAAAGGAAAAAAAGAATGAGATGAGGAGGGGTAAAGGCTACAGGAATGCCACTATGTCCACACCTTCATTTAATCCACTCGGTGTAAGGGAATTTAAGGAGTAGATCCAGAAGCTTTCCTTCTTAATTAGTTCTTGGCCCCTATTCCCTCCTCTGGGATTCACTGGTACACGCTCCAGAATAGTAAATTTAAAATTCTCTTTGGTAACTGAGGAATTATGTTTCTCCAAATAATGCCTAGGGAGGCTGTGTACCTTGACTTTGTTCCTGATATTACGCATATGTTCCTGTATCCTCAGTTTAATCTGTCTAATAGTCTTCCCGACATAAATTAAATTGCAACTACAGGTAATCTTGTAGACCACATGATCAGAATTACAGGTCACTGCATCTTTAATTCTGTACTCCCTGCCATTCTCCATCATGTGGTGAAAGGGAGCTTTCTCCAAAAAGGGGCAACAAATACACTTGTTGCACGGTAGAGTTCCAGGTTTTTTGATTAAAAAATGAACTCCTTTTGGAGTGGATGGAGATTGAGGTTTCATTCTGCTCGGTGCCAGAATCGATTTTAGATTCCTGGCCCGGCGGAAGACCAGGTTCGGCCTAGGAGGTAGATGTTGACCGAGAATAGGATCTCGTAAAAGAATAGACCAGTACTTCTCCAGCACCTTTTTGATTTGGTGATTTTCGCAATTAAATTGCGTTACAAATGGTCTGCTTTTAAATTCTTTTGGGGTCTTCTCGGATTTAGATAGTAGGTCATCTCTACCATGTGAAAAGGCTTTCAATCTGGCTTCTTCTATAAACTCCACTTTATAGCCCCTTTCCACAAAACGATCAAATAGAAGCTGTGATTGGGACTGAAGCTCACTATCATCACTGCAATTACGCCTTATTCTCAAAAATTGTGCATATGGCACACTATTCTTCCATGCTGGAAAATGGCAGCTCGTCGCTGGGATAAAACTGTTGGCATCCACCGACTTAAAATGCGTGTGGGTAGTGATTTCATTACCAGGTGTTCCCTCCAATTCCAAATCCAAAAATTCGATCTTAGTAGGATTGGACTTGAAAGTGAATTTCAGGTTGAGGTCGTTGTTATGGATATGTGACATGAAATCAGCGATGCTAGACTCATCTCCATGCCAGATCAAGAGCAGATCGTCTATGTATCTCCTATATAGAATTATATTGGTTTCAAACCGAGACCCATAGACGAACTGCTCTTCCCAGGCCCGCATATGGAGGTTCGCATATGCTGGGGCGAACTTCGTCCCCATAGCCGTGCCTTGTTGTTGAATGTAGAATTCATCATTAAATTCAAACAGGTTATGGGACAAGATGAATTTCATGCTGTTGACGAGAAAAGCTATCTCTGAATCTGACTTCTCTGGATCACTTTGGAGAATTCTCTCAACCGACTCCACCCCCTTGTTGTGAGGGATTGAGGAGTAAAGGCCTTGCACGTCTATGGTTAGCCAGCAGTAATCCATAGACCAGATTTTTCCTTTAAGTAACTGTAGAACCGAGGAACTGTCCTTCAAGTGGGAGACATTTTGTATTACGTACGGTTGCAACTTCAGGTCGAGGAAATGGGAAAGATTAGCGGTTAATGAATTTACCCCCGCAATTATGGGGCGCCCTGGTGGTAGGTCCTTGTCCTTATGGACCTTTGGAATGTGATAAAAGATGGGGAGGACAGGGAACTTCACATTGATGTAATCATATTCCTCCTTGCATAAAACCCCATCCTTTAAACCAGAAAGCAAGAGTAGCTCCAACTCACCCTGAAACACCAAAGTTGGATCTTCGGAAATTTTCCTATAGGTGGACTCATCGCTCAAGATTTTATTTGCCTCTGTGAGGTAATAAGCTTTATCCTGAAGAACGACGGCCCCACCTTTATCCGCACACTTTATGATCGTATTTTCATCTTTCTTCAGTGTTTTCAGAGCCCGACTTTCCTGTGGGTTTAAATTTCTAACCTGATGTTGCTTAGGTTTAATAGTCCTAAATTCTTCACGAACCGTTTCGTAAAAGATATTCAGGTGACTACCCCTTGACTCTACCGGGTAGAAATGGGAAACTGGGGCTACCAAGGGCTTGTCCTTGATGGCCTTAATTTCATTGGTCTGGTTTTTTTAAAAAATGACGTTGAACTGTGAGGTTCCTGATATATTTATTCAGGTCTATAAACAGATTGAAGTGATTAACATGGCTGTCTGGCGCAAATTTAAGGCCTTTATCTAGTAACGTGCTCTCTTCAGTAGATAGTTCTGTCGCTGAGTTGTTGATGATTGCGGTCCCTGAAGAGGTGGTAACAATGGGCCTTTTTTCTTCTTTGGGGAACCGCTTACCCCCTCTGCACCCTCTAGATCTCCGTTTAGTCTGCGCTTGAGGCCATGTGGGGAATCAAGACGGGTATGGAGTTCTTCCCTTACGGTACGGTGAGGAGGACCTGAATCCTGTTCCACATCTAAAAAATGTGTTTGATTACGGTATGGGGAAGGTGATCTGTACCTACCATTCCGATGTTGTGGATAATTCTCTTGATAGGATGGTACTCTATCTCTAAATCTTCTTCTTTGATGATAGTCATCCCTCTGTTCTCTATGGTCATACCTTCTAGGTCTATCATAAGGTTTCTCTGTTTGTCTATAACCGTAATTATTGGTGTACTGATGGTTAAAAGGTCTATATGAAATTTCATCCCGATCACGAAAGGGACCACGTCTCGGTTTTTCCCAATTTGGATTATTATTTGTAGAACGGAATCTTCTAGAAGAAATATCCGGGTTACGATTTTCATTTGGCCAAATATGTATATGGCCATTAATGTAATCCCTCTTATCGCTAGTGAATTTCTTTTACTTCCGCTGGATGATCTCTTTCTCCAGTGTATCCAATTTCGACTGCAAATCTGCTATATCTCTTTTAAATTCCTCACTTGAGTCAAATTTTGCCAAAAGACCTTCGATTTTACTCATTTCTGTCTCCAGTGTAGTTAATTCCGCTTTTCTCTCATTAACCAAGGCCGTCATGAGTTTTGCCGAACATTCGTCCAGGATTGAGTTCCAAATTTTCAGGAAAGCTGGATTATCGCTGCCATATGTCGGTGTCTTTTGAAGACGTAAACCCCTCGGGATTCGATTTACCTCGAGGTATTTTTCAAGTGTGGCAATATCATACCACCCCTTGAGTTCTCTTGTCGCTAGTTTCTCCAGAGCATTAAGATGCCCGAAATAGTCATCTCCCTCGTCCTCCAAATCCAATTCGAACTCTTCATCATCGAAAATGCTCTTCATATTATAGCTCCTTTTAGTCCTGTCTTTGAACAGTGGCATTTTTGAGAGGCAGCAGTATTAGGTGGCTAACAGACAATAGACACGAAAAAAAGGAAAGTAACTAACCGTCCGCGCCCTAATGGTGGCTAGCAGCAACTATGAGAGTCCCCTGTTAGCCGGGACTCAAGACAGATAGAGATACAAAAAAGGGAACAGAGTGCGCTTAGAGGTGAAGGTACACAACTTTTTCCTCAGTTCTAAAATTTATTCAATAAAAGCCTACAATTCGGCTCATAAAAAATACACAATACATATAGTCATTTAGAAATAACCATTGACATAATGTATAATTTTCCAATACAACAGCAGGCCCAACGCGTTTCGTCAACTACGTGACTTCATCAGGGGCATTCGATGACTTGGTTGACACAGATACAGTTGCACTGTAAATAGTAATAAAATACGTCAAGGAAAATATGTATCGCATTTTCAAAATGACAAAAAGTAAGAAAAGGTTGGAGAGGACAATGGAGAAAGACCGAATCCAATAATCATTTAAAAACCATCGAGATGAAAATGGACAGACAAATATAAATATAAATATTCATAATTAAAATCCTTACTATAATACAGCGAATTACCAGCATGACATTATTAGAAAACAATATTAAAAAAACAATGCTTTTAATCAATCATTATTTAGAAAAAACAATGTTCTTAGACGAGTTTTTTATCCAATACATCGTAATCTTCAATTGTGGAAGTATTTTTTACAACCTACTCTGACGACAATTAATAATATATACATATACCACCAGAAGAGGGACAACTATAAAAAAGAGAGAAAAAGGTACCTTTATGCCGTATCTCAAAATTAATTTGGTACAGAAAAAGTTTTTTTTGCAGGAAAATATCTGGATGGAGAAATTTACAAGGTCCGGGGGTTAGAATTTTATTCCCCTTTTAATATATTTTAATATATTACACCGTCACCAGCACCGGATATAAGTGGGCCACTGAAAAATGGTATAAACGGTACAGCGGGACTTACATTTCACCAGCTAACAGCGCTCTTGTTATAACTGGCCCATACAAATAAACAGTGTATATATATAATTATAGCCAAACAAGCTGCTACATTTATTTATCTTTGCTTAAGGTTTTACTTTTTCTGCTTTGTGAAAATGGACCCTGGAGATCATGTAATCGGTACCATATAACAAAGTTGGAAATTTGAAGCAGGGCCCAGATGAGAAGAAGGCAGTCACTCACCTGACTCTTGCATGTGCTTGGCTGTGGTCAGGCAACATATGGCACTGGATGCCTATTGTGCATCTGAATGGAATCAAGCTCATCCAATGGAATGGCATCTTTTTTTAAATGGTGCAAATCGTGAGCCAATAACAGCTCATGTTGTAACAGCCAATGGGAAACAGCCATGGTTAGCCAATCAGGGCTTTCTGCATAAGGACTCTGCCCCTTCCTGGTGCCTTACATTTGATGTTGAGAGAGCTTAGCTCAATGTAGTAGAGGGAGTAGAGAAGAGATAGAAAAGAAGATTCATTGATAAACTCAGAACCCGTGGCGGTAGAGCCAGAAGCACTGGCAGTGTAGTCAGAAGCATTGAAGGCAGAAGAAGACCTGGCACCTGAAGATCTGACAGTGGCACCAGAAGAGCTGGCCCCAATGCCAGAAGATCCTGCAGCAACAGCAGACAGAAACTGAGAGTGAGGTACTGAAGTATGTGTGAAGCAAATGAACTAATGAAGCTCCCCACTGCAGTCTATCACAACTAAAATAAATATTCTTTAGCCACCAGTTACCTATAATCCCCCAAGCCAGCAGGGTAGCCAGGTACTAGACCTTAAGCTGTAGTAAAGGCATTAAGCCTGGGAGCAATAAGGCCTGGGATAATTCAAGGTGGCTTTGGGTGCTAGGCCAAGTCACCAAACTCTGCCATGATCTTCGGCCCTGAGCCCGGTGCTAGGCCTGTGCGGTGTAAATGTGAGCATCAAGCCTTATTTAGAGGAGAACCCCTTAAAAAAGGGTGATCAGGCAATAGGCCCAGATCACTAGAGGTAGTCAATTAGGTAAATCAAGGGGCTTGAGTGCTCTGCAAACAGAAAGAGACACTGAGTAGAGTGGTGCTACTGTAGGTCACAAACATAAATTTACATTAATGTACACTCTGAAAGATGGATCAAGAAATTAAATTCACCAGCCTATTCAGTAGCGACCCCAGTTGAGTGATTGTGTTGAGCATGGAGAAGTGCCCTGTTCCACATGCTCTTGCCACCATTTCTAGCGGATGGCTAGATGGCTTTACTAAGTGGATGGCTGTTTACTTTAGGGACCCCCTGATTACACATGCTTTCATTCCACAGGTTGTTTGTTGTTCAGTCACAGTTACGATCGTTATATGCTCTCTAGATTTATGCTACATTTGTTCTCACTGCCTGTTGTGATACTGGCCCTTATTCTGGTTTACTTGCAAAGGTAATATCCTTCTCAAATGGACAAAGCTATGTGCACTGCAGGTGGGTCAGATGTAACTTGTGCAGAGAGAATTAGATTTGGGTGAGTTATTTCGTTTCTGTGCAGGGAAAATACTGACTGATTTATTTTTACACTGCTATATAGATCTCACTGTGAAGTAAAGCCCCACCCAAATCTAGTAGACGTAGAATCAGATGTAATTGGCGAGTTAGTGTATCTTTTACACCACTTGATCTTGTAACTCTTCAATGGACTGAAGCGTTAGTTGGCATCAGCATTGAGATGAACTGAGCCATAGAGGCTGAGCAAGGCAAACACTCTCAGGAGCGATCATGAGGTAAAGGGAGGGAGGGGGAAATCTACAATGTATAAAAAAAAAATTAAATAGATAGTCTCACCTTTATTTAAAATAACGAGATACATTACTAGGTAGAGGAGGGAATGGGTGGAAGCAAGTGTACAACTTTTGATCATTGGGATTCATCTAGGGAAATAATAAAGGCTTCCCATTTGAACTGAAATTTAATAGGGGTGAGGTTTGTGCCTAACAACTCAGAACACTTATCAAACATCAGGAGTTGTAGTAGTTTAGTTTTAAGTTCGTTGATAGACGGAGTTATCCAATGTATCAAAATATGATTTTTTTGCAAGGGTCAGTCTAATCATGAGGAGGGGAATTTTTTGAGAAGAATGAAGGGAGTGACCAGTTAGTGAAATTGAGACATAAGCAGGCTCATGGGTCAATTGTTAATTTAGTGTAGAATAATTTGTTGATGTACAGATGGAGCCAGCCTTGTCCTTGCTGTGGATGGCGTTTCTACCGCCATCCACGCCGGCGGCCGGGTCCTGCCAGGGGGTGCGTGCGCACTAGACGCCCACGCACCCCATGGCAACGGAGCTCGGCGGGGGTCCCTGATGCCTCCCCCGTCACCTCCATCGGTCCCCCTCGCCGCCCCGACCCCCCCCCCCCAAACTGGGCAGCATGTCCTCGAAGCTGAGACAGGCTGGGAGACGCTGCCCAGCCGCTGCGATTCTGGGATGCTCATGCGCGTGAGACGCACACGTGACCCAGTCTCTATCGCCGGCACCGCCAGTGGCAAGGGATCTGGCGAGCACCGGGGATAGACAAGGCCGGCTCCATCTGTATTGCATGGTTTTGCGCCAAAATTTCTGTATCTTGGAGCAAGACCAGAATCAGTGGAAGAACTTGGCATTCCACATTTTGTATTTACAACATTCTCCTGTGGCAGCTGGGAACATATATTTTTTCCTTGGCCAGTGCGATATATATATATATATACAATGTATAACTTTATAATGTACCTAATGGTGGTATGTGGAATGTAGAATTTTCATAATTTAAGAAATTGAGCAAATAGTATGTCAGGGATGGTACAGATGGGGCAGGTCCCATCTTGGCAGGAGATGGCAACGGCGCCGCCAGCCGCCATCCCCCGCCAGCGCCATATCGATTGCGAGAAGGGGACTCGCGCGCACGAGAGGCGCGCGCGTCCCCTTCCGACTGTGCTTCCAGCTGCTCCCCGGGTCCCCGCCGGCTTGTCGGCGGTAACCCGGGGTCGCCGCCACCTGCCCGCACCCCCCCCTAACCCCCCCTAACCCTGTCCGTCTCTCTGAGGGAGATTGAGACGCGCGTGCGCGTGAGACACACGCACGTCTCGGTCTGATGGCTGGCGAGGCTGCTGGCGATTCGCCAGCCAGGAAGAGGCCTGCCCCATCTGTATCTCTGGGATATCAGTCTTCCATGAGATCCATAATGAGGGAATGTGTTTAGTGGGGAGGGACGAGAGGAGAATGTTGTAAAGGCTGGATACAGTACTTTGACATCTTGAAGCTGGAGGGTTGACAATAAGGAGAAAAGAGCATATGAATAGTTTGAGGAGATAATATGTGGAGCAATTGGTAGTATATAATGTCTCACCTGTAATTGCATGTAGAATTGTGTACGTGGTAGATCGTACCTGCCGTGTGATACTTTAAAATGGAAAATTGTGCCCCCTGGGTCAAAGAGTTTTGTGGCTAAATCAAGTCCCTTTCAGCTCCTTTCAGAGTAGGTGGAGTTGAGTAGAGAAGGGGGAAAATTAGGGTTGCCCCAAATAGTCTTTGTACCATGTTTTAATACTGCATAAGATTAAAATACATGCATAACTAATCTAAAAAAAAAATTGAGTGGGTAATAATGTGTTACTCATATATACACATATTTTAGTCTGTTATGTTAAGAGATGCTGCCACCTCTGTAAATATTTAGCCATGGATCAAAAAAAAACATGACATGGTGTCCTAAATACAGTATATGACTAGATTTACAAAAATAAATTGTTAACAGATGATTGTTTTATATCTAGAACATTATATTTCCTTCATATAATACAGACTTTAATGTATAGTGTCATGAAACATACTGTACTGTATAGTGGTTTCAGATCTTGCACAAAGCAAGTGTAGCATTCATTATTTTTTTAGGGTATGTGCACACGGCCATTATATTCCTCACCCATGACATACAGTAGAGAACAGAGAGAATTACTCTGAACCAAAAGCTAAACTTAGAATATCTCTAAAATCTAGGGGGGATGTGATACAGTGTGAGAATCAGAAAGAGAGAGATTTTGTGAGAGTTTTCCTATTTTTAAAAGCGGCAATCAATTACATGGCTAAATCAACCTGGTTTTGCAGTGAAAATGATTGCCACATAAAAAAATGTGGAAAATCTCACAACATCTCTCACTTTCTGGTAAGCAGACCCTATTACTTTCCACCACTAGGCCCTTATTCAGATGTCATCACAGTACAAATTTGTTCTCAAAATTGGCAAAACCATGTGCACTGCTGGTCTGGCAGATGTACAGTAACATGTATAGAGTTTTGTTTCTGTCCTGAGTAAATACTGGCTGCATTATTATATACACTGCACAATTTACCTCTCTCTGCACATGTGACATCTGCCCCACCTGCAGTGCACATGGTTTTGCCCAATTGAACAAATTTGTACTGCCATCAGATCTAAATAAGGGCATTGATGCACTGCTTTTGCTGCTGATATAACATGTGTAGAGAGATTTATATTTAGGAGGTTTATATTTTTTCTGTGCATGGTAAATCCCGTATGCTTTTGCATGTGGCCCACAAATGTTAGACAGCTTTACTTTTACATTTAAATTTAAGTTTGAACACACCCTACTGGATATACATTTCTCTGCATGTTTTATGACCTCCACAAGTACTGCAATGGGGTTTTCCCCAGTTGTGTGCTTTTTTTGCTTTGTTTGCAACTCTGAATCAGGACCTCTATTTGTAGATATACACATGGCATGTTTACCTTGGTTGTACCCATCACAACTTGATTATTGATAACTTAAGTGACAATTCACAGATCCTAAACGCTTTTTCTATGGCACATTAGGCTTTTAACCATTGGGTAAACTGCTTGTCGGGATTAATGTGGAAACCCATATACAGTAATATCTATATTACAGTATATTTGGTTTTTAGAATACAAGTAATATGAGCCAGATTTTACTAGTGAGGCTGGACCAGGGGTGCTCAGTATGGGTGGTCTTTACCAGCTGCTGCTATAAGATAGGATAGTCAGTCCTGAAAATATACACACACAAGAAAAAAGGTAAGCAGCACTAAAAAAAATCAAAGATTGGTCGCTCTATCACAAATAAATTTTATTTTCAATTAATTTGGTAAAAAAGACATATTATAAAACTGATTAGATTGAATAAAAATAGTTTCAAATCTGAATTTCATATTATCCACCAACCATAGAGCTTGGGGTGTCTTGGAGAGTCCGTTCTTATATAGCCATATACAGTGAAATTAGTCCCATTAAGCCATCCTGAGGGAGAAATATTCCAAACCGTACAGATGGTACAAGGAGTGGCCCAAGATGGCACAAATAACCAACTCCTTATACAGTTGTGTTCTTTTAATAAATTTCATCATAAAATCATCATACCTCCAATGGATTGTCTGTTAAGAGTCCAATATGGGTCCTGCTGGAATGGAATAAAAAGTCTGATGGGGCTGGTTCAGTCTGCAATCCAGGAACAGTAATGGAAGGTGCAGCAACAGTATCCTCCATACGCGATTCACTACACCTTGTAGCTTTTTGAAAGGTTGGGAACTCAAGGACCCAGCCCGATGAACTGCAGTGAAGGTTTAGGTTCCAGATTTAGGATGAAAATTAGAGACACAAAAGAACAGAAACATGGAAGTCGAATGTTTAGAGTTATACGCAGTTTCAGCGAAAGGAAGGTGATTGTCCCAGTCGTTCTGACATTTTGAAATATAACACCATGATTATTGCTCCAGGGTCTGGTTGACCTGTTCTGTTTATCCATTTGACTGTGGATGATGACCTGAGGAAAGGCTGAGATTAATGCCTATTTCTGAACAGAAAAATCTCCAAAAACGGGCAACAAGCACATCTGACACAATATCCGAAGGAAGCCCATGAAATTTAAAGATGTGTTGAATAAAAAGTACAGCCAGGTCTTTAGCAATGGGTAACTTACTGACTGGAATGAAATGGGACATTTTACTAAATCAGTCTACAACGGCCCAAATCACAGAACACTTCGAGGATATGGGTAAATCGACGATAAAATCCATGGAAAGGTGGATCCAAGGTCTGGAAGGCATTGACAAGGGTAGCAGCTGTCTGGAGGGAAACATCCAAGGATTTTTATTTCTGGCACAGATATCTGACCCTTTCACAAAGTCCAGTGTGTCCACCTTGATGGTAGGCCACCCCACTGAATGCAGAAGGAGCTTCAAGATTTTAGATACCTCTGGGTGTCCAGAAGTTTTACTAGTGTGGAACTCAGACAGATCCACTAAGGTTTTCTGGTCCAATCATGAGGCCAGAAGGAGTACTGGGTGGAGCTTGTGCTTGTGCTGACTGAATGCATGATTCTAAATTTACAGTAAGGCCGGTAAGAATATATGTGGGCAGTATGAAAGGCACCAATGGACTTCTAATGTCTTGACTACGCAAGAAGCTCTTGACAGGGCAACGGCTTTTACCTTTTTGGACCCTGAGCTGAACATAATTACAAAATTAAACCTAGCAAAAAAAGAGTGTCCATCTCGCCTGCCGAGAATTCACTCTATTTGCGGTTTCAATATAAGCCAGATTTTTGTGATCAGTAAATATTGTTACTTTATGACTGTCCCCCTCTAACCATTGCCTCCACTCTTCCAGTGCCAATTTGAATGCCAAGAGCTCCCAGTTACCAATATCATAATTGGCTTCTGTGGGATAAACTTTTCTGGAGAAGAAGTCACACGTGTGAAACTTAAGATCGTCTTGGTCATTTTGTGAGAGAATGGCCTCTACCCCAACTTCTGAAGCATCCATCTCTACAATGAGGGGAAGATCTGGATTTGGGTAACATAGGACTGGAGCCAAAATGAACACCTTCTTTAAGTCCTCAAAAGCTTTCACTGTCAGTGGAGACCAGCAAGTGGGATCTGCCCCTTCTTTATTAATGCCAGGATAGGTGCCACAATAGTGGAAAAAGAGCAAATGTACCTCCTATAATATTTGGAGAACCTTAAAAAGTGTTGTACCGCCTTCAAATTAGTGGGCCGAACCCAATCAAGGATGTCTTTCAGCTTTTTAGGATCCATGGATTTGATGTGACGATATAATCTAAACTCCTTTGATGTGATGTTATAATCTAAAAAGGCAATCTTACCCACTTCAAATTTTCATTTTTCAGGTTTGGCATACAGATGATTCTCCCTGAGTTTCTGGAGGACGGCCTTAACATGCTTTCGATGATCCTGTATGGACTGAGAATAGATCAAAATGTCATCAAGATATACTACAATGAATTTCCATAAAAACTCCCATAGAGCATCGTTGATGAGGTCTTGAAAAAATGGCTGGGGCATTTAAAAGACTGAATGGCATGACCAAATATTTGTAATGGCCAGAGTGAGTATTGAAGGGCATTTTTCACTTGTCTCCCTGTTTTATTCTGATTAAGTTATAGGCCCCGTGGAGGTCAATCTTGGAGAAAATCACAGCCTCCCTTAATTAATCAAAAAGCACCGGAATCAGAGGTAATGGATACAAGTTCTTTGATAGTAACTCTATTCAGACCCCTGAAATCAATACATGGCTGGAGAGTGCCTTCCTAAGAAGAATCCAGCCCCAAGGGTGATTTTGAAGGGTGGATAAAGCCTTTCTCCAGATTTTCATGAGGATATTCCTCCATTGCCTTGGTCTCTGGCAGAGATAGTGCATGAAGTCGACCCTTAGGCAACTTGTCACCAAGCATAAGCTTAATCACACAATCATAAGGGTGATGGGGAGGCAGAGAGTTGGCCTATTATTTAGAAAAAAAATCTGAGAATGAGTGGTACGGGGTAGGCACCCCCTCAGGAGCAGAGATTGTTGACTGCACAGGAATAGACATCTGGAAAAACATTCCATGCTCCAGGACACAAGCTCTCAAGTATTCCAGTTGACTACAGGATAATGAGCTGTCAACCATTGAAGACCTAACACTACAGGAGTCAATGGGCAGTGGACAAGGAAAAAAGATAATTCCTCAAAATGGAGGGCACCTACTGAGAATCAAAGAATAGGAGTCTGAAAACTAACACAAACATTCCGGAGGGGATTCCCATCAAGGCCACACTTGGAAATAGTGATTTCTAGCCTCGATCTCCATGTAAAAAAATCTTGACGGGAAGCAAAAAGGAATTATTTGGGGAGAGGGAGGAGAGACTTGAAAGGATTCCCCTTTCTTCCTTCAGGTCTGCTTGTTTTCCATCTTCTGGGAACAAGAATTGGCTAAGTGTCCCTTGCCTCCACAGTACAGAACTGTCTTTCTCCAACCATCTTTCCTAGATATGTCGGTCGACCTTGATGGCTAATTCCATCAGGGTATCCAGAGTCTCTGGGGTAGGATATTGCAATAGGAAATCCTTAATTTGTTCAGTAAGGCCTAAATGAAATTGACTGCACAGGGCTGGGTCATTCCAACCACAGTCATAGGCCCCTGATGTAATTTGGTACAATAAATCTCTGCTGAATTTTTCCCTTGCTTTAAGGTACGGGGGTGTGCTTCTGCTGATGCTCCCTGATCTGGGTCATCATAAAGTGCCCCTAAAGCTCTGAAGAAGGAATCCACAGAAACAATACTGGGATGATCTGAAGGAAGACCAAAAGCCCAGGACTGTGGATTACCATTGCAGAAGGGAAATAATGACACCCACTCGTTTGGTCGAGTGGGTGTCATTATTTCCCTGAGGAATATGGCCTGAGTCGAAAATAGAGCTTATAACTATCTGGGAAATTCACAAATTGCTTCCAATTTTCTGTGACTTGATTGGGAAGGTTAAGTTTGAGCTCCATAGGAGTTGATAATGGAGTGGTTTGGTAATCCGACCGTTGTCCTGACAATCCACATGAAGTGAAAAATCCTGTAATCGTTGGGACAAATACATTTTCAATTTGATTTGAGAATCTGGGCCGCATCCTGAGGAGCCTGATCCATCTGAACAGAGAAACTCCCAAGCTATGGTTTTTGACTGGTGATACTATTATTATCCCAACTGGAATACCTGTGAGGCCTAGTTGAGGCAGACTTGAGTGGCGGATGTCATGTGGTCATTCTTCTTGACAGTTGCCCTTGTACACCTGGGAGTAAGGCTCGTAGAGCACACCAGTGGGTCTTCTAGCCTATAATAGCCACTTTACCTTAAGGCCAAATATGCCTACCAGTACTGGGATGCCACCAGGACTTACACCATGGGTTCCAGTGTGAACTTACCAGCCAAATGACCAGAACGGCAGTCGTTAGATGGTATGGATAGAACGTAGGGGAGTGTAGTAGTACTAGGCAAGGTTGAATATCAGCATGGGTAGATAAGTAGTCAAGGGTCTGTGAGGAGTTATAGTGGCAGCAAGTAACAGAAAAATGGTTAGCTAACTGGGGCGGGTCTAGCAGAAGCAACCCAGACATACTATAAGAAAATACACACCACACAAAAACACACCACACTATACACAGCACACAATAGGAAAGGCAGGGCAAGACACTATAAGGAAAATAAGAATAAGTACACATATGTGTAGACAGGAGACAGTGCAGCACAAGACTGGATCTCTGCAGAGACAAGGCAGTACATCACACAGGACTGGGACTTCATCTAGACTAGGAGAAACTATCACAAGCAGGGGTCTGTGTGCAGGAAGCAGTTTTAAAAGAGAGCTCCACCAATGTCTGTGTCTGCTTTAATTAATTAAATGGAATGCAGCTGCCTTGCTGCACATCCTACTGTCTGCCCCTGTGTCCAATTACTTGTCCTAGCAAAGGAGAATGCTGTCTGACTCCAGCATCCCCATTGCTAGGCGACCGGTTGCTCCCCGGCGGCTGCAGTGTCTGAGCTGTCAAATGCCGGGTGGAAGCTGCCTGCCCTAGTATCCGGGAGAGGCGTAGCTTCCTGGTTGCCTAGCAATGACTGGGAGCTGTGTCCCTGTTGTGCAGCATGAAGGCTACTAACAAGCAGTCAGCACATTCAAAATTCAAACTTCAAATAATGTCCCTTTGCAGTAGACTTCATACCATGTAGGCAGAATTTTGAATAATAGATTGGGATACATTGGGTTTTAATGTAGAGTAGGCAAAAAATAAGTTGAAAGAGCACACTTATCAGAATATTTAGTAATTTCTCTAACAATTCTTGTTATAAGGTGGAAAAGAAGAGATGCTTCTGGATCATGCTTAGAAGGAGAATTGATTAAACATCATGCATTGCCAGTGGCAGAGCAGAGCTTAATAGCTCCCTGGGTCAGCCCCACCTATGAATCCATGATGCTGTGGGCCAATGATATTAGAGAGTGGAAGCTGCTCGGATGCTCTGGGTAGCTCTATACTCTGTGGGATGCATGTTCAGAAAATCATTTGGATGCTCTGTGCAGCACTGAGGCATAGTACTGAGGATAGGGTTCTAGCGCATGCTCCTAGATAGCTAAATTCAGGAGCTGAGGATCACCTCATACAATGGGCAAAATCGCATACAACTCCTTACAGCACTGCACAATGCCACTGTCCGTCTTCGTTATTGCACCACTAAAGGATGAATAAATGTTCCCTTATCAATTCTGCTCTTAAATTGTTTTTTTCAGAGGGAAATTCGCAACTTTTCATTGAGTGGTAATCATGGACCCAAACAAATTGGTAAGACATGACATAGCAACATCCCATGTTAAATAGAACTCCCATCTCAATAAATGTCCCCATATAAGTCCTTTTCAAACCTTTATCTCAATTCAATGATATGAAAGCTATGTAAACCTAAATCTCATGTTTGCACAGCTTCACAAAAATCGGAACAATGTTCTACCTACTCCGTAATTGGTCTAGGCTACACTGTGTTCCTCTGCAAATACCTCATCAGCAAATCCATGCACGTTAGTGGAAACCTACATACACTACTGCAAAACATATTGTAATTGAGACCCTCTATATTGTTATCTCTATTTACATTCTTATGAGCTCCTATGGGTGTATAAGTTTTATTGGTAATTTATTTTGACACTTTAGAATTTTTTTCTAATTAAACTTACAAGTGGGGAACATAATCTAAAAGCCTACAGTCCAATTAGAACAATAGAAAGTAATATGATTTATGTTAACAAGTAGCCACTTTATGTCCATGGCTATCTCTTGTATACATTACTTGACAAAACTGTGCATCGGTGAAGATGTAGCACATTATTCTTAGGAAAATGTGTTGACATAAACTGGAAGGTACTCATAAAAATAGCATGCATTTTGTTTCTTTTCTGTCTGCCCATTGCTTTATTTTAAAATAGTATCTAAAAGAATATTCTTCTTAGCACTGCCAGGTCTGTAATCACACAATCAAAGAAAATGCAGAAGGGAAAAAATGAATAAACAAAATGTTTGGTGCCTGTAGTGCTACATTTCATGAATTCATGCTGGTCTAGAAATTTAAGTAAACATAATTTAGCTGTTCTTATCTGCATGTAACACTCAAGTTGAGGGTTTGTCAATATTTTTCAAACTCCTTTGAACATTTTTCAGTCGACATTGGCAGTACTGACAGGATGGCTGCCTGCTGAATACCAAATACATAACCACAAAGAACTTATTCTAACAGAGGTTATTACTTTGAAATGATTATTATTTGAGATAAGTTTTCTATGTATATTTTCAAACTTTTGCACCATCTAAGATGCAAAAGGTGAAGTTCTTTGATTTTAAATGTATCTCCGTACAGAATTTCTATGCATGAAATGTTAATGTTTTTTTTTTTTGTGAATTTTGGGGATTCTAATTGCATTTATTTTTATGAAAAGAATATAATGGGTTATTGCTACACATCCGACTCTGCATTTCATTTTTAAATAACATATTTCAATATCTCACTTGACCTTGCATATATGCATACATTTTCATCTACAAAACAAAAGAAATCTATTCTCATACAACTGCACACAGATAACAAATACTGCATTTCAAGTATCTTCTTACACATGCACTACTGAAATAAACCTGAGGAAGTCAGAAGCTGACTTAAAAAAAAATCTGCTTAAGAGGCTAATTTTCTTATGTGAAGGGCAACTTCAGCTAGGAATAAAATGTTAAGTATACAAGAACGTGGAATCCAAACCATTAAAATGTTATCAGAGCCAGCAACAGAAATCTCGTGGCCCAGTTTTTGAGGCCCCATCCTACCCCAGTAGGTACAAGCAGGGCCGGTGTGAGGCTTAACAGCACCCTAGGCAAAACTTCAACTTACTGCACCCCCGTCTTCCCATATTGCCACCAATACACACTTTCCAACCCCTTAAGGCATCCTTGACAAACATTCTCGGGAAGGTGGGCAAGTCCCCTGCTTCCCTGGAGGCCCCATTTGCCACCCACAATATACTACAAGGAGGAGGGAGCACCAATGTAGGAAAGTATGCCTCAAGGGAAAGTATGGGGGTATTTAATGCCACCTTCATTAATTAAAACACGGATTCTCATAGACATCCTTAATAGACTTCGTGGTGCCCCTCCAGATCCTGGTGCCCTAGTGTATATGAAGTGAAGTTTATAAAGATGTTGCCTGTCCTGGTTACAGACATTACAAAGGGCAAATAAATAACAGTAAATTGTATAGTTATAATGTAGACAAATGCAGAAGGCTTAGAGTTAGCATTAGGTTTGCCTTTAGAGTTAAGTTTGCTGCTAGGAATACGAGGGTTACTAGTTTAAAAATTACTATTTTAAAAATTCTAACATGTCTAACATCATTAATGTTCAGTGTCTACTTTACAACCATGTTGATCTTATTAAACGTTGAACATGTATAGTGAACCCCTCCAAGTATATCTTACTTCCATTGATTGTGCACATTTGTCTTCCTGTAAACATGCACAATCTTCTCTTGTTCCTTCAGATTTGTGTGGCCACATATCAGTTTTGTCCGAACTCTTTTAATACAATATTATGTATATTTGCAGCTAGTGGTTTATTCAAGTTACTTTGTCTGATCTCCATTTACTATCCCAGCTGGTGCCCTGGCCATACTTATTTGTCAATGGCCATTTCTAGACTCTGAACCCAATCCTGACCATATTTGTATATGAATCAAGCGCTTATGAATAATGTAATTAAAATGGTGATGTGAATACAATATATAAAAACTATGTTTAGTAAAATATAGATGAAGTATCTATAGCTCTTAGTATGTTTACTGCTCCTCTATGGAGCATATGAGGAGTACTTGTTGCCGATAGAGTATTGGTGGAGCGGGCAGTGCCATACAGGGGGGATCAAAATGTCCAAATCTGCTTCCTCCTCTTGCTGTGAGTAGATATAGGGACAGTTAGTCTACACCTACAAGAGACCATCCAAGGCACCCGCAGCACCCGCAGCACCCCCCTGGTAGCACACTGCCAGCTCCATCAGCAACAAGCACTCCTCATATGCTCCATCAAGGATCTGTAGACATACTAAGATCATTTACTTGATTGTATTTGCCCCAAATGGTTGAGCTTATTATCTTAAACCTTTTATTGATTATTATTTTTCTTTTTGGCATGCACATGTTTATCTTATTATCATCTCTATTTTACTAAACATAACTTAGTTTTATTATATACTGTATCGTATTCACATCACTATATTTACATTATTTATAAGCGCTTGATCCATATAGAACTATTGTCTTTTTCCATTTATCAAGCATTATACACTTTTTTCTCTCTTCCAATCCTGACCATGTGTGAATTTGTAACCATATGCCATTGTACACTAATTTATTTGTTAACACCAGTGGCGGCTTTTACCTATGTGCTGCAGGACTGCAGTCCCCCGGGTAAAATCTTTTACTGTTCTCTGACTAAGTGAAGCCAGATGCAGTCTGTGAGACTGCTCTGGCTTCACTGTAACTGGCAGTAACTTCCTATTGGAAGTCTGACTTGCCAGTCACCCATGGCAGTCCCGTTGGGAGGTGTTTCCTCCGGGAAGCCTCTATATGGGCTGCTGAGTGGCAGCCCATAAAAACTAGGTACAGTACGAGGACAAAACTGCGCATGTGCCAGACCCGGGACCCTGAATATGCCTCTTGGCCCATGAGCAGTCCCGAAGAAGCTACTGCACATGTACAAGCCCAGTGAAGAGGAGTGGGACCGGCGGACAGGGCCTAGGATTTCCAGCAGCAGCTGGAGGGGACCACGAGTACGGCAGTGGAGGAGGGGGCGCATCGTGGCAGCCCCCCTCCTCCGCAGAGGTAAGAGCCACCATTAGTTATCACATTCGCTAACTTGGGGGGATAGACTTTTGCTGAGCGGCCTGCTGCATCCTAAAGAATTAGTGAGGATTTTCTACATAGCTGGGGTGCTGCTTCAGATACTACAAAGTGGTTTTATTCAAAGAAAATCCAAAAACCAGTGTTACATCTTCTGGATTCTGTCCTGGCTGTTGCCAGGCAGCAGTTTCACCCACCTCTGGCCGGTCTGTGTAAATGCAGCCTTGCTTCTGTGTTTTTCAGAAACCTGCCACATAATTAGACCATTACCGTGGGTTTGGCTACTCAGCTGCAGTTCATTTGTGTTTCAGGAGGCTTGTGTTTTACTAGCCATCTGATTGGTCCATGCTCCCTAGATCTTCCTGGCCTGCCTCTCTCCCAGTGCTGGTCATAGCTGTGGCATGAGCCCTTGACACCCTTGAAGCTCTCTGCTTTTGTCCCAGTTTGTTCATACTGTAGCTATCTTCAGTATTTCTTAGAGCTCTGTGTCCAGTCTTAGTATTTGTTCCGTTCCATGTCCGGTCAGCCTCAGTATTTGATGTAGCTCTATTTCTTGCCAGTCCTCAGTGTTTCTCCAGCTCTGTTTTTCATTCATCTTCTTTTGTGTTTTAGTCAGTTTTCCTGTGTGTTCTCTTGTATTGTATTCAGCATTCTCCTGTTATTACCAGTCTGTTTTCATATTGTTTTCCTCTCTCCAGTTCTGGTACTAGTTTCAGTTTCTCCATTATTTTGCCTACTGTGATCTCTGATTTACCCCTCTCTATCAGCTCTTGTCTAGCTTTTATTGTCTGTTGCTATTCATTATCTCACTCTCCAGCCTCTCAGTCACTGCCTCCTCTCTGTTGTTATCTTATTTGTCTTCCTAGTTTTCACTTTGTATTTATAGTCATTCTTCAGTCTCCTAGTAGGAACCTCCTTCCAGCCAGTGTTGATTTGGGTCACTTGGGGTTGAGCTTGCAGCGGCAGTCCTACCGGCAGTCCTACCATCAGCATCCAGTACTGGTAGGTGCACCTAGCATTAAGGGAAATGGTGGCTGTTATAGGGATGAAGACCCGCTGGTGTGTACTGCAAGTCTCAACCATGGGTGCACAAGTGTCATTGCTCTGAAGATCCATCTTAGACGGAAGCCAGTCCAGACGAGGTCACTACCCTCAAGTTTGCATCCACCAGTTATAACAGACAGGGCACTCATCAAATTTTCAGTTTGCAATAGAGTTCTTATTTATTAATCATAGTGACTGTATAACACCGACATTTTGGTCCAGGTGTTTATTTATTTTTTCTTATATAGCACACATATATTCCACAGCACTTTACAGAGAGAATATTTGAACATTCACAAACCAGCAAGGGCCTCATAGCAGCTGCACCCCCTGCACCCTCTAAAGTTACGCCACTGGGTATACATACCCTCCAACTGTACCGATTTAGCCGGTACAGTACCAGCTAAAAAACAAATGTACCAGTGTACCGATTTTTTGCACCGTGGCAGCTCCTCCGACTCTGCAGCCGAAAGCTCCAGGCTGCTATGGATGTGATTGGGCCCAGTGGGGGTAAATGTGTCCCAGTGCGGCTGTTCCCTTTCCCAGGAGTGCCTTGCGCGGCAGCCAGCGTTCAAGCATCGCATGACATCAGCACGCTGCCTGCGCACCCATCACGCACACTGCCTGCGTGCCCATTGATCTGACTGGCGCCACAGGATTTGGTGCAGTCCTCGCGAGTACCAGTACTATGCTCCATAGCAGCTCCCCAGTCACACTCCCTCGTAGGCACAGCCTTCTCCCTACTCCCCGGATCACCCACTAGTGAGCTCGCCATAAGTCAGAGGCAATGATCAGCCTGGGCCGGGTCTACTCTGCGACAGCGACTACCGGTCCCCTCATATCAACCAAGGCCTAGGCACCCACACTGCCTGTGCTCCTGTTGATCTGACTGGCGCCATGGGATTCAGACAACGGAGCAGCTCAATGGGGTACAGTACAATTTTAAATGAATGTCCGTTGTCAGGTGGGGGCATGGCCACGAATATATGAGGTGTTGTCACACCCACTCTACATGTGACCATACCCCCTATATCCGTGACCACGCCCCCTGTACCGATTTCCATGGCTAAAATGTTGGAGGGTATGGGTATATTTTTTAGTTATCTCCATTTTCAATATATTATTCATGTTATAAAAAAAAAAAAATTTTTAAGGTACTTGTTTCCTATCTGGGCGCCCAGGTTTTCTACGTACGGCACCGTAATGAAATCGGATCGCATCACATCGGATTCGGTACTCGATGATGTACGATGGCATACGATGCTATCCGATCCGATCCGATTTCATTTTAAATCGGATCGCATCGCATGCGGTGACGCGATCAACCTGATTTTTACATTGGAATCAATGTTAAATGGTCCCTGAGACCCGATTTTACATTGATTTCAATGTAATAACCCCGCAAACCCACGATTTGTATAGGAAACCCCCCTGATGGTTTAAAATGCGTCTCCATTGTTAACGCCACCCCAGTATTGACGTCAACCCGAAGCGTGGCGAGCGGAGGCGGTACGCGTCCTCCGACTTTTTCATACCCCCACTATCCACGTCGGCGTGGAGTTGAGAATAGAAAGTGTGGCGAGCGCAGCGAGCCACCGAGCCCGAAGCGTGGAGAGCGCAGCGAGCCCCGCGAGGGGACGCGGATACCTGTGAAGCCTGCGAGGGGACACGGATACCTGTGAAGTATCCGCGTCCCCTCGCGGGGCTCGCTGTGCTCGCCACGCTTCGGGCTCGGTGGCTCGCTGCGCTCGCCACACTATTCTATTCTCAACTCCACGCCGACGTGGATAGTGGGGGTATGAAAAAGTCGGAGGACGCGTACCGCCACGCTTCGGGTTGACGTCAATACTGTGTTTCTGTGCAGATGTGACAAGGGGAGGGCTTTGAAGGGTTAAATAAATACAGTAGTGTTACAGATGGGCCATCCTATGGGCCAACCATAGAAGCGGGAACGTAATCGGATCGCATCGCATCGTTCAATATCGTGTATGTGCATTTGTGGTATCCGATGCGATGCGATCCGATTTTTATACGGAGAATAGCATGGTGCGCAATTAACGTAGCGGGCGCCCAGATAGGAAACAAGTACCCATTTTAATTAATTATTTTCATTTAATCCCTTTGGGTTGATGGTATCTAGCAGATATATCCATCTGACTTCTCTTTCTATTAATGTTCTGGCTCTATCACCGCCCCATGATTGTATGGGGACTTGACCAATTTTAATACTCTTAAAAGAGAACATCTGTGTGACTTTTCTAAAAAGTGTCACGCTACTGGTTTGTCTGACTGGCCTGTCATTGCCATTTTTATACTTGTCAGGTGATACAGTGGCCATGCGATCTTTAAAAGTACATTTTGTTCTTTCTGAAGTCTACAAGCCTACAAGGGCATTTAGCAGCTATACTGTACAAAAAAATCTGATGTGCATGTCAGTCTGTGTCTTAGGCCCATCCTCTTTCTGCTATGCTGATGATGAAAATGGCTGCCTGTATTTATTGATTGACAGGTTGAACACCCAGTGCATTTGTAGCAACCCACTCTGGCCTTATTCAGCCATGTTTGCCTCAGGTCTTTTTGGAAGTTGAGATTTGGTGTCATGAAACAATCTCTTAATATCTGTCCCCTTTTTGTATGACAATAGGGTTTTTTATCTTCCAATTTAAGCTTGAGATCATGATCCGGGATAGAGGCACATGCAATGCGTTCCACAGCCAAATGCAAACTGAGAAATGGCTGTATGGAGAATGGAATAAATAAGTGATTTAATAACTTGTCAAGCTTCTTAAGTGATCCTTGACAAACACCATACTCCATTAATTAAGGATTAAGGTCCTTACCTGGACCAAAGCATTGGTATCATGCAGTCACTATGATGAATAAATAAGAACTCTATTGGCAAATTATAAATGTGGTGAGTGCCCTGTCTTTTGGATAATGGATTTTTCCGTATTTTGAAATATTTTTATATTTGAATGAGGTATCTTGAGGTATCTTGCATTTACGTTGTATAAGCACACCAAACACATGAAATACACACAAATATATTTCTTTTGTTCATGAAACAAGGTTTTATACAGTGCCAGTTTTATCATTTCCCCAGTAGTACCAGTTACAGATGTACAAGTAGTTTTTTTTTAGCAATAAAATTTTTTTTTTTGGGAGACTATGGTTTTTGGAATAATTTGGATAATGGATATTTGGATAAGGGATACTCAACCTATATATATTTATATCTATCTCTGTAGTGGAGTCATGCAGTAAGCACCTTCCCTCTGAACTCTAAATTTGGAGGGTTTCACACTGCTGAGCCTATAAGATTTATTTGAAGAAAATCATTGTTGTGCTTTGTTTTGGATGCCACATTTCTGGATCTTATTGGAAATATGTGTCTGGTTATCATAATTGGATATACACATAGTTATATCGGTTATATTGTTGCCCCTGATGAAGTTATTGTAATGACGAAACACGTTGTGCCTCTTGCTTCAGACTGAAATTACCAATCCACCAGAGATACCATTGCAATTCCTTATGTACTTGGAAAAAACATTTTATGTACATTGTTACACCTTGAAAGGTGTTTTTTATGTGTTGACATATTTATTTTATGTATAAAATGATGTATGTTAATTAATGTCATTTCACTATCTCAGCGCCCTCTGAAACGCCACTTTCCCTTATATATATATATATATATATATATATATATATATATATATATATATATATATGTGTGTGTGTGTGTGTGTGTGTGTGTGTGTATGTATGTATGTATGTATATATATATTTATATATATATATATATATATATGTCCTCGACAGAGGCGTAACTGTAAATTTTGAGCCCCCCCGTCGCAAATTTTTTTGGGCGCCCCCACTCCCCCTCCCCTCGCCGCCCCCCGCTGCTGTCTCTACCAGCGCCTGCCTGCCGTGCCCGGTGCCGTCACGGTCCCGTCTCTCCCAGCGCTGGCTAGTGGCTCCTGCTGCTATAATGAAAAGTCTCTTAGAAAATGGCTGCCCCCATACTGCAGACAGAAAACTGTCTGCAGTATGGGGGCAGCCATTTTCTAAGTGTCGGTTTTCATTATAGCAGCAGGAGCCACTAGCCAGCGCTGGGAGAGACGGGAGTCGGGACCGTGACGGCACCGGGCACGGCAGGCAGGTACCGGCAGAGACAGGTAACTATAGCCCCGCAGACCCCCGGCGCCAAAACTTTCTCTGCGCCTCCCCGCCACCGCGGGGACTGCGGAGCTATAGTTACGCCATTGGTCCTCGAGGCTGTGCACTCCCAGCTTACAGCAATACTGTCCTGGTGCCAGCTGCAGGATCTCCAGTCAGGGTTATCCAATATACAAGTTCTCTGCCGTGTAAGGCAGTCACATTGGGGTTTATTCTAGTTCATTCTTTCTGACAAAATCCTTCTTAGATGGACAAAACCATGTGCACTGCAGGTGGGCAGATGTAATATGTGCAGAGAGAATTAGATTTGGGTGAGTTATTTTGTTTCTGTGCAGGGAAAATACTGACTGCATGATTTTACACTTCAATATAGATCTCACTTTGAAGAAAAACCCCACCCAAATCTAATTCTCTCTGCACAAGTTACATCTGCCCCACCCGCAGTGCACATGGTTTTGTCCATCTAAGAAGGATTTTGTCAGAAAGAATGGACTAGAATAACCCCCTATTGTGACTGCCTTACACGGCAGAGAATTTGTGTGTGTGTGTGTGTGTGTGTGTGTGTGTGTGTGTGTGTGTGTATATATATATATATATATATACATACATTTATCTATGGAGAAACTGTGGAAATGGTAACAGGGCATTTACATGTGTATAAGAAGCTGATGATGGATGGGCTTGCAAGACACAGAACATCATGCCTCAATAAAGTTCAAAATTATATGCATCAGGGGTTAAATGTACCCGGAATGAGTAAGTTAGTTAGACTGTGACCAAGTCTAATGGTGAAACACCTGTCGCTCTCCCACTTCTGGGTCCCAGCCAGCTGATCCGGCCTATGTTCCATGCTGATTGATGAATATTTGTTACATTAGCACTGTGGATAATTGTCTGCTGGCTAGCTGAATGAGGACATGCGTTGGAACTACACTGACCACAGCACATCCTGTAATATACAATCACTGCGGATGAGGATGCATCATACAGTACGTGACACATGCTCATCTTTTTGTTTGGCCTCTTTAATCATCCTGTGTGCAATTAATCCCTCAAACACTAAATGTAACCAGGAGTTACAACAGGTGACAGCAGAAACAATGGATCACCAGAATGTTAACTTACTGTCACATGCAGAAATCATCAACTTAATTGTGCATAATTTATATGGTTATAACACACACTAATATGGGAACTGTTCATTCCATGTTCCACAAATATAGGATACGATGGCTACTGTTTGACAGACATTAAATATTACATACTGTATGTCAGTAATTATGTGGAAAGTTATGATCCATGCATATACTGTAAGTGGATATAATATCATGTGTACCTGATGGAGCAGACCTACAGTATTTGTGCTTATATTATGAGTAACTGTTACAGATCTCTAATATAATTCTGGAGTACATTTATATGATGGTATCCAATAATTCTTGTAATTTTGAATGAAGTGTATTCTTAGATGTGGTCAGTCACAAAACGTGGTAAATATTGAGAAATATACTGTATAGAATATAGCATTTTATTATCAATACTAAAAGTAAATCTGAGAATTCTTAATATTTCCACCTTAACTGAAGAAAAAAAAATGAAACATTGTGGGTGAAATGTGATAGGGTGCAATTTTTTTTAAAGAAAAAAATCGCACCAAATCGCACATTAAAAAATAAAAAATGTTGCCGCGAATTCGCATATGTAATGAGATGCAAATTTGCGGCAAAAAAAGTGCGATAGGGTGCGATTTAGGGGCGATTTTTACTCATGAAAATGTGCGCATTTTCAGTCATGAAAATGTGCGCATTTTAAAACATGCGATTTTGTGTAAAAAGAAAAACAGGAAAAAAACTGCGTGGGGTTCCCCCTCCTGGGCATAACCAGCCCCGGGCTGAAAGAGCCGGTCCTGGTTTCATAAAATCAAAGGAACAAACAAGTCGGGGTTCCGTGGATTTTATAAAACCAGCACCAGGCTCAAGGGCCGGTCTTGGTTCCAAAAATATAGGGGACAAAATTACTAGGGGTCCCCCCTATTTCAATAACCAGCACCGGGCCCAACCAGCCAGCAGGGTAATGCCACAGCCGGTGGGAGACTTTTTATACAAGTCCCCCCGGCCAAAGCATTCAGCCCCCTGACCGGTCAGCATGGGCAGGGGTTCTGGGGGAGTGGGGACCCCCCCAAAGAAGGCCCCCCCCCTCCAGAACTTAACTGCCCATGCTGAAGCCCGGGGCTGTCCGCCCCTGGGCGGTGGGCATCGAGCTGATAAATGGCGTAAAAAAATAGATGAAAAACTATTATCTTATACCGTAAAACTATGAGTCCCAGCAAGCCTACCCCGCATGCTGGGACTTTGAGAACCACAAGTCCCAGCATGCGTGGCATTAAAGGGCCCACTGGCACTTGTAGTTCCACAGTAAAAGAAATAGTTAAATAAACACACTGACACCCATTTAAAATAAAACTTTAATACATACAAAGCCCACACATACTGATACTTACCTTATCTTGAGCCCGTCGGTAGGTCACTGGGTCCGGTGGCTTGGTTCCGGGGCTGGTCCGGGTCCGGTGCTCCAGGGCTGAAGAGTCCGGGGTCCTGGATTTGAAAAAATCCATGGGGGACCTGTGGAAGGAAATCCTACTCACCCAGGTCCTCTGGAAAACATCCCGACATCTTCTCCATCTTCTCTGTCTCCGCCACCGGTACACGATTGGAATGAGAGGCGCAGAGATGTTTCATCTTCCGCACCTCTCTTCCAAATGATTCTATTGGCCGCCTAGCAGCCAATCAGGAGCCGCGAAAGTCGCCCCACTCCCCCAGGACCCCTGCTCATGCTGACCGGTCAGGGGGATGAATGCTTTGACCGGGGGGACTTGTATAAAAAGTCTCCCCCCGGCTGTGGCATTACCCTGCTGGCTGGTTTGGCCCGGTGCTGGTTCTTGAAATACGGGTTTTATAAAATCCACGGAACCCCGACTTGTTTGTTCCTGTGATTTTATGAAACCAGGACCGGCTCTTTCAGCCCGGAGCTGGTTATGCTCAGGAGGGGGGACCCCCACGCAGTTTTTTTTTCCATTTTTTTAACCCATTTTTTTGACAGAACAATGCACAGATCACAATGATCTGTGCATGGTTATGTCAAATTTTCCAGCCAGAACCTGGTCTAATTTTTTTGCCAAAAATCGCACCCTATTACATGTGCGAGTTAGATGCTTTCCAATGGGAAAACATCTGGACTAAAAATCGCCACTTCAAAATGTGCGATTTCGCAGCAAAAAGTGAGATTTTTTGCAGCGAATCGCACCCTATAAAATATGCGAATTTCGGGAAATGCGCGAAAACGGTAGTTTTTGCGGCAAAAAAAAACGCACCCTATTACATTTCGCCCTATGTGGTATACATTATATTTGTTATGTGGTAAAACATTTTTTAAATATTTGGGTATAATAATAATAATAATAATAATAATAAATGTTAGATTTTAATACCTATCATCAACTCTGTCAAAGTACGCCCAACAAAAGAGTTACAGGGCCAGGGCTTTCTTTTTGCTAAGATAGGAGTTCTATTTCAGTTGGTATCAGAATCTACTGTACTTCTTTATTTAGCACCTTCTACAAGATAATATAATCTGATTGGTTGCTATGGGGAACACCCCCATATGAAGTAGAACTCCCATCTTAGTAAATACCTGTAAAACTTTCAAAATTGACTAAAGTCAGACTCAGACATAGCACTTCTGGACAACCTTAAGGGGCATACACACAGGGCAATTTTCAATTTTCTGACTAGATCATTTAGAAATGAAGCATGGATTGCTCCGTGTGTATAGCCCTGGGCAATGGTGATGTGCGGTCCCGCCTGCAGAGATAGACAGTGCTTGCATGTCTATCCTGCTAGATCACAGGACTTTGCCTATAAACAATTGGCTAAGCTATGTAGTGCACAGATTACACAGCACACATGTTTGAGCAGGTTGCTCAGCAAAAGAGGCCAGAAGCCACATGTGTATGGTGCTTTAGGCTCTTCTCCTTGACTTGTGAAGTATGTGTACACACACTATGTTCAGGCCCATAAATGCCATGTTAAGAGCCTTTCCTTGCCAATGCATGTGGTGTATTGCATATTGAAAATTTTACATTTTTCACCAGGAGTTTTTTTCTTTGCCATTGCTGTTGTTACGATTCGGGTGTGAACCCACTGTTTAGGACGGCCACAGTGAACCATACTCTGCCGCTGTTGAACAGACAAAAAATGGCCACTTTGCATGAATACACTAAAGCGTACTGATAGCACCAGCGACCTAGTCACAGAACACCCAGCGACCAAGTCGCATACATTAGAAAATAACACCACGCAACAACACACCACACAAAAACACAAACAACACAAGACAACACTTAGCAATGCAGTTTAAGGGTAAACAACCCGAGGGTACCTGAATAAAGAGAAGTGCACTACTGTCTGCAGGAAAGACCAAAATTGAGATTAAACCAAAGTGAAATGCTTACTAAGGAGCGTACTGACTGTACCAGAAAAATATGACAATGCAAGGAATAAAGATGAATCCAGAATGGAGAACTTATAGCATCGGAACAGGAGCTGTGCTGCTGGAAGATCACACCAGGGACCAGGAACAAACAAGCTGAAGTCAGGAGAATGAAGCAGGAAGGCAGGCAGATAGCTCCAACTGATGCTATCACCAGCAGGTCTGAGCTGGGCCAACTTTCTTAAAAAGGCCTGTATGTCCAATCACCATGGGGGAATCCTGCCCAGCCCTTCGGCCTTGATTGACAGCTGCAGGAGGGCGCACTGTCCTGGTGTCTCTGCATTACCCGGCACCCACCGAGCATGGGAAATGATGTGCAACACTGTCACCAGGCATCCCTGGTTGCCGGGCAACCGCAGAATCCATCCTTGTCAAGTAACCGGCCCAGGAGACGCTGTTGCAGGGGGGAGGAGATGTGCAGAGGCTGCTGTTGCACTGGGATCCATCGCACCCGCCCCCAGCGTGCCACAGCTGGGATGTAATGGGAACCAATCTTGGTCTGATTTTGTGAAATGTCTGATTTATCTGCAAAAATCAGACATTTTACAAAGTTGGATAATGTAATACCATACAAATTCACTAAAAGTCGGAAGCGTACAGCTCTGAATAAGAGCTGCCACTCGAAAAAAAGTCAGATGTTTTTACCATTTTAACTTGCCCAATGTAATTGGAGTTTTAAAGTCAGTTGCAAAACATTACAGCTGGTTTGTTTGGGTGAGTTGTATTCAGGAAACAATCAAAAGTTTACAGCATATTTTTAACAAACATTTTAAAAATTATTTCTAACCCTAAAATACAAAATATACTTTCATCTGTCAAAATAGCTCCTGCACTGTACATGTCATTTTTTCCTCACATCAAATGAATATTAATTACAACACTATTCTAATCAGACATACATGTCTGCTGATTAAAATGATATACAGCTTTCCTATATTCTGTATGCAATTGCGACTGTAATTAAACACAAAATACAGTATATGCAAGCCGCATATGATTTTACATGACTGTATCTGCATAAAATCATAAAACCCCATAGCCTCCTTGTAACCCCCTATCTACTGTATATTTGGTGACTTTATTTTTTTTACTTCCGGGCAACACTTTTCTAATTTCAAAAGGATATGAGTTTTTCATGGTAAGTCACATATTTTATACTTGTCATCTTTTTCGAAATTTCTATTTCTTTTTACAGTATATCCGCACTAGACATGCTAGATATTTTCCATATGTTTTCCAAAGTGTTAGAATATATCCTTTCTTGTTCTCGGTCTTTTATCACAGTGTTCTGAATATACTCTTACAGTTTCCTGCCTTTGGGGAAATCTGATTCACCATTATGTTTTCACTTCCCTTTGTGAGGGATAGGTTACAGTGCATGATATGAATCTTTTTCATTATATGTTATTTTAGTGTATTTTTCTATAGTAAGTACACTTCTTAAGTACACTTCTTATGACTTTTTATTTTTAACTTTTCTCATTTGCATCCTATTGAATTTATTGTACTTTATCAATAATTGTCTACATGAAGCACACAATACAGTAGTTGTATGTACATGTTCAACTTTATTTTCTAATCAGAATCATGAAGTTTGGTTCCACTAGAGACCCTAAAACCTTTAAAGTTTGACAGATCCAAATGAGGGATCCTCACAATATGTGTCATTTTTATTCTATAACATACATTAAAGGTATTCCACTTGGATTCATTATTTGGCATTGCCAGAATTGGATCATTATTTTTTATGTTAACCCTTTGAGTGCTAACATCTCTGTGAAATATGTGTGCGATATCTGATAAAAATGCCAGCGTCACTCACATTTGTTATAAATTCAAATAAAAAATGTTGTGTGTGTTATATTTCCTATATAAGGCAAACATTACAAGTCATTATGACGAATTAAAATGTTTGCTTTGCAATTTTCCCACCTATTTTGACAAATTCACTTGGCACTCAAAAGGTTAATGCTGCCATTAATGTGAAAATAGCATTTCACCATACAGAGAAATTCCTGAATATACACAATCCTCTATAAAAGACGCAAGTGACGAGTGTTTGATAAATACAACAATCATACTAAAACATTTCATTGACAGTATTTTTCTTTATTACTGTATTTTAGTCATACATTCATCTTATATCTGTTTCCTAATGAATCTGTTATTCATTTTAATATTGTTTTTATTCTTTGTATTTATTGATGCATTGATTATTGAAAATGCTTATTTCCACACCTACGGTAACATTCCACAAAACTAAAAGTTTATTATTTGCCACATCAGTTACACTTTTACTTATACTCTCACACAGCAGGGGCTCTTACTGTTTTGGAGGAGGGGGGCTGCCGCAATGTGTGGGGTCACCACCACTGCACTCCACTGCTGCTGGTCCCCTGCACGGGGGCCAGCACATGTGCAGTAAATTCATAAATACTGCGCATGCGCTGGCCCAAGACTCCAGCAGCCCCCGGAGGCTTGATCGGGTTCCCGGGTTCCAGCGCATGCACAGTATAGTCCGCGATACTACGCATGCGCAGAACCCGTTTTTGGGGCTGCCGTGCATCTACGACGAGAGAGGCATCCCGGAGGGAGGGAACACCTCCCCGATGGGATGCTTTGAGTGACTGGCAGGTTGGACTTCCAATAGGAAGTCACTGCCAGTCACAGTGAAGCAAGAGCAGTCTCATAGACTGCATCTGACTTCACTTTAGGCAGAGACAGTGACGGGTTTTAAATGGGGAGGCTGCAGCACTGCAGCCCATAGGTAAAACCATCACTGCTCTCACACTATTCTAATTATGTTCTTGTTTTTATGCTTATTCCTTAAATCATTTCATTTCCTACCCATACGTACCATTCCTTTACATATGCACTAAAACATAGTTTAATTTATTGTATTTGAACAATTTGAACCTACAGTATTCAGTTTTATTTTTAACCTATTTTCTATTTCTGTTATTGCCTACTGTAGATGCACGTTTTGGAGTTATATTCTTCTTAGATTAGCATGTCACATTCCTCAAAATGAAGCACATATAAAATGCTCCTCATGGTGTAACACAATTTATTGGGCACCTGTTTCCTAGCACGGCGCCCACGATTTTCATCTTATGCCATCGTTTTGATCGCATGCGATGCGATCAGACCCGATGTTTTAATTGTACAGGCACCCTGATGGGTGATTACTATGTAAAATGCACCCCCATTGTTAACGCCACCCCCACTATGAACACCAACCCAAAGCGTGGCGACCGCAGCGAGCCCGCGAGGGGTGGCGATATGCGTCCTCCTACCTTTTCATACCCCCACTATCCACGTCGGCGTGGAGTTGATTTTATATAGTGTGGCGAGCGCAGCTCGCCACCGAGCCCGAAGCGTGGCGAGCAGATGCAGATTACTTCACATGTATTCCGCGTCCCCTTGCAGGGCTCGCTGCGCTCGCCATGCTTCGGGCTCGGTGGCCCCTCGCGGGCTCGCTGTGCTTGCCACGCTTCAGGTTGGTGTTGATATTGGGGGTGGCGTTAACAATGGGGGTGCATTTAACATAGTAATCACCCATCAGGGTGCCTTTACAATTAAAAATCGCATCGCATGCCATTGTAATGGCATGCGATGCAACGCAATATTAAAATTGTACAGTACTGCTCTTAGGACCAGAAAATCGGGTCCCATCGCATGCCATCGAATACCTTAATTAGTGGTATGCGATGGCATACGATGGGCGCATTGCTAGGAAAAAGGGTACTTGTGTATTATAGCGGCTCCCCCGATGTTGGTCGTGCAATGTTTTTATCGCATCGCATGCCATACACCCGATGGCATGCGATGCGATGCGATTTTTGCCCCCTATACAATGAAAAATTGTATAAGCACCCAAATGGGTTCTTTCAATGTTCAATGCACCCCCACGCCACCCCCCCCACTATAAACGTGAACCCGAAGCGTGGCAAGCGCAGCGATCCCGCGAGCTGTGGCGGTACGCGTCCTACAACCTTTTCATACCCCCACTATCCACGTCGGCATGGAGTTGAGAATAGAAAGTGTGGCGAGCCACCGAGCCCGAAGCGTGGCGAGCGGACGCGGATACCTTTACAGGTATCGGCGTCCCCTCGCGGGCTTCACAGGTATCCGCGTCCGCTTGCCATGCTTCGGGCTCGGTGGCTCGCTGCGCTTGCCACACATTCTATTCTCAACTCCACGCCGACGTGGATAGTGGGGGTATGAAAAGATCGTAGGACGCGTACCGCCGCCCCGCGCGGGCTCGCTGCGCTCGCCACGCTTCGGGTTCACGTTTATAGTGGGGGGTGCATTTAACATTGTAAGCACCCATTAGGGTGCTTATACAATTTTTAATCGCATCGCATCGCATTGTATGGCATTGTATGACATTGTACAATATCGCGCGATATCGCATCACAACACATAACATCGTATGCCTTTTGGTATGCGATGGGCGCCGCAATAATACACAAGTACCGGAAAAAGTACCATTTATTGTACCACAAATTCTTCCTAAAAAATTTTTTATAACCACAAAATGGCTGGTGGTGGATGTATCAGGTCACAGATGCAACAAAGCTTTTAATGCACAGATTAAAACTCATGTCGACCTAATGACTGTCGACCTAAAACCATGTCGACCTTGGCCCATGTCGACCTTAAGTCATGTCGACATTGAGCCATGTCGACCTTTAACCCTGTCGACCTTGGTGACAGTCGACCTTCCGGGGTCGACCTAATGACTGTAGACCTAAGTCTGTTCTGACAGATGTACCGCTTCCAGAAGAACTTAGTGCTCCAAGACAGTAGATCCAGGTCCAAGGATTTCTCACCAGACTCTTCACCAAAGCATTTCAACATCTTACAGGTTTTTCTCCAAGTGCATTTAGGGCTTTATAGCCTCTGTAATCTGATACATCAACCTATTATCCATGGTGTGTTTTTTTTTATGATTAATCGGTGTTACAATAAATAGTTTTATGCTATGAGGAACATTTTATCTGTCGTTCATTTTGAAGAAATTGCTACTTGCATGTATAGTATTCAAGAAATCCCTTTGTGGGTAGTTCCAGTAATGTATAAAAAGTGTTCATACTGTACATGCTACACATTGGATATACTGTGTGTTTAATTTCTTTCAGATATTTTTGTACTACAATAGATTTAACAGACCGCCATATAGATCAGTTAGGAAGAATACTGCTGTATCATATAAGTGCTTATGTACATTCTTATGTGGAAGATGGTATCTTGTAACCTTGTTATTGAGAGCCCTAATGTTTCAGTAACAGGGCCGGTGCAAGGCACCAGAGCGCCCCAGGCAAGTCGGGGTGGGGGCGCCCCGGTGTCTGCCGCCTGGGTACCTGTCCTGCGGAGCTGTAAAGCTGGCAGCAGCGGGGGGTCCCTGCAGTCAATAAGAAATAACGATCGCTATCCGCCGGGCTATGCGGAAGCGCTTCTGTTTTGGAAACACTGGCCGCACGCTGATTAGCTGAATCTCAGCGTGCGGCCAGTGTTTCCAAAACAGAAGCGCTTCCGCATAGCCCGGCGGATATCGCTCGTTATTTCTTATTGACTGCAGGGAACCCCCGCTGCCACCGCCGCCAGCTTTTACGCACATATACGCCGCAGGACAGGTACCCAGGCGGCAAGGGGGGGCAAAATACTGCCCTCCAGTGGCCGGCGCCCTAGGCAAATGCCTAGATTTGCCTAATGGTGGCGCCGGCCCTGTTCAGTAACAAACATGTAATACTGTACCTGCAGTTGCTAAAAAAGACAAGAAGCATATTATTACCACTGGGTGTCCCTGTTTAATAATGTCAGTAAAGTTAAAGAGAAAATCTCTACACATCTGTTTCTGTAAGACTAGGGAGTTAAAACATACTTCCACCATTATTATTATTATTATTATTATTATTATTATTATTATTATTATTATTACATTTTATTTCTATGTGGTTTGCAACGCCGTACATAGGGCACATAATTAGAACAATACAGGGTACACAGGACTAAACATAACAGTAAACAAAAACAAAAACAGAGCACAGGTAACTATTAGAAGCACAATTCTTAGTACACAATACAGCGGAGATGTAGGGAAGCAGAGGAGCAGTCTGCATGTTACCAGGGACAGGTTGTCATTGGTAGAAATGAATGAAAACAAGTGAGAAGAGATGCTGGTATAGATGGTAGGTGAGTAAGAGAGCATTAACTGATGTGCGAGTGAAGAGGGCTGTAAGAACAGGAGGGAAGGGGGCCCTGCTCCAAGGAGCTTACAGTCTAGATGGAGGAGGACACAGACAGGCGATTTGAGGTGCAGCCAAGGAGGCCTGCAGTCATTAATTTAGCATGGGAGGGATACCCAGTACATCTGCCCCTTTGTGGATAAAGTGTGTGATATTTGTGCTACAGATTCAGGAAGGATAAGGAAAATTATCTATTTCCCATTTCATTTATAAGTATACAGCACTTAATCAGGGAATCAAGTGTTTCTTAAAGTAAGTACAACAAGTTTTGATTAGTGCAACTTCAAAGATCAAATTATTCCAAAATGTTAGATTTATATTTATAAATGCGTATTATGGATGTGAACACCATACATGAAATACTGTACTTGTGTTTACTTAGCCAAATATGTGCAATTACACTCTCTTACACTCACATACAAACGAAAGAAAAAAAATATTTTCAGATATATCCTTTAAAAAACACACACATAAAAAGATTGTGAAATCCCAAAATGAAATGGCTATGGAAGTATTTAAAAACTAAAAGTTTCTTTTCTGAAAACTTTTATTGTCCAAACAATACATTTCTCTCTTTTACACTGCACTTCAAAAAAACTTCTAAACCTAGGATGTCTTCCTGTGCCATATCATTTTTAGCAAGAGATTTTTTTAATAGGTATTGTGCTTTGTTGAGATTTCCCCTTGGGAAACTTTAGCCGACAGATTAAAAGTGAGACAACTGGCCTTTTATACAAGGGCAAACTGCAAGAGGAATGCCAAATTAACTCACTCACCTGAAAGAAAGATTGCTTCCTACTGTACTGGAATGTTTTTTTTTCCTGCAAAAAACAGTTTGTTAACCTAGTAACAGGTAATGGAGAAACTTAGATCATAGATCTGTTTATCTGTCTGTCTGTCATCAATTTGGAATTGAAAATGTATTTAAAAAGGCATATATTCTATCAGACATTAATTAAAGTTTCAAGTACAAGCAGCCTAAATGGGGTAGAGCTGTAGGTACAAGGTGTACTGTATATTAAAATACAGTAAATATACCATTTATACAATATTTTGCTGAAATATCTCATTTGACTATAATTTCCAAAATGTAAAAAAAACATTGCACTAAATTGTAATAGATCTACTACCTGCGGGGGCGTGGCTTGGCGCCCATCGGGAACAGGCTAATCTTGGTGGAGCTCTCCCCAATCTACACCCATATTCAGCCTTATTAATCCTCTGCAGCGCCCCAAACGACCCCAAAGACACCCTGGGCCCTTCTCTCACCTGCCACTGCTGAGGGGGTAGTTGTCGCGGAGCCAGAAGGGACCTCTGGTCCCTTTGCATGTTGCGGCCTACCTGCTTCCTTGAAGCCGGGGCCTAGAGTTGCTGCCGAGGCCCGGACGTTGGAACGGAGGTCACCGGAGGTGGAAACAGGGACCCGAAGACGCCAGCGCCCGCACTGGAGCTGGGCGTCAGCTGGAGCGGGGGGACTGAGCTGGAGCTGATGCTCACCCGGCCAGATTAGAGCACTGCCGCCCACCTCGCTGCGGTGAACACAGACGCCCGCCGGAGGAGACGGAAGAGAACAGGAAGGCACACGGCCTGGGCTGCATCTGGTGTACAGAGGTAAGCGTTGGGGCTGCTCTGGGCTCCTTCTGCATGTGCCGCACAGATCCCTGATAAGCATCCAGAGCTGCGGAGGGTCTCTTGCCCCCCTGCAGCAGACATTTTGCCTTAAGTGGATTGCGCCTGACATTGTCCCACTTCGCCTCCTGCGGGAGATCCCCCAGCAACAGGCTACCCCCTGCTTATACCATATTTGGCTGCTGATATACAGCCTAAGTGAGATTAGGGTTTAGACAAGCTGCATTTCAGAGGGTGACACTAACACTAGGAGAGGCACCTGCAGGCCATATCAGGGAGCATCACAGGTGGCAGTGTCCACCCGAAGTTACCACCAGATATTCCTCTCCAGTTAATTTAAGTGCCTGTTATATATGTCTCCCATCTGCTACGGACCCATAGATCCTAAGGGTCAAGAGCTATAAGCCACAGTTCACCTTCTGATCCGTTTCCCCCCCTCCCACCCTGGGGACCATTGGGGCCTATGGCTGAAATGACCTATCTTCTTAAGAAAATTCTTGGGGCCGGGCAACACCCCCTCCCTAGAACCCTCATAATGGGCAAGTAATGGTTTAAGGCATGTGACCGCCAACCTCTGGGGATCAGCGACAGAAGGTGAACCCTCTTAAATGAAACTGTGATACTGCCATTATCTTATACCACACACACTGTATTTATCTTTGCTAGCTGACGCAATTGACTGTACAAATCTTTCCCTGCATATCATGGGCGGAACAGGGAAACCTGCTCAAAAGAGAGACGCCCATCCACACAAGGGGGAATCTACCCAAACAAACCTGAGGCCTTTCCTCCTCACCTCTTCCGCGAGCCAAGAACCCACACACCCAGCCCCAGAGTCCCCCCAAAACAGCAATCCTCCGTCAAGCCCGATCATGGCGGATGATTCGTCATCAGTGCCAGTTTCCAAAATGGGCAATGATATTTCTGAAATTCTGTCATACATCAAGACCCTACTGACAATGAAAGCCATCCATTCCGCTATCAGAGAAGAAATGGCATCGGTCAAACAAGACATTTCGATTTTAGCAAATCGTCTTGAAACGCTTGAAGGCAATCAAGAAACTACAGATAAAACTGTGGCGTCCTTGGCAGAGATAATCTCGATGCGGTCATCCGAATTACAATTCCTTAAAGCCAAAATGAGGGAGGAGGAATAATATTCGCATCAAAGGCTTACCGGAAGAAGTCACAAACTCCGACCTAACAAATGCCTTAACAAAAATAGGTACTTATGTATTATCTGGGCTCCCATGTTAAATGCACCCCATTTTTTCATACCCCTACTATCCAACTACGCATGGAGTTGATTTTATATAGTGTGGCGAGCGCAGCGAGCCACCGTGCCCGAAGCGCGGCGAGCGCAGCGGTCTCATAAGAAAAACGGGAGCCCAGATATTACATAAGTACCCAAAAATATTTAATGAAATATTGGGCAATGACCCAAACAACAAAATTGCATTTGACCAAGCCCACAGGGCCCTAAGACCTCGCAGCTCTTCTCTGACCTACCAAGAGACGTCATCTGCCGGCTCCACTATTACTCTCAAAAAGAGGAAATTATGCACAAGATTCGTCACCTAGACGGAGTCGACTTTAATGGCGGCACAATTCAAATCTACCAGGACCTATCCTGGTCCACCCTACAGCAACGCAGGGCACTTCGACCGCTGACTGAGGAATTATGCAGAGGCAGATTAAATACAGATGGGGCTTCCCATTTAACATCCAAGTCACACACGCAGGGAAAACACACTCCTTGCATACACCATCAAACCTTTCCTCCTTCTGCTCAACTCTGGGCCTCCCGAACATCGAAGCGCCAGATTTGATTGATCCACTATCTCAAGCAGTCAACTCAATACCCCAGAAACCACCTAGTTCCTGGCAGACAGTCTGAGGCCCAGGAAACTGCCACAACATCCCTCCCGAGGGTTCAAATTCAACGGACACGTGAGACTTTGTATCTTGTCCCAACAGCTACCACTATGGTTCTCCATAGGATACCCCCTGAACACCCCAAACTAGCGGATTATAACCCATGCTAGGTATTTCATGGGGCGTATTGTCCCATTGATTCTAGTTATGCCCCTAGTTTAGTGGGTTTGTATCGCTTACATTATTATCTCTTGTATTTTTCTTTTAGGAAATAGGTTAGGTCTCTCACTTATAATCTCATAATATTCGGACATTGCGTACTCACTGAGAGACTCTATCACCTTATTTGATACCGTCTTATTATGTCTCCTCTGTACCAGCCTGCAGACATAGCTTCAATGGCACCCAGTTTTCTCCCCATATTACCTGGAAGCTATAACAGCTATTATAAAATGTCTTGTTTTCTATATTACCGATTACTTTGGTTTAACGAAAAAGTACTGATTAGTGATAAATTTATACACTACTCTTATGCATGTGTAAACTGTTTAGAACGGTTATTCACATATGTTACAACACTAAATTTCCCCCCTGAAATCGCTGGTCCCTTGTACCCCTTCACCCACACTTTTCTATGTTTACTGTGGCGTCGGTTCTATGTTCCCTTACCGATGCCCCAGTCGCGGGTAATTTCAATATTTGTTATGTTACATTTCTATCTCCCTTCTTCCTTTTTCCTACAGTTCCCTTCCATATCTCCCCCATCCCTTCACCCCAAGGCCACGCTGCACATCTAGCACCAAGAAGCTTTTCTAGGAACCCACCATGAACACCATAAAGACTTAAAATAATTTCCATTAATGCCAGAGGTCTGAATCTACCCCGAGAAATGCTCCACTCTTCTCAGAACCCTTTGGACAGAAAGGGCCTTAATTCAAGAGACCCATTTTAAAATCAGTGCCAGAACCCCTTCCCTGACCAACAAACACTTCCCTACTGCTTACTACAATACCCCAGATAGCAAATCCAAAGGTGTCGCCATACTATTTTCTTCCAGGTTACATGTCACTGATATTACATCCCACAAGGTGGTACCGGGTAGAATGCGCCTTATAAATTGTTCGATTTTCAATCAACAATACACTATAGTTGCGATATACGCCCCTAATCAAGATCAACCTTCCTTTTTTATGCGTCACCTACCACCTCTTGCACCTCTGTTGAAGGGGATTGTTATCAGTGGGGGGGACCTTAAGTGGAAAAGAAGAAAAGTGGTCGACTGCGCTAGGTGGATGTAAATGGTTAACTATACACAATGAATGGAAAAAGGTCAGGTGTATGATGAAAAAAGTTATACAATTTATTAAAATTAATCACATATAATAAGACAATAAAATAAGGTAAAAAGTGACACTGATATTTATATTCACCCTTCGGTCGGTCATAAGAGTCCAATCCAGTTGGTAGATTTTATGATTTGTAATCCATTTGGAAAAATTGGATGGGTGGATCCACACTTGGCAATTTCTTGTAGCTATGTGGCAAAGTGAGGGGCCAGTTCACTTTGTTAGTAGACCGCAGAATAGACAAATTGGGGACACCGGTAGTGTGGGAAATGGTGGAACCTCTGTATTCAGATCGGGCTTTATTAAGGGGGTGGCGTACCTCCAGGTGTTGTGAAGCCACAGATCGAAGTCCAGGGAACCAAGATCTTCACAACACCTGGAGGTACGCCACCCCCTTAATAAAGCCCGATCTGAATACAGAGGTTCCACCATTTCCCACACTACCGGTGTCCCCAATTTGTCTATTCTGCGGTCTACTAACAAAGTGAACTGGCCCCTCACTTTGCCACATAGCTACAAGAAATTGCCAAGTGTGGATCCACCCATCCAATTTTTCCAAATGGATTACAAATCATAAAATCTACCAACTGGATTGGACTCTTATGACCGACCGAAGGGTGAATATAAATATCAGTGTCACTTTTTACCTTATTTTATTGTCTTATTATATGTGATTAATTTTAATAAATTGTATAACTTTTTTCATCATACACCTGACCTTTTTCCATTCATTGTGTATAGTTAACCATTTACATCCACCTAGCGCAGTCGACCACTTTTCTTCTTTTTCACTATTGTATTGGGGCTGACTCCCCCTTTTTTTAGACTGCTGCTCCATTAGCCAAGCAGACTCATACACCAGCGCCTTTTTTTGGATATTCCATATCCTTTTTTCGGGACCTTAAGTGGGTCTTGAATCCACAGATAGATTCATCAAACTTAACACCTCGGTACTCCAATATGAAACATTGCCAGGTTAGAAAGGTTTTCCATGACTTCCAGTTAGCAGATTCTTGGAGGGCCTTCCACCCCTTTGACCGAGACTACTCCTTCTATTCACATCCGCACCAGGTCTACACCCGATTAGATTATCTGTTCATTAGCCACCACCACCTTCCTTTGATAATTCAAACATCAATTGGTTCGATCACATGGTCAGATCACGCTCCGATCTCCTTAACACTTACAATGTTCCCCAGAGCTAAAGGCCAATGGTCATGGAGACTAAATGAATCTCTCCTACAGGACCCATACTGCAGAAGCGAGATAGAAAAGACCATTCAGGACTACATTGACATTAACATAACTGACAATGTCTCTAAGTTGGCGATATGGTAAGCATGTAAATGTGTTTTTCGGGGCAAGTTTATTCAGCTAGGATCTTACATCAAGAAAAAAAATCAGCTCAAATTTCTAAGCTATTAGAAACTATACATTCTCTTGAGACCCAACACAGACCCACAGACCCAACACAAGTCCTTGATAACAGGCCCACCCTTGGTGGAGCTTACAGAGGCATGAGACCGACTGAATAGACTTGTATCAGATCGCGTTAAACACTCTATACGTAAATGTAGAGGCAAATACTATCAATGGGGCAACAAACCAGGCCGTCTACTGTCTAACGCTCTTCGAGCTCAAAAATCGGAACAATGTGTTTCCAAACCCCGGAGATAGCTTCTTGCTTCCACAGCTACTATTCCGCCTTATATAACCTGAGACACCCTAATATAGACCCTGATAAATCCCCTAATACACAACAGATAAAATCATACTTAAATACAGTTTCCTTCCCGACCATCCCCGAAAGTGACAGAGAAGATCTTGAAACACCCTTCACCTAACTTGAATTAGATAACGCTATTTCCTCTAGTCCCACGGGTAAAAGCCCGGGCCCAGATGGGTTCACTATCGCCTACTATAAGATGTTCAAAGATAAACTTTCACCTATTCTCCTTTCAGCCTTTAACTCTATCTCTAAAAGTTCCCCTCTCCCTCCTCAATCACTCGAGGCCCACATTACTGTCCTACCCAAGCCAGGAAAGGATCTGGCGGATTGCTCCAGCTATAGGCCGATTTCCCTATTAAATGTTGACCTTAAGCTTTTCGCTTAACTAATGGCTAATAGGCTCAACAAGCTACTGCCCACATTGATACATAGGGCCTTATTCGAGTTCACTCTTTCTGACAAAATCCTTCTTAGATGGACAAAACCATGTGCACTGTAGGGGGGCAGATGTAACATGTGCAGATAGAAATAGATTTGGTGATTTTTTGGTGATTCTTTGCAGGGTAAATACTGGCTGCTTTATTTTAACACTGCAATATAGATCTCACTTTGAAGTAAAACCCCACCCAAATCTAATTAGATCTGCACAAGTTACATCTGCCCCCCTGCAGTGCACATGGTTTTGTCCATCTAAGAAGGATTTTGTCTGAAAGAGTGAACTCGAATAAGGCCCATAATGACCAGGTCAGTTTTGTCTCTGGCCATGAGGCTAAGGACAACACCACTAAAATCTTGAGCCTTATCCATTTAGCATCAAGCAACCAAATCCCTACAATCCTCCTATCTACAGATGCCGAAAATGCTTTCGATAGAGTCGACTGGGGGTTTATGTGGTCTGTGCTGGAGCATGTCGGCCTGGGACCCATAGCCTTGCACAGGGTACTGGCCCTATACAACTCCCCCACTGCTAAAGTCCGAGTCAATGGCTCCCTATCAGCCTCCTTTCCCATAAACAATGGTACGAGACAGGGGTGCATCGAAGCCCTAGCTAGGGCGATTCGCGCCAATCCCAAAATCGCGGGTATCAGGGTGGGAGATGAGAATTATAAATTGGCAATGTTCACAGATGACCTCCTGGCAATACTGACAAACCCAACCACCTCCCTCCCACATTTGGTGCACGAGTTGGAGACGTTTGGCCGTCTCTCTAAATTTAAAATTAATATGACTAAATCGTGTGCTCTTAACATTTCCACTCCTCCCCACATTGCAACAGGCCTCAAAAGCTCTTTCCCTTTTTCCTGGAGTAATACATCTATAACTTATCTAGGAATAAAAATCCCCAGAGACCTATCTCAACTCTTCTTCCCGAACTACCAACTGTTTATTCAAACACTCCACTACGACTATAGCAAATGGCACCAGAAACAACTTTCGTGGATAGGTAGGATGAACCTTAGTAAAAATGAATACGCTCCACAAACTACTATACACTTTCCAGGCCCTCCCGATTGACATTCTGGAAGCTTGGTTCCACACTGCTAATCCAACAATTTGTCTGGTCCTGTAAGTGACCAAGAATTAAACATTCCACCATGATCAGGCCATCAAATCAAGGTGGTTTTTAACTGCCTGACATAAAATTATACTACCAGGTGATCGTCCTTACCAGGATTTTAGATTGGACTAGAAATAGGACTTCTAAACAGTAGGTGGAACTGGAGGGTGTATGCCTACAACAATTCCCTGAGATATCCAAACCCAACCTTCCCTTTCCAACAATCTCCCCCACTTTCTCAGTTTGGAAACACCTGAAAAAACTCCCCCATATCTCCTCTGAAACTGGTCCCTTAACCTCTTTTTTGGCAAGCCCTGAATTCATACCAGGCCTCCACCTACAATACTTTCATAAGTGGGCCTCTGAGGGTCTTTTCAGAGCAGGCCAAATAGTAAATTCCTCTAAAACCAAACAGTTTCCTGAAATTAGGGATAAATGTTCCCATCCCATCATCTGACTTCTGGAAGTATCTTCAGGTGCGCCACTTCATAGGCTCAGGGACCATGCTTTCACTAGCCACCCGAGAACTCACACCATTTGAAAAACTATGCATTACAACAGGGAACCCCACTCATATAACATCCACTCTTTATAAACTACTCTTAAATAACAGCTTCCAATCCCTCCCTTCTTACACACAAGCATGGGAAAGGGAATTAGACCTGACACTAACAAAGAAAGATTGGGAAAACATCTTTATAAAAACCGGGAAGAGCTCTGTCTGTGTGCCAATAAGAGAAACCCAATACAAAATTTTAATGTGCTGGTACAGATGCCCCAACGCGCTCCACACTATGTTCCCCTCTCTTTCAGATAGATGTTGGCGATGCCTTAACTCTAGAGGCATGCCTTTACACATCTGGTGGGAATGCCCCGTCACTCGTCCATTCTGGAAAGAGGTAATTTCGATCGCACGGACCATGCTGTCCTGCCACGTTCCCTCAGACCCAGCATTTTGGCTACTGAACCATTCTACCATTCCAATCTCCCAATTCAAAAAATCCCTGATTAGCCACCTGGGTAACGCATCTCGGGCTTCTATACCTAAGCTCTGGAAATCCCCGCTTCCTCCCTCGATCAAAACATGGTTTTCTAGAATAGATCACTGTATGTCTATGGAAGATATACTGTTTGCGGCAAAAGATAGGACAGGGTAGGAATGACAGGCAGAGGCAGGGGTGACACAATGCGGATGTGGGGGGACGGGACTGGGTATCATCCACCAAGGGGTGACACCAAAATACCAACTCCTGCCTGTGACATTATGTGCAGCATCGAACTCTTGTCACTGTGTAGGAGCCATAATTTTGGTGTCACCTTGGCCAGTTGGGACCTTCTATATGAAATGTAACCATGGAAACAACGTTATATTCTAAAATCGAATAGTTAACATTATACGAGATATAGGTGTGTGTGCCCCCAGGTGGTTTTGTTTTAGATCTCATTAAATGTTATAAAATCATGCCATTTGGGATTGGTTTTAATTTTTAATTAGTATATATATATATATATATATATATATATATATATATATATATATATTAAATAAATATTATTCCGTAATCATTTACAGCATGTTTTCGAGAGACCACCTCACAAATGTCAATATTTCCAATACATGTGAGCAGTGACAATACATCTGCAGAAGATGCTCATACAGTAGGTTTCATTTTGTCCAAAGAGGGTTTACAGACAGAAAGGAAATAATTGAGAATACCGTGTACTGGAGAACCTGTAATTTTTCCATGGCTGGATTAACAATGGGGCAGATGAAACTAGAACACCATTCATTTCACAAAAAAATAGTCCCATCATGATGATGAGCAGCCACCTAGTTTTTCAAGCTTAGAGGACCACTGACACTGACAAAGCCTATGAAGATATGTGACGGAGTCATGCCTGCACCCTTAAAGATACAGATTACTGTGTGCACCAGCTGGATCGCTTCCTATTCCCTAGGAGAATTGGCTGTCTATTCCCACATAGAGGCCAGTGGCGTAGCCAACTGCTGATGAGAGGGGGAGCAATGATAGGAAATAGAGACCTCCATGCATTCAACATTATTTCTAATTTTTGGAAGTACAGTACAGTAGGCCTAACGTGAACTGGGAGACACAAGTGCAGAAGGGAAAGAAAAACAATAATGTACCAGCTGAAAATGAAATATATATTTCTGAGCACTCCCAAGCAATGCTTCCCCAAGCAAGATAAAACAGGGACACTTTTAACACTGATAAAAAGTGTTTGTTGAGAAACCCAACCCTTTATCCCAGGGGACACTGCAGCCCATGGTATGGACTGCAGGTTAGTTCCCAAAAAGTGGGACTGTGATACCAAAAACCAGGATGTTGGACGATATGCCTTTGAAAAAATTCATTTTCAACATAATCCAAAAAACAAAGCTTCTAGGAGGGAAATCTAGTTATACATTTTTTTTCTAAAATGTTATTAATACTTTCCTTACTACTCACATCAGATTGTTGTAAATATTTTTTCGGTACTTGTGAGTTATCTGGGCGTCCGATTTTTTGATTGTATGCCTTAAGTTAAGGCATACAATCAGATGCGATGCGATGCGATATCGCATCGCATCGCATGCGACCATCGGATGCGATGACCCGATTTTTCCATAGGAATCAATGTTAAAATGGACTGAGTCCATTTTAACATGGAATTCAATGGGAAAAAGGGGTCCTTTTCATACCCCTACTATCCAAGTGGGCATGGAGTTGGATATAAACCTGTGGCGAGCGTAGCGAGCCACCGAGCCCGAAGCGTGGCGAGCGAAGCGAGCCCCGCGAGGGGACGGTATTCCGTGTCCCCTCGCGGGGCTCGCTACGCTCGCCACGCTTCGGGCTCGGTGGCTCGCTACGCTCGCCACAGGTTTATATCCAACTCCATGCCCACTTGGATAGTAGGGGTATGAAAAGGACCCCTTTTTCCCATTGAATTCCATGTTAAAATGGACTCAGTCCATTTTAACATTGATTCCTATGGAAAAATCGGGTCATCGCATCGCATCGCATCCGATGGTCGCATGCGATGCGATGCGATGTCCCGATCCGACCCGATTTAAAAATCGGACGCCCGGATAACTCACAAGTACCATTTTTTCTTTCCTTGCTGTAAATAACTGGAGACATTTTGTAAATGTTTATTAGCAATGCGCATTCTTCTTCTTCTTCTTATTATTATTATTATATTTATAAGGCGCCACAAGTGTTTTGCAGTGCCATACAAAGGAACAATACAGGGAGACAAAACTTGGCATAACATTGAATAAATAACAAAAGTACAGTACAAATAAAGAGCGCCACAGATCAATACACCTTACAGCTTAAATATAAGTAGTGAAAACTCAATCAACATACAACTAGAGGCTTGAGGCCAATGATGGAGATGGGTATGCAGACGAAGATGGTCACTGAGTGTTTGAGTATAGGAGAGCTGTGAGTAAAATGTGAAGAGAAGTGGGCTTTGACAACAGGAAGGAAGAGGGCCCTGTTCAGAGGAGCTTACAATCTAGTAATCTAGTAAGCACATGCATGCACTCGCTGTCAGAGTCTTCAGATTAATTGCCGATAGTATGTTTCATTTGTATTTTTAACAAACACTCCTTTCTAGCAGCACAAGGAATGGTCTGTGAATTTTTGCACATACATTATAGTGCAAATAACATGCACAGAAAATTGTTGTTGTTTTAGCAATATAATGAATTTTACAGAAGTGAGAGTGTAAGTAAAATGAAGCAATCGGACAAGCAATATTACTATACCATATAGGGCCAGATGTATCAAGCTTCAAAAGTGATAAAATGGAGACTGATAAACAATTAACCAATCAACTGCTTTCAAACCCAACCTGTAACATGACAGGTAGGAGCTGATTGGCTGGCTGTTTATCACTCTCCCTTTTGTCATGTTTTAAAACAGAATGGGGTATCCCCAGTAGCCCCAGAGGAGCAACAATGCTCAGAAGATGACACACAATAACAAAATGGACAGCACCGGTAGTAATTGTAGCACAATACATGGTGTGGACGCAACAATGCGCAGGGATGGAATACTAATAATAAAGTTACACCTAACACGTGGCATGGGGGTGAACAACCACTGGGGGCTGTACCACCCAGGTCGTGCACAATATAACACAATGCAGATTGAATTGCAGGTATGCAAGGAGTAGAAAAAAATCCAGGGCGAACCCTGACTTATCTGAGAGATGTTCAGGATCACAGATGAAGGATGGACTGCAGCAGCGCTGATACCAGGAAACACTTCACAAGATATCCAGGGAACAGGAGCTGATACGGGGAGCCAGCACACGGATGACCAGGACACAACCAGGAACAAGATGCTATAACCAGCGTCTGTTTCCAGCAGATGCCTGCTATTTATTCAAAACCCGTGCCTCCCGGCTGATCATGTCAGCCGCTGTGCGGAGGGCTGAAGTTTGGGCCGTTGCCTAGCAATGCCCAACGCTGAGCATCTGGAAGAAGCCGGGGAAGATGGTGCCGGCTGCTGCTTCCTGCGGCTCCAGCACTGTGAGTAACACTGGAGCTCGCAGGCGCACAGCGGCGCCTAACAATCAGGAACAGATTGGAACCCCTAGGGCATGGCCTATGTCCTATTAGGCCACACCCCCTAATGCAAGTTGCCAGCGTCATGGTGGGGCAAACCCTGTAGCTTCCACACTGCCCCAGCCTCTGGAACACACTTTTACCCAGCTGGAGTTGCTGTCTGCATAGCAGGGCAGACAGCAGTGCCGACATCATGTACCATGCCCCTAACCTCCCAATTACCCATGGTACTCTGTGGTTCAGGAGGTCTTACTTGTGTCCAACCCAGTCATTACCCAAGTTAGGACCCCTTTCCACTGAGCAAAAACTCAGGTTGATGTGCATTCATGTGCAAGATCCACGTTTTCAAGGCAGTGGAAAAGTGGTATTTGTGTCTCATGTAAACCCTTTTTTGACAAAAATATATTTTTGTCAATTCACCCCATGAATAAATAATTACATGAATTGTATTTAATTTCCAAAAATAATACCTGGTAAGGATATTTCTTATGGGACCCCCAGTATTGCAGGTTCCTATGATAGAATAGATAGATAGATTCATTTTAATGAGCTTTGTCAAAGCAATCCTGCAATGGAAACAGACATGTAGTGTCAAAGGTGATTGTAATAGTATTAACCCCTTCAGTGGCATTCCCGAGAATTTTCCGGGTTCTGCTAAAGTGCGCAGACTGGCAAACCCAGAAAATTCTCGAGAGTGGCACTGCCTGCGCTCCCTCCCGCCGGGCAGCGCCACTGAGCTCAGAGATCAGCGCCGCACTCAGCTTCAGAGGCTGCACAGCTCCTGCTGCCCGGGCAGCGGCTGATGGACAGTTCAATGGCGCTGCCTGGACTTGGGGATTGCAGTGGTAGGGATTTTTTTAGGGAGCGCTCCCCAGAAAAAACTGGCCCAGTGGGGAGCACTCCCTAAAAAAAACCACTGACTGGGTTAAAGCCATACTAAATATACATTATTTGTGTACTATTTGTGTACTAAGAATTGTGCTGTAATTGTTACCTATGCTCTATTTTAGTTTTTCACTAACTGTGAAGGCCTACTTCTGTGTATCCTGTATTATTCTAATGTGTGACATATGTATGGCACTGCCAGCAAATTGTGGCACCTTATAAATAGAATGTATTATTATTATTATTATTATTATTATTATTATTATTATTATTATTAATAATAATAATAATAATAATATGGTGAAATACTGTTATTGGCACTAAAGTAAAGTAAAAAAAAACTCTTAATTATTTCAAGTGCATGATCTTTCTAATGATCTCCAATATCAAAGCTCTACAAAAGGATTAAAGTCTCAAAAATGTAAGCATTTTTATACAGATACATTGTACAATTTTAGCCAAAGTCCAGGGACAATGAAAAATAAAAAGGCAAAAATAGTATACAGATGAGCCAGGCTCATCCCAGGAGGGGCTGGCGAAAATTTTTGCCATCCTACACCAGCCACCAGCTAGTGCCTGGGAGCACGCGTGCATGAGGCACTCGCATGCCCAGTGGCTACGAAGCTCCCTCCGGGTCGCCACCATCTCCCCGGGGATTCAGTATGAAATCCCGGCGTTCAAAATCCCGACGCTGGAATCCCGACCGCCGAAATCCCGACAAGGGGGGGGACGTGGATCGCCCCCCTTGCGGGCTCGCTGCACTCGGCACGCAGCGGGCCCGGTGCCTCGCTACGCTCAACACGCTAATTTATTCTCCCTCCAGGGGTGTCGTGGACACCCACGGAGGGAGAAAGTGTTGGGATTTCGACGGTCGGGATTCCAGTGACGGGATTCTGAACGCCGGGATCCCGGCCGCCGGGATTTAAACTGCATCCCCCTCCCTGGTCCCCCAACCACCCCGCCCCCCTCCCCCATATATGAAATGGGGTACCGTCAGGGCCGGCTCTACCATTAGGTAGCTGGGATCTTGGGGGGGGGGGGTGCCACCAATTCTGCCTATCATAAAATCAAGAATGTCTATGAGGATCCTTGTTGTACTTAATTCAGGTGACGGCTTGAGGCATACTTCCCTATTTTGCTGCCCTTTCCTTGGGGCCTCCAGGGAACGTGCCCACCTTCCCAGGGGGCTGGGAGGACCACCCGATTTTTGGTAGCCTTCATTCTGGATTGTTAAGCAAGTATGCCTTAAGGGGTTGAAAAGTGGGTATTGGCAGTATAGTGGGGAGGGGGGGATGTTGGGGAGGGCACAGTAGGTTGATGTTTTGCCTAGGGTGCTGAGAAGTCTTACACTGTCCGGGACCCTTGGCGATGGGCTGCATTGATCAATTTATGAACTAAAACCCCATAATTTATTTATTTGATTATTTGTATATAAGGGTGAGTTCAAATATTATGGTGAGTGTTGAGCCCCCTGTACATATATGTATACACACTCTTTATAAATATTTCATAATTGCGATGTCATTTAAAATAAAGAGACGGTGTTTATTTTTTGCTAATAAGTTTACATGTGATATAGATTTCTGTTCAAATAAACCAGACATGCTTTCAATCTAAAATTGTTCCAGTACATAAAACACTCTGTTGCTATAGTTTTATAGCCTATTATATGTGTTGCATTGCATAGACTTACTACTTACATACATCGTATTTTCAGTGAAGTCCCCATGTGGCACTGCGATCCAAATACAATTTCCAACATAACCCTTGTGTTTTGGGATAAATTGAAAAACAAAATAAAAAGTCACCGGTGGCCTGCTTTTGTTTCCAAATAAATTTCTTCTGATTGCAAAATAAAGGTACAAGAAAAATAACATAAATTAAAATTCTTACAGCACAGCTTGATGTGAAAGTGGTTTTACACAATAAAATGGAAATATATTGCTTTTGTTATAAGCCATTTAAAATTACATCAGGGTTATACAAATGTAGGTGTAATAAGGGTGAAAACATGAGCACAAAAGATTGGAATATTGTACAGTATTTGTGGTTTTAATGAAAATGATATCTGTAAATCTGTCTGTATATCTAGAAATGTATTCCCTTCCAGAATTTACTTCAATAGATTATCAAAGACTTCTCTCATTTTTAGTATGCTAGCTTTTTATTTCTTGTAACTGACGCCTTCTGCTTCTCCTTCTTCACCTAGTTACTTAATCCTCTCTCGTGCAAGTAATATTCTTTGCAAAAAGGATAAATATTTTACATAAAGCTAGTTAGATGCATGGACCAGAGATGAATTTCCCATTAGGCACGTGAGGCACGTGCCTAGGGGCAGCACATGTTTGGGGGCGGCACTTGGGTGCCTGTGATAGTAATGTCAGCCCAAAATGTACTAATAACTGCAAAATATTCACTGTACAGTACTATATTCCATCTTGTATAGAGTGTAAATGGATGGAACATGCAGATACTGCCCCTGTAAACTGTCCTACTTAGTAAACATTATTGTTGTGCCTAGGGGCGCCCTCATCCCTAAATCCGCCCCTGACATGGACAGTATATGAAATTATCAAAATGTTTGAAAGTACAATATCAGAGTTGACAACCGTCCCTAATTTCCAGGAACATTTTCTCCTAGAAATATGCATGTTGTTTTTGGTTTATTGAAAAACCTAGGGTGGCTCACTGTTACCCCAAGTGTGTCTCTTACCTCCCCTCACCATAAGTGCCTCTGCTTCCTATGCAGCTATCATCTCCTCATATGTACCTTTTCCCCTTGCTTCATCCCCATGAATGCCTCTGTCTTCTACCTTCCTACAAGTACCTATGATGTTCCCTCCCCATATTTGACTGTGAACTCCCCAAATGCGCCTCTGCCTGACCCTCTCGATGTGTACCGCTGGCCTCTTCCTCCCTATATGTTCCTCTGACCCCACAATCTTTATATGCTTCTCAGACCCCCTTTCCCAATGTGTTCTTTTGACCCCCCCTCTCCTTGTCTGCAAGTCCGCTACAGCATGGATATTAACCAACAAAAGGGAGCTGAGCAGGGACAATTTGAGTGCAGCAAAAATGTTCTTCCATTCTCCCTATCTGTAGGTCTACCACAGCCACCTTCCCTGTTTTGCCTTTGCCACATCCTCAAGACCGGTGGCTTCCACTAAAATGGAGCATGAAGGTTAATCTATTACAAAAGGGAGCTGAGCAGTGAAAGAAAATATCCATCAGAGCATGGGTATGATCGAAGGCACATACATGGCTGGCCGGCATGAGAGTACACATTGGGTTAATCAATAGTAAATGTGTACCACTGTCCTCTTTTTCTCCATGTGTTCCTGTGACTCACTTCTCTATCTGTTCCTCTGATTCCCATTCCCCCTGTGTTCCTCTTACCCTTTCTTCCTATCTGTAATATATGAAATGTAATCATGGAAACAACTTTATATTCTAAAATCGAATAGTTAACATTATACGAGATATAGGTGTGTGTGCCCCCAGGTGGTTTTGTTTTAGATTTCATTAAATGTTATAAAATCATGCCATTTGGGATTTAAAGGTGGATACAAATGGTTATTTTACACCTATTATTTTTCAATAAAGAGGCAGGCAGCAGAGTTCAAAAGCTTAGTTATGTACAAATCATAATTCTCTGTAGCAAATGCCATTGTTAGCACATATGCCCAGGAGATCAATAACCTGTATCTTATCAGCTGTTACACTTTTGATTAATCCAGTTTTGAATGACCAAGGATAAGCAACAAAATACGTTTCTGCTGTTTACAACATAGAAACTGGTCTGAGAAATACACATTTTTTTTTATTTTAACACAGTAACATGGACATGTCTTTCATCTATGAACAATAGGGAGGTTTTGTTTAAAAATAGGAGGTTTGAATGCAGCACAGATCAACCTAAACATTAGTCATATTGCTAATTGTTGTAATAGTAAATTACTATAATTCCACTAGGTATTAACAGTAATAACGGAATTGTGAAGGACAAAGAGACTATTAATAAAGAATTTGCCATTGTGGAAAAAAATGTATTTGGTCCTTTTCAGTTGCATTAAATGTAATGTAACAAAAGGAAATAAAATAATAGTATTGGTTTAACAGTAATAGGGATTTTTCAGTCCATTTCCATCATTTTCGGGCATGTCCAGTGCTCCCTGTGCAGCTGTGCAGCCCCCCTCTATATAGTAACAAATGTCTGCAGAGAAGAGCAGCTGTGATCACTGGCTCATCCAACTGTCAACCCTGCAAACGGGACACTAAGGTCCACGGGTGGGATAGCAGGATAGTGTCCAAGACATGACCAGATTGTTTACACCTAACTAATTAGTCCTTTCCCTCACTCATATGATTATGGTTGACATATTAGAATGGATGTGCTTCTCCAACTAAGCAAGAAGACATTGACTGACAGCTAGGCAGACTTGATTATTACAATATCAATTGATTTATTCATACAAAAAGGTAGGGCCACATTATTGTCCTTTATCAGATTCCAGCAAGACACTGTCCTAAAGAAACAATATATGGTATTCAGTTGGCGACCACATTGCCAGTGATGGAAGTGTGCCCCGGCGATAAATCGCCGGGTGCGTGCTCCCGTTTTCAGCCCCTTTGTATTCGCTGGTTGCAGGAGCTTGCTCCTGCGACTAGCTAATTACCTCTGCGGCACCCCCGGCAGAGGTTCCCTTTCATCAGCGACCATCTCTGGTCGCTGATGAAAAGGAGACACTGGGCAATATATTGCTCAGCAATGTATTGCTAGCAATGTATTGCTGAGCAATATATCTCCCTCGTGTATGTACGGGGCTTAACACCACCATTGGGTCTGTCTAACACCACCAATCAGGCGTGCACTCACTACAATATAAAACATCTCTCAGCCACACCATAATCTCCTGCCTATTTCAGTTTTAATCTTCTAATTACTCTGTGTAACAGTACATGCAAAAAAAATTCAAAATCATATCCGGATGACACAGATATGTAGTGATATGACAATGGTGTAACACAAATTATTGATTGATGGGTGCTTATTTTAATGGAATACAGGTCTAAAAAGCTAAAGTCTTCGGTAAAAGGTATTGCTGGAATTACTAGCAGCAATAAGTATGGGGGGGGGGGCACAGCATTAGGGGGTGCCTGTGCACCCTTAACACGCAATGTGTGTACATCTATGTATGTAGCTAAGACATCCCTTCATTTGTTTAAGAGATTGTCAGTGGTATGCTTAGTGAAGCCATTGATACACAGAGTAACCTGCCTCTAAATGAACTAGTGTTGTTTACTAGATACTGCTGATGATGATGATTCAACCACCCAGTGGCTTGTCAAAATCATGTAGTCTTTAGTTTGTGTGCTACCACACACATATCTGTGGTTAAGTGTGTACTGTACAATACTATTTTGAAAGTCAATTATTTTTTTATTTTAAATGTCCTGGTACAGCAGAGAGGAGACACAAGGGGTAAGATTTAATGGGATGAGAGATTCAGAAAGTGAGAGATTTGGTGAGAAATCTCCAGGTTTTTTTTAAAGCGGCAATCATTTACACTGCAAAATCAAACTGGTTTAGCAGTGTAAATTATTGCTGCTTTAAAAAAACTGGAGATTTCTTACCAAATCTCTCATTTTCTGAATATCTCATCCTATTAAATCTCACCCAGGGTTTCAACTAACTGTATATACTTGCTTACCATTGCAAAAATGTTTTAACAGTTAATCATTTTATGGAAAAACTACTAATAGTAGCAAATACTGTATTCTTCTTGGTTCATTCCTGGGATGAAGTTCCAGCCCCAACAGCAGCAGCATACCGAGTGCTCAAGGATTCTTCTAAAGGTTTTCTGACACGTGTGCACCCGGGCAAGTAAAATTCGATCCTTTTCAACAGTGAGTAGTGACGGACATGTATGTCATAAACACACACATATAGGTACAGTTTATAGCACACATGTGGCAAACATACAATTACACCAACACATACTTTATCTTTCACAATAAAATAAGACGTTACGTCTCCGTGAAAAAAAAAAACGTAATTTGTGCAAGGTGCAGGCCGGGATCATCATCACACACACAGTAGGGAGAGTGATGATGAGCTGTGTTTCTCTCCCCAGCTCAGCACATAGCACTGAGCAGTGTACACTGATTGACACAATAACATGAAAAACTTTTCATGTGTCTACATTTTCCATATCAACATTTTGTGAATGTCAACCTCTGGTCAATGTCAACCTTGTACGTGTCTACCTTTTGGTGTTGACATATTGACTGTTGACATGGACTCTGTCTATCCTATGGTCCATACCCCTTCAAATCACCCGTGATACATCTATAATATTTTACGTTTTTTATCGTTTTTTACGCTTTCTGAATTTTGGACAATTATTATTATGCGGCTCAGTTTTCCTGAAATACAAACACAATATACCTTTGGGATTTGCAGTCGAATTGTGTTCCAATTTAGAACCACTTTGGGGTAAGAGTGGAACTAAGGGCCTTATTCTGCTCGGTGCGGATATTCCCGAATTCTTTCGGTGCGGGCCGCACGCATCGCTGTGCGGCAGCGTGCGGGCATCGTCCGTAGAAACGCCCACGTGTCCTCCGCATTCGGACGGACTCACTCTTTAAGAACAGGGCGTGTGTACGGACGACATACAAACCGTGCGTGTGCGGGGGAAACGTACAGATTCTTGCACGGTCTTCCCGCACAAGCACGGTCTTACCGCGTGAGAACGTACGGAAAGCTGTCCGTACGCCCCGATGCGGAGTATTTACGCACAATCCATGCCGGGGTATAAAAGACACAGTGATTCAGATAGAACCAAACAGCCATTCCAAGCACTGTTCTATAGACGTCTGTGCTTATAATAAATCCACAGTCTACACTTTAGTTAAAAAGATTATACTATAAATGAGTTTTTTGCGATGTCATGACTCAGCGGCTAGAAAGGTACAATACACTGTTTCATACAGTTTGCCGACCCATTCAATGCTCAGCTGCAGGGATGTTCCTTATTAATATTAAGTTGTGTGCATTATTTGCAGTGTAAAAGTGTGTGACAAGGGCAGCATGTAAAGTTCCCTTTAAGCAGCAATGCTTCCAATTGTAGCAGTGAGAAGCGTGTAATTAACAAGTAATGGGTAAAGTATGTGATTGTATTGGGTTCAGGTGACATTGGTTGAGGTGCGTCCGCCCTGATTAGGCGTTCCGATTGCCTAGCGCATGACCGAGTGGTGTCCGCAAAGCAATACTAGCCTTTTGGACACCGCACATTTCTACCCTTTTTGTTCGCGTGCATTCGGCGTGCTGTCCGAATGCACGCCTACCCAAATATGTGTACTCCCCCGTGTCCGCCCAGTTTAGCCCACTTTGAAACTACGCCCCTGTGTCATTCCGCATGACGCCCATAACACACCCATATTGTGATTGCGGTGCACATTTCTGTTCGGGATTAGTGAGAACAAGTACGGAGACCATGCGTGGCACATGCGCATAGCGTTCTCCTCGCATGCGCAGACGGCTAAAAAACGCCATCCGAAAGAATTCGGGAATATCCGCACCGAGCAGAATAAGGCCCTAAGTCCAAGGACAAGTCTGTTGGCAGTTCGGAATTAAGATGTATGGGGATATTTACAGACAGATGGATGTGGAATTTATTCCGCCTGTTTGCTGATTTACATCAGCACGTCTGACAGAATATTTTCCGCCAGTTTGATATTTCACCTATTCAGAATGGTATCCTGGCGGAAGATCAAGCAGGCATTCATTCCATGGGACAGCACCCTGTCCTCCGCCCAGCACTCTGACAGCAGTAGCCAGAGCTGGGACCCAGCTTGCAATGAGAATTAATGAGCGGGTCCCCACACCAATGCTGCAAATGAGAATTAATGAGCGGGTCCCCACACCAATGCTGCTGGGGATAGTGGTGCTGGCAGCCACATATTGTAAGTAATGAAGGGACCCGTTTCAACTACCACCTACATATATATATATATATATATATATATATATATATATATATATATATATATTATATAAACAGCAATGAGACACGGCACTTGGAGACTTGGTGCATAAAAGTTGTATTCATTACATAGTGGTCACAAGGTCCAATGTTTCGGGGCTTAAATTGGAGCCGGCACACAGAGTTGAAGAATTGGTGATTTAATGTATCAGCAACATGTAGACAGTAACAGCTGTATTACCTGACAGCCGTTTCAACTGCTCATAGGCATCACCCCTGATGAAAACTGCCTCTGAACAGTTGAAACGGCTGTCAGGTAATACAGCTGTTACTGTCTACATGTTGCTGATACATTAAATCACCTATTCTTCAACTCCGTGTGCCGGCTCCAATTCCTCACGTTATGGGGGGTAAGTGCTTTTATTAAACCTTTATGTGCCTTTATGTGAAAAGCAAACAGAAAGAAATGCCAGCGCAGGCTGTTCCAATGATTTAGACCAGACGGTTCTCAAAAATTAAATTTAATTATTTACATTTTTGAGAACCGTCTGGTCTAAATCATTGGAACAGCCTGTGCTGGCATTTCTTTCTGTTTGCTTTTCATATGGGCTTGAAAACCCTATGCCAGCAGCATTTGATAGCGCACCACCACTTCCAGTTTTTTAATGTGCCTTTATGTGCCTGGACTGTGTTTTACTTTGTGGAGTGCCCACCTGTGACCCCTGCATATATATATATATATATATATATATATATATATATATATATATATATATATATATATATATATATATATATATATATATATATATATATATATATATACATACACAACATGTAGACCGGCACTCAATGCTCTGCAGACCCCTCTTCTTTGAGAAAATGCCCAGGTGCCTTCCCAAGTAATAAATATTGTGCAGGGTGTTCCCTAACCAGGAACCAGGCGGCACTCAATGGGCTTCACAAATAGTGCAGAAGGTGTTTATTCCAGCATCAACGTTTCAAAGCCGATGCGGCTTTTTCATCAGGATAAAACAAACGTAACAAATAACAAATAGTGTCTTACCTCTATACCCGGTATCTAAGAGTGACAGCAGGTTATAGCGGCTCAGAACGCCGTTCTGACGGAGGCCAGGACACCCGGAAGTGACGTCATTCAGGATAACAGCCCAGGTACAGACAAGTGACCAAAAGTGCAAGTCCCATCCCCCCACATTAAATAGCAAACACATTGATTACTCACCTGTCCAGGTGCGGGTATGCGGACATCACAGCTCCGGGATCCCCATCACACTCACCAGTGCTTCCTGCGTCTAGCCGGAAGCTGTCACTGGAACGCAACCTGCGCTCCACCAGATCGCTTCTCCTCCCGCTGTCAGTCCGGCTGCGTGTCAGGGCTTCTCACCAGGGCTGGATATACATAGCGCGCCTGCATCCTAAACAGAGAGACAAATCAATAATCAAAGCATCAACAAACATAATACACATGTAACAATAGATAAGGACCATGGTATAACAGTGAGTTGCTTATTTATAAAGCAGATAGCATAAACCTGGTAATGAAGAGCATCCTACGTCAAACTATTCCAGATGATCTTGTCATTGAGGCCACCAGACCCCAACCGCAAGATCCACTGTGTCTCCTTAATTAACAATTTTTTGGCCCTGTCACCTCCACGAGGATTACAGGGAACTTCATTGATGATTAAGTATTTAAGGATTCTAATGAATGTCCAGCTTGCTTAAAATGACGGGGGACTGGCTGGTCCACATCTTTACCCTTCAAAGTTAAATGAATGGCTGACCTGTGGGCCGCCATTCTTTCCTTAAATTTGCAGGGACAAAATGATGAAGAACAGGACAATACTGATCTAATGTCATAAGTCTTAGGACAGTGAGGGTGTGAGAATTGTTTACAGCTGATCATAAATTTACATGTGGCACATACCCCACAGCTGTAACAGCCAGGGGGTTTTACATATACATTTGGGGGAATTTTAAGTTGATAGTTAGTAATGTGCGCATGGACCAACTGGTCCCTCAAATTGCGGCCCCTGGTGTAAGCAAGAAGGGGTTTATAATCTTTCAATCCAACCAAGTTCTGATCAGTAGCCACAATCGGCCATAAGGCTCTAGATGCCCTCTGTACGATTGGGCTAGACACAGAGAATTCATTAACCCACGGAATACGTTTACCTTTCACTTTGGGTTTCGAAACCCATAAGGACTGTGGGTCCCTTTCAAGGACCTGTTTTTTCTGTGAGAGTAAAAGATCCACATCATACCCCTTTCAATAAATTTTTGGATCATGACATCCAGCTCGTTGGGAAGCTTATCCCTATTACTTGTTAAACAAGCTACCCGAAGCATCTGGGATAAAGGCAATCCCCGCTTCAAGGAAGGGGGGTGGTGGCTTGATGCTCTCAATAAGGTATTCCTATCAGTACTTTTACTGAATCTGCTGGTGAAAATGACCCCCTCTTTCACTTCAATGGCCACATCTAAAATGTTGGCCTGACTCTCACTGTGACTATGAGTAAATTTAATATGTTGACTATTAGCATTAATGTTGTTCATTAAACTGAGAAACCTCTCCTCGCCGCCAGTCCAGATAAGGAACACGTCATCGATGTATCGTAGATACAAAACATGACGTGCCCCCAAATGTCCTGGTCAGCGAAGAAAAGGTCCTGTTCTTGGGCAAATAAACATTTGCATAAGAGGGGTCCACGGAAGACCCCATGGCACACCCTCTCAGCTGGATGTAATAAGACCCATCAAACATAAAATATTAACGACTTACGACTTAACGTAAGCTCTAGAAGGGTCAAAACAATTCATGATTAAACACGGCAGGATCAACATATTTGTCAAGGAAGCCTTTCATAGCTCTAAGCCGCCCTTCATGGGGGATAGAGGTGTAAAAACACCAAACGTCCAAACAGCACAAAAGAGCACCAGTCGGGATGGTACCAATATCATGCAGTCTCAACAAGAAGGTGTTAGTGTGCTTGAGAAATGTATTTTCCAATGGAAGAAAAGGCTGGAGTATACTATCAAGTAACTGGGAGGCAGGTTGCAATAAAGAATCCAACGCCGATATAATCGGACGCCTGGTGTTATGGTTTTCGCCTGGGCTCTGGGTGATACGACAGCTGGCAGGAGGAAAAAGGTCAGGCGTGAGCCCGCAGCTGGGACCGCTGTTTAGAACTGCCACAGCGAAACCTACACTGACTCTGTTGAGTCCCCCGGGCAGATGGAATACCCCTGCAAGTGCTAGGCTTCGCCTGTAGCCGCCGCGTTCGACAGAGCCAGTTAGGCCGGCTCTGACCCCGATGCAGCCAGGTGTTAGGTAAAGACAAGGGGTGAGCGATCGTCAGGGGGTATCTCAAAAGGACCGTCTAACTACAGGGCCTAGCTGGGAAGAGACCCCTAACTACCGGCACCTGGCCAAGAACGGGGAACGGCGACCCAGTCGCAGACACAAACAAGGAAATAGGGAATCTCGGAACAGGGACACCCCGAGACTGCGATTCCCCAAAACAAGGAGTAGCTAGAAGGGAAATACCCCTGCCTACCCAACGCTAAGGTGACAGACAATAACCAAAGAGGAAGGACAACAGAAATGATACCGCAAAGTAACAGCGGACCCACGGAGGGGTACAGTCACGGCGGGCCAAAGATGGTATAAGGAATAACCAGCAGGCTCCAACGGAGCACTTACGTGACCCACAGGCAGATAGGTAACTGGGACAGGTGCAGGCTCTGGCCCAGGACAGGATGATGATCCAAGCAGGCTGGGAGACGAGAGCAGGAGTATACACCAGGACACTTCAAAGACTGGAGCAACAATGCTCCGGGGACCGGGTAATCAGGCTTATGCTATTACTAACAAGGAGCTGAGTTGCAGAGGATATATCCTGGGATCCAAACAGGAGACTGGAACAAGGGACCAGGAAGCGTGGCTAGGAGCAAACAGAAGTTCCCTGCAAATGCAGCAGGAACTTAAACAGAAAGCTATCACTGGCAGAATACTGCAGGTGAGCCTGCCCTATAAAGGGCTCAGGTGATTAATTACACCTGAAGATTCAGGGAGCTCCCAGGCTAGTGCTTGATTAGCTTAATATCTCACAGCCTAGTGAATAAACTAAGCTCCCAGAACACAAAGCTGTAATGGCAACAGACCTGCCACTGGAGGTCACCAGTGAGTCAAAATGCCAAACAGAAACTGACAGAAAACAAAACAGACTGGTTCCTGACAGTACCCCCCCCCCCCCCCCTTGAGGAGGGGTCAACAGACCCCAAAATCCAGACCTCCAAAAATTAAATGTATCTGGATTCTGGTTAACGGGGCAAAGGCAACAGAAAGGTGAACACAAGCTAAAACCACGGCTTGTCTCAGTGCCCCCCCTTGAGGGTGACCACAGGGCACAACCAAAAAGACAAACAAGATGATCCAGGAAAGCGGAAAAAGATTAATGCTTCTTCTTTTTCTTTTTCCTAGATTTTGATGGAATCAGCAGTTTAAGGCCCCACACATTATCAGATCTGATGGTACCTTCTATCAAATCACAGCTATGGGTTACCAAATCAGAAACAGCGTTGAAGTCTCGATCTGAGGAGATCATGAGAGTCTTTTTAACAGATGGAATCTCAGAAAGGGAAGAATGTCTTAATTGGCCATAGGCAGAACTCTTATTGGATTCCCCAGACCCAGAATTACAGGTACCAGATGTGTCCAAAAATTTTTTGTCAAGAGTCAGTGAGACAAAACCAATAGCTAAACTCCTGGATTCCGGACCAAGCGATGAGGCAGAAAAACGAACAAACAGAGACTGTGAGTCTCCAGAAGCCAGGTCCTTAAGCCCCTGGCTTATGCTGGGCACCACATTTCCAGGAGCTGGTGGAACCCCGTCCTTCTTTTTGGGACTGAACTTCTTAATAACTGCATCACAGAAAGAAGATAGATCTCGGATACAAAGGTCACCAGCATTGATCCGCTTGTAGGCCCATGTCTGAGGTCTACCCCTAAAGGCAGAAATGATGAGGTCTACAATGTTAGCCCAAGTGACCCCTGAAGATGGTCCAGATTCAAACAGGGAAACATAGTGTCCAACCAGGGCAATAAAATGGGCAAGATCTCCATCAAACACGATGGACGTAGGGACATCCACCTCTGGGACCTCAGAACTGGAATTCTCTATGGGAACAACAACCTTGGGGGCTAAGATTTCTGAAGCCTCCCGAGAGGCTGGCAAAACCGAAACACTCACCGGGTTTGCAGCCATCAAGACCCTTGCTGCGGCTGTGGTCTTTGGGACCTCAGACAAGGATATGGCCACCCCTTCCGGGGACACAGCTTCTATGATACCACTTGAGACCAGACAGACAGAGTCCCCTTCCGGGACCAGACAGACAGAGTCCCCTTCCGGGACCAGACAGACAGAGTCCCCTTCCGGGACCAGACAGACAGAGTCCCCTTCCGGGACCAGACAGACAGAGTCCCCTTCCGGGACCAGACAGACAGAGTCCCCTTCCGGGACCGGACAGACAGAGTCCCCCTCAGGGACCGGACAGACAGAGTCCCCCTCAGGGACCAAACTGGCAGAGTCCCCCTCAGGGACCGGACTGACTTGCCCCCCTTCTGGGGCGAAACAGACTTGCCCCCCTTCTGGGGCGAGACAGACTTGCCCACCTTCTGGGGCGAAACAGACTTGCCCACCTTCTGGGGCGAAACAGACTTGCCCACCTTCTGGGGCGAAACAGACTTGCCCACCTTCTGGGGCGAAACAGGCCTTTGGGCCCCCACTCGGGGCTACGGCCTTTGGGCCCCCACTTGGGGCTACGGCCTTTGGGCCCCCACTCGGGGCTACGGCCTTTGGGCCCCCACTCGGGGCTACGGCCTTTGGGCCCCCACTCGGGGCTACGGCCTTTGGGCTGAACACTTTCCGCACGGTTTTTAGGAAACCCGGAAGATCCCTTAGGATGGGATCGTCAGCCTCTATGAGAGGTTTAACCCACTCCAAAGCTCCTCCTCTAAAGCATGATAAGAGATAACGGACAGCAGAAGCAGGAGTCATCTTCACATTATGTGAGAAGTCCATTCCAGCGAGGAATTGCTGAGCAATTGGTCGGAGCTGGGCCAAATCTCCATCGAAGTATGGAGTGTTAGGAGTATCATCAGACACGCCCGGCGGGCCTTGGGCATCAAATTGGCTCGACTGACCTCGAGCACCACAAACGTTCAATGAGCCCCAAGCGCCCTTGCCGCTAGATGAGCCCCCGGCATCGGACTCGCCTAAGGAGACCGGGACTCCTGGATCCACAACCTCAGAGGCAACTCCGAGAACCCCAAGATCGGGGAAGATGTCACTAGAAATCCCGGCTGAGACTGATGTCAGGGATTCTTTTTTCGGAGTTATGCCTCCCAAGGCCTCATCAGGAGCAATGACCTCCATAACTCCATGTGGGGTTAAGTTCCCCAAGACCCTCTTAGGGGTGATGGCTTCAAGGACCCCCTCTGGGATTATGCCGCTTGAAGCCCCTTTTGAGGGAAAAACCTGATACTCCTCTACGGGACTTAACAGTTCCAATGTTGAAAGAACGTTGATCTCCCTGACTGGAAGATTAGTATCTAACATCTTTGTGTCTGGAATCTTTGTGGATGAATTCCACATTCCCGTCTGATTCCGTACCTCAACATGGGGGGCTCTAGTCTTAGGACCCCAGTTGTAAGTCGGAGCGTTACGTATGTGGGGTGTGTGGTCAGGCTCCTCCTGCTTAGAGGAGATAGGCATAGATGTAATCTCCTGATACCACTTGGATTGAGGAAAACCCTTCCCAGTACCACCACCAGGTCTGCGCAATTCGCAATACTGGAGAAAGTGGCCTGATTCCCCACAATACAGACATAGGTTAAAGTCTTTACGCCGTCGCCGCTCTTCTGGTGTGAGCCTTGGCCGTAAAAAACTTCTATGTCCCTTCTGAATCTCCTGATCTGAAGTTTGACTGACTACCCCCTTAGCCAGGGTCTCCCTAGGAGCTGGGTGAGCCCCAAAAACCTCAGACAGATCCAGGAAAATTTGGGTTAACAGATCTTGCAATTGCAGAAATGACTGCTGCAGACCCTTAACCCGCTCAGGTTTTAATTCTGTAAAGGCCGTATTTAAGGCCATCAAGGAAGCTTGCAAGGCCTGCATGATTAAGTACAGCAATGAAACAAACAGACCAGACCAACTGGGCAAGCTGAATAAAGCAAAACCCCGTAACGGGCAAAATGCGGGAAGAAAAAAAAAATCTTAATATGGACAAATCTATAAGTCCCGCTACCAATCAAAAACACCCAAATCACCTTGAAACAAAATTTTATATATGCATGTATACCTATGACTACTGTGAACACATGCATATATCGGTATGGCCAGTGATAATGTTATGGTTTTCGCCTGGGCTCTGGGTGATACGACAGCTGGCAGGAGGAAAAAGGTCAGGCGTGAGCCCGCAGCTGGGACCGCTGTTTAGAACGGCCACAGCGAAACCTACACTGACTCTGTTGAGTCCCCCGGGCAGATGGAATACCCCTGCAAGTGCTAGGCTTCGCCTGTAGCCGCCGCGTTCGACAGAGCCAGTTAGGCCGGCTCTGACCCCGATGCAGCCAGGTGTTAGGTAAAGACAAGGGGTGAGCGATCGCCAGGGGGTATCTCAAAAGGACCGTCTAACTACAGGGCCTAGCTGGGAAGAGACCCCTAACTACCAGCACCTGGCCAAGAACGGGGAACGGCGACCCAGTCGCAGACACAAACAAGGAAATAGGGAATTTTGGAACAGGGACACCCCGAGACTGCGATTCCCCAAAACAAGGAGTAGCTAGAAGGGAAATACCCCTGCCTACCCAACGCTAAGGTGACAGACAATAACCAAAGAGGAAGGACAACAGAAATGATACCGCAAAGTAACAGCGGACCCACGGAGGGGTACAGCCACGGCGGGCCAAAGATAGTATAAGGAATAACCAGCAGGCTCCAACGGAGCACTTACGTGACCCACAGGCAGATAGGTAACTGGGACAGGTGCAGGCTCTGGCCCAGGACAGGATGATGATCCAAGCAGGCTGGGAGACGAGAGCAGGAGTATACACCAGGACACTTCAAAGACTGGAGCAACAATGCTCCGGGGACCGGGTAATCAGGCTTATGCTATTACTAGCAAGGAGCTGAGCTGCAGAGGATATATCCTGGGATCCAAACAGGAGACTGGAACAAGGGACCAGGAAGCGTGGCTAGGAGCAAACAGAAGTTCCCTGCAAATGCAGCAGGAACTTAAACAGAAAGCTATCACTGGCAGAATACTGCAGGTGAGCCTGCCCTATAAAGGGCTCAGGTGATTAATTACACCTGAAGATTCAGGGAGCTCCCAGGCTAGTGCTTGATTAGCTTAATATCTCACAGCCTAGTGAATAAACTAAGCTCCCAGAACACAAAGCTGTAATGGCAACAGACCTGCCACTGGAGGTCACCAGTGAGTCAAAATGCCAAACAGAAACTGACAGAAAACAAAACAGACTGGTTCCTGACACCTGGGGGGTTTTAAGGGATTCTTATGGAGCTTCAGTAGCGTGTAGATCACCGGTATTACCGGATGATCTACACGAAGAATCTGGACCACTTTCTCAGGTAGCAACTTGGTAGATAGATGTTTTCAGTCACCAGGAGTATATATATATATATATAAAGACTTGCAAAAGGTGATCCGGAACTCCAATACCTTTGTATACAAAGGCGGGTGCCACAGCCAAACGAAAATACAATTCACAGATGGGCCCAAAGGTTCCCCATGCCTGGCACTCCCCAGCAGCTCAATAAAGAGACCTGCAGACGGTCTAATCGACAACGTTTCGGGAACTTTTTATTATGTTCCCTTCGTCAGGACAACAAAAATATATGATACAGAAAACATTTAAATGCACTTACCACCACCACCACACTGCTACGTTCCCCGCCGCGCCGTTCCCCGGAGTCGCAGTGACGTCATCATCCTCCGCTCCCCTGACGTCTCACCCGAACACATGGTACTAGGCGCCGCTGGAGGCGCAGTAGCTTCACCTTTAGAACACCACAACAGTAACCTATAGCATATAAAAGATAAGAACGGTTTTAGCTTCAAAACACCAAAATTGCGGCCATGCAATAACCTCCAACATAGTACAATAATAAGAAGCAGCATACACCTATGCATAATTGAAAAAACCTTGTTCTAACAAGGATGTACTTGGAGAATTACATTCATAATTTATGCATGGCCAAACATGGTATTGCATGCTTGTCCTGAATAATCAAGTCAAGGGATAATGCACCATCGATGGTAATAAGACCTTACGATGTTTTAATTAAATCTAATGCATTTCTGAGTGACATGGACTCTAGAACCATGCAAAATAGCAAATGCAGTAGCAAATAAATAGCTTATGCATGATGTCGAACCAAAAATATAAAAAATATGAAAAAGTGTGAAAAACCAGAAAAAATCCACACCATTATCATAATTCAAAAACAACCTGAAAAAAATGTTAATGAAAAAATCTTTTTCCATATATAGATAGAAAAAAATATTTTCATAAAAATGAGCACAGCCAAGATAAATAGTGATCAACTATACAAGGCTGAGAACAACCTGCTGGCTGGGATGTAAATTATTAGATATACAACCGTCACAAAAAACATTTCAAGGACATCAATTCGTTGAGGCCCAAAGGATGCACCGTTTGTAATATGTGCATCCATTTTGCCACTTGACTTGCATTGGTGAACCCCTGCTGACTGGTTGCTGTATCTTGAGCTCTCTAATAATTTTGCATATCTGGCAATATTTTGGCATTTCTTTTGGAATCATCTTACCTTTATGATTGCTGAAATTACATTGGAATGTTTCTGAGACATCACGCTGAAAATTGTATATAGGACATGCATAGATTCTACTTGTTCCTTTACGATTGCTGAAATTACACCGGATAGACTCTGGAACACCGAGCGGCAAATTATTATTTTAAAGACACATATGGTCATTGCTGATTACAATATCCGCCCCTGATGAAGTCATGTTATGACGAAACGCGTTGGGCTAACTGTGATCAAGATTTCCTGAATTGAACAACAATCATTCTTGTTCACCAATTGTATACTTGAGATACCCTAAAAAAGGGCTAATATTTATTCTTGTACTTGTGCATTTTATATTTTATATTAAATACTGAATGTTTAAAACATCATCCATTGTATCTTAGCGCACTCTGATACCCCCCTGTTTTTTCCATTTCTATTATCTGGGTCTTGCCTAACAGAGGACCCTTCAGAGGTGCTGCTTCCATTCCTATAGCGCAGGAAGGCCCCCCCCCCGTATATATATATATATATATATATATATATAAATATATGTACAGTATATATATATATATATATATATATATATATATACAGTATATAAAATATATATATATATATATATATACAGGGGCGGATCCAGGAGAAAATGACAGGGGGGGGCACCATGACAGGGGGGATGGGAGTGAGCGGTGTTAGTAGTGCCAGTGTGCATTCTCAGAGAGTGAAGCGAGATAGAGAGGAGGAGAGCAGAGAGAGAGGGAAGGAATAGAATTAGAAATAGGCCCTGACATTTTGGGGGAAATTTACTAAAGGAAATTTGTAAAAAATAGGTGTATTTGTATCCAGAAATACACTTATTTTTGACATTTACTATCCCGAAAATACAGCAATTCGTAGTCGTATTTATAGCACATCAATACGACTACGAATTGCCGTATTTTTGGGATAGTAAATGTCAAAAATAAGTGAATTTCTGGATACAAATACACCTATTTTTACACCTATTTTTTACAAATTTCCTTTAGTAAATTTCCCCCTTTAAGTCCATAGGCCCACTGTGGAGTGAAAAGTGAAGGAAGCAGTGGTGTGCGCGATTTTTTTATACCGATTTTGGTACTCTTTACTTATCACGGCGCCCATCGCGGCCATCACGGGCATTGAATGCACTAAAAAATTGGGTGCGACGTGACCGACGCGATGGCCGCGATTTCCCATAGGGAACAATGTTAAATGTCTCAATTGATCCGATATTCATGTTCAATGCCTCAATTGACCCGATTTTTCCATAGGAAACAATGTTAAATGGCCCACAGAGGCCAAATAGGCACCCTGAAGTGTGAAATGGCCCCCACAATTGTTAACACCACCCCACGATCAACGTGAACCCGAAGTGTGGCAAGCGCAGCGAGCCCGCGAGGGGCGGCGGTACGCGTCCTACGACCTTTTCATACCACCACTATCCACGTCGGCGTGGAGTTGAGAATAGAATAGTGTGGCGAGCGCAGCAAACCACCGAGCCCGAAGCGTGGCGGGCGCAGCGAGCCCCGCTAGGGGACGCGGATACCTGTGAAGCCCGCGAAGGGACGCGTTTACCTGTGAAGGTATCCGCGTCCCCTCGCGGGGCTCGCTGCGCTCGCCGCGCTTCGGGCTCGGTGGCTCGCTGCGCTCGCCACACTATTCTATTCTCAACTCCACGCCGACGTGGATAGTGGGGGTATGAAAAGGTCGTAGGACGCGTACCGCCGCCCCTCGCGGGCTCGCTGCGCTCGCCATGCTTCAGGTTCACGTTGATCGTGGGGTGGCGTTAACAATTGTGGGGGCCATTTCACACTTCAGAGTGGCTATTTGGCCTCTGTGGGCCATTTAACATTGTTTCCTATGGAAAAATCGGGTCAATTGAGGCATTGAACATGAAAATCGGGTCAATTGAGACATTTAACAATGTTCCCTATGGGAAATCGCGGGCATCGCGTCGTTCGCGTCGCACCCGATTTTTAGTGCATTCAATGGCCGCGATACCCGCGATTTTTTTACCTGCGATGCCCACGGTCAAAATCGTGGGCGCCGTGCTAGGTAAAGAGTACCCCGATTTTTTTAAAAAAGGGGGCCTGGTCATTCCAAAGGGGGCGTGTCCTTGAGTGTAGTGTACCACGCAGGAAGAGGAGTTTGCAGGTGCCCACTAAATATATATGCTAGACCTTTTAATATTTTGCTTTATTGCATTTGAGGTTATTAGCATAGTAATGGCCATTAGTATGGGCTTGTCCACCGCATCCAGGTTGCCTCAATAGGACAAGTCCCTAACACTACTCTGGGACAGGTCCAGGGCACAGGGCCCCCCAGGCCAGCCCAGCAGAACCACCCCATGGCATCACATTAGTGTGAAATTAAAGTGATAGTAAAAGGGATAGGGGAAATTATATGTGATAGGACTTACCTAGGTAAGAAGTAATAATAAATGTGAAGGGTGCTACATATATATTAAACAAACTAAAGGGGTGATTGAAAGTGTACGATATGATGCCATGGAGCAGCCCAGCAACAGCAGCCCAAAGAGCCCAGCGCCCCAAACACAGTCCCACAGACCAACACTCAGCATATATGTACAGTAGGACTTACCCTCATAGTGCCAAGCTGAGGTGTGCAGTCTTGAATGTTGGGACTCCAACCTAATTAAAAACAATCTGGGACAGGTGGGTGGGGTGCTAGTTAAGGAGGAAGGCGTCTCTAGTTCCTTTCAGTGTGTATGAATACACAATATATAGTACATAGGGGGAGGGGCCCTAAACTGCACACCCTGGACATATGAGGTGCTACCTGCTGAGACTTGTAGTGCAGCAAGCAGGAGGAGGAGTTTGCAGGTGCACACTTAATATATATGCTAGACCTTTTAATATCTTGCTATATTGCATTTGAGGTTATTAGCATAGTAATGGCTATTAGTATGGGCTTGTCCACCGCATCCAGGTTACCTCAATAGGACAAGTCCCTAACACTACTCTGGGACAGGTCCAGGGCACAGGGCCCCCCAGGCCAGCCCAGCAGAACCACCCCATGGCATCACATTAGTGTGAAATTAAAGTGATAGTAAAAGGGATAGGGGAAATTATATGTGATAGGACTTACCTATCTAAGAAGTAATAATAAATGTGAAGGATGCTACATATATATTAAACAAACTAAAGGGGTGATTGAAAGTGTACGATATGATGCCATGGAGCAGCCCAGCAACAGCAGCCCAAAGAGCCCAGCGCCCCAAACACAGTCCCACAGACCAACACTCAGCATATATGTACAGTAGGACTTACCCTCATAGTGCCAAGCTGAGGTGTGCAGTCTTTAATGTTGGGACTCCAACCTAATTAAAAACAATCTGGGACAGGTGGGTGGGGTGCTAGTTAAGGAGGAAGGCGTCTCTAGTTCCTTCCAGTGTGTATGAATACACAATATATAGTACTTTAGGGCCCCTCCCCCTATGTACTATATATTGTGTATTCATACACACTGGAAGCAAATAAATAGCTTATGCATGATGTCGAACCAAAAATATAAAAAATATGAAAAAGTGTGAAAAACCAGAAAAAATCCACACCATTATCATAATTCAAAAACAACCTGAAAAAAATGTTAATGAAAAAATCTTTTTCCATATATAGATAGAAAAAAATATTTTCATAAAAATGAGCACAGCCAAGATAAATAGTGATCAACTATACAAGGCTGAGAACAACCTGCTGGCTGGGATGTAAATTATTAGATATACAACCGTCACAAAAAACATTTCAAGGACATCAATTCGTTGAGGCCCAAAGGATGCACCGTTTGTAATATGTGCATCCATTTTGCCTCTTGACTTGCATTGGTGAACCCCTGCTGACTGGTTGCTGTATCTTGAGCTCTCTAATAATTTTGCATATCTGGCAATATTTTGGCATTTCTTTTGGAATCATCTTACCTTTATGATTGCTGAAATTACATTGGAATGTTTCTGAGACATCACGCTGAAAATTGTATATAGGACATGCATAGATTCTGCTTGTTCCTTTACGATTGCTGAAATTACACCGGATAGACTCTGGAACACTGAGCGGCAAATTATTATTTTAAAGACACATATGGTCATTGCTGATTACAATATCCGCCCCTGATGAAGTCATGTTATGACGAAACGCGTTGGGCTAACTGTGATCAAGATCTCCTGAATTGAACAACAATCATTCTTGTTCACCAATTGTATACTTGAGATACCCTAAAAAAGGGCTAATTTTTATTCTTGTACTTGTGCATTTTATATTTTATATTAAATACTGAATGTTTAAAACATCATCCATTGTATCTTAGCGCACTCTGATACCCCCCTGTTTTTTCCATTTCTATTATCTGGGTCTTGCCTAACAGAGGACCCTTCAGAGGTGCTGCTTCCATTCCTATAGCGCAGGAAGGCCCCCCCCCCGTATTTATATATATATATATATATATATATATATATATATATACAGTATATATATATATATATATATATATATATATACAGTATATAAAATATATATATATATATATATATATATATATATATATATATACAGGGGCGGATCCAGGAGAAAATGACAGGGGGGGGGGCACCATGACAGGGGGGATGGGAGTGAGCGGTGTTAGTAGTGCCAGTGTGCATTCTCAGAGAGTGAAGCGAGATAGAGAGGAGGAGAGCAGAGAGAGAGGGAAGGAATGGAATTAGAAATAGGCCCTGACATTTTGGGGGAAATTTACTAAAGGAAATTTGTAAAAAATAGGTGTATTTGTATCCAGAAATACACTTATTTTTGACATTTACTATCCCGAAAATACAGCAATTCGTAGTCGTATTTATAGCACATCAATACGACTACGAATTGCCGTATTTTTGGGATAGTAAATGTCAAAAATAAGTGTATTTCTGGATACAAATACACCTATTTTTACACCTATTTTTTACAAATTTCCTTTAGTAAATTTCCCCCTTTAAGTCCATAGGCCCACTGTGGAGTGAAAAGTGTAGGAAGCAGTGGTGTGCGCGATTTTTTTATACCGATTTTGGTACTCTTTACTTATCACGGCGCCCATCGCGGCCATCACGGGCATTGAATGCACTAAAAAATTGGGTGCGACGTGACCGACGCGATGGCCGCGATTTCCCATAGGGAACAATGTTAAATGTCTCAATTGACCCGATATTCATGTTCAATGCCTCAATTGACCCGATTTTTCCATAGGAAACAATGTTAAATGGCCCACAGAGGCCAAATAGGCACCCTGAAGTGTGAAATGGCCCCCACAATTGTTAACACCACCCCACGATCAACGTGAACCCGAAGTGTGGCAAGCGCAGCGAGCCCGCGAGGGGCGGCGGTACGCGTCCTACGACCTTTTCATACCCCCACTATCCACGTCGGCGTGGAGTTGAGAATAGAATAGTGTGGCGAGCGCAGCGAGCCACCGAGCCCGAAGCGTGGCGGGCGCAGCGAGCCACGCTAGGGGACGCGGATACCTGTGAAGCCCGCGAAGGGACGCGTTTACCTGTGAAGGTATCCGCGTCCCCTCGCGGGGCTCGCTGCGCTCGCCGCGCTTCGGGCTCGGTGGCTCGCTGCGCTCGCCACACTATTCTATTCTCAACTCCACGCCGACGTGGATAGTGGGGGTATGAAAAGGTCGTAGGAGCGTACCGCCGCCCCTCGCGGGCTCGCTGCGCTCGCCATGCTTCAGGTTCACGTTGATCGTGGGGTGGCGTTAACAATTGTGGGGGCCATTTCACACTTCAGGGTGGCTATTTGGCCTCTGTGGGCCATTTAACATTGTTTCCTATGGAAAAATCGGGTCAATTGAGGCATTGAACATAAAATTCGGGTCAATTGAGACATTTAACAATGTTCCCTATGGGAAATCGCGGGCATCGCGTCGTTCGCGTCGCACCCGATTTTTAGTGCATTCAATGGCCGCGATGCCCGCGATCTTTTTACCTGCGATGCCCACGGTCAAAATCGTGGGCGCCGTGCTAGGTAAAGAGTACCCCGATTTTTTTAAAAAAGGGGGCCTGGTCATTCCAAAGGGGGCGTGTCCTTGAGTGTAGTGTACCACGCAGGAAGAGGAGTTTGCAGGTGCACACTAAATATATATGCTAGACCTTTTAATATTTTGCTTTATTGCATTTGAGGTTATTAGCATAGTAATGGCCATTAGTATGGGCTTGTCCACCGCATCCAGGTTACCTCAATAGGACAAGTCCCTAACACTACTCTGGGACAGGTCCAGGGCACAGGGCCCCCCAGGCCAGCCCAGCAGAACCACCCCATGGAATCACATTAGTGTGAAATTAAAGTGATAGTAAAAGGGATAGGGGAAATTATATGTGATAGGACTTACCTAGGTAAGAAGTAATAATAAATGTGAAGGGTGCTACATATATATTAAACAAACTAAAGGGGTGATTGAAAGTGTACGATATGATGCCATGGAGCAGCCCAGCAACAGCAGCCCAAAGAGCCCAGCGCCCCAAACACAGTCCCACAGACCAACACTCAGCATATATGTACAGTAGGACTTACCCTCATAGTGCCAAGCTGAGGTGTGCAGTCTTGAATGTTGGGACTCCAACCTAATTAAAAACAATCTGGGACAGGTGGGTGGGGTGCTAGTTAAGGAGGAAGGCGTCTCTAGTTCCTTCCAGTGTGTATGAATACACAATATATAGTACATAGGGGGAGGGGCCCTAAACTGCACACCCTGGACATATGAGGTGCTACCTGCTGAGACTTGTAGTGCAGCAAGCAGGAGGAGGAGTTTGCAGGTGCACACTAAATATATATGCTAGACCTTTTAATATCTTGCTATATTGCATTTGAGGTTATTAGCATAGTAATGGCCATTAGTATGGGCTTGTCCACCGCATCCAGGTTACCTCAATAGGACAAGTCCCTAACACTACTCTGGGACAGGTCCAGGGCACAGGGCCCCCCAGGCCAGCCCAGCAGAACCACCCCATGGCATTACATTAGTGTGAAATTAAAGTGATAGTAAAAGGGATAGGGGAAATTATATGTGATAGGACTTACCTATCTAAGAAGTAATAATAAATGTGAAGGGTGCTACATATATATTAAACAAACTAAAGGGTTGATTAAAAGTGTACGATATGATGCCATGGAGCAGCCCAGCAACAGCAGCCCAAAGAGCCCAGCGCCCCAAACACAGTCCCACAGACCAACACTCAGCATATATGTACAGTAGGACTTACCCTCATAGTGCCAAGCTGAGGTGTGCAGTCTTGAATGTTGGGACTCCAACCTAATTAAAAACAATCTGGGACAGGTGGGTGGGGTGCTAGTTAAGGAGGAAGGCGTCTCTAGTTCCTTCCAGTGTGTATGAATACACAATATATAGTACTTTAGGGCCCCTCCCCCTATGTACTATATATTGTGTATTCATACACACTGGAAGGAACTAGAGACGCCTTCCTCCTTAACTAGCACCCCACCCACCTGTCCCAGATTGTTTTTAATTAGGTTGGAGTCCCAACATTCAAGACTGCACACCTCAGCTTGGCACTATGAGGGTAAGTCCTACTGTACATATATGCTGAGTGTTGGTCTGTGGGACTGTGTTTGGGGCGCTGGGCTCTTTGGGCTGCTGTTGCTGGGCTGCTCCATGGCATCATATCGTACACTTTCAATCACCCCTTTAGTTTGTTTAATATATATGTAGCACCCTTCACATTTATTATTACTTCTTAAAAGGTCTAGCATATATATTTAGTGTGCACCTGCAAACTCCTCCTCCTGCTTGCTGCACTACAAGTCTCAGCAGGTAGCACCTCATATGTCCAGGGTGTGCAGTTTATGGCCCCTCCCCCTGTGTAGTGTACCACACCATATACCACTTTTACACATTATGCAACAAAATAGTCGACCCTTTTATACTTGCCGCTTACACATGATGCCAAAAAGAATGAAACAAAATTTCCATAATGCCATATGGATTAAGCCAAAATTCAGATAACGCCACATGGATTAAGCCATAGTATAGATAATGATGTATAAATAGGGACATTGCGCGCCGTCGGCGAGCCAGAAATGTACACAGTAATGCCCATTACACATAATGTCACACACCGTAATACCAATTAAATATAATGTCACACACTGTAATGGCATTACACATAATGCCAACAAAGTAATGCCCATAAAATACAATGCCATACGTTGTGATGCCCATTAAACATAATGCCAATACCAAAATGCCCATTAAACATAATAATGCCTATTACATATTATACCATTTAATTGCTGCTTACCTACATACTTTGTCAGAGGAATATCACTTGTTGCCAGGGGTTACATGCTTTTTGCCAGGGGTTTTATTCTTGTTGCCATGCCATGGGATTGATATATTTTTTTTGCCAGGGGGGAGCCAGGGTGCATGCTTGTGAAGGGTTCCATTTAAATAGCGTGCCAGCGCTACCCAAATCCACACTTCCGGGTAGCGCTGGCCGCACTCTTCTGTTCTGACATACACTAGAGGTATAGCAGTACCTCTAGTGTCTGTCTCCTATAAGGCGGCGGCAGTGGTGTAGCTAGGTGCCACGGTGCCCGGAGCAAGGGCATGTTTCGCACCCCCCCTCCCTCTCAATTTGTAGTAGGTGAGGCTCCTGCTCAGTTAAAAGTGGGCATGGACCAACATTATACCACACACCGTAATGCCCATTGCACATTTTAGTGAACTTTGTAATTCCAACAGGGCCGGCACTACCCACTCAGCAGCTCCTGCAAAGCAGGGAGGCGCCATGCTGAAAAGGCGCTGTCTCCCTCCCTGCTCTGCTAAAGCTGCCTCAGCCCTCACTGTCACTGCTTCCTGCATGCCGCCTGCAGCACCTGTCTGACAGCGGGCGGCAGTATGGAGAGGCTGAGCAGCTCCCTGCACCACGCACACGCTGTCCTCCTCTTGCGACCTGCTCCCTCTTCCTCATGGACACTTGCGCTGAGGCATGTAGCACTGTCTGTGAATGCCTGGATGACATGTTATGTCCGGATCCGCCCCCTACCCATTGTTCCCTGCACAGCTGTCAATCAAATGACGAACAGGCAGCAGCGCCGCCTCCCCTTCCTTCCCTCTTCTCAGTGTGCTGTGCCAGTGCCACAGCCAGTCCTCAACACTCCGCCCCCTCTATCTCCTCCCCTCTTCCTCCATCTCCTCCTTCTCTCCCCTCCTTTCCCCCTCAGTCACGAGTGCTGCACATACTTTTTGTACTGCTTTCGGATCGCATCGCACACACATTGCATGCATGCCGTGCGATGCAATCTAGCCCATAACGTATGCGATTCTCGCAGTGTGTATGGGCACCTTTAGTGCCTGCAACATTTTGCGGACACAGCACTGAGATGGTGTATGCATACATGTACATGCACCCGAGATCCTCCATAGGATCGCATGTTGCATACACTCCCACAATCGGGCTGCAGCTTGTTGCAATGGCAATGTGAAAGGGCGCAAAATGTATGGTTTGCAGGAGGGCGCCGGACACCCTAGCACCGGCCCTGAATTCCAATTACACATAAGCCCACACATGATGTCCATTACATACTATATAACACACCGCAATGCCCATGACATATTATATAACACCGTAATCCCCATAACATACTATATAACACACTGTAATGCCCATTACATACTATATAACACACCGTAATGCCCATGACATACTATATAACACACCGTAATGCCCATTACATACTATATAAAACTCCCCAATGCTCATGACATACTATATAACACACCGTAATGCCCATTACATACTATATAACACACCGTAATGCCCATTACATACTATATAACACACCATAATGCCCATGACATACTATATAACATACCGTAATGCCCATTACATACTATATAACACACCGTAATGCCCATTACATACTATATAACACACCGTAATGCCCATTACATACTGTATAACACAGCGTAATGCCCATTACATACTATATAACACACCGTAATGCCCATTACATGCTATATAACACACCGTAATGCCCATTACATACTATATAACACACTATAATGCCCATGACATACTATATAACACATCGTAATGCCCATTACATACTATATAACACACCGTAATGCCCGTCACATACTATATAACACACCGTAATGCACATGACATACTATATAACACACCGTAATGCCCATTACATACTATATAACACACTGTAATGCCTGTCACATACTATACAACACACCGTAATGCACATGACATACTATATAACACACCGTAATGCCCATTACATACTATATAACACACCATAATGCCCATTACATACTATATATCACACCATAATGCCCATTACACATTTGACACATAAGTGCCACTTACCTTCATGCCCGATGCCAAAGGGCTTCATGCTCGATGCCAAGGGGCTTCATGCTCGACTGAATCTGCTTGGGTGCAGCAGGGTGGGAGGGTGCTTGCAGCAGGGTGGGTGCAGTAGGGTGGGAGGGTTGTGTGTGCACCCTCTGCCTGTGCTGACAGCCAGCCAGCCACCCCCCCCGCCGCGCTCCGCTCGCCCGCGTCTCCCTGCTCGCCCGCTCCCCCCGCTGTGCCCGCTCCCCCGCTCCACAGTGTGCCCGGCCGGGAGAGAAATGTGCTCCTATACTATGTAAAATTCATATCTCCCGCTGGACCGCTAGCCAATAGGCGCTCGTGGTCCAGCAGCCGCCAGTTTATTGGCTGCTGGACCGCAAGCGCCCATTGGCTAGCGGTCCAGCAGGAGAAGTGAATTTTATACAGTAGCACATCTCTCTCCTGGCCAGGCACAGCGGGGGAGGGGGAACAGCGGGGAGCGGGATAGTGGGCACAGCGGGGGAGCGGGCAGCAGAAAAAAAAACATCTGAAATGACAGGGGGGGGGGCACGTGCCCGGGTCCTCCCCCCCTGAATCCGCCAGTGTATATATATATATATATATATATATATATATATATATACATATATACAGTATATAGCGAGCAGCACTCCCACTCCAAATGATCAGCCGGGTGCCTTCCAGGTATCCCAGCAAGGGGTCCCACAAATAAATTCCACAGATGAGGCAGCACTCACAACAGCAAAAAAGTAGTCGAAAGTCTTTATGTCGTCATCAACGTTTCGAGATTTTATTTCTTAACTCTGAATTGCGCTAAAAATTATATGCTGCAACACCAAAATTCCTCCTGTTAGTGAGGAATAACAAACTGATACAACAAAAGATATGATTGGAGTGTGCAACCTAGTAAATAAAATGTACCACCCAGTTGGTAATCAGATAAAAACTCAGATTGTTCATTCTGGAAATTGTTTCCGTGTGTCCGTTGTTGGATGTGTTTGCAATAATTATGCACAGTTCATTTGTGATGAATAATCTTTTTATTGTAAACAGTACCGACGCATTTCGTCACAATGACTTCATCAGGGGTAAAACCGATCTGAGATCATATAAATAGTGATCCAAGTATGAGGTTTTGTTGATCAAATGTGTTTTAAATTCCACACTGTTTATAACATCAATATGGCATTGTGGATGTGGTCAACCAATTTGAGATAGTTCTGATTGTGTGCTATAGGTAATTCTTCTAAAATAGTTTACCAGCTTAGATCAGGACACTCTCTAAGTAGCTGCTTCCTCATCCAACACTCTGAAATCAGGACGACAAGGATTTTAAAGCCTACCTTTCAACCCTAGACAGATTATGTTGTATGTTAGGACCAGATGGTGCTTGTAAGACATTTGCATGTTGGTCCATTAACCTGGCAAATTTCCTGATGGATGCGTTGTTTGTATAAGGGTCAAATTTTGAGCGGGGCGCAATTTTGTTTAATTGGGGTGGTATGGCAGCTGAAGACACGTCGGGGACTTCAGTGGTAGCTGATAAATTCTTACCAAAATGATCTTTTAGATGCAAGAATCTATTCAATCGAACTGTATCCACCTTCCATTGGAAGGAATCATATTTTTTGGTTGGAACAAATGATAGGCCTTTGGCCAGCACCTGTGTCTCTGCCTCAGTAAGTGCCTATGTGAACAAATTGAATACTAGATTTTGGGATTGGACTTTTTGGCAGCTCCTCTCTTCCCGGGAGTTTTGCCCTGACCTCCTCGTCCTGAATTTTGTGGCTCTTTTAGCATTGCCCTGGTGAGGGTCCCTAAAAGGGCTGATTCATCATTTGACAGTGCAGAATCCCTCTCACTCAATGAAGTGCTTGATCCATCCGGATTGGTGCCTGGAGCACGTGCAGCTCTTCTCCAATAGGGTCTGGTGCGTCATGTAGATTTATTACCGCCAACCCATTCATATACACGTTTTAGTGCATAGTCCAATTTTTAGCCTTTCTTTTTTAAAGCAATCAAATTCCTTTTATAGGTGTTCTTGGAGTTTCTCAATCCATTTATTGTCTGGGACCTGTGAAATGGTGACTATATGGCAAGATTCAAATTTCTCAATCTTTGTTTGATAACATTTCTGCTCCCAGGTTGCCTCCTCTATTACCAGACGTAAAAGGTCCATAAAACATTTATTCAATATCGATAACCAGCGACGGCAGAATGCGATATTATTTCTCCCAATCATGGGTGTATTTTTGACCCGGAAGCCTCTTGGGATAATTTTGCTTCTATAATAGTCAGATAAAGTTATACTGTGGTATTTAAAGTCACATTCTTTTTGTTTCAAATGAAGCAGATGTTTATACAGAGCTTCTGCTACTGGAGCCTGCTGGTCATCATCCATACATTGTTTGGATAAGATTGCTTCAGCCTCTATATCGGAGTAACTGAACGTTTCTCTGGTAACCAGCTTAAGCAGCTCCAGTGCTTCATCCATTTGCTGACTTGCGGTAGAAATACTGTCAACTATTGTGATGAAGACAGTACGACTCAAAATGTATGACGATAAATAAACCAAACTTGCTGCTGTTGACCCCTCAGGGGTACTTTCCAATGTAATAGGGTATATATAATAAGTCCCTTTATTACTCAAAACTGGACTGGACTGGTGCAAGGATATAAATACAATGTCCATTAAGGTGCCATGACTGGAAAACTGTCAGCTCCACAGAGGTAACAACTCCAACATAATAGAACCAGGTAGTCTGGCACTCATGTGTAATGAAGGTAAATGGATATTTCTTGCTGGGGTGCCATCAAAGGTAGTTCAGTCAACTCCACTATATAATCCAAAGGAGCGGCAGTCACACAGACTTTGTAGAATAAAATGTCCTTTAGTGTCCGACCGCTTCGAGGTCTCCCCCCCCCGTCGTCAGGGACAGCAGCACACAATACATGCACAATACAAGTGATATAAACCCCCCACATAAGCCCACTGTGTGAGTGATTCTCCTATGGATTATATATATATATATATATATATATATATATATATATATATAGAGTAACCTCCATCAGGAGGAGAGAAATCCGCACACCAGTTGAAAAATTTTTTTTTGTATTTTTCAAATGCATATAAAAAGTTTAAAAATGGCACATGGCAACATATTCTTAATGCAGCAACATTTAGATACAAGTACACTCATCTGTTTAGAGTCCAAATCCGTCTTAGTATGACCCCAGATCTGTGCAATGTGCTGCAGCCCAGTGAGCCCGACAGTACTGTTTCGGTGGGGCATCCACCTTTGTCAAGAGCTAAGGACTGTATGGGCTGTTACCAACTATATAGTACTCATAATCCCGCCACAATCAGTCAAAAACCAGACTCACCTGTATAGATCCATGACGCCAGAGCCACTGGAACGCAAGGAAGTAGTGCTGGAACGCATCGTTACTTCCGGTTTCCCAATCCACAATACGGTGTTATTCTCTAAGTGCAGTAGACAACTTAGAAGAGAGCCCGCTGTAGCTGTTGGACACGTGCGGGAGCGCATTCACTCGCGCACCCTAACAGTATGCACGGCGCTGCCCCTCGCCAGTCAGACAGACAGCATAACTTCCTGTGCCTTGAAACGCAATGGGTCAGGTCGTGGAACGCACGGCCATGTCCCTGGCGTCCGGCAATAGGTGTAATATGAACCAATAGACCTGCGGTGGGGGCGTATACTAAGGCTAGTGTCACTAGTGTCCGGCAGCAGGTATAACTTAAATAATAGAGTCAACCAATAAAAATGCGGTGGGGGCGTATACTGAGGCTCGTGTCAATGGTCAACAAGGTGTATCACAGTCTGACATAAATATGGCAGGGACCCAGAGACCACATAGTTAGATGTATCAGTGCCACAAAGATAAAAACTATCACCAACACCATCAATCAATGTAGTGTACCAATACCATGCAGCACAATGTGTGTAACGTTACATTGTGACCAATAGTGACACATATATTGGCTATTAGAGAAAAAGAAGTGAAGAGGACAAATCCCAGGTAAAAAGGCTAGTAAGATAGCATAGTGTAAAGGATACATAAAATTGATGAATAAATCAAGGTATTATAAATAGAGTGAATGCGCTCCCGCACGTGTCCAACAGCTACAGCGGGCTCTCTTCTAAGTTGTCTACTGCACTTAGAGAATAACACCGTATTGTGGATTGGGAAACCGGAAGTAACGATGCGTTCCAGCACTACTTCCTTGCGTTCCAGTGGCTCTGGCGTCATGGATCTATACAGGTGAGTCTGGTTTTTGACTGATTGTGGCGGGATTATGAGTACTATATAGTTGTTAACAGCCCATACAGTCCTTAGCTCTTGACAAAGGTGGATGCCCCACCGAAACAGTACTGTCGGGCTCACTGGGCTGCAGCACATTGCACAGATCTGGGGTCATACTAAGACGGATTTGGACTCTAAACAGATGAGTGTACTTGTATCTAAATGTTGCTGCATTAAGAATATGTTGCCATGTGCCATTTTTAAACTTTTTATATGCATTTGAAAAAAACAAAAACATTTTTTTCAACTGGTGTGCGGATTTCTCTCCTCCTGATGGAGGTTACTCTATGAAATTTCCTATGTGATCGGCACCCGTAAATATAGATTTAATAGTGTGCGGTTTTTCTCTTCTCTCTCTCTCTATATATATATATATATATATATGGCATGACTATTTTTTTGCTGAGTCAGACAAGTGAATACTTATCCAGGTGACCTATTGTTTGGGCAATCCACTAAACATTGACTACCCTAAAAAATCCTTACTACTAAAAGCTGGGCCAGATTTCAGTCATTTGATTAATTGAATCAGTAGAATGGGCCTGGTGCCATTTTCTCAGCTGCCCCCCCCCCCCCCCCGAACTGTGCAGTGTCTCCCTGAAGCGGAGACGGGCAGGTAGACGCTGCCCAACCACCATGATACTGGGACGCGTGTGCGCGTGAGACGCACGTGCATCCCAGTCCCTATCACCGTGCACGCCAGAGGGTCCTGACAGAAAAAAGCCTAGTTCAGGCGAGGCAAAGGAAATGAGTTGACAGGCAGAATGCTTTAGGCTGGCGAGAAAAAATGACTTTGAATAGGCTAAACAATTAGATTTTTCGGTACTTGTTTCCTAGCACGGCGCCCATGATATTCAGTCGTACAGCATCTCATTGCATCGCATGCCATATGCCGGCATGCGATGCGATTTTAAATTGTATAAGCACCCTACACAATTTTTAATTGTACAGATGGGGCCGGGCTCATCTTTGCAGGGGATGGCGATGGCGACGCCATTCGCCATTTCCTGCTCCCGCGCCATCTGTGTGTCGGAAGGGGACGCGCGCGCACGAGGTGCGCGCGCGTCCCCTTCCGACGGTGCTGCCGTCCCCTTCCGACGGTCGCCCGGTGCCCACACCGGGCGCCCGCACCCCCCCACAGCCTCCTCGGGTCCCCCCAGCCCCCCTCGAGTGGGAGGCGGACAGTATTGCGTCCGCCTCGCCCGCCGGCCGCCCGGATACTGAGACGCACGTGCGTGGGGGACGCACGCGCGTCTCAGTCAGATGGCGCGCCGTGTTGCTGGCGGATCGCCAGCAGCATGCTGCTGGCGATTCGCCAGCAAGCATAAGGCCTGCCCTATCTGTATAAGCACCCCCACGCCACCCCCACTATCAACACCAACCCGAAGTGTGGCGAGTGCAGCGGTACGCGTCCTTCGACCTTTTCATACCCCCACTATCCACGTCGGCGTGGAGTTGATCTTATATATTGTGGCGAGCGCAGCGAGCCCCGGGAGGGGACGCGTATTACTTTACATGTATTCCGCGTACCCTCAAGGGGCTTGCTGTGCTCGCCACGCTTTGGGCTCTGTGGCTCGCTGCACTTGCCACGCTATGTAAGGTCAACTCCACGCCGACGAGGATAGTGGGGGTATGAAAAGGTCGTAGGACGCGTACCGCTGCCCCTTGCGGGCTCGCTGCGCTCACCATGCTTGGGGTTGGCATTGATAGTACCGGTCGCGTGGGGGTGCTTTTTACATTGTAAGCACCCATTACGGTGCTTATACAATTATTTATCTTATAGGGGGCACAATTAACATTGAAAACACCCATTAGGGTGCTTATACAATTTTAAATCGTATACCATTGTATATGGCATACAATGGCATACAATGCGATGGTATACAATTTAAAATTGTATAACATCGGCTGCCATCGCGTAACATTGCATCGCATACCATCGTATGCCTTATGGTATGCGATGCGATGGGCACCGTGCTAGGAAACAAGTGCCAATTTTGTTTAGGCAGAAAATATGCTTTTTCCACCACAACTGACCTAATGACACCGTATATCCCTTTTAAGAACCAAACTTGGGTTTTGGATGGCAGCTAAACAGGTTAAATTACATGACAATTTTGTTATGATTTTTAACAAAATGTATAATTTTTATTGATTTTAAAGGAATACAAAATAGAGATGAGTGGGTCCGGATCTCCGGGATCCGACAGATCCGAATATCGCGATCCGAGTCTGGATCCGAGCCGGCTTGGGAGTTCCCGATTAAATTCCGGACCGAAAACTAGGCAAAACGTCATCATCGCGCTGTCGGATTCTCGCGGGATCTGGATTCTATATAAGATGCACGCGTGCCCCGCCATCTTTACTCCAGCATAGGAGAGGGAAGAGGGTGGTTGTGCTCTGTGCTGTGTGCTGTGCTATAATAATAATATATTATTTTGTTGCTGCTCAATCGATTAGGGTCTGCAGGGGCTGCTGTACACAAGTCCAGTGTACAGGGGCTGCAGTGGCCAGTGTACAAGGGGCTGTACAGGGGCTGTGTTCAGTGTGACAGGGCTTGTGTCCAGTGTGACAGGGCCTGTGTACAGTGTGACAGTGTCTGTGTCCAGTGTACAGGGTTTGTGTCCAGTGTACAGGGGTTGTGTCCAGTGTACAGGGGCTGTGTCCAGTGTACAGGGGCTGTGTCCAGGGGCTGTGTACAGGGGTTGTGTCCAGTGTACAGGGGCTGTGTACAGGGGTTGTGTCCAGTGTACAGGGGCTGTGTCCAGTGAACAGGGGCTGTGTACAGGGGCTGTGTCCAGTGTGACAGGGCCTGTGTCCAGTGTACAGGAGCTGTGTACAGGAGCTGTGTCCAGTGTCCAGGGGCAGTGTCCAGTGTACAGGGGCTGTGTACAGCGGTTGTGTCCAGTGTGACAGGGCCTGTGTCCAGTGTGACAGGGGCTGTGTCCAGTGTACAGGAGCTGTGTCCAGAGGCTGTGTCTATTGTCCAGGGGCTGTGTCCAGGGTAACGGGCTGTGTCCAGGGGCAGTGTCCAGGGGCGTGTCCAGGGGCAGTGTCCAGTGTCCAAGGGGCTGTGTCCAGTGTGACAGGCTGTGTCCAGTGTAAAGTAAGGAAAATAAATAAAAGTAATAAATAAAATAAAAACACATTTTTGGAGGATGATGGAGGAGGAAATAGTGGGAGATCAGCAACCTGATAGAAATGCTGAAGCTGCTACCACCAGTCATGACAAGGCTGATACCTCTTTGTATTTTTTGCTCTTTGGAGCATTTCTCTTTTTTTGGGATAGTTTATTAAACTGCCACCCTGTCTGCCCCTGCAGTGCCGCTCTGCTTCCAAGATGTGCCTGGTTGGAAGTGTAAGGTCCACATGTATGTGATGCCCACTGCTGTCGCTTAGCTTAGTCATCCAGCTACCTTGGTATACCCTTTTGGCCCAACTACAGTAAATGAAAACAATTTTGTAAGCTGTGAAGTGATCAAAATTGACTAGAAATGATTGTAAACTAATGTTATTGAGCTAATAATACTTAGGGGCAAAAACAGGCCCAAATTCTGTTATTTTAGCCATTTTTAGCATTTTTTCATAAAAATCCAGATCCAAAACCAAAACCCACAAGGGGTGGTTTGCCAAAACCAATCCAGATCCAAAACACGAAGGGAGATCCAGATCCAAAACCAAAACCAAAACCCGAAAAAGTGGCCGCCGCACATCTCTAATACAAAATAGTTAAAAAAAAGAATCTGAACTAAAACAGTTGAGGGCGGTTTTGCAAAACAATAGGTACCACACATATCTCTAATTATTATTATTATTATTATTATTATTATTATTTTGTATGAAGATATTTTTTAAACCTATAATAAATACATACTATTTATTGCTAAGATAGAAAGCAAAAGTTCCAGATTCACAATTCCAAAAATGACTGCTATAATTCAAGGAAATGAGACACCCAATACTCATTAGTATTTAAAAATACTGTATATTAAAATTGTAATTTTAAAATAAATACGCCCTTGTATCAGACAGGTGTACATTTACAAAACGATAGATACAATAGTTTCTTTGTCAAGAACAAACAAAATAGAACATATTCCCCTCATTTAAAATTGATTGTTAAGTGTCATGTGAAGATTTTAAATAGGAAAGTTCTAAATGCCCCTTAAGCTTTTGTGTTACTATATTTATTGTTACATTTCAATACCAGGATAATGCACCAGGATCTGAACATTATATTTAACTAGAACAGTTTCCCCTGCCATTATGGTATTGTTTCTTCCATTTTATTCCATTTTATTCCAAGGTTAATACTTGAGCAGTCAAGCATGGTTTTTCTCATTGAAATGTTCTTTATGTTCTTAATAAAACAAGGATAATGACTCTTATTAAGACTTTAAAAAAAAGAATGTTGATTAGCTATTGTACTATAGCCTCCACATAGAACAATATGCAACATTTATTTTATTATTTGACTATTGAATCACTGTTTTTTTTTAAAACTCTTCCAGTATTTTAATATTTCTAAATATATATATATATATATATATATATATATATATATATATATATTTATATTATACGAGATATATATTTATCCATGATAATAAATAGATCTCACAAAATTACAGATTTCATTTGCTGGGGTACCCGTGGCTCAGACTCTACTATTCAATGTGTGCCATATATATCCAATCAGCAAAGAGTGCACTCACCAGAATTGTTGAGAGTCCATAAAATTCAAAACTTTAATAATCCATTATTAAAATTTAGGACATGGTCGACGTTTGGAGTGAAAATATGACTCTTTTCAAGGCACCACAAACAACTGTATCCAGATTCCCATCAGCCAGGCTGAATACCTTGAGGCACCTCCCAACAATAATTGCACACCCAATCACAATCATACAGTATATTTGACATTGCAGATGCTGGAATCAATTGAGCTAGAAATTGCAATTCACATACCTCCATAAACACCACTATTGTGGAAGCAGCACAAGTCTTGGCCACACCCCTTTACTGCCTAGCCTAGCCTCCAAAATTTCAGGGCGAATAGGTTCCCTCCTTCCTTCCCTCACATGTTGGGAGTTATGCATATATTTATTTACACTTTACAATGAAACTAGATAGACCCCTATATATATATTCCCTGCAAGGCAACCAAGGTGCATGCTTAGGGCCCAGTATGGCCAAATGTGCCCCAAAAAGATTTACTGACCATCAAAAACTTTCCTAAAAGAGCATTGTGTAACTATCACATGGACCTATCCACACTCCAAATTATGTTCTTTGATAGGATAAGAAATGTTTAGACACACAAAATAGTTTTGGCCACTGTACAGTCAGTTTACTAGAGCTAGAGTCTGTTTCAGATTTGTGCACAATGCCCTTGGTTACAGAGCTGAGCATTTATTAGTAGACTGTACATACAGTATGCCAAATTACCCTACTGATGCCGGCTGCAATTAGCAGCATATAGTGCTATGGATTGTTTAAGGAGGGCCCAAAACCACTATTTTGCCTAGGGCCCCATGATATCTAAATCCACCTTTGTGTCTTTTTGTATATAACTGTTTCAAATGCTGAGACTCTTTGGATCAAGATGAGGTCATGTGTATGTATGTTTTTCTAGTTTTCTAGGTTTTATTTTACTAAGCGAATCAATATATTTAGGGAACTTTTTATTTTATTTTGTGGTGGTATATGTGATTAATTCATCATGAGCACACAATTATAGTATTTCTTTTTTATTGGGTGCACTTTTTTATGTTTGATGGGGCAGCACAGATGGTGTAATGGTTAGCATTACTGCCTCACGGCGCTGAGGTCATGAATTCGATTCCCACCATGGCTCCAACTGTGCGGAGTTTGCATTTGCTCCTCATGCTTGCATAGGTTTCCTCCGGGTACTCCAGTTTCATCCGACAAACCAAAAATATACTGGTAGGTTAATTGGCTTCCAACAAAAATGAACCCAAGATTGAATGTGAGTGCCTGTACACGTGGTAGGAAATAAAGATTGTAAACTCCACTGGGCAGGGACTGATGTGAATGTTCAAATATTCTCTGTAAAGTGATGCGGAATATGTATGCGCTATATAAGAAACTGTTTAGAAATAAATCTATAGTGGAATAAGTTCAGTAGGCTTATAATTTATAGAAAGTTTTACAGCATGTCATGTTTTTTTCTTTCTTAAGGTCCATACACACTGGGCGACTATGCCCAGCGTGTATGGACAACGATGATCGCTATCATTGCTGGGGGGAAAGCCGCTCAGTGCATACACACTAAGTGGCATTCCCCCTGCCCAGCGCCGTCAGTGGGGATTATTACCAGCAGATGAACAGGTTTCCTGGTGATGATGTGGGAGCGCAGTAGTGCTCATCGCTGGGGCATACACACTGATCGGCTTTGAGCTGAAAGCCGCTCAAACACGCTGTTTTGAGTGATTTTCAGCTCAAAGTCACCCATTGTGTATGGAACATTACAGATAATGTAGCTAAAAATGATGTGGCTTCAGTTCTTACCTTTCAGAACTGAATGTTTGTTTTACAGTTAAGCAGAAGTTCACCATGTGGTTTAGTATGTCTATTGCCATGCATTATAGTATGTGGTCACTTGATAAATAGGATGCCTAAAATTGTATTTTCAAATGTTGCAGTTTAGATTCCTGCAATTTGATGGGATTTTTTTTGTAATTTGCAAGCTGCACAATTAATTGCATGAAAAAATACATTTTGGTAATTCATTTTAGGAGCCTTTAAGATTAATACATCCACAATTTCACTAATAGCGCATCAAATTAGGAGTTTTATGCATCAGCAGCCCAATTATATCCTTGATGTTAATATCTGCTGATAACAGAGGTGCAATAATTGTCTAAGATCGTATATACATAAGGTTGAAAGGATATTTGGAGACCGAGCCACTTACACAAAATTAGAAAAACAGTGATATTCTGTGAATTTTTTCATTTATAATGGTGGGTTTTAGAATACACTACAAAAAACAACAATTTCTTCCAACAATTTCTTCCTACAATTGGAAGATTATATAAATGATACAATACTCCCAGAAGGCTAATGAATTCTGGAATATATTCCTTGACAGTGAATCTGTTTCATCAAAGAGATATATATTTCTGGACATACTGTATATAATTACAGTATACAGCTATCGTATATAAAGATTCAAATGCCATTCACAAAGTCTTTTGAAAGATTTGAATATGAAGCAAACTTTAAATGGGCCATGATACATTTACATGCTTTATATACAGTATTTATATCCACCATGTCAAAAGGCTAACTGATACAGGCTAACTTACAGAAAGCCAAAACACGACTTTTAAGAGGACTAAATAATATTGATGATAATTTAAAATTTAGCAGTGACTTTAACCCTTTGAGTGCCAAGGGTATTTGTCAAAATAGGTGTGAAAATTGCCAAGCAAACCTTTTTTTAACCCCTTTGATTGCCAACGTTGCTGTAACAGATCCTCACAATATGCGTTAAAAATGCCAGCGTCGCTCACAGCGACCGTACCTAACAAATTAGAACAACAATTTTTTTCCTACTCACAATTAATATATATCAGATGCAATAGCATATCTATTATGAGTGCAATGTGCACAGTGCACACAGGCCCCTAAATCTCAGGTAGGCCCACACCGTACCCACTGCACCCATTTTTAATACGCATGGTGGACATTTTTTCTGAGTTCTGGGCATGTGCAGAAGAGTCTGAGCACTTTATTGTATATTATTATATAATATTTATTTAAAAAAAATAATAATATATTATTATAATTTTAATTTTTAATGTTTGAATAGTGCACCTGCTTTATTTTTTTGTGTGTGGCACTAAAAACAAGGTATCTGCTCTCATTGTAATATAGATAGGCTGTGCAGTCCAGATCCCCTTGCATATTTAGAGTGTGCACCTGTACTTTCTCTTTTTGCTTTGTGGAAATACAAGTCTCAACATGGTAGCAACTCTCATTATGCTTCGAATTAGGGTGCATAGTCTGCCTCCCCCAATTATTCCAAAATGCGACTTAACTATGTGAACATTGGCATTGTGTGTAGGTTCCACATTGGCTATGAATCACACCCATTGAATTTTATTCTACATTAAAAAGATACACATACTGTATGTATAATTTCCTATTTCTTTTCCAAAACTATTTTAGGTTTGTTCAGTCATTACATAATTACTGCTGTATTACATAATTAACACTAATTATCTAAAATTAATGAAACTACTGTTTACATTGTAAATATTTGATTTGTAAATGTTAACTTTGTATATTGGATTCATTGGTTTTAGTATTCATGTTTATAAGGATAGTGTATTACTTCAATAGTAAATGTTTAATTTGCTGAACATCTGCTGTAAACTAATTCATTCGTAACAGTGACTGGATGACAGGGGATTTAAATGTCCCTCTCAGCAGAACATACACACCTCTGAAGAAACTACGTGTGGAGAAATGTGTCAGCCTTCTCTTTTTGTTTGGATATTAAATATACAAAGTTGGGCACAATGGACTGTGATTATTATTATGATTTTTTGAAGTAATAGCTCTGAAACAATTGGATACCCAGGAGTGATGAAACATGGTTTTAATCACTCACACATTCTGATGGGACAGATTAGTTTCTAAATTCTAATTAGTTAGGATCCATCTTTAAGAAATTCTCTTTCCATTCACCTCTATCAATATGAATATTCATCTTTCCAATTGCGATTTGATACAATATTTAAATTTTCTATTGACGAGATCTGTGATATATATTTTTTTTTTTTTAACTGCTAACAAAATACTAGCGGTGTAATGTTCAGCTGCAAAATGTCCTGTTTTTGTACACTGATTGAAATACACAATTCCAGCTTTGTAAACTGATAGAAGTTTTAATTGTTTTGAGGCCTGACACTATAGTGCATGTGGAAAATATATGCCTGCCATTTAAAATGGATCACCATTGTGTTTTGGAAAATGTCACAGTTGGTGAGCTCTACCTGTGTACCTACTGGGTGATCCGGAAAATGTGGTTTTCTGGATGATCTGGAAAAAGGGACAGTTATTTGCAGCAACCTTCTAACCAGGAACTTTACAAATTAAATTCCTAAGGGAGTGAAAAGTGGTAAAAAAAATGTAATGAAAACTGGGCATAGCATCTAGAAAACATTAATTTAGGGAATACAGTTTGGTTTAAATTTAAGGTACTTGTTTCCTAGCACGGCCGCAACGATTTGGATCTCGGTCATCGCAGGTAAAAAAATCGCGTTGGTCGCATCACATGCGGGTAAAAAAATCGCATGCGATGCGACCGACGTGATGCCCGTAAATGTAAAATGCCTCAATTTATTATTATTATTATTATAATTTTATTTATAAGGCGCCACAAGTGTTTCGCAGCGCCGTACAAAGGAACAATACAGGGAGACAAAACTTGGCATAACATTGAATAAATAACAAAAATACAGTACAAATAAAGAGCACCACAGTTCAATACACATTACAGCTTAAATGTAAGTAGTGAGGACCCAATCAACATACAACTAGAGGCTTGAGGCCAATGATGGAGATGAGTATGAAGATGGTCACTGAGTGTTGGAGTAAAGGAGAGCTGTGAGTGAAATGTGAAGAGAAGTGGGCTTTGACAACAGGAGGGAAGAGGGCCCTACTCAGTGGAGCTTACAATCTAGTAATTTACCCAAATAAACATAGGGAACAATGTTAAATGGGCCAGAGTCCCCAAAAAACACCCCTGAACAGTGAAATGGCCCCCCCAAAAATTGTTAACGCCACCCCACGATCAACGTGAACCCGAAGTGTGGCGAGCGCTTCCGGTTCGCGTTGATCGTGGGGTGGCGTTAACAATTTTTTGGGGGGCCATTTCACTGTTCTGGGTTTTTTGGGGGGTCTCTGGCCCATTTAACATTGTTCCCTATGTTTATTTGGGTAAATTGAAGCATTTTACATTGTTCCCTATGGAAAATCGCGGGCATCGCGTCGGTACCATCGAATGCTTTTTTTGGCCGCATGCGATGCGACCGAGGCGATTTTCACATTTTCAATGCATTTTAATGGCAAATCGTGGGCATCGCGTCGGTCGCATCGCATACCATTATAAATGACCCGCGATGCCCGCGATTGTGGCCGTGCTAGGAAACAAGTACCAAATTTAATTTTGTTATTATTTTCATAATTTTTATTAAATTATTTGTTTTTCATGCATTTCACTGAAAAAATGGAAATGTCACAGCAAAGGTCAACTTTGATGCCCTTATAGAAGCACTGCTTTCAATTAAATAAAGGATTTAGGGCCTTATTCTAGTTCACTCTTTCTGACAAAATCCTTCTTAGATGGACAAAACCATGTGCACTGCAGGTGGGGTAGATGTTACTTGTGCAGAAAGAATTAGATTTGGGTGGGTTTTACTTTAAAGTTAGATCTATATTGTAGTGTACAAATAAAGCAGCCAGTATTTACCCTGCATATAAACAAAATACAGTAACTCACCCAAATCTAATTCTCTCTGCACATGTTACATCTCCCCCCCCCCCCTGTAGTGCACATGGTTTTGTCCATCTAAGAAGGATTTTGTCAGAAAGAGTGAACTAGAATAAGGCCCTTAGTGCTTATCCTATAATACTACTATGTTTAGTCTTATTTACCACTTACATTAATTATGAATTTTTTTTCTAATCTGTCATTTTTTTGTGTTTGAATTCTTTATTACCACTGATTATATACAATATTCTTCACGCTAAATATCCACTGGTAAAATCAGACTACTCATTTCAGGAATGTTTCTCTTTCTTCCCTTTCCTGAGCTTTCCAAAATTCTGGGGCATGAGGCATGGATTATTAGGAACAGTGCATTTATTAGTGCAATAGATACCAGACAGTTACACAAAACAGCAACATATAGAATAAAATAAAGAAAAACATAAGAATAAGAAATAAAATACAATAAAAGAAAACATTAACACAGTTGCAAAAAAAATTATTAAAATACTTCCCTAAACGATCATCTAAACCATTGGTTCCCAAACTTTTTTTAAACATTGCGCCCTAGAGTATCAGAAATGTTTTCATGGCATTCCTAGGCCAAACCTTTCTTGTTATGAAATGTATTCTAAAAAATACAAAAATCAAAATTAAAATGTGTCATGCTTAGGTTTGATTATGAGGAGAGGGTTTTGCTTCTGTTTGCCCAAATATTTTATGATTTGCATCCAGCCTATTGCATTAACCATAAATAATATGAACTGGTCCTGGACTACTAACTTATGGCACCCCTGTAAGTTTCCCGAGACACCCCAGGATGCCTTGCAACACAGTTTGGGGACCACTTACTGTATCTTATCTTTTTTTTAAATAAAAAACAAAATAATGCAGTTGATTAAATGAATGGCCACTAACTCTTAATGTATATGTTTATATCTTGAACGTCCTATATTTTTCCTGTATTACAGTATAAACTCTACATCTGTTTCATGTTGATCTATAACTAACAATAACTGTGAGCTCAACATGCACCACTTAAAAGATAAATACAATTGAATCATTTAAACAATTATGGGAATTTACGAATGTGATAGCGGATAAAATTTCAATTATATTTTTATGTCTAGCAATCATTTATTTATTTTTTATTTATTAACAGTTATTTAAATAGTGCACACATAATCCGCGCTTTACAGAGGCTATTTGGCCATTCACATCAGTCCCTGCCCCAGTGTAGTTTACAATCTATATTTCCTACTTCATGTACACACATTTATTATAGGCCTAATTTTCATGGGAGCCAATTAACCTACCAGTATATTTTGGGATTTTGGGAGGAAACCGGAGTAAACCCATGCAAACACAGGGAGAATATACAAACTCCGCACAATTTAGGCCATGGTGGGAGTCGAACCCATGACCTCAGTGCTGTGAGGCAGTAATGTTAAACATTACACCGTCCATGCTGCAATCATGAGCTGCCCTATGATGGACCGCAGTACTGCACATGGCACCTGTATATACCCATAGTGTCCAAATAGCTGCATGATGGAATTTTTTATGGTCTGTAAATTTGTCTTGAAAAAATTTTGAATTTATATTTTGTTTTATGTTTTTTGAATAGGATGTAATTATAGTAAAAATCGCTGGTCGCTGGTGCACAAAGCACTGTGAACCAGCGACCAGCAATTTCTAGTCAAAATTAAGTAGAGACGGAATGAGACTGAATAGCTTGCAATTTTCAGCCAAAATTGCTGGTCACTGATGAAAACGATACACTGAGCAATACTGTATATTGCTGAGAGATATTAAGCCAAAATTGCTCAGCGACCATATTGCATCGTGTGTACACATCTTAATCCAATTATGAACTAAACATTCCTACTATAAGAAAACACACATAGCATACTGTTAGCTCTAAAATACATGGAATTTTATGTGCATTTCCCTGTAAACCAGAGCCTGGAGCTGAACACAATTCCCTCATCAGTTCCTTGTGAATACAACTATCATTTTTATTTCCCAATGCATTCTATTAGCAACTTTACAGTATGAGGTGTGGAAATGTGCAGAATTCACAGTATAAATTTGTACTGTGATCATTATGTGTTGTTAGTAAGATACACTTACAGTACAGTAGTCGTTATATTTTGCTGCTAATCAACCATATAGAATTATAAAAAAAGCTATTATTTTTAACGTCAGATAAACATAAATTAGTGCAGTTTACTGCTGATGGTTTTCATAATTTCATTTCAAAACTGTCATCTACTCTTATGATAAACATACATTTTCTATGACATGTCATTATCTTCACTCACATTTAGTAATAGCAGCCTAGTCAACATGACAAAATATCCCACAACAAAATGTATTCATCTAAAATATGACTGTTCCCTTTGAATTAAAAAATATTCACCACTATTAAATAAGAAATGAATATATATTTTTATTAACAAATATTCTACATTAAAAAAACGAATTCCTGCAATTTCTAAAGTGGTTGTATTATGTATACACTGCATAGAAAAGAGAAAAAGGGGAGTAATTATCAAGGTAATTATGTCCTTAAATCATATTTAGATGTCAGGTTATATAGGAATCCCTTAGGAGGAGGATGAGAGAGCGTCTAGGATTTTCTTGGGTACTTATGTAGTATCTGGGCGTCCGATTTAGAAATCGGATCGGATCGCATCGCATCGCATGCGACCAAATCGTATGCGATGCGATGGTCATGATTTTTCCATAGGATTCAATGTTAAAATGGTCTGAGTCTATTTTAACATAGATTTCCATGGGAAAAAGGGGTCCTTTTCCTTTCCCCACTATCCAAGTGGGCATGGAGTTGGATATAAACCTGTGGCGAGCGTAGCGAGCCACCGAGCCCAAAGCGTGGCGAGCGTAGCGAGCCCCGCGAGGGGACACAGAATACTTTTTAAGAAATATGCGTTCGCTCGCCGCGCTTCGGGCTCGGTGGCTCGCTGCGCTCGCCACGCTATATAAAATCAACTCTATGCCCACTTGGATAGTGGGGAAATGAACAGGACCTTCTTAACATTGAATCCTATGCAAAATCGCATTGAATCGCATCGCATCTGATTGTATGCCTTAAGGTAAGGCATACAATCACAAAATCGGCAGCCCAGATACTACATAAGTACCTTTTCTTGTTATATCATTCTGATCTATACTATTGTTTAATGTAAGTTCTTTTTTTAATTTCTATTATGCAACAATACCTACTGTAATACCCCTATTAAACTCCAAGGTTTTTAAACATCCCGGGTCAGTTGCAGGTGCGCTGGACCCAGTAATTTAGTTGACTGAAATCCCAGGAATAGCCATTCAGACATATGCTAGTCATAGGATGATCCCGGGATTTTTGCGTATGTCTGAAAGGGGTATTAGCATGCTGTTCTGATATCCATGATTTCCTCTGCATTCTTTGTTTGATGTTCTTTGTTGACAACTTGGCTATATGGTATGATGCTACCATGTTGCTATTTACTGTTGTATATAATACTTTAATTGGTACTTGTGTACAATCACGGCTCCTACGATGTCCATCGCATAGCAAAAAATCGCATGCGATCGCATCGCATGCGATTTTTAACAGAAATGCATCCAAATGCATTGAAATTACTATCAAACATGTTCAATGGCCCCCAAATGTCTTTTTTGAGGCTGTACCACCCCCACTATCAACGCAAACCCGAAGCGTGGCGAGCGCAGCGAGCCCTCGAGGGGCGGCGGTATGCGTCCTACGACCTTTTCATACCCCCAGTATCCTCGTCGGCGTGGAGTTGAGAATAGAAAGTGTGGCGAGCGCAGCGAACCACCGAGCCCGAAGTGTGGCGAGCGGACACGGATACCTTCACAGGTATACGCGTCCCCTCGCGGGCTTCACAGGTGTCCGCATCTGATCGCCTCGCTGCGCTCGCCACACTTTCTGTTCTCAACTCTACGCCGACGTGGAAAGTGGGGGTATGAAAAGGTCCTAGGACGCGTACCGCTGCGCTCGCCACGCTTTGGGTTCGCATTGATAGTGGGGGTGGTAAAGCCTCAAAAATGACATTTGGGGGCCATTGAACATGTTTGATACTAATTTCAATGCATTTGGATGCATTTCTGTTAAAAATCGCATGCGATGCGATCGCATGCAATTTTTTCAAAAAAATGCTAAAAAAACCTGCAAAAATCGCATCCCTTTGCATACCACCGCATACCACTACATATGGCATGCGATGGGAGCCGTGAAAGTACACAAGTACCCTTTAATGAAATAAACATCCCAACATCTTATGTGTCCCTTTAGCATGTAAAACTTTATACATTCTTAGCTTACATAACTAAACCTGAAATAAAGACTTGTAGGCATAGGTTTGGCAGAAATTGTTAACTGATTTATTTATAGAAGTATTTTAAGCTAGATTGATTATTTAAATCAGATTAACTAATTAATGGTGGCCAAGAAAGAACGGCTACTACTATAACTCCCCCACAACTATAAACGTAACTAGCCTAACTCAAAACATGTGGTATCCTACTCTACCCAACAGCATTGACTACCCACCCAGCCGTGTGGGGTCGCTGTCCCCAAACAGGTGATCCAGCGAAGGCCTAAGCCAATGAGAGGTGAGTGCACCGAAAACAAGCCAATAAACGTCAAATCAACACGTAATGTGATCTAAATTGATTAAACCTGCTGTTCTTTCCCACGATTAAACCCACCACCCTCAGTAGAGCAAAAGGGAAGGGAGGGCGGGGAATTCTGCAGGAAGAAGAGGAAGTCTCCTCCTCTTCCTGCTATACTTAATCACAGTCAACCAGCCAGCCCTATACCCCTATTGGGTCCCAGAGTCACATGCCTCCTAGTGTGACACGCAGATGGGGATGTTTAATACACTCCATGTCTAGTGCTGGCATTACATTACTCAAAGATTAGAAAAAAATGCTGAATGGATGGTTGACAGAATTAAGTATTACAACTATTTAAGAATTATCATCCCTATTTATGACACAAAAAATATCAGTAATGAGGCTATTTAAAAAAGCTCGCATCGCATGCGATTTTTAACAGAAATGCATCCAAATGCATTGAAATTACTATCAAACATGTTCAATGGCCCCCAAATGTCATTTTTGAGGCTGTACCACCCCCACTATCAACGCAAACCCGAAGCGTGGCGAGCGCAGCGAGCCCTCGAGGGGCGGCGGTATGCGTCCTACGACCTTTTCATACCCCCAGTATCCTCGTCGGCGTGGAGTTGAGAATAGAAAGTGTGGCGAGCGCAGCGAACCACCGAGCCCGAAGCGTGGCGAGCGGACACGGATACCTTCACAGGTATACGCGTCCCCTCGCGGGCTTCACAGGTGTCCGCATCTGATCGCCTCGCTGCGCTCGCCACACTTTCTGTTCTCAACTCTACGCCGACGTGGAAAGTGGGGGTATGAAAAGGTCCTAGGACGCGTACCGCTGCGCTCGCCACGCTTTGGGTTCGCATTGATAGTGGGGGTGGTAAAGCCTCAAAAATGACATTTGGGGGCCATTGAACATGTTTGATACTAATTTCAATGCATTTGGATGCATTTCTGTTAAAAATCGCATGCGATGCGATCGCATGCAATTTTTTCAAAAAAATGCTAAAAAAACCTGCAAAAATCGCATCCCTTTGCATACCACCGCATACCACTACATATGGCATGCGATGGGAGCCGTGAAAGTACACAAGTACCCTTTAATGAAATAAACATCCCAACATCTTATGTGTCCCTTTAGCATGTAAAACTTTATACATTCTTAGCTTACATAACTAAACCTGAAATAAAGACTTGTAGGCATAGGTTTGGCAGAAATTGTTAACTGATTTATTTATAGAAGTATTTTAAGCTAGATTGATTATTTAAATCAGATTAACTAATTAATGGTGGCCAAGAAAGAACGGCTACTACTATAACTCCCCCACAACTATAAACGTAACTAGCCTAACTCAAAACATGTGGTATCCTACTCTACCCAACAGCATTGACTACCCACCCAGCCGTGTGGGGTCGCTGTCCCCAAACAGGTGATCCAGCGAAGGCCTAAGCCAATGAGAGGTGAGTGCACCGAAAACAAGCCAATAAACGTCAAATCAACACGTAATGTGATCTAAATTGATTAAACCTGCTGTTCTTTCCCACGATTAAACCCACCACCCTCAGTAGAGCAAAAGGGAAGGGAGGGCGGGGAATTCTGCAGGAAGAAGAGGAAGTCTCCTCCTCTTCCTGCTATACTTAATCACAGTCAACCAGCCAGCCCTATACCCCTATTGGGTCCCAGAGTCACATGCCTCCTAGTGTGACACGCAGATGGGGATGTTTAATACACTCCATGTCTAGTGCTGGCATTACATTACTCAAAGATTAGAAAAAAATGCTGAATGGATGGTTGACAGAATTAAGTATTACAACTATTTAAGAATTATCATCCCTATTTATGACACAAAAAATATCAGTAATGAGGCTATTTAAAAAAGCTTTTTTGTATTAATACTATCTGAGGATGGTTTTTTCTTTTTGTCTTTCTTCTGATCCCCCTGATCCCCACATTGCACATGTGGATGCATGTGTCCTCTAATGCACACTTTCAATTGTGAAAGAGAGTAGACTATTGGAATACTCATTGCGTGGTATACAGTACATGGGTGGCATTAGAGTAGTACAGATTACTCAGGCCAGAGCTTGTTCTCAGGGGCCTGGGTCAGATATTGTTCACTTTTTGAAGCATGCAAGACACTTCAGGGTGCCATGCATAGTACTTTTTCACTGTTTTTGGTGACCCTGACCTTACCTCATGGATTTGGTTTTGGTTGCAGGACACAACTTTGCCAGCACAGCTAATTTTCAGAAGAGCTGTCCCAGGTCTCTAACCAGTGGTGTAACTATCGAGGGTGCATCTTCTAATGGGTTCCAGATGCTTTAGGGGTCCCATAAGCTCATTACATAAGAGTATGCACCTCTGTAAAAACATTTCTAGCTGTGCTCGGGGGTGTCTAGAACCAGTCATATTGTGATTCTGTCATTATCTAAGTCATTAAGTCACTTCTTATCATATATATATATATATATATATATATATATATATATATATAACCTAAACATTCACATATTATATTATACACAGAAGAGCAAATTTAAATGCTTGACCCAATAATTAGCTTTTCTGTGTGACATGGGGCTCTGATTGGGACCAGGAAAACAACCCCACACTTTAGGACATGACTTTGTGGGGAAGGGGCATAGCCACAAGTTAGCTGTTAAGATTTTGGGTGTGAACCCACAGCCGTGACCGTTATTTACACAAGCGACCTAGTCACAGAAACAAGGCTAAAGCAACCAAGTCGCATTCACAATGAAACAAACAAGACAAAGCACAGCAAACCACACAACCGATAAACACTCCACACAGAATAGTACAGAGGACAGGAAAATAACCCTGCTGGGATTAAAGTAAGCAAATGGTACAGACCTGTGGCAAACTCTGGAGATCCCAGAGGGAACTAATCAAGCATGGATTTAATAACAATGAGAACACTATCCACAGTGTAGCAACTGAACAAATGGTAAATAAAATTAAACCTGGGCTTCAACGTAGAGCACTTACAGTTTACTGCAGGCATGTCCAAACTGTGGCCCTAAAGCTGTTTTGAAACTACACATCCCAGCATGCCTTGCCATAGTTTAAGCATTTCCTAACAGGAAAACTGTGGCAAGGCATGATGGGACTTCTAGTTTCACAACAGCTGGAGGAGCCATAGTTTGAACATGCCATAGGGAGCAGCTGAAACCAGACAAGCCAGGAGCAAGTGAAACCTAAAGAGAAGTAGGTGACTGCAACAAATGGAAGCTGCTAGCTGGCTGCATGCTGCCTGCATGCATAGGGGAACGGATCTGGAACATAGGACACCAGATGGCCCAGATTGAGCGGACTGCTGGAAGCAGTAAGCAAGAAGCTAGAAGCTGTGTGCTGGAAATTGGAAACTAGAAGCTACTAGCTGAAAGCTAGCACCTGGGAACAGAAGTTGAAGCTGTAACCGGCATCAGGGTCTGGGTCGGCAGTCTGCAGGGTCTGGGTCTGCATATAACATGAGCAAGCTCCAATCAGCACTGCTGGAGAGCACAGATTAACTCCAGGTGATCTGCCAAACCAGCTAAATAAGGCAACAGCCTTGAATGCAGAACAATCACACAGAAATGAGATGCAATATCACAGACTCACCACAGGAGTCCACCAGAGAATCCAATACCAGAATTAGGGGCAGATTTATTAAGCTTGGAGAAGAGATAAACTGGAGATAAAGTGGAGAAAAGGTAAAAGGAGATAAAGCACCAGCCAATCAGCTCTGTTTGAAAAAGACAGTTGGGAGATGATTGGCCGGTGCTTTATCTCCTTTTACCTTTTCTCCGCGTTATCTTCAGTTTATCTCTTCTCCAAGCTTAATAAATCTGCCCCTCAGACTCTTGGAAAGCTCAAAGAAAACTGACACAGAAATATCAAAGGTGCACCAATTCACATTACACCACACAGTAGAGCCACTTAGACACAATGCACCAGCTAGAGCCCCTTAGACACAATGTGCCAGCTAGAGCCCCTTAGACAAACTGTGCCAGCTAGAGCCCCTTAGAAACACTGCACCAGCTAGAGCGCCTTAGACATACTGCGCCAGCTAGAGACCCTTAGACATACTGTGCCAGCTAGAGTCCCTTAGATACAATGTGACAGCTAGAGCCCCTTAGTCACAGTGCGCCAATATTAATCACAACACAAGGCCCATTACACATTGTCATATGCTGTTATACATATCACACATTATGCCACATACCGTAATTTGCAATACACATTATGCCACACACCATAATGCCCATAACATATTATGCCAAACACCAAAATGCTCATTAAACATTATGCCAAACACCATAATATCCAATACACATTATGCCACAAACCGAAATGCCCATTACACATTATGCCACATACCATAATACCCCTCACACATTATGCCACACACTGTAATGTCCCTTATACATAATGCCCAACCAGTGCCCTTTACAATGAATGCCCATCTAGTGCCCCTTAAAATGAATGCCCCTGGTGGAATCACCACTCTGTGCTGGCCTTTACCACTGTTGCTGGCCACTGGCCATCTGTTTGACACCGACTAGCAGGGTGCTGCTTGCACCAGGGTGTCACCTTTCAGAGGGAAGACACCATGCCTGTACTCCCTGCTGCTATCGTGGACCATGCTCATTTGAAATGCAGCGCCGGCTTGTGAGACAATAAGAGCTTACGGCCCGGCAGCCACGCTAGTTGACTGCCAGGCTGTGAGCTCTGAGTGTGTAGCACAACACACACCCTGCTAGTTGGCACCATTAGTTTGATATAAAAAAAACAATGATTGTGAGACCCAGAAACTGCTGCAGATGGAGGACAGCCATGAGGACCCACTGTAGCAGCTGTTGGGGCCTTGCATGCTCAGGAGAGATGTTTAGATACTCAGCCCAACAGATAAAACTATGTGAGGCTGGGTTGACTGACCTGTTATTAAAATACTGTGGCTGTGTGGGAGCCCTGGCCAAACAGGACTGGAGAGCTGGTCTTCCTTCAATGCCTGTGATGATGGCTGGACCTGGAAGCATGTCAGGGTGGGGCTACAAGAACAATATGGATGCAGAGAGGACTGTTGCCATCCATCCCCTGGAGCCGTCTCCTCAGATAGCCACTAAAAGCAGCATGTCAGTGACAGCAACTAAGGGACAGAGCATGGGGTACAGACAGGTGTGAGCATTAGGGTGTGCACAGCATTAGGGTGTGCACAGCATTAGAGTGTGCCTGTGCACACCTGCATACTGCATGTGCACATATATAAGGGGTCCACTGCTCCACCTGCACACAGTTACTGGCTGCCTCCAAGGCCTATACAGATGGAGCAGGTCCCATCTTTGGCCGGCGCTCGCCAGATTCCTTGCACTGGCGAGCGCCGGCGATAGAGACTGGGACGCGTGTGTTTCTCACACGCACGCACGTCCCAGTTTCCTGACAGCGGGGGGACGGGAACCTTTCAGGGAGACGGACAGGGTTGGGGGGGTGTGGCAAGGCGGCGGGGACCCGGGGCAACCGTCGGCGAGGCGGCGGGGACCCGGGGGAGCCCCATTGTAAGGGGACACGCGCGCATCCGGCGGCTGGGGGGGGGTGGCAGCTGGCGAATCTTCCGCCATCCCCTGCAAAGCTGAGACCCGCTCCATCTGTAGCTCTTCTTTACTCCTGCTAAGATTCTGATTTCTTGAGAACTGTACACACATCTCTATTCTATGGAAGGGCCATTGTCTTAATAATCTTTTATTCACAAAACTATGCTTAGTATCTGAATTCACTAACACTCGTTTCACTCTCTAAGATCCCAAGCTTATCACCTACATGAACTCTTCCATTACTTCAAACTCAAAGACACTGAAGTCCTTCAATCCACCTCAAACCCTCATAAATATTAATGCTATTATATTTTAAGACCTTTCTACCTATCTGCAGCAACAGCTTTTACATACAGTATTTCTGCTTTTACTACTCCTGAGTGCTATATCACACCTGAGCCAGACTGAAAATAGCCTTTGATGAAGTAGCTCCATCTGACCACCACACTCCATGTAGGCCTAGATGCCAACTGTGGCACTCTATATTAGCACAACACCTACAAAATATCCTAAGTGAAGTTTAGCGTAAATGGTGTAAATCTTGAAGTCTGATGGACCTCCTCACATATATGACTATCTACTACTCCTATAGAATTGCCATTTAAACTGTGAAACAAACATATTATAAAACTCCCATCTCTGCTCAAACTTCAAACCCCAAACTTTTTTTAACCCATTTGAGTCACTTCTCAACCCTCCCTTCTTTCCTCCTACTTCAAGGACAAGATTGATAAGATCCGAGATATAATGGTACAGTATGCTCCTCCTCAGTCAGTGGCCTGCTCAATTCCCTACCTGAACCCTCTTGCACATTCTTAAAGACAGCCTTTTTTGGTTCTCATACTACCTACAGTATCTAATAGCTCTTTTAGTGTTTGTTTCTCTGCTTCCAACTATTCTTTGCTACCTCTATTATTTGGAGAACCACAGGGCTTAGTCGTAGGTCCTCTGGTTTTCTCAATCTATACCACATCTCTTAGCAAACTAATCAGCTCTTTTGGATATCAGTATCATCTGTTTGCATTTTATACTGAAATCTACATACTGTATCCTTCCATACCTGATGGAGTCTTTATTGGTCTGTCGCACAGATGCATTTCAGCTGTTTCCTCTTTGATGTAATCTCCCCATCTCAAGCTAAAATATTTCAAAAACAGAATTAAGCATATTTCCACCAACCAATAGTAGTTACAGAACCAACCTGATATCTCTCTATCTCTGTTGGGAATATTAAATCAATGCTATCCAGCAAGATTGCTGCCTAGCTGTCATCTTTGACTCTGAACTTTCCTTTGTTCCCCACATTCAATATGCTTCTGTACATGCATCTAAAAAACATTCAAAATACAACCATACCTTACACAAGACACAGCTAAAATTTAAACCATGCTCTCATGATCTCCTGCACTGATTATTGGGTACTTGTTTCCTAGCAGGGCACCCAGTATGCATTTTGCGTACTGGGCTATTCTTTATAGTGAAATTGCATTGCATCGGATCGCACAGCTTGTATAGTGCAGTGCGATGCGATGTCCATATTAAGTCACAGGAGTGCTTTATACAATAAAATATCACATGGGATCGGAGGGCATCATAGACAAGGTGCGATGCAGTGCAATATTTCATAGTTGAAGCACCCATGCGATGAGATGTGATGTGTGCTTTACTATGAGATGTCATAGGATGAGATGAGATGTGTGGTTAGTATGAAGTGATGGGAGCTTACCATGAAAGCACCTATGCCATTGTTTAGTGTCAACTCCAGTATTGAGGCCACCCGAAGCATGGCGAGCGGCGGAGGAACGTATCCTCCGACATTTTCATACCCCCACTATCCATGTCGGCGTGGAGTTGATGTTATATAGTGTGGCGAGCACAGCAAGCCACCGAGCCTGAAGTGTGGCGAGCGGCCGCGGACTACTTTACATGTATTCCGCGTCTGCGCTCGCCACACTATATAAAATCAACTCCACACCGATGTGGATAGTGGGGGTATGAAACGGTCACAGGACGCGTTCCGCCACCCCTCACTGGGCTGTGCACTCACCACACTTCTGGGTGGCGTGGATAGTGTTGGTGTTTTAGGAACACATTCACACCTGCAAAATCATACAGCTGACACAGTAATGACGACATGTGTTAACTAAGAACTGTAATTTACTTCAATAATTTCATTGAAGAAGCATAAATAATTAAGAACATTGATTACAATAATTAATTAGAATAATAAGAATATATGAACATTAAAAACGACAACATTAATGCATAAAAATCAAGAAATAAAACCACACTTAATCATCCTTAGGGAGGAGCTTAAGTGCTTGGACTATGCTGTGGAATGGGTCATCAGCTCACAATGGGGGTTATTCTAGTTCATTCTTTCTGACAAAATCCTTCTTAGATGGACAAAACCATGTGCACTGCGGGTGGGGCAGATGTAACTTGTGCAGAGAAAATTAGATTTGGGTGGGGTTTTTCTTCAAAGTGAGATCTATATTGCAGTGTAAAATAAAGCAGTCAGTATTTTCCCTGCACAGAAACAAAATAACTCACCCAAATCTAATTCTATCTGCACATGTTACATCTGACCCCCTGCAGTGCACATGGTTTTGTCCATCTAAGAAGGATTTTGTCAGAAAGAATGAACGAGAATAAACCCCAATGTCTTTTTCCACATGAATTCCTGTAGATAAGATTGGAGCTCATGTCGCGCTGTGCCACTTTGGCACTTATTGTGCCCCACATTCTCTCCACATTCTGGGTATGAACCCCTGTGGCCGGGTCAATGAAATTGTAGCGATGATTCACTGTGAAATGCTGGTATCCTGCCAGTTTAAGCTGTTGAGTGCTGTATGCCCTCCAGCAGTCCGTATAGATAGTGGTGCCCGGCTCTATATTCTCAATAATACAGTCCATCAATGTGGTGGCATCAGAAAACAATGTCCGGTTCCATTACACATTCTACCAAAAATCCACTGCTGTGGTAAATTCTGGCCGGCGTTATTTTTGCGCTTAACAAATAATGTCTCATCTACCTCCACAATGTGGCCAGGTCCACCGATCTGCCGCTGTGGCTGCGCCATAATGTCCAGGGCGCAAGCCTCCCGCATCCTGCGGCTGTACAGGACCACAGTTTTCTTTGAGAAGTTAAGCTGCTGCCCACAATAGTCAATGGAGGTGAGCTCCTGTGCCCAGAAGTAAATGAAATGCACCAAGGTAAAAAATGGTAAGCTGCACACTGGAAAATAGTGGGCCACTCTGAGGCTCACCTTCAGCCTGCTAACTTTCACATGGCACCGCCACATCGACTCCTTCACTGAAAGACGCATTACGTGCCCATTTGTGCAATTCTGCACCAGCGGAAGGAGTTCTTGGAAAAAGAGTATCGTCTCCTCCTCTATCTAAGGCAAGCTAAAGATGTTGAACGATCCAGCCATTTCCAATACTTTCAATTATTCAGCAATATTTCACTAGCAGCTCTGAGAGATGCTTCTACTCCTGTCACAAAATCACCTCAGAATGATTTCTGAGAGGATCTGACAGGGGGCGGGAATGACAGGGAGCGGGAATGGGAGCGGTACTGAAATCGCATTGCACACATCGCATGCTACTATAACATCATGCGATGTGATGCGATTTCACTACGTTAGCGTACATAGGAAAACTGGGCACCCTGCTAGGAAACAAGTACCGATTATTGCAATGAAGTTTCAAGGCTAATCTTCCTCACCAGGGCCCTTATTCTGGTTGGTGCGGTCGAGCCGCATATGCGGCTCCGACCGCACCAGACGAATCCCCGCCTACAAGACGGATCGGCACGGCCGTCCGTACACGGACGGCTGCCGATCCGCATGAAAATGGTGGAGGCGTACGCCTCCACCATGGTGGGAGCTGCCCCCTGCATTCGATGGTCGTCGACCATCGAAGGCAGGTCCGCACGCCGCGGCAGCTCCCGCAAGCTGAGACCACACGGACAATCGTCCGTGTGGTAGCTTGTATGGGGGCTGAAAGCTGACATCCGGCGACGTCAGCTTTCCGCCCCCATGAGTTGCGTCATGGCCTCATTACCATGCGTACGCCCCGCGTTTGCATGGGAACGCCCATGAAACGCGGGGCGTATACATAGGGAAATGAGGGCATGAAGCCCCTCACGCCCCTATACGCCCCCTTTGCGGCGTACAAACGTTATGTGCGGCGAATTCGCCTGCACATGCGCAGATTGACCTCTGCGCATGTGCAGACGGAAAACATCGGCGGTACGGCCGCACGCGGGCCGTACCGCACGAACCAGAATAAGGGCCCAGATGTTCATCGCCTGCAAAGCTATTCTGCCAGTCCTTTATTGGTTACCTGTATTTTACTGTATTCAACACAAAATACTTTTACTTACACTCAAGTCCATACATCAACATTCATCTCTTTTTAATTCTCAAAATATTTCTCGATCCAACCTGTTCACTCGTCATAAGATATACATCTCTCCTCCACATGCAAAATTTGCCCCCTTTCACAATTGCAGGACATTCTTCAGGCTTCACCCACTCTGTGGAATGCCCTTCCATGCACAATAAGCTTCTTCTCTACTCTCTGATCCTTCAAGTGTTCCCTGAAAAAAAAGCTTATCAAATTCAAAAACCACCCACGTTACCTTTATAACCTTTCCTATCCAATTACAACCCAACTGTACAATCCACACATATCCTGACTTACTGTACTTTTTCTTTCACAATTTTTTTAGAGTATAACCAGGGGTGGATTGACTCACCAAGGTACTGGGATAGTCCGTTCTAGGCCGGTACTATAAGCTCAATCTGCTGTCAGGGCAGGTTGCTGGAAGCTGTATCGGAGGTAGAGAGGGGTGCCATGTGGCCCTGGGTCCTGGGCCAGTACAATTATGCAGCACAAGGGCAATGGCTGCAAGGGCTTCATATACAGTACCTGAAGCCGGGAAGGATATATCATTGCTTTCTGGCTGCCCCCCCCAGAGCTGCGGACTACTGGCTTTGGCTGTGAAGGAGCTCTGTGGGGGAAGTGCTTAGCAGGACCCAAATGGTGAGGGACCTGACCAATAAATACCAGTAATAAAGACAGCATCCTTTATGCAGCTCACTCAGGCTCCTCCCCTGCACTCCCACAGGCCACTCAGTCCTGAGAGCTAACCTCCACTCCAACCAAACAAGGAGATGATGACAGCAATGCTGCTGCATAGGGATGACCATTGGTGCAGTTGTTTATCGATGGTCATCCATTTTCTTTTAAATGGCCCATGGGCCAATCAGAAGATGAGGCATGGCTTTAGGATTGTCGGGGCAAAACTACACCTTGAAAAAACATAAATAACATTGGTTTTGCTGTGCCATCAATGAAGGGAAACTATTTGGTTCTCCCCCATCGATGGCAAAAGTATTCAACATCGGCCATAAACCATCAATGACTTAAAATCATGCTGCTGCATGCCTCTGTACCCCTGCTTTTGATTTGAAAGATATTTTAGGTCTGATATACTGTATATACTATGCTGATAAAGGAGTACTTTTACACTGACAGTAAAAGGATTATATACAGTACGTAAGTATATAGCAGGATTGCCTACCCTCCTGGAATGGCTAGGAGGCTCCCAAAAATCGGGACCACCTCCCAACCCCCTAGAAAGGAGGGCAAATCCCCCGCATTACCAAGCCCCCTGAATAGATTTTAACATAAGCTCCAGATTGTAACATAAGCTATTTTATGACAACCCCAGCGGCCCTGTCCCCCACTGCTTGGAGCTGGCTGCACTCTCCCAGAGACAGCAGCATAAAGTAGGCAAGCCTGCTATATAGGGAACCCTCCATATCCACGTTTCATTTCTCCAGAGGCTGTGGCACCCAACTCCTGAGGCACCTCCGTTTACCCATCTTCCAGCTATCTTTAACCCTTGCTAACTCACCTGCCACTGTCTCCACATCTCTTTCAGTGGATAACCTGTCGGAGGAGGCTAAATAGTAAGTGTTTGTATCAGCATCCATGTGTCAGCATCTGTCCATGTATTAACGTCTGTCTTCCTGTGTGTCAGCCTCCTTGTATCCATGCATCTTGAGTCAGCATCTTTCAGTATGTCAGCATCTGTCAGTATGTCAGCATATGTCAGCATCTGTGTTTCAGCATCTGGTCAGCATATCAGTGTCTGTCTATCAGGATGTACACAATAGACTATGGGCCTAATTCAGACCTGATTGCATGGCTGCAAATTCACAGCATGAACAATTATCAAAAGACTGCACATGTGTACGGATAGTAGTATGCATGAGAAAGTCTATCCTGTGATACAATCCTGCTACTTTTTTTTATTGCTGGCCATTTTCAAGTTGATTGACAGGAAGTCTGTTTGTGGGCTGTAACCAGCCAGTGTCAGTGGAAATGCAGGCGTGCCTAGGCATCTGAGGAGAAGTCATGTGACATTAGCTCTAGCCCAATCAGCCTGTTTCTATCGCAGCTGCTGAGTAAGTCCTGGGCTACACACAGACTGCACACAGTAGATAAATTATTCTATGGTGGGTGGCTTGCGAATGGATTTGCAGCTAATCACCGATCCAGCTTCTTTTCCCATTTTTCATGTCAACCTTTTGACCCTGTCTACAATTTGACTTTGTCGACCTACTGCATGTGGATCTATTGATTGTCTATCTAGACAATACTGTACAGATGGGGCAGGTCCCATCTTGGCAGGGGATGGCGATGGCGACACCAGCCGCCATTCCCCGCCAGCGCCCTATCGATTGCGAGAAGGGGACGCGTGCGCACGAGAGGCACGCGTCCCCTTCCGACGGCGCTTCCAGCTGCTCCCCCGGGTCCCCGCCGGCTTGTCGGCGGTAACCCAGGGTCCCCGCTGCCTGCCTGCACTCCCCCCTAACCCCCCTAACCCTGTCCGTCTCCCTGAGGCGGAGACGGACAGGGTTCCCGTCGCCCCGCCGACGGAGATTGAGATGCGCGTTCGCGTGAGACGCACGCGCGTTTTAGTCTGATGGCTGGCGAGGCTGCTGGAGGATTGCCAGCGGGAACGTTCTTGTGATTCACCAGCCAGGAAGAGGCCTGCCCCATCTGTATATCAACCGGAACCAGCTGGAATTATATCAGTGACTGTTGTCTGTACCTAGTGAGGACAATATACTGTATGCAGTGGTCACAGACTACTGATCAATAATTAACAAAGACTGGTGTGTATATAAAATAAATCTTTAAAAGAGCCTTGCAGCAGGCATACCTTTAATTATTTAATGCTTATGAATGTGGATATTATAGATGTAATAGAATGGGAATCAGTTAAAGTGAAAAATTATATCATAATGTGTATGACTTGTACCACACTTGGACTGGAGATTTCCAAACTTCTGGTTCAACTAGACAGGCCACTTAATTATTGAATTTACAACATATACTGTCTGAATTGTTAAGTAACCAGTTCTTCACCTATATATGTTTGCCGCAATTAGCTGCCTTGGTGTAATTATTTTTATCTTAGAAGTTCCTTTTTGATCTATTCTGCTCATCATTTATTTCATATCTTACAAAAAGGTAAGTTCTTATCTAAATACTATTTTTTCCTCCATTAGACATTTTTCCCTTCCTTCTTTATTTATATAGTCATTTAACTCTAAAGGCCCCATACACTATTGCGATATGTCCCTTTTTCCCATGATTTCTGCCCATCAGGCTGATAAATCATGTGAAAAGTTCCATATCGTATGTAATGAACTGTTGTTCTCTGGTCCTATGTGCAGTCCTGTGGCATTGGATTGGAACCAGAGATCGTCATGACCACAAGGATCTGTTGTATACTGCAGCCATGATTGGGATTGCATATTGTATGCAAAAGGCTGGATATTATACATCGTATACGAGCCTAGCTGCAGTGGAGCTGGATGGCTCACTGGCAGGTAGTTGCCGAGGTATTGCATATGTGTCTGTCTGCGATACCTTGCACAAGAGTATGGGGGGCTTAGGTGTATGTTTACTAGGCATCAGTTATGCATCTGTCTCCTGTTTTCTATTAATTTTATCATAGTTTAGTAAAGCCCGAACAGAAGGGAAACACCAGTAAATCCCACTTTACAATGCATTGGTCCAACAGCAATGTTTCTAATAGGACAAGTATAGAGCACCATCAGGCTGCATATACTGTAGACAGGATGATGATGATCTTTTAGCCTGAATATATTAGGTTTAACACAAAATTATAATAACGTTTAGAGTATATTAGTAGAAATCAGGAAATAAAAAAGAAAAAGAAACAATGTCCAATATGTTCAATATATCCCAGAATAAAATTCACATGAGGTTAAGTCATTATGGTTCATATAATACCATACATTAATGTAAATATTTGAGTGTTAAAATGCTTTTTTCATAGATATAGTATAAGGGACACTTTGGGGTATATTCAATGTGGACGGTGAGGGGGTATGATCCAGGGTAATCCTCGCCTTCAGAGGATGCTGAGGATTTCCCAGAACGGTGAAGTTCACCGCTAATGCAGCAAGCTCACTGCATATAACCGTGAGCCTCACTGTTTTGACGGCCGCACTCACCATTTCCACCTCGCTTTTTAGCAACAACGAGGTAAAAATGGCGAGAGCGGGGGGCTGTGACAGCGAGCAATAGGCACTGCTCTATTGAATATACCCCTTTAACAGTAATGTGTTGCATGTGCGATCCATTTCTATAAAAAAGGAGCAACTCACAGTTGGTTTTACTATGCCGACTTGTATTCCTTTTCCAATCCTCACTCATATTTACAAGGGGCAAAAACAAGACTAATAAATATTGAAGAAGCAAACCCATTCATTAACCCAAAAATAAAATCCCCACGCTCTCGCACATACTTAACCCTTTGAGTGCCAAGACAATTTGTGAAATCTGGGAAGAAAAACTTTTTATTAACCCTTTGAGGGCCAACGTTGCAGTGAGAGATCCTCCAAATAACTGCTAAAAATGCCAGCTCCGCTCACAGCGACTGTTCTTTTTTTGGGTGCAATATTTAACTCAATTTCAATGGATTGACTTGGCTGTATTTTGTATTTATTTATACTAAAAGAACAGTCGCTGTGAGCGACAATAGCATTTTTAGTGGATATTTTGAGGATTGCTCACAGCAACACTGGCAGTCAAAGGGTTAAACACTAAAGTAAACAAACAGAAAAAAACCATCCATAAGTAGACCACAGGAAATAGAAAATACAACTTTCAGGTCGCTAACAACTACAAAAACCTATCTACAAACTAGAAACTACAAAAAAAATCCATCCAGCCTTATGCAATGGTTTTGACATTTTGGTGCATTTGTAATCTCCAAAAAATGTGTAGTACAGTATGCTTAAACCAATTGAATTGCCTCAGGAAGCGTTCATTGGTTCACAGCAGCTTGTGGTTGGTTTGTGGTTTGTCAACATGGACACTGTATAAGGGTAACGCAGCCCCTCACATGGGCCCTTATTCTGATCTGTGTGGCCAGATCAGAATATGCGGCCAGGACCGTGCAGGCGAATCCCCGCCTTCCATACGGATCGCCACCTCCGTCCGTACGCGGATATGTGGCGATCCGCATGAAAGTGGACAGGGATACGCCTCCTCCATCTTGGGAGCAGCCCCTGCATTCGATGGTCGCCGAACATCGAATGCAGGGCCGCACGCTCCACCAGCGCCCGCCACCCTAGACCACACGGACACTTGTCCGTATGAAATCATGTATGGGGGCGGGCAGCTGACATCCGGCGATGTCAGATGCCCGCCCCCTACACATGCGTCACGGCTTCATTACCATGCATACGCCCTGCGTTTGCATGGGAACGCCCATGAAACGCGGGGCGTATGCATAGGGTAATGAGGCTTAGTAGCCCTTCACGCCCCTCTCCGCCCCCTGTGCGGCGTCTAAAGAATAGGTACGGCGAAACCGCCTGCACATGCGCAGAGTGACCTCTGCACATGCGCAGTCGGAAACCATCGGCGATACGACCGCATGCGGAAAAATCTGCACCGATCAGAATAAGGGCCATGGCTCGCCACACTTGCCATGCTTCAGACTCAGTGCTGCACTTCTCCCGGTACACTATTTTATTCTACCTCTATGCCCACTGGCATGGTACAGTATGAACAAGTCGGTTTAAAAAAAATGTATGAAAAAAAACCTAATGACACATTGCTTGTGTTGACCTTTTGTCCATGTCGACTTAATGCATGTTGACATGTTTCATGTGTCGGCCTTTTAACTGTCAACTAAGACACTGTCAACCTCATGACTCCATCCCGTACAGTCTGCAGTGCGACACAGCTTCTTTACCCTAAGATAAAATTGCAGAATATATCATAATATTATCTATGAAGAGTGAAAATAACTTTGCAAAGTTTATATATGAAAAACCTAGCAAAGAGATTATAAAAACTCTACCATGTCAGCAATGTTGGGTGTTTTACTTTTCTGCAGATTTGAAACAAAATTGTAAAAGTACACTGTAAAATAGGAAGAATATAAATAGACTAGTATGCCCACTCGAAGCAAATGCTTTGAAAGCTAGTCTGCTACCTTGTGATTTGCTCTGTGTTTGTGTATGTGTGAGAGAGAAAGAAATGTAGTTCCACTGGCTGCCAACAGATGGCGGTGTTTCTGAGACTCAAACAAACGGACACTAGACATGTATATATATATATATATATATATATATATATATATAAAGTCCTTAGGGAACCGCACTCTTCAAATGATTCAAATGTGGGGTGCCATCCACAGGTACCCAAACTTAGGTCCCCATACAACAATTCCTTATGTTGGCGGCACTCCCTTCAAAAAATGCTCAGAGGGTCATCAATTCATTAATCGACGTTTCAAAGCTTTATTGTGTGTGCTTCTTCATCAGGACAAGTGTCCTGATGAAGAAGCACACACAATAAAGCTTTGAAACGTCGAATATATGAATTGATGACCCTCTGAGCATTTTTTGAAGTGATTGCCGCCAACATAAGTAATTGATATATATATATATATATATATATATATATATATATATATATATATATAAATATAAATATATAAATATATAGATGCTATGTGCTAATTGAGTTAACTTTTATAAATTATATAGAGCATTTTTTTTACTTTTTATGAAATATTCTATTATTTCTAGAATGTGTAGTAAATGTTAGAATATTTATATGTAGAGAGAAGCAAAACATGCAGTGTTCACACATGTAGACGGGTTAAGAAAAATGGGAACGTATAAAAATATGAATATGAGATTATAATAGAAAAACAAATAAGTGAAAGCTCTAAAATATACATAGTGACTTCGACTTATGATTGTGTGAAAGTTTTACAGAGGGAAAGATAGAAAATGTTACATTTGAAAGGATACTGTACAGTATGTCAAAGATAGGTTTAAGACAGTTTCCTGACAACATGATCATCACATGGTTTTCAAAGATTTTAATCTTCATAAACCTCGTATAGTTGTGGACAATGTATTTTGTTTGAAATAAGATAACATTTCAATTTAACTTAATATTTGTTAGTACTATTCAATGATTTCCATTTTGGGCTTAATTTGGAATTGGGGCATATTATTTTGCATGCATTTTTGCATGCAGTTTTGTATCCATAATGTGATTGTACAGCATGTTTGACTGCTATCGAGGTGGGGATTTGGGAGGTGTGCCAAAGTTGAGCTATCAATAACTGGGTCGATATTAATATATGGCCCATTATGTACCAGTTTCCCGGGGAAAGTGCACTGGAATAAATATGGAATAGTGCAAGTTTAGGTAGGAGAAGTACTCGGAAACCCAGGACTACAGATAGAAGGGTGAAAAATGCTGTCCAGAGGGGATAAGGACAGGGCAGGACCAAAAAATAAGATACAATGTACCCACATCACCACAATTGTGCCAGCATTTATTTGAGTGAGATGGCCAAATGGATTGAAGCCTGGCAGGGGTAAGATAAAGACGATAGAGCAATTTGTAAAATTGTTCAACATGGGCTATACATTTAGATACATGAAAGCATGTAGGAAACACCCCCCACCAGTCTTCATCGGAATTCAAGCAAGAGACATCCAATTCCCACTTCACCAAAACACTCAACTAGATAGAATAGAGGTCTACAATGAAATTATGCCACTTACTAGTACCCCCTTTATTGACAGCTCTATTTAATAAATCCCATAGAAAATTATGGAATGCAATAGATTTATTTGGGGGTTGTATAACACTATAGCCAGTGATGGATTTATTAACATTTATAGAAGTCCTTATGTGGCAGGGAGAAATGGGATTGAAGTTGGTTAAACGGTAGGAGATATTTGATAAGTTTCATGGTATTGTCCGGTGATTGCCTACCTTGGACGAGCCTAACCTGATCTCGTGAAATTAGAGAGGAAAGTAAAGGAGTTAGCCTGTTTTCTATTAATTTGGCATATATTTTCACATCAGTGTTCAAGAGGGCTATTGGACGATAATTAGACACCAACGCCAGGTTTTCCCCTGCTTAGGAAATGTAAGTATTGTAGCTTCCAACATTTCAGTGGGGAAGGAGTCTGCCCTAGAGGCCTCATTGAAGACCAAAATCAGCACAGGAGACAAGACTTCTTGAAAACAGGCGAAAAATGTGGGCCTGGGGCTTTGTCTTGCAGGAGGGACTTAATAATTTGCAGGAGTCCCCTGACCAGGTGAGGTTTAGAGTATGGTATGCGGACGTCTCTAAATGTGGCAAAGAAAGCTTCTCTAAAGAAGAATCAATGTCTGCAGCGGACAGCTGAGGGGTTAAGGTGTCATCTCTCAAATTGTACATAGAATAATTAGCAAATTCAATGCAATATCCGCTGGGTCTGATATTTTCACCCCTTTAGGGTTGACCACCTTAACTCAGTCCTTTGCAGTTTTTTGTCTCAATTTCCTAGTGAGTAGTCTGACTGCCCTGTTTCCCTGGGTGTAATACCGTTGTTTCAGATGGAATCATTTTCTTTGGACCTCCATCAGGGCTAGTGAATTCCACTCTCCCCTATCTTTAAGGAGTTCTCGGAAAATAATTGTGTTAGAAGGAGAAGATTTAAGTCTGTTTTCCAAATCTGATAGCTTATTTTCAAGTTCCCTTTGGCAAGCCTCTCTCTGTCTACGTAGCCATGCAGCCGCTTTAAAAGTAGTTCTCCGCTGCCACAGACCGGGATAATATTAGGAAGGCTGTACAATTATCCACCTGGTATAACATGGCCGTTCTGGAGAAGGGAACGCCTCACTTTTAATGTGCCATGATGAAACCTTCAGTGTTGGTCCACACCTTTTACTGGATTATTGTTTGCATTGTTTTAGACGGCTGCATGTCTACCATTACATATATGTAATTTATGTTACCTGTACCTGTAACAAGTCCTTTATTGATATGTTATGTTATACCATTTTGTTGTTTCTCTATTAAAAAAAAAAATAAGTAGATCTCCGAATCATTGCTTTTAGGGTGCACCAATGTGTAAACACAGAGGTATCTGTCAGATTATTAGTGTCTAGATACAAGGTGAGCATTTGGGCAATTTAATTCTCTAGTTTCAAGGTTAAAAAGTAGATGCTCACCTAATAACCATGGGATTGTTGGGGATCAAAAGGATTGGGGGGCGCAAACTATAAACAGAGCAGAGTGATCGAACCTCGCTAGGATAGAAGCCCTTCTTATCTGTTGTAAGGTCCACTTATCTGAGAATGCTATGTCAATTCTGGAGAACGACCCATGGGCAGGGGAATAGAATGTATAGTATCTGTCTTTGGGGTTCCTAGCTCTCCAGACATCATATAATTCCTATGCATGAATAACATGTTGAAAAGCAGCAGAATAGTCACATTTAGAAGGGGATTTGATGAGTGAAGTTTAGATGATTTATCTATACTTGGGTCAATAACCATAATAAAATCCCCTAAAAGGAGCAAATGGCCCATTATACATGATTGAGGGACACCACAGAATTTCCACATACTGTAAAGGGATCCTGTTTAGAGTTGGGGGCATAAATTGTAGCTAAAGTAATTGGTTTATCATTCAGTGTCCCCACCAGGATTAAGAATCTGCCGTCAATGTCGGAAAGCTGCTTATGCAATAAAAAACTATAGGAGCTAGAAAATAGCATTGCAAACCTAGCTTTTTTGGACGGCCCGTTGGACATATAACCCGTGGGAAATTTATGATTAGAAGACGTAGGTGGGGAGTAGATATAAAATGGGTTTCCTGTAAAGCGACAATATGGGCCTTCAACTTACTTTAATGGGAGAGGGCTAGCCTACATTTGTTCAGGGAATTTAAACCTTTATCATTTAGAGAGATCACATTAACCATTATAACTCTTAGACTTAATGCATATCAGTATGGACCAGCAATGAAATGAAATAAAACAAAAAACATGTAAATAAACAATCTAGTTGCAATGGAGAGAGTAACATTCCTCTATAAGAATGTCATGCGACCCCTAGGTGCCAGGCCTGGCTCCGTCTACTCACCCGGTCGTGTCCTCCGGTCTTGGCGTCATGGTGGTGCCGGGCCGCGTGCGTCTGACGGGCAGGTAGGCGCAGGTGCGTCCAGGACGCCGGCGGGTCCGGCAGCGTCTCGCTCGCCGACTCACGGCGCTCGGCGCGCTGGTGCAGGGCTCCGGGGGATCCACGGGCAGGTGGGCGCAAGTGCGTCTAGGACACAGGCGGGTCCGGTGGGGTCATTCACACCGGCTCCCGGCGTCCGGCGCCGCCATCTTGGTCGGATCACATGACCGGCTGGGCCACCTCCTATTTGTGCCTTCTCCTAGGAAGGGGCTGACCTTTGCTCTGGGTAAGGTATAAAACCCAGCAGCTCCTTCAGTTCAGTGCTGGTACAACGTCAGTGGCAACAGCAGCCTCCAGTGTTCCTTCCATGGTACTGCGGTTCCTGCTTTCCTCAGATCCAGCTCTCCAGCTCCTGATTCTCGTCCCTCCTCGCTCCTGAGTCCTTGTGTGTCCATCATTCAGTCCGGGTCCTTTCATCCATCCAGCTCGCCAAGTCGGCTATTTCTGTTACAGAAGTTATCCTCTGCTAATTGCCAGTTTCTTCAGTTTTGCCAAGTCGGCAGGTTTTCGTTTAAGTTATTTCTTCGCCAAGTGAGCTATCTTCAGTTACAGTTATTATCCTGGTCAATTCGTCATCTGCATCCGTCAGCTTCCTCCGGTTATCTGTCATCCAGTATCCAGGTTATCCTCCTCATCTCCGGTCCCCGTTCTGTCTGGTTATTCCCTCTGTTATCCTGTGTTCTGCCATTCCGGATCCTGTGGGTACTTCGGGTGAGGGGCCGCGACCTGCTGTCCAGACGCAGCGAAAGCCAAATCCCCTTGCGGGGGTCCCTGGAGAAGACCGCTGGGCAGTTAGACTCCGCGCCTTCATTCGAAGTATCAGCCGAACCCGCTAGTCCGGCTATATGCGCAAGACCTATATACAACCAGCCAAGTTTCAAGGACATACTGCCCAGCCTCCTCCGTCCTCTGAAACTGAGGTGAGTTCTCCTAGTCCGGCCGTGGTGACAGTTTGTACCAGCCACATGGATGCCACCTCAGGGCCTGGTATTGGAGTTGACTTACTCCAACAGATCGCGGCTCGGATGGAGAGTCTCGAAGAGACCCAAAGACAATTGGCGCAGGGGTTACGGGATATCGCTCATCGTCAGGATCTCCTTCAGACCTCTCTTCCAAAGGCTCCGATTCCTGCTCAAGCTCCCACAGAACCGATTCGTCCACCCGTACCTTCTCCTGCATCCGGCCAACTACATCTGCCTCCTCCAAGCAAGTTTGACGGCAACCCCAAGTTATGTCGCGGGTTCTTGAACCAATGCGACGTACATTTTACTTTACAGCCCGGTCTCTTCCCGTCTGACAAGACTCGTGTGGCGTATATCGTGTCCCTGCTCTCCGGTACCGCTCTGGATTGGGTGTCTCCACTGTGGGAAAGAGATGATCCACTCCTGTCCAACTACCATGACTTCATCACCCAGTTCCGCAGAATCTTTGACGAACCGGGTCGTTCTTCTTCTTCTGCCATGGAGATTCTGCGGTTACGGAAAAAAGGGGGGTTATACAGCGCTGGGTTTTTCTGAATGATGACAATTAGACACTTGGTTTAAGAAAATACAAAATACATTTATTGTACAGTATAACAATAAAGAGAGTACTCTCTAAGAAAAAATATATGTTAAAAAATTGCGCAATGTATTAAAAAATGGGGCGGGGGTGAAGAAGATGAAAAATGGGAATATTGCTTGCACTAAGCTCCAAGAAAAAATGATGAAGACAGTTCGTATGCCAATATATGGTTATAGTTACCACCGATGGATTGGGAAGTATCAGGATCTCATCTGGGAACCTGAGAATGTACCGGTTTATTCCCAGCTAGTGGGTCCAGCTGCCTCCAGATGTTAGTGGAACAGGAATGGTGGGTGGGAGATGGAATGGCCACCGCCGTGAATCTCTGTCCGGGAGGTGTGGACCTGGTTCTCCGATGGAAATGAGGCAGGAGTGGTGGTGAAGGATGGTGTAGCGCCGCCGTGGATCACTGCCCAGGGAGAAAAGGGGGCTGACCGCCCAAGATGGTGATAGCTGGTCCGGAATCGGTTTGTTGTACTGGAGCCTGGTGCAAGGTGGTTTAGGCTATTGGATGGTCCAAGTCAGGGGATAAGCTTGGATGGATCTCAGGATCTTGGATGTGGCTTGGCTCAACGCGTTTCGACGTCTTCAGGACGTCTTCATCAGGAGCAGTGGTGACAGGATGTAACATGAAGCTGTATATTTACCCCCTCTTCTTCCCAGATGAATGAAGTAGCAGGCAGGAAGCCCCTGACACACAGTACGTGTCCCTTGTGCCAGTGTGCATGTACGAGCAGATGATTGTGATGTATGGTAATGCTACCTCCAGCCTGGGCTACTACCCACGTCCTCTGAGTAAGCTCTAGATTCTGCGGTTACGACAGGGAAATCGCACCGTGGCGCAGTACGTGGTCCAATTCCAAACCTTGGCATCCGAAGTAAGTTGGAACAACGAAGCCCTCTTCTCTGCCTTCTGGAACGGGCTTTCTGAGCGCATTAAAGATGACCTGGCGACTCGAGACCTGCCCGACACCTTAGAAGAACTAATCTCTTTATGCAACAAAGTTGATCTTCGTTATCGAGAAAGGCAAGCTGAGAGATCTAGAGGAGATCGCTCCCGCACTCTTCCAATTCCTCGTACACCCTCGACGCCAGCCCTACCACCCGAAGAACCTATGCAGGTGAATCGGGCCCAGTTAACCCCAGAAGAGAGGCAACGTCGGCGCCGTGAGAACCTTTGCCTTTACTGTGGTGAGGCTGGCCACCTGATTGCCCGATGCCCCAAGCGTCCGGGAAACTCTCGGTCCTAATGAGCTCTGGAGAGGCTCGATTAGGACAGATAGAGACATCTCCAACCAGTCCTGAATCCCTACTCCCTGTTCATCTCCTGCTAGCTCAAACTGTGGAGGTTTCCGCGTTATTGGACTCCGGTGCCGCCGCGAACCTCATTTCCTTAGAGTTCGTTCAGCAACAACATATTCACTCGAGAGACCTAGAAGTGCCAGTACGTCTGACGGCAGTGGATGGCAGTCCTATTCCGCATGGCCTAATCACTCAAGTGACAGTGCCATTGGAGCTCGGTGTAGGGGCACTTCATCGTGAATATATAGAATTCTTGATTATTCCACGAGCTTCCTTCGTGATGATACTGGGCCTCCCTTGGTTGCTTTTACACAGTCGGCATATCGAATGGACGACTATGCGGATTCTCTCCTGGGGTCCTCGCTGCTCCAGCTCCTGTCTGTCCAAGGTCGTGCCGGTGCGAAGCTCTGATGCCAAACTATCTGTCCCCGTTCCGTATCAAGCCTTCGAGGATGTCTTCTGCAAAAGAGCACCAAATTCTCTGCCGCCCCATCGGAGTTGGGATTGTCCTATTGAGTTAGTTCCAGATTCAAACCCTCCTCGGGGTCGTATATACCCGCTTTCACTAGTTGAGACTCAAGCCATGTCTGAATACATTTCAGAGAACTTAAAAAAAGGGTTTATCCGTCCTTCCTCCTCTCCAGCTGGGGCGGGTTTCTTCTTCGTGAAAAAGAAGGACGGTACTCTCCGCCCCTGCATCGACTACCGAGGACTCAACGAAATTACCATCAAGAATCGCTATCCTCTCCCGCTCATTCCCGAGTTGTTTGATAGGATCAAGGGTGCCACAATCTTCTCGAAATTAGACCTCCGAGGTGCCTATAACCTCATTCGAATCCGAGCCGGAGACGAGTGGAAGACGGCATTCAACACCAGGGACGGCCACTACGAATATCTAGTTATGCCCTTTGGCCTCTGCAATGCCCCGGCCGTCTTCCAAGACTTCGTTAATGAAATCTTTCGGGACCTGCTTTATCACTCAGTAGTCGTCTACCTCGACGATATTCTCATTTTTTCTCGTGATCTGAACTCCCATCGCAACCAAGTCAGAGAGGTACTCCGACGGCTCCGACAAAATCAATTATACTGTAAATTAGAGAAGTGCATCTTTGAGAAAACCGCAGTTCCCTTTCTCGGGTACATCGTCTCTGGCCAGGGATTGCAAATGGATCCCGAGAAGGTCTCTGCTATCTTGAATTGGTCTCAACCCACGACGCTCTGGGCTATCCAGCGATTCCTGGGGTTTGCGAACTACTATCGCAAATTCATTCAGGGGTTCTCCACAATTGTAGCCCCCATCACAGCCCTTACCCGTAAAGGAGCCAACCCTTCCCGATGGTCACCTGACGCCAATGAAGCATTTCTCACTCTTAAACGTGCCTTCACCTCCGCTCCAGTACTTCGGCAACCAGACGTTACCAAACCCTTTTCCCTTGAGGTGGACGCTTCTTCCGAGGCAGTCGGGGCAGTCCTCTCCCAATACGGCGAAGATGGGAAACTCCATCCATGTAGTTTCTTCTCCAAGAAGTTTTCTCCGGCAGAACGCAACTATCCCATTGGAGAACAAGAGCTTCTCGCCATCAAACTAGCGCTAGAGGAGTGGAGATACCTTCTGGAAGGGGCGCAACATCCTTTCATCGTGTATACAGACCACAAGAACCTACTCTATCTTCAGTCAGCCCAGTGTCTAAACCCTCGTTTGGCCCGCTGGTCTCTCTTCTTTACCCGGTTTCAATTTAAATTATCTTTTCGTCCGGGATCTAAAAATACCAAGGCCGATGCCCTATCTAGATCCTTTTCTCCCTCAGAGGAAGATACCCCGATGTCCCCCGTACTAGACTCCAAAGTCTTTGCTGCTACTCAGGTCATTACTCCCCCAGCGGGTAAAACTTTCGTCCCCTCCGAGTTACGTCAAAAGATAATGCAGTGGGCCCATCAATCTCGATTTGCCGGCCACGCCGGCTCCCAGAAGACCTTGGAGTTTCTGCAGCGATCATATTGGTGGCCATCCATTCGAAAAGACGTTTTGGCCTTTACTTCTTCCTGTCCCACATGTGCTCAGCACAAGACCCCTCGACAGAGACCTGTAGGGAAACTGCGTCCACTATCCATTCCCTCTCGTCCTTGGTCCCATCTCGCGATGGACTTCATCACTGACTTGCCATCCTCCGGAGGATTCACCACCATCTGGGTCATTATTGACCGTTTCTCCAAAATGGCTCATTTTGTACCTCTCAAAGGATTACCTAGCGCTCCTTCTCTTGCCAACCTCTTTATCACCCATGTCTTCCGTCTCCACGGCCTTCCCGAGGAGATCATCTCCGACCGGGGGGTACAATTCGTAGCCAGGTTCTGGAGGGCGCTTTGTGCTGCATTCCGCATCCAGCTCAAGTTTTCCACGGCATACCATCCCCAAACCAACGGGCAAACAGAGCGTGTAAATCAGGACCTCGAAACTTTCCTCCGTTTGTACCTTTCCTCTTCCCAGGATAATTGGGCCGAGCTCTTACCCTGGGCCGAATTCGCCCACAACAATGCTTATCACAGCTCCAGTCTGGCCACGCCCTTCTCCATAGTCCATGGCACACACCCTCGGGTACCAGAGTTCTCTCCCTTGCCCGCAGCCGAGGTCCCAGCAGTAAGAACCTCCCTTCGCTTCTTCCTTAATGTTTGGAACAATGTTCACGCTGCTCTCCGGAAGGCTTCCATTAGGTACAAGAAGTTCGCAGATCGCCGACGGTCTGCCACTCCCATTTACCACATCGGGGATCGGGTATGGTTGTCTACCAGGAATCTCAGACTTCGGGTCCAAACCATGAAAATGGCCCCACGATATATAGGCCCATACGCTATCACCCATGTGATCAACCCAGTAGCGGTTCGATTAAAGCTCCCGTCCTCCCTTAAAGTCTCCAACACGTTTCACGTTTCCCTACTCAAACCACTTGTTCTGAATCGGTTTCGGAGGTTGTCACCCAAGACAACACCTGTGAAGACCCAGGGAGGGATTGAATTTGAGGTTAAGAAAATCTTGGATACTCGCCGAGTTAGAGGAGGGTTACAGTTTCTGGTAGACTGGAAGGGCTACGGTCCTGAGGAGAGATCGTGGATACCAGCAGAGGATGTCCATGCTCCAACTCTGGTAAAAAAATTCTTCCTCCAAAACCCAGCAAAGTGTCCAGCGGCCACTCCTAAAAGGGGGGGTACTGTCATGCGACCCCTAGGTGCCAGGCCTGGCTCCGTCTACTCACCCGGTCGTGTCCTCCGGTCTTGGCGTCATGGTGGTGCCGGGCCGCGTGCGTCTGACGGGCAGGTAGGCGCAGGTGCGTCCAGGACGCCGGCGGGTCCGGCAGCGTCTCGCTCGCCGACTCACGGCGCTCGGCGCGCTGGTGCAGGGCTCCGGGGGATCCATGGGCAGGTGGGCGCAAGTGCGTCTAGGACACAGGCGGGTCCGGTGGGGTCATTCACACCGGCTCCCGGCGTCCGGCGCCGCCATCTTGGTCGGATCACATGACCGGATGGGCCACCTCCTATTTGTGCCTTCTCCTAGGAAGGGGCTAACCTTTGCTCTGGGTAAGGTATAAAACCCAGCAGCTCCTTCAGTTCAGTGCTGGTACAACGTCAGTGGCAACAGCAGCCTCCAGTGTTCCTTCCATGGTACTGCGGTTCCTGCTTTCCTCAGATCCAGCTCTCCAGCTCCTGATTCTCGTCCCTCCTCGCTCCTGAGTCCTTGTGTGTCCATCATTCAGTCCGGGTCCTTTCATCCATCCAGCTCGCCAAGTCGGCTATTTCTGTTACAGAAGTTATCCTCTGCTAATTGCCAGTTTCTTCAGTTTTGCCAAGTCGGCAGGTTTTCGTTTAAGTTATTTCTTCGCCAAGTGAGCTATCTTCAGTTACAGTTATTATCCTGGTCAATTCGTCATCTGCATCCGTCAGCTTCCTCCGGTTATCTGTCATCCAGTATCCAGGTTATCCTCCTCATCTCCGGTCCCCGTTCTGTCTGGTTATTCCCTCTGTTATCCTGTGTTCTGCCATTCCGGATCCTGTGGGTACTTCGGGTGAGGGGCCGCGACCTGCTGTCCAGACGCAGCGAAAGCCAAATCCCCTTGCGGGGGTCCCTGGAGAAGACCGCTGGGCAGTTAGACTCCGCGCCTTCATTCGAAGTCTCAGCCGAACCCGCTAGTCCGGCTATATGCGCAAGACCTATATACAACCAGCCAAGTTTCAAGGACATACTGCCCAGCCTCCTCCGTCCTCTGAAACTGAGGTGGGTTCTCCTAGTCCGGCCGTGGTGACAAAGAATTCCTAAAATAGCCCCAAGGTGAGATTGGGGATAGCAAAAAGGAAATAAGAAAAAAAAAAAAAACAAGATAATGAGAAACATAATCATGCACCGTATAGGTGCGACTTTGGGCCACCAGGAGCAGTGGTACATATTGGGTAGTTTTAACAAGATGCACCACCAATGCTCCTCATACTAACAAATGGGAAATGAGGTGTTTCTAAAATATATATAAACTCCCAAAATCCTACTATTTCTGTATGAGGCTGTGGGAGTAGAAAGTAGTAAAGGGGTAAAACAGCGGGAGTATAACTTGGCCCTTAGAAACACATATGATTTAAAGGATACTACTACTCAAGTCAAGGAGTTCACAGTAGTTCAGTCCTGGGTTAGTCTTGATACAGATGCTGATCTGTCAGGGATCAAATTCAGATTCCAGGAGGACAGCAGTTTGGAGCCTTCATCAGGAGTAGAGAATACTGTGGTACGACCATCACATCTGATATATCATTGTATATTCTCCTTCCGAAGGATTCTGGTGACCAGAGTGAAAGATTGCCTGAGGGCCAAAGTAGCAATGGACAGGTCCCCAAATATCTGGAGCTCACTGAGTATAGACTAGACGCTGTTCTAGCTGCTTTAAGGGTACATTCCTTAATGTGGTAATAATATAGGCGCATGAGAGTGTCCCTGGGGACATCTTTTGGAGCTGCTCTCCCCTTAGGAACATGATGGATTCAGTCCAGAAGAAAATCAGTAATGTGAACTGTAGGAAGAATTTTCCTATAGACATCAGTAACAAACTCTGTTAAAGCAGAGTTCGATACAGATTCTGGAATTCCTCTTATTTTTAAATTATTCCATTGGCACCTTTCTTCCAGATATCTGACCTTACTGCAAAGGGCCAAAACTTCAACTTGGAGGTCTTCATGGAGAGAGATGAGCTCATTGTGATATTTGACCACCTCTTCCAGCTTGTTCTGCAGATGGTCAGTACATTGGCCTGAATCATCAATAGAGTGTTGGCAGGTTTGCAAGGCCAATTTAAATTCTTGTGTGATGTCCACCTTGAAGGAGGTGAATAGTTGTTTCATAGAACCAACCATTATTGGGGCATAATCTGCCATCTCAGGCATCACTGCTGGGGCTGGAGAGGGACAGTCAGGTGGATTAGTAGTAGAAGGCAAGGGTTTTGTACTGTATTAGAATGGGATTTTATCCATAGTACTTTGAGACAGAGATGATTGTTTGAAGAAGCTCACCCAGGGTAACGTAGAGGAGCCTCTATTGCATTTAGAAGGCATCGTACCCTTCTGAGAGGAGTGGAAGACCACTGTGCAAAATAAGACAAATTAAAGATAGAGGGTATACCACCAGTATAGTATAAATTTGAAAAGTCACATCAGGTATGCATATGAAAGTGGAGTGATTTTTTTATCGGCAGCCAGTCACAGAACAACTGTGAGTGTATAAGACCTTGAAGGTGCACTAACACTGATAAGGCACAATGGAAATGAAGATGAATGCAATTACAACCTGTGGCCACAATATGGTGATGTTCTATTAGAAATTGTTGCAGGTCATGTAGTGAGCAGAGCAAGAAGATCTATGGAACTCCAGAGCTGGGAGAGAGATACGTTGGGTCAGGGATTGCTCTGCAGTACAGGCACACACCACAGTGACTGGTGGCTGTGAAGCTGCATACTTACAGGCAACCTGGGTGCAGTAGGCCAAACCACAGGCATCCAAGCCTGCTTATACAGGGCCTCCAGGCTGCGATAGATGACCCTCCCTCCAGGGGCAGAGGTCAGGGGCACAGGTCATGTGGGGCCAAGGACAATGTAGCTGCATCCAACAGTGAAGGAACCGCAGTCTCCGACCTCACCCGTAAATCCAGGCTGAGGCATCTCGTTCTGAGGTAGACCGGAGTGAGATCTACCAGCCAGACCTGTCTGGAGCTGCTGTTCGGGAGCTAGAGGGCTCTGGGGATGCCTCAGAGAGGATGTGAGGGCAATATAGATGGGCACACATGGGATCAGGGTTGGCAATGCCGAGGCACACGTCTTGTCCATGCTGGCCATGCCCCCTCCATTTCAATGTTTTTAGGACATCAAAATTCAGCAGATTGAAAACAACACAACATTGTGCAATAGCACTTCTCTATGGCTCCAGATCAGGACATGGGATCATCTGGGCCACTACAACAATCCATATGGAAATCTAGTAGGTACTATATATTAACCTGTGGCTAGTAAGCCTGTATACTGTATAGTACTTCAGTCATCATGGCATGTACTATTTCACAGCTACTGTAGGCTAAGGAATATATCTGATATACTCACATACAAATAAATGAATTCTCTTATCCAGAATTGCATGCAGGTACTCAATGAAGCAATATAATAACTCAAATTAAAACTATAATAGATTTGAATAAATATAGAGTAGTTTGCAATAAATCATAGTTTCTATAGACACACATAAATCCATGTAAAAAAAGAAATTTTGCTGAATATATGTTAATCAAGAAAGTTCTCGTTATATATATACATAAGCTGAAACATTTTTCAGCAAATTCTTATTTTACTCCTCCTCCTTTTTCTCTTCCTCCCCCCCCCCTCATTTCTATAATCAAGCTCAATACCCCTCATCTGACCTGCCAGCCTCTGTTTTCCCATCTATACTTCTCTATCTACTTTTCCATCCTTCAATCCCCTTGAATGCAAACTTTTGTGAGCCAGGCTTTCTCTTCTTTGTACTACAGTATCTACATTATTATGTAATCTGAGCACTGTAATTATGTACAGTACTGTACGTTTGTACAGATGCGTTGCCGTATTAGTCTGTACCCATGCATTTTGTTGTTTCACCCCTATTTATGCTCTACGGAATTCTTGTGGGGCCACATGATTAAAAAATAATATGAATGTACCCCCCAAAAAACCCTAATGTGTTGGAATTTGTTTTGGCTTAATTAAAATGTATGTTTAGCAAATGTCAGCATGCTTATAATTAATTTCACTTTATAACAGTGAGTGTTTGAAAAATAAGATTCATTGGTTAATTAATTGAACCACATTTATCTGCTCCTTTAATAAATGCACTTTTGGAAAGTCTTTTGAAAAAGGTTGAACAAAGAAAATGAAATAGAAAGCAAAGAAGCCAGAGAAAGGGAAATTTCAAAGACTATATGTCAGTACATGCAAAGCAGATGCTAACAATATTTTTAATTAAAAGAGAATATGTAATTAAAAAACCATGATACTTGGAATTTTGGCAGCCTTATTTATATATTTTACAGTTTTTGACATGGTGTACAAATGTATAAGAATATCTTAATAATTTTTGTTACAAGTATTTTGTTTTTTTGTTGTCCTAAAAGGAGAAAGGTTCTGTAAAGTATAAGAAAAACATTAAGTTTGGTTTTGTATTTGAAAATGTTTACCATGACATTACAATATATTGTAACTCAAATGGCAGACTTGCACAGCAGTGACTGATGAAAATAACATTATTATCTTTTGATAGGAAACATTGAAAACAGGATATTGGATTTATAAAGACAAGAAGTAGACAAGTCTGTAAGACACAGTAAAGGAATTAAATTAAATGCTTAGGTAGTGCTGTGCAGTGCCTCAAGATTGTTGGCAATTCTCTGTCAGTGCCATGACTATGTGAACACTATATTTGTTAATTAACATCACTCACTATTAGGGATGTGCACCAACCATTTTTGGGGCTTTGGGTCTGAATCTTCTTCGGTTTAGGGTTCTGGATGTGTTTTGCCAAAACCACCCTTCCGGGTTTAGCGTCTGGATTGATTTTTTTTGGAAAAAAAAATGGTTTTTTTTGCTCATATGCTATTATTAACCTCAATAGTATTAATTTCCACTCATTTCCAGTTTGTTCTGAACACCTCACATTATTGTTTTTAGGCCAAACGGTTGCACCGATTTAGCTGGATGACTATGCTAAACGACACATGTGGGCGGCACAAACATGTGGCACTGCAATGGCAGACAGGATGTTAGTTTGAAAAACTAGGCCACAAAGAGCACATAATGCAAAGAAAAAAAAGAGGTGCAGGAACCTCCCTTGCACCCACCCTTATGTTGTATAAACAGTGCATGCACACTTTTACAAACCAATCATTTCAGCACCAGGGTCTGCCACATGACTGTGGCTGAAATGAATGGTTCGTTAGGGCCCCCACAAAATATGCTGGCAATTAATCTGCACAAACTGACTCTGCTGAGGCAAGATGTCATCCTCGTCCTCATCCAACGATTCCTCACCCCCTTCAGTGTCGTGTACATCCTCATTCTCCTCACAGAGTATTAATTCGCCCCACTGGAATTCACCACCACAGGGCCCTGTATACTTTGTGGACACTGGTCTTTCTGTAAGAATTGATAATTAATTTTGATGAACATCATCTTCTCCAAATTTTGTGTAAGCAACCTACTACATCTTTCGCTGACAAGGTTCCCGGCTGCAATAAAAACTATTTTGGAGTACACACTGGAAGGGGGGCAACTGACGTATTATAGTGCCAGTTTGTACAGGGCTTTCAAATTGCCTCTTTTTCCTGCCAGTACATGTACTGGCAGGAAAATGTACTGACATTCCTACTTGGATGCTGTCACCCATATAATCCTCCACCATTCTGTCAATGGTGACAGCATCATATGCAGAGACAGTAGACATGTCAGAAATTGTTGAGAGGTCCTTCAGTCCAGACCAAATGTCCAAATTTGGTCCTGCATGCCCTGCATCACCGCCAGTGGGATGTTTAAGATATCTCAGTTGTTTACTGGCAGCCCCAGTTGTGGGAGAAAATAAAGCAGAAGCTGCTGCCAAGTCACTTTCAACTTCAGATGACAGTTTTTTACCCAGCAGTTCTTTGCACTTCTGCAGGCAGAAAGTGACACAATATAGGGATAAAACTGAGTATCAAGCATGTGGCTAAAATGTACTCCTCTGATTTTAACACTTTGACCACCCTTGAATCCTGGGAAAGGGAATGAAGGGCTTCATCCACAAGTCCTACATGCTTAGTGGACTCGCTCTGTCTTAGCTCCTGGTTCACTTTCTCCAGCTGCTTCTACAAATGCCTGATGAGGGGAATGACCTGACTCAAGCTGGCAGTGTCTGAACTGACTTCCTTTGTGGCAAGTTCGAAGGGCTGGAGAACCTTGCACAAAACAGAAATCATTCTCCACTGTGCTTGAGTCAGGAGCATACTCCCTCCTTTCCCTATGTCATAGGTGGATGGATAGACTTGAATGGCCTGTTGCTGATCTTCCATCCTCTGAAGCATATAGAGGGTTGAGTTCCAAAGCGTTACTACCTCTTGCTTCAGCTGATGGTGGGGCAGACTCAAGAGTTTTTGCTAATGCTCCAGTATTCAGCACGCAGTCACTGAATGGAGAAATTGGCCCGCATTTTTTCGGACCACCAAAGGCATCTTCTGTATGGCCCTGTTGTTTTTTAAGAAATTCTGCACCACCAAATTTATTGTGTGAGCAAAACGTGGGACATGCTGTATGTCACCCAGACTTAATGCCTTCACAATATTCATGGCATTGTCTGATATAACAAATCCCCAGAAGAGTCTAAGAGTTTTCTCTAAGAGGTTCTTGCCAGTGTGGGTCATACTGAAACCGGTGATACACAGCGTAGCCTGCCTTGGAATGATCAGGCGCTTCCGAGATGCTACTACTGGTGGTGATGCTGCTGTTGTTGCTGCATAAGGTGATCCATCTACTTAGTGGGCTGTCACAGTCATATAGTCTTTAGTCTGCCCTGTTCCACTTGTCCACATATCTGTGGTTAAGTGGACAATGGGTACAACCGCATTTTGTAGGATACTGAGGACACTTTTCTGATGTCTCTTTACATTTTTGGTGTTGCCTGGCTAATGAAGTGGAATCTAGATGGGATTTGGTACCGGGGACACAATACCTCCATCAATTGTATAAATCCCACTCCACTAATGGCAGATGCACGTCTGACGCCATCATTGATGTCAATGCCTCAGTTATCCACTTTGCCATAGGATAACTGCTGTAGTACTTCTTCTTCATTACAAAGAACTGTTGGAAGGTCAATTTCTTAGTAAAAGTAGTAGTGGTTTCTTCCACTCTGGGATGATGAACGACTCCCAGCAGTAACAGCAGCAATGGCAGCAGTAGGCATAGCACTGTCAGATCCTCTGGAGGAATCCCGGATAGGAGAGGAGGAGTCAGTCTTGCCGGTGACATGGCCTGCAGGCTGAAGAGTTTTTGCTGGTGCTCCAGTCTTTGGCATGCAGTCACTGAATGGTGAAAGTGGCCCACAATTTTTTGGACCATCAAAACCATCTCCTGCATGGCCCTGTTGTTTTTTTAGGAAATGCTGCACCACCAAATTTAATGTGTGACCAAAACATGGGATGTGCTGGATGTCACCCAGACAATATTCATGGCCTGATATAACAAATCCCTGGAAGAGTCTAAGTGGAGTAAGCCATTGGGCAATTATTTCATTCAGTTCCTCTAAGAGGGTCTTGCTGGTGTGGGTCTAACATATAATTGTTTTTCCAGATTTGGATACAAATAATTCAAGACTGAAGAGGTGGCTTTATTGGTTTTCTGCCCAGGCATGACGATGGGGTTTTTCATACCATGGACAACAACTGTCTCCCCCCCATCCCCAGGTACCCAATTTAAACAAACCACATCACCATCAGAATCCTCCTCAGCACCAGCTACATCAATATCCTCCTCCTGGTATATTTCAACATCAATATCAGGAACTGCACTGTGGGTGATCCTTCCAGTATATGCAGAGGGCGTGCATAACAACCACCAACACCCTTGGACTCTCATTGGAGATTTGTGATACCATGTCTTTAGAAGCACAGTTCTTTTGCTGTGTTTTTGATGACAGCTTAATTCACTTAAATGGCATATTAGCAACCTTACATTTCTCCTCAAACGATTTACATTTATTTATTTTTCTTTGTGTTACTGAACTTTGGCATTTTGGATTTTGCATGTCCTCTATGATGACATTGGGCATTGGCCATGGCAGGTTACATTGATGGCATTTTATGTTCTATGTCATGACTAATGGCTGCAGCTTCAGCACTAGAAGGAAGTGGTTCTTGTTCTTTCACTATTTTATCCTCCAAATATTTGTTCTCCATTATATCTCTGTGGTTATAATATGTAGCACATGAGAGATCTTTCCTAAAGCACACACACACACACACACACACTCTCACACAAGCCTGGAAAAAAAAGATAAGGAATACAATTATTTTGCTGTTATTTATTATATGCAGCACAGGAGGAGAGTGTACCCCACACATACACATGGTAAAGACTGAAAAAAATTATATGGATTAAATAACTTGCAGTACCACTGGACTGTTACTGGATTTATACTGCTGTCAGCTGTACCACTGGACTTAATGGCAGTACCACTGGACTAAACAGCAGTACCACAGCACTCAATGGCATTACCACTGGACTGTCACTGGAATTACATGGCTGTCATTGTACCACTGGACTTAACGGCAGTAACACTGGAATTAATGTAAGTACTGGACTTAGCGGCAGTACCAGTGGACTTAACGGCAATACTAGACTTAAAGGCAGTACCACTGGACTTAATGGCAGTACCACTGGACTTAATGGCAGTACTGGACTTAACAGCAGTACCACTGGATTAAACAGCAGTACCAGAGGACTCAACGGCAGTACCACTGGACTCAACGGCAGTAACACTGGAGTTAATGGCAGCATTGACAGTACAGAACCTGCATTGGACTTATACAGCAGCACAGGACACCAGTACTAGGCAGCACAGAACACCAGCACCATCAGTAGACAGCACAGTACCACAGGACTAGATTGCACTGGACTGTGCTGGACACCGCCACTGCAACCAGGTCACCGCCTCATGCTAGCTTCCCAGAGAGACACAGAGACACAACCTCCCTCAACCCTCTCCAATCCCGGAGTGAAGATGGCTGTGCATTGTGGGGAATAATATGAATACGGATCTCGCAAGAATATGGGATGATGACGATTTGCCCCGTTCTGTGATCTGAGTCTGGCCTGAAATCCGAACAGCGCTTGGATCGCAGCTCAGATCGGGATGTTTGGAAGCATCTGGATATCTGCAATCTGGACGCACTCAACACTAATTACTAAAAAGCTACGAGTAAAAATTTGTAATGTGTGCAGCCATATATAGTGCTTACAATTCACAACACACTGCTGCTTGGCTGCTGCTGAGATCCCCCTGTTGTGTTACCTCCGTATGGGTCCAGCAGTGTAGGGTTCATTGTTTTGTGGGTATGGGAGGTAGCTGCTGTGGTTGGTCCCAAAAGTTCATGTGGTCTGGCTCCTAACAGTCCAACAGTATGGGTGCACCATGTTGGTCATGTGGTCAGGTTTCCACCAGACCTAGCCATTCATTTGACCAGCTGACTGCTTCAGCCAATCCTGACCTACCTACAGGTGTAAAAGCCTTAGACCTTCAAGCATATGGTTGCCAGTGCTTCAAGGCACACAGCTCATTGTGTGAGCCTTTTTTCCTGTGCACCTTACAGAATAGAAATGATGCCTTTGGTTCCTGACAGCTTCTCTGCTAAAGCCTCTCCAGTTTCAGGCCAGAATCCAGCAAATATCTATTAATCTTCCAGCCCAGAGTCCTGCCTGTATCTGCTCTGGCTCCAGCCCACAAGTATCTCCAGTTCCAGCTTGGGGTCTTGAATATATTTCCTTTGGTTCCAGTCTTATTCTAGGCAACATCAGTTCTATGCCAATTTTGAGCAACATTAATTCCAGCCTGAAACTGTTTCAACCCAACATAACAATCCAGATCCTGACAATCTCCTTCTGATTAGAGCAGTACTTGGAAACCCAATTTCTGATGGCAGTACTGTACATCTAATAACAAGTATGCATGTCAAGCGGCTGTAAATTGAAGTTCAGTAGGAAACTTTTAAGTAGTGTGTGGACTGTATATAGTTGGTGTAATTGTATAGAGTAACTTATGAAGGATATTTAAGTGGTTCTAGGATTTGATAAGCTTGTCTGAGGAGGTGAGCATTCATAAAATGCCTGAAGTTTGGATACTAGAACAGAGACACAAAAATCCTTAAATAATAAGCACTTAACCATGCTATTTGCATGAAACAAATTAGGGGAAAAAGGCAAAAGCCAGGAGCACAAACTCTCAATACTAGAAGTAAGCACACAAAGACCAGCCAGAGAAGCTACATCTGTGGGGATAGCCACTGGACAAATAGTAAAGGAAAGGCAGGGTGCCCACACATTAGAATTATAATAAATTAGCCTTGAAATCTTTTGTCAGTCCTGGACAAAAGATTTCAGGCAAGCACACATCTTTACCAAAGATCCCATGTGCGTTCCTATGGATCTTTTGCTAAATCTTCTGATCTTTCAAGCAGCATGTAACATCAGAAGATTTAGCAAAAGATCCGTGTGAGTGAGCGTCTGACCAATATCGGATGATTTTCATAAAAAAAAATCATTCTAGAAACATAGAAACATAGAATTTGACGGTAGATAAGAACCACTTGGCCCATCTAGTCTGCCCCTTTTTAAACATGTTATCTTAAACCATATTTGATCCATATTTTTTTGTGAGGATATCAATATGCCTATCCAAAGCATGTTTAAGTTGTACTACTGTAAATTCGCCTCTACCACCTCTGATGGACGGCTATTTCATGCATCTAAAAAAGGGGGTGGATTTTGTCAGTCGCACAAGGCTGGGATGATTCGTTGAGGACCCCTGTACCTTATGTTGGAGAAGGGTAAGTATCACTTAGGATAGGGGTGTGCTACCTTGGGACATGAGTTTGGACAATATAAGCAAAGAGAGAAAAGAATGTCCTTAGCAGGTGCGCCAAAGAGATTTTAAAATATAACCTTTATTAATATATCAGTAAAATGCTGCAAGATAATTTTAAAAAACAATAATGACATACAAAGGTGGGGATCACACATTTAAAACTATGGTGGCAGGCAGAAGTTGCTGATGATATTTGTAAAGTGTTTTATGTTTGTGATGTGTTTTTACACAGTGCTTCGGCTACCCACTTCTGTACAGTAAATGTGGGTCTGCAGACCCCACACGTTGCTGTTTAACAGAATCAGATACGGGGTGCCGAATAAAGATTGGGTCTTCTGACCTCTGATAACTCTTCAATAACTCTTTAATAAAATAAAAAGATAACTCTTTAATAAAATCTCTTTGGTGCACCTGCTAAGGACATTCTTTTCTCTCTACTACTCTTTCTGTGAAGTAATTCTTCCTCAAATTTCCCCTGAATCTTCCTCCCTCTTGTTTCAGTGCATGTCCTCGTGTTCTGTTGCTCCTCTTCCTGTGAAGAATCTCTCCCACTTGTACCTTGTTAAAACCCTTGATATATTTGAAAGTTTCTATCATGTCCCTCCTTTCCCTTCTCTGCTCTAAACTATACATATTAAGATATTTTAGTCTTTTCTGGTACGTTTTGTTATGTAGGCCATGTGCCATTTTAGTTGCCCTTCTTTGTATTTATGTATGTATTTATATCCTTCTGGAGATATGGCCTCCAGAACTGAACACAGTACTCTAGATGAGGTCGTACCAATGACCTATTCAGTGGCATTATTACTTCTTTCTTTCTACTGCTGATCCCTCTCCGTATGCAACCAAGCATCTGACTTGCCTTCTTCATTGCTTTGTTACATTGCCTACCTGCCTTTAAGTCCCCTGAAATAGTGACACCTAGATCCCTCTCTTCCTCAGTAGTTTCCATTATAGTTCCGTTTATACTATATTTAGTCTTTGGATTTTTGAGACCCAAGTGCATGATTTATAATTTATTGGCATTAAACTGTAGTTGCCATGCTCTTGACCATTCCACTAATCTACCTAGATCATCAATCTTTTGTTTTACCCCTCCTTGTGTGTCTAACCTGTTGCATACCTTTGTGTCATCTGCAAAAATGCACATTTTACCCTCACTTCCATTTGAAATATCACCAAAATGGTCGAAGTACAGATCCCTGCGATACTCCACTTGTAACCTTTCCCTCCTTTGACTGTACTCTGTTTACTACAACTCTCTGTTTTCTGTCCTGCAATCACAACCTTATCCATTCAACTATCTTAGAATCCAATCCCAAGCTTTCAAGTTTATTTAACAGTCTGTGATGTGGGACAGTGTCAAAAGCCTTACTAAAGTCTAGATAAGCTACATCTACAGCCCCACCTTGATCTATTACTTTAGTAACCCAGTCCAAAAAGGATTTGTTTGACATGATCTTCCCCCAGTAAACCCATTCTGTTTCAGATCCTGTAAATTGCTGGTTTTGAGATATTCTACAACTCGTTGTTTTAAGAGTGTTTCCATCATTTTCCCTACTACTGATGTAAGGCTTACTGGTCGATAGTTGCTTATCTCTTCCTTGCTTCCACTTTTGTGCAGTGGGACTACATTCACTGTTTTCCAGTCCTCTGGGATTACTCCAGTAGCTAGTGACTGGTTGAATAATTATTGGTTTTACCAGCCTCCCTTTAAGCTATTTTAGCATCCTTGGATGTATCCCATTGATTTATCCACTTTCAGTTTTTAGAGTTCTCTGAGGACTTTCTCCTATGTAAATGTACTTGTTTCTCCCTCAGTTTTCTGATTATACTTGCAACTTAAATGTTGCAAGTATTTAAGTTGCAGCAGTGAATACTGAGCAGAAATAGTTATTAATATGATCCACTATTACATTGTCCCCCTCTAGAAGACTTCCAATCTCTGTCTTTAGTCTTATTATTCCACTTTTTGTTTTTCTCCTTTCACTTGTATACCTAAAAAATGTTTTACCCCCTTTACACACTGACTGGGCCATTTTCTCCTCAGTCTGTGCTTTGCGCATCTGATTACTTTTTATCCTGTTACTGTCTAACGAGATACACCACTTTGTCCTCTTTATTCAGCATCTGCTTACATTTCTTAAACACCAAATTGCTACTTGCTACTTCTTTCGAAAACCACAATGGCTTCCTTTTCCTTGTGTTTTTCCTAACTCTTTTGCCACAAAGTTCTGTTGCTTTTAGTATTGCACTTTTTAATTTTTCCCACTTCTCCTGCACTCCTTCCAAGTTCCTCCACTCTGCCAAAGAATCCCTTACAGAGTTTCCCATCTCTACAAAATCAGCCTTCCTAAAATCTAACACCTTTGTTTTTGAGTGCAATGAATTGGTCTCTGTCTTTATTTTGAACCATACTACTTGATGGTCACTGGATCCCAGGTTTCTAGGGTGTGGGCACCTTTAGATTTCCGGTACAGAAGCTACATCACAGCATAACTACTGTCCAAAATCCGCACATACTCACATTTATCCAAATTATGTAAGGATTTATATATAGCACTTTGTTTTATTGTTCACATTAACCTTTTATCCCACACAAAGCTTCATAACAGAACAATTATTCAGTCAAAGGATAATAAAAAAATTTAATTCACCTAGGGTTGATTCTTGTGTTATTAACAATGATCGAAATATCAGGTATGTAACTATTATTGGCTGGTGGCATTATTAATAATTCTCTTTAGGAAAGATTCAGTTTGAGGTAATAAGAAGACATGAGATGAAGAAAGACATTCAGTAATGCGGAGCAATACAGATGGTGACAAATCTGAGGAGGATAGGTAGATTTGAGTATCATCTGCATAAAGACAATACTAAAATCCAAAAAAGCTGCAAAAGATGTGGAATAGATTGAGAAAAGCAGATAACTTAAAGCCCTGTCGACTGATAAAGTTAGCATAGAAGAGGCGGGTTTGGAGGGGTTGCAGTTAAGATCCCGGCGGTCGGGATCCCGGCGTTCAGAATCCCGACGCCGGAATCCCGACCGCCGAAATGCCGACACTTTCTCCCTCCTGGGGTGTCCACGACACCCCTGGAGGGAGAATAAAATAGTGTGCCGAGCGTAGCGAGGCACCGGGCCCGCTGCGTGGCGAGCGCAGCGAGCCCGCAAGGGGGGGCGATCCACGTCCCCCCCTTGTCGGCATTTCGGCTGTCGGGATTCCGGCGTCGGGATTCTGAACGCCGGGATCCCGACCGCCGGGATTCAATACTGAATCCGTTTGGAGAAACCAACACTGAAAGAGCAATTAGATAAGTAGGATAAGAATCGGGATAGGGTTGTGTCATGAAAACTATGGAATTGTAGTGGTCAATACTGTCAAATGCAGCAGCGAGATATACCTGTAGCAGAAAAAGAAGTGAATTATTACCTTTATATTTAGCTGTGATCAGATCATTCACTACATTGATCAGTGCTGTCTCTGTGGATTGCTGGGAACAAAAGCCTGACTGCAAGCAAGTCTTAATTTTTTTCAGAAATCAAGTACATACAGTACAGTAGATGGAACATCTCCAATAGAGGCAATATATTATTTCTAGTTATGGAAACTAAGCTCATCCATCAGTTTCGCTTAGTAGAAAGGAGATGTGCACATGTACCAGTCCTATGACAGATACAGTTATAATTTTTTTATTTACATACTGTAGCCAGGATACTCCCATAACACATCCATGAAATGGGATTTTTTACATTCACTCTAGGTAACTTGGTAGTCACCATCCAAGAATGACCACTTTTTTGCCACTCCATTTTTGTTACCATCTAAGTGGTAGGTAAAAGCTCCTTTGTACGTGCTCTCGTGGTATTGTACGCACCATTGGAGCGTTTTGAATTTTCGCACATGTGCAGTAGCGAATAATCACTCAACTATGTAAGCATTGGCATTGCGTGTGATTTTAACTCAGGTGCTATATCTTTATCTCTAACCCCATTTCATCCATTCAGATCTTGACAAATGTGCATTTTCCCATATGTAGTCTTATGCTTTATTCTTTTTTTCTTGTAATGACATTCTGAAAGTCTACCTACGGGATTCATCTTTGCAGGGGATGGCGATGGCGTCGCCATCGCCATCCCCTGCCCCGCCGCCATCTGTATGCCGGAAGGGGACGCGCATCCCCTTCCGACGGTGCTGCCCTCGGTCGCCTGGTGCCCACACCGGGCGACCGCACCCCCCCGTAGCTTCCTCGGGCTCCCCCCCTGCCCCTCTAGCGGGAGGCGGACAGTAATGGGTCCGCCTCGCCGCCCCGTCGCCCGGATACTGTGACGCGCGTGCGTGGGGGACGCACGCGCGTCACAGTCAGATAGCGGCGCCATGCTGCTGGCGGATCGCCAGCAAAGACAAGGAATGATTCATCGTACATGTCTTTCAAATAAAAGATAGATAATAAAAAGGTTAAGAAAACAAACTTTGAATACTGTTACAACCCAACATTCAAGTATACATCAGAGGAACATAAGAACCATTGAGAATTCAGTTGCTAGGCTACCTTATTGTTAAAGCCCAGGGACATTACCAGTATAAAAAGAATGAAACAATTACTGAAAATAAAGCTGTTTTATAATAGTTACTTATTGCAGTGAGCCTCAGAACAAAACAATGTTAGAAAAGTTCAGAAAAGTATTTGTAGTCAATAGATCACATTGAAATATACATGATTTTAATACATAAACATAAAAAAAAATGAAATAGAGCAATGACAATGACTAGTTAAACTGATAGATTATTGTTCAAACATTTATTTGGAATATTTTGGTAGATAATATTATTTGATGACCTGCACACTGAGGGTTGATGGTTGTTTGCAGCTACTGCTGGCTATCAAGGATGCCCTCCTTGTGTAAATAATAAGAATTCGGTGGGCACCTACTGGTGCTAGAGCTGCACAATTACTACTGATTGCTGGATATAGCTTTATATGTATTTATCGGTGAATCGGCACAGCACAAAAGTGTGTCCGCTGGTGATAAAAATGGACCCTATTGGAAGTGCAGTCAATGGTGGCCACTCTTGGCTTGGTGTATGGTAGCCTGCTGGTACATTATGTGAGTGGGAAGAGGGGAAGAAAGACTGCGGTGTATGCGGTGTACGTAGGGCTGCTGCAGGAACCCTAGAGTGTACTACAGAATGACACTCTAACCGGTACAATTTTTTAACGAAGGAGAGGGTTGTATCTGTGCATGCCTGAACCTGAATTTAACTATATGCTCTAAGCAGAATAAATTATTCTGACGCAATAATACTTAAAAAAGAAATGTGTTTATTTCATACTGAATGAATAATAAAATGAGATGCAAGAAAAATAAATACTAAGGCTAATTCCGGTATACACGGACAAGACAGACGGACATAAAACATATAAGAAAAAATAGATAAAAATTGCTAAAAAAATATTCCTGGGTTATATACTGTACAAATGGGCTAAAATTGAGGTATAAAGTCACATAGGCCCTTATTCTGATCGGTGCGGCCCGATCAGAATATGCGGCCAGGACCGTGCAGGCGAATCCCCGCCTTCCATACGGATCGCCACCTCCGTCCGTACGCGGATATGTGGCGGTCCGCATGAAAGTGGACGGGGATACGCCTCCTCCATCTTGGGAGCAGCCCCTGCATTCGATGGTCGCCGAACATCGAATGCAGGGCCGCACGCTCCACCAGGTCCCGCCACCCAAGACCACACGGACACTTGTCCGTGTGAAATCATGTATGGGGGCGGGCAGCTGACATCCGGCGATGTCAGATGCCCGCCCCCTACACACACGTCACAGCTTCATTACCATGCATACGCCCCGCGTTTGCATGGGAACGCCCATGAAACGCGGGGCGTATGCATAGGGTAATGAGGCTAAGTAGCCCCTCACGCCCCTCTACGCCCCCTGTGCGGCGTGTAAAGAATACGTGCGGCGAAATCGCCTGCACATGCGCAGAGTGACCTCTGCACATGCGCAGACGATAACCATCGGCGGGACGACCGCATGCGGAGAAATCCGCACCGATCAGAATAAGGCCCTTAGTGTGGTATGATTCCACCATAGACACATAGCTCAAGTTGTAAGAAAATAGGTGAGCAATAAAGCACCAAAACAGGGGGAATCACTGTGAACAAGAGGGTGCCGTGTTTTGAATGGTACCTTCCAAATATCGATTTGGTCTGCCAGCATGGGGGCGGTAGTTACGCCCGATATCCTCAAATACGACAGAGGAACAGCTCATTGCCACCTTTATTAAGAAGATATACATATCGTGTAATCAATGCCGATTTTTCCTGATAGTATATCTTTACAGACGATCAGCAAGATCGCTGGTTCTTTCATATCGCCATTCAACCCCGTACTGAATTATTAATTCAGTATGAAATAAACACATTTATTTCTTACGTATTATTGTGTCAGAATAATTTATTCTGCTTAGAGCATATAGTTTCGTTTTTTAGCGGTTCAGGCATGCGCAGATACAACCCTTCGTTAAACAATGGTATGTGAGTGGGTTTGGGATGGAAGTTCGGGCTCGGGAGTAGTGATGTTGTTAGAGCTTGTAGTGAGATAAGTGGTACCTAACAAGAAGGTGCTTAGCAGGTGAGTGCCAGGTGGTTGCTGGTGCAGGTGTAACCCCTGGTGTCAGCTCTGTACTGCTACTTACTGGTTGTCTGGGATGTGAGTTCTGGTTGCCAGTATCTATGAAAGCCCATGGCTGGAGCTGGGAGGTCTTCAATGGATTCTTACCTTCTCCTGCTAAGCTGCTAATATTTATTAACTAAGGGACTCAATTTATTAACTAAGGGACTCAATGAAGAGAACAATTTCTCGGTCTATCTGTAAAAGGAATCGCTTTAAATCATCATTTGCCGATTGTTCCCTTATCATTGTCCCTCTTTTTACCCTGAAGTTCTTTTCTTGGAGTCCGACCTACCACACTCAGATACCATGACCAAGCCTCCTCAAGTGGAATCTGTGTCTCCCCGATCACTATATTTATTCACTCCCATTAAAAAGTATGGTTACATATTCCCAACCTCATTAATGATCACACATTATAGTATACAGGCGACAATTTTTCATGCTCCTTCCCCCATTTTCACAGCACACCAATGATGGTGTGGTGTAGTCCCACAAGAAGATGGGACACACTTTACCTCCTAATCCATCACTTCAGGTATACCCCTCACCTACACAATTCACCAGGGAATTATTCCCCTGGCGTCATTTAACACTTACAAGACACTCCTGTTCCAGGAAGATATCACTAGTGGTTTTTGTTTCTGTTTTTTCACTCTCACCTGATTTTTAAGTTTGTTTTCACTTTCCCTGGCATGGGACTATAGCTATCAATGTCCTTACACATTTTCACATGACCGCACATCTCCAATTATATCAGATGAACATTTACATACTCAGAGGTGTATGCTCATCACGTAAGATTATTGAGGCTGGCGCAGATGGCATCAGATCCGTACGGCACCTTGATACCCAGTATGGAAACATTTGCGGTTTCCTTAGAATGACACTACCATAGGTATACAGGACATATGCTGCCACAACACCAGTTACGCTGGTTAGGTGGACCCCCCCCCCCCCCTCTTTTTCTCCTCCCTTTTTTCTCTTTCCCCTTTCTCTCCCCCCCCCCCCCCCTCCTTTGGCCTCCGAACTATGGGGACGTCACCAGTATGTCACCAACCCAGATTACGCCTCAGCAGGCGCGAATATGTGACATCAATGTACATTTAACCACAAGCAGAACTCAGTCCTTGAACATTTACTTACTAAGGTCCCAAACTCTGACGGATCATATAGAACAGAGATCAACATACATGTGATATATGTAAGGAACCTCCAAGCCAATTGACTTGTAGAACAACTTACCCCTGTGTTCTCAAGGGTTAGCAAGTATATATATATATATATCTTTTTCTTTTTCTCGTTATACTTGTCCTTTTACCCGTCTTTCTCCCTTTCGCCCATCAACCTGTCTAGTAGAGGGTGAACATATTTCCAGAGTGGAATCTAGATATGAGAATGATAGGAGATTAACCGCAATAGTTAACACTCAACTAAATCATCTCTTTAATAAATATTTTCTCACTTCTCTATCATTATTATTGTGTGACATATATGTTGAAAAAGTCGGGCACATGCCCAAGCATATCCCTATGTGTATGGTATTCTCCCAATGCACGTTATGTTCACCATAAGATTCAGGTCTGAAACCATGCTATGTATAAAGATCGCATGGAGGCTACACACCTGCAGATATGTGGTGTTTCCAGCACAGAATGAATGAATATCCTGAGTGGAATTTAGATGCGAAAATGATGTCCCTGTGGGGAGATTAACCGCAACAGTTAACACCTAACAAAATCTTAGTGCTTTGGTCATCTTCATCTTTCTAATAAACATTTTTTCACCTGTTTATTATTACCATTGTGTGACACATATGTTGAAAAAGTCAGGCACATGCCTGTATATATCCTTATGTGCACGGTATTCCACCAATGCATGTTATGTTCACCATAAAAATCAGGTTTAAAATTATTTTATGTACAAAAATTGCATGGAGGCTACACACCTGCAGATATGTGGTGTGTATGCCGTGCAGGAGAAGATTCAATCCAGCATTAAAATGTGGATTACCATACACACACCCACGGGATGAATGACCAATGAATGGGCGTATTGCACACACCCACCTGCAACACCTCATGTGAATCAATCATTAAGGCAGCAGGTATATAATGGGCTTCCTGGACCTGCCAGGTTGGTCCTGATGAAGCTCTGTTTGCAAAGTGTACACTGACCTAACCCTCAGTGTGTTATTCCCTCTTCCCCTCCCCACTTATACTGCATTTTGATCGCTGTGTATGAGCTCCCTCCTTACCTTCTAGAGCGGGCAATAACTCGGACGGCGCTGTAATTGACACGCCACCGCATGCCTTAGCTCTTGAAGGGTTAACCACCAGTGTATCATCTCTATACCCCCAGCTAACACGCGGTGCCAGAGGAGTGGCAGTCCTCATTGGCTACCGCAGGCTGGGGAGATCTGCAGTCCCAATTGTATGGTGATTGCTCAGACACTGGTGTGCTTTTTGGAGGGGCCTCTGTAACTCCCTAATTAATACCACACTATCTGGGATTATCTGTTATATTGGTTACACAGTTTCCAAGCCATAGTGCTTCAGGTAATAGGCATTTTACAGATTTCTGGACACAACTCCAATCTGACAGGGCACATATTGTAAAGCATGTTGTACTCCCACAATACTAGTACTCACTGCCTGTCAGCACGGTTCTAATTAAAAAAGAAACACAGTTTGCAAACTCTTAAAGGGGACCACAGGGGAATTGGGCCACACTGAGTGAGGATAAATCAACTTATCCTTTTTAATACACTGTTTTATGTTTCACTGTTTGTCTATATTTCGCCTCTTTGTCTTTTAATATAAGTTAATAAAAGCTAAATTTTATGCTATTTTTCTCATGAGGTGCACCACACAGAAAGACATTTCCTTTTCTCCTTTTTGCTTAATATTTATTAACACTTTAGTATTTGTACTGTTGTGTTACTCTGGGCTTTCTGGCTTGTGCTGATTTTTGGGGTGCCGCACCCCGCACCTAGGTATGTGAGGCAGAAGGGAGCTTGCATTAGGAGGAGATGCTTGTTCTGATATGCCAGTATGTGGAGCTTTATGGGGTTTCTCCAGGTAAGTAGCTCTTAGTGTGGATATTTTGAGTTAGTAGCCATTACCATGTGGCTCTTTGTTAGTTAATCATAAACCCAGAATGGGGTAACATGGGTGTGGGCTGCTGAGGTGGCACATTATTGCATTGTATGTAACTCTTACTGTATCTTTTAACTAATACATTCTAAATATTTTAATTACATTCATTGTTTTTTATCACTTTCTGTATATAGCTTTGGCTTTTTAACACTAGTATTTACACTTTAGTCTCTTCACTGGTGTGATGCTAAATTGTATTTATATTTAATTATTTATTCAATTATTACTAAAACATCACAATTATGATACATGTTTTCTGATATAGAGAAAAAAGTACTGTTTCAATTACAATTACATACATTCACTATATATTGTGTAGGTGCACTTTTTTGGTCCATTAAAAACATAGAATCTCCTTATTCTGATTAATTGATCAGATACTGTATGTACCAATTCACTATACTCCAGACACTTTTTAATCACAATTTAATTTAATTAATAAACATATGGAAAAATGGATTTAAAGACATATATATTTGAATTGGTGATATTAAAAATTAAAGTTAGCAAATGGAAAATATAGATATAATGCTAAAAATAGGAATAATGATTAAAAAAAATGTTCGCAAATATTTTTATTGAAGGACTGAGGATCACAAGAATACCAATTTTGATATATAAATAAACAAGTGTGATAGTTATTCAATTAGCAAGTTAATAAATCATGAATGTTAGTGCATCATAATGTTACACAGATAAATAGGTTTGGATGGACATTGCTGGAGAATCATACCGCTATGAACAAGGCATTGGAAGATCAATCGGGGCATCTCCCAAAAGAATTCGGGTCTCGTACCATTGAGTGGAGCAGAAGCATTTGTAGATGTGTGTTTTAAGATCCGAGGACATTCAATCAATAAAACCTTCCCATATTTGAAAGAATTCTGAAGGAAGGGAGGGAGGTCTCCACCCACTCCATGTGAAAAACATGAAAAAGTTTTGCTCTAAACAGTTGGATAGTTGCGGGCTCCTCATGAATCCATTAATGCAAGATACATTTGTGGGCCACCGCTGATATAATGAGCATCACCTTTTTGCTATCTGGCAAGATTGGAACATTGGGAGGAAAGACACCCAAAAGGGCCCATTCGGTCATCAAAAGGAAGTTACTCAATATAAAATATGTGTATATATATATATATATATATATATATATATATATATTTAAATTAATATCTATAGGACGCATCCTGAGCAGGATATCATCCTGATCCATCAAGCTTTGTTAGTTTGATCACCTAACCAATAGACCAGAGCCTCCCATAGGGATAGCTTGAACATCCAGGTTAATATGGATAGAGCCTGTCTATGGGTTTTTTTATGCTATTGACATAGATATTGTTGCCATTTGTATGTTTATTCATATCACCCATACCTAATGATGCCATAGTGAACAAGTGATAGCAATGTTAATACAAAAAGCCCTGCATTCTCACCTTTAACCCAGGCATCCACTGGGGTGCTGTTTAGAGAGTACTGTAATGAGTCAGAACTCCCAATTACATACCTAGAAATCCCAAAAGAGGGAAAAGAAGCACTCAGCAGTCTTCTAATGAAAGTATAAATCCAGCGTTTAATCCAATCGATAGCCTGCTGACGTTTCGGTCCTTTGTCATGGCGATGGCAATACAAGAAACAGAATACAGCAAACCAACAATGGGGTAGGGGTACTGGTGCAAGGGGTGAGTAGCCTGCTGCCCCTGCTATATATAGGGAGTGTTATTCCAGGTCTAGGTCAAGTGATGCGGTCACATGACTAAACCAGGTGCACTCTGATGGGTGAAAATGGTCACATGGGGCTACCAGTAAACAGGGGGCAGCTGTGCACAGAAACTGACTGCCAGCTGTCAGTGTGCAGATAGCAGGGGACAGGCAGCCTAACAGGGAAATATATACTTTTAAATGTGCTCATAAGAAAATGATAATAACAACATTATTAAGTCCAAAATTAGCTCTCCTCAGTCAAACATAAGGAGGGGACAGGGGTAGGGTGTGGGTATATAGGGAGGTGGGTAACAGTAGGGTTATATGTATAAATGCCTACTTGAGAGCTAATAATTGAAATAATTTCATGATTTTCAAAATTTTTCTAATTTATGCTCTCATGTATGCATTTGTACATATAACCCTATTTATTTTATGCACGACTTTACTTCCTAAATGTAGCTCTATTGAGCAAATATATTTTTAAATAGCCACATACTGTATGTTGCCAATAATTGATGCCTCCTAAGGTTTGGATACCTAGGTGTTTAAAGATCGGTCCATGTGGGGACCCTACACACATCATTTGCTGTATAGCAGAGAAATTGATTAATCCATCACTGAAACATTGTCCAAACCATCTATCAATGGGCCCCTGGATTCCGTCTTGAGGTCAGTGCCCTCTCCCCGTGTCATCTCTGCTCAACCACACATTTGGTTGCAGCCTGTCAATCTCCGTCAGTGTTATACAGTGGGGATCAGACTAGCCGCAGCGGGCTGTCCAGTTTGATCTAAGGCCACTCACCACTCCTGGCCTCTGGACACAGCCTCAAGTAAGCGTTAACTCTCATCTGCTTCTGCACGCTTTCATCATCCAACCATGTGTCTGTGTCTGCTGTCCCACCCATCATCCTTGGAAAGAGCACAGTACACTCTTTACTACTTGATATATTAACAAAAACCCACATTGGGGTTCCACGTGGTTGCATTACCTTGTGGCATATGTTAACATTTATTTTAATATATGCATTTTTATGCTAAAAATAAAAAAAGCAATACTAATTTTTGCTGAAGCAGTGTCTGCTGTTGCCAAACCTACGTGTCAAGGTAGGTAAGTATGTATTTATATTATGTGAAATAAATTTTTACTTTATTATTATTATTATTAATTTATTATTGTGTGTAATTTATTGGGGTATTGCTTCTGTAGTGGGACTACAAGGGGACCATTATTGCCCCGCATGCTTAGACTTGTGGTTTCCCAAGTCCAAGCATGTGGGGGATGTTTGCTGGGGCTTGTATTTGTACCACACAACTAAATACCTTATTTTAACTTTATTTTTAACACTTAAGAAGGCATCAGCCCGGCAACCACTGCCCAGGAGCACCAGAGACAGCCCTGTTTAGTGCCCTGGAGGGTGGACCCTTTCATTGCATGGGTCTCCACTAACCCAAGGCTGACCAGCCAGGGTGTTCATGCTTTGTCCAAGGAAACTTATGTAAAAAGTTTCCACTGGCTGTAGCATGACACCTATGGCTGTTGGAGCCCGGTCCTTGTTAGAAAAATATGGGGGAACCTGACTCTTTTTGTCCCCTGTATTTTTGGAACCAGGACTGTCAAAGAGCCTGGTGCTGGGTTCAGAAATACAGGGGAATGGCAACCTTTTTCCTCAACCAGCACCAGCTCAAAGAACCCCGGGCTAGTAATGCTCGTGGAGTAACCCCATGCCGGGTTTTTTCATTAACTATCTATTTTTCTAAGTTTTACAAAGATAATCATCTGTCAGATCAGTGTGAGTCTTCAGGGTCGGATATATTTTGTTGCCGGGAACCTCGGCCGCCAAATACAAATGACATTGGCATCAGGAAATACAAATCCTGAGAACTCAGTAGCTTAGTAAATTAGCCAAGTTCTCAGACAGTATTTCCACCCAATCCCGTTCGTCCTGGGATCAGCCGGGATTGTCGATCTTAGTAAAGTTTGCCCTATGTGTTTTTGCACTGCACATTCTCATTAGCTCTATAACTAAGGATATACAAGAACAATAATGCAAAATCATATCCATTTTCATTGGATTTATACATACAACTAGATTTTCAGGAAGGAAATGTTATCACAACTGTGGGCTGTAGAGTTGGGAGTAAGTATACTGAAACACTTTTGAACCTACAGTAAAATAAGGTAAGGTGCAAGGGTAGACTGATGATGATGACTAGTATCAAACCAGACATGTACATAGAGCCAGTTGCACCACAATATGCATACTACTTTGCATGTGATCATCAAATGTACACATTTATTCTGTACACATGGTATTGGAGCAAACGTAAACATGGCTTTATAGTATTTGCACTTCAGCAAGTTAGGTCCTCCATATAGTTGTCATATTAGAAGGGATGGTGTTCTGTCATAATTTTTTTTATGGAGCCTCTTTTTAGTCTAAGGTATTCAATTGTCGATATTTCCAAAAGGTGGAAATATTAAAGAGTGCTGACCCATGCTAGAGAGAGCCGGGGGAGATCTGTCAGCCGCTGCAGGGTTCCCATCGCAGCAGAGACTAAACACACTGCCTGCGGGACCGCCTCTTTCTCTCTCTGGGTGACTGATCAGTGAGAGAGAGAGGCGGTCCCACAGGCAGTGTGTTCGGATGCTGCTGCTGTCAATGATGGGAGTCCTGCAGAGGCTGACAGATCCCCACCGGTTCCCTGCAGGGTGGTCCGCACTCTCCACTCTCCCCCCTCTCCCTCCAGCGGCTGTCAGTACTCTGCAGTAGCGACCACTGCTACAGTATCAGCGCTAATACAGAAGCCACTGCTGACAGGTTCCCTGACAAGATGCCCACCACCACCCCAGATCTGACTTTTTTTAAGTTGTTGAATCTGAAAGCCTTCAATGCTGTCAGACAACAGATTGAATACCCCCCGAAGACGACTTGAGAGATACAGTAAAAGCTAATTGCTAATGGGTTGCTGTCATTTAGCACAAAACAAACACCAGGATAGTGTTTGTACACTGAAATTGTTGCACACTTACCAATTTACTACATGAAGAAATATTGTTTACAGTGAGAACTAAAAGTTTTCTGACTGTAAAAGGTGCAGGGCATAGTTAAAAATTAATAGTGTTTTCATTTCTACATGTTACAATACATTTACTGATCTCAAGATAGAGAACATCTGAAACTGAGATACCAACTAAAATACTTGTTTCAGAATAAGCAGCTGTTTTGTGGATTGTAGAGGTGTCAGCTGTAATTTCGGTTTTCCAGCTAAGAATCCCATGTGCCCTAAGAGTGGCACTGTTAAGGGGACAAGATACATGCTAAAGGACTGGAAATTGCTTTTGTGGTTGATTTAACAAAGTCATGTTATCTTTTTGCTCAATTCTGAGCAAAATCAAAATAAACAAATTCAATCCTTGCAAAAGTGATGTTGTATTGCTATTTCTTTTTTTTTTTAAATCGACCTGCTTTCTGTCTGCATATGTGTGTACAATAGCCGCCAACTACAATTGAAAATGTGTTATCTTTTGGAATGGAAAGTGTTATAGGATGCATCATTTTAAAAGAGGATAAAAGAAAATCAACAATCCTTTATTAAAGGTCATGTAAGGAAATTTAGGGGATTATTCTGATTCACTTGGAAAGGCACAATCACTCTCTAATGGACAAATCCATATGCACTGCAGGTGAGGCAGATGTAACATGCGCAGAGAGAGTTCGATTTTGGTGGGAGTTGTACTTCAAACTGATATCTATATTGCAGTGACCCAAATCTAACTCTCACAGCCCAACCTGCAGTGCACATAGTTTTGTCCATTAGAGAGTGATTGTGCCTTTCCGAGTGAATCGGAATAACCCCCTTAGTTCTTGTCATATAATTAAATATGTTTTCAAAAGGGATTTCTCATAAACAGGTACAGAAAAATGTGATCAGCCCCAATAAACATTTGGGTCCAGAGATGCTGCTTTCAATCATTGGGTACCACAATCAGAAGAGGCCACTACGCCAAATGTTTCAATCTGCCATACGATTGGTTGTTGTCACATCCATTCATTTTTATTGTGGCTATTTATAATTGTCGTACATGTAATTTTATTGTCTTGTACCCAGTGCCATAACTAAACATTTTGGTGCCCTGTGACAGAAAGGGAATTGGAGCCCCCCCTTACTTAAATAGGGACAGTGAACAACCAAAAATGTAGGAGTTTGGCTTCATGGAGAAGAGGCGTGGTAGCATAATAATATCAATTCAAATTACACCACATGTAGTAGTGGTAGTAGTCACACCACAGCCTGCGCTCTCTTACATTGAAGCACTCCCTCACCTTGCAACTTGCTATCTATCACACCAATGCAATCACTCACCCTGTGGACTGGGCTCTATCACAGTGTCACAATCCCTCACCCTGAACTTTATCACACTGACATGCTCCCTCTCCCTGCAGCCTGGACTTTAGCCCCTACCCATGTCAAATGCCACGATTTACGGTGTGTAGGTAGGGGCAGATCTAAAGTGACATGCCAGTCATGGCACTGCACTAGAAGGTGGCAGGGTTCTATTTGTGGTAAGTCAGAGAGGGGGGTTTTAGGTACTCAGAAACCATCCATGTGTGCACCATCGATAAGCAGTAAAGGTTCCACCAGCACAGTTATAAGTATGTGTTATGGTTTTGCAGAGTAATACTGAAGTTATGGGTAAGTGTCCACTTATATACGGTTTTACTTTTTATATGGGTGAAACAAATGTGTCCATAGCAGTATTCAACCGTCATGTCTAAATTTGCCTAAATTTGATAATGTCGTCTTGCTAGCTGCTACGTGAATGTCCACCAGACAGAACATTTTTATCAATTTGACTAGTTTTTTTTTTGGTTTGTTTTTTTTCGTCATAAAGTTAAAACAAAGTAAACATTAAATGGGGAAATCACATCTAGACCATACCCTCCAACGAGTCTGGCAAAAGGATGGACTTGATAGACATATACTACCATTGAAAATCTTGGGGTCACCCAGACAATTTCATGTTTTACATGTAAAACTAACTTTTATTTATCAAATGAGTTGCAAAATGAATAGAACATATAGTCAAGACATTGACAAGGTTAGAAATAATGATTTTTATTTGAAATAATAATTTTGTCCTTCAAATCTTGCTTCATTCAAAGAAAGCTCCTTTTGGAGCAATTACAGCATTGCAGACCTTTGGCATTTTAGCTGTTAACCCCTTCAGTGGTCTTTTTTTTTAGGTAGTGCTTCCCACTGGGTGAGTTTTTAGACGGAACACTCCCTAAAAAAACCACTATTATCTCTCCCGGGTCCAAGCAGTGACACTGAGCACTACAGATGGAGCGTGTCTCTTCTTTGCTCGGCGCCCGCCAAATCCGCTGCTCTGGCAAACACCGGCGATAGAGACTGGGACGTACGTGCGTCTCACACGCACGCGCGTCCCACACGCACGTGCATCCCAGTCTCTCGGCGGTGACGTTGCGGGTCCCTGCCCGTCTCCGCTTCAGGGAGACGGGCAGGGTTAGGGGGGTTGGGGGGCAGCGAGGGGCACCAGGGGAGGCGGCGGGGACCCCGGGACAAGGTCCATTGCCACGGGGCATGAAAGCGTCTCATGTGTGCGTGCCCCTGGTAGAATCGCCAGCCCCTGCAAAGTTAGTATCTGTATATCAGCCACTTCCCGGCCCTGCCCCGGCAACCCAGCTGTGTGTGGCATGACATTACAAGGTTGGGTTGCACACAGCCGAGGGGGAGGAGGCAGGGCCAGGCAGCAGCTGAAGCTGAGTTCAGTGACCAATTTCCCGGGTTTGCCAGTATGGGCACTGAAGCATAGCCCAGAAAATTATCAGGAGTGCCAGGGAAGGGGTTAATTTGTTTAGGTAATCTGAAGAAATTTTACCCCACACTTCCAGAAGCACCTTCCACAAGTTGGATTGGCTTGATGGGCACTTCTTGCACACCATACGGTCAAGCTGCTCCCCTAGCAACTCGATGGGGTTGAGATCTGGTGACTGAGCTCGCCACTCCATCACAGACCATTACATTACCAGCTGTCTGCTTCTTCCCTAAATAGTTATTGCATACCTTGGAGGTGTGCATTTGGTCATTCTGCTGTTGGAGGAGGAAATTGGCTCCAATCAAGTGCTGTCCACAGGGTATGGCATGGCATTGCAAAATAGAGTGATAGCCTGCCTTATTCAAAATCTCACACTTTACCAGCACCAAAGAAGCCCCAGACCATCACATCACCTCCACCATGCTTGACAGCATCTTTTCACTTGGTCTGTGGCTCACAAATGTTGACACCTCAAATTTCAATTTGTCTGTCCATAGCACTTTTTTCCAATCTTCCTCTGACTAATTTCTGTATTCTTTTCTCCATATTAATCTTTTCCATTTATTGGCCAGTCTCAGCTTTTTCTTTGCCACACTGCCTAGAAGCATCTAGAGTAACGTCTTCACTGTAGACATTGACACTGGCATTTTTCAAGTACAATTTATTGAAGCTGCCTGTTGAGGACCTGTGAGTCATCTATTTCTCAAACTAGAGACTCTAATACACTTGTCTTCTTGCTCAGGTGTGCACTGGGGCCTCCCTCTATTTTTTACTCTGGTTGGAACCTGTTTGTGCTATTATATGCAGGGAGTAGTACACACCATTGTAGGAAATTTTCAGTTTCTTGGCAATTTCTCGCATGGTATAGCCTTAATTTCAAAGATCAAGAATAGACTGTCGAATTTCGCATGACAGTACAATCAAACCCACAAATGGGATGATCCAGATACTCAACTAGCTCAAATGAAGGCCAGTTTTATAGCTTCTCTAATGAGCAAACCCATTTTCAGCCGTGATAATATAATAACACAAGGGTTTTCAAGGGTTTTCTAATCATCCATAAGTCTTCTAACATGATTAGCAAACACAATGTATCTTTAGAACACTGGAATGACGGTTGCTGGAAATGGGCCTGTATACACCTATGTAGATATTCCTAAACAGAATTTTGCAGCTAGTATAGTCATTTACCACATTAACAATGTATAGAGTGTATTTCTGATTAGTTTAATGTTATCTTCATTGAAAAAAACAGTAATTTAATTTGAAAAATAAGGACATTTCTAAGTGACCCCAAACTTTTGAACAGTGGTGTATGTCTTCATTTAACCTCAAATTATTATGTTACTATGGGGTAGATGTATGAACCAGCGTGAAGTGCAGAAATGCACTTCACGCTGGTTAACTGGGGGGATTACAATTTTCCTAATGTATTACTAGCACACCAAACGTGCACTAGTGACAGCCTGCAAAGTTACGCTCGGCGAGGCTGTCCCCTGCAATCCCCCCAGTGTTTAGCAGCCAGGGCGATGTATTAACAGCCACCCAGGCGTTAATTCACCCCGGCCACTTCGCCAGCTCAGGGCTAGTGTTGTCCTGTCCCCCACTGCGGGGACAACGATAGGCCTGCTTCTGGCTCGGGCTGCTCAGGAGATCTTGCGGTTTTTGCGAGATCTCGCGCATGCCCATTAGAGCCGGAGGGGGGGGGGGGAGCGCACTGAGCATGCGCGGGATGCCGGGGGAGCCGATAAGGAAAGCCGTTAATGCTGGGCATAGCGGATCTCCTTATCGGCTTGCAGGGGGTTAATACATTAGCAAATAACGGGTGCCTGCTTCTCCTCGTTATGCAGGAGAAGCGGGACCCGTTATTTGAGAAGCGCTAAGGGGGGGTTAGTACATCTGCCCCTATGTTACTGTTGGCACATAACAAATTACACCAACTGGTAAATTCATGGGGGCACTATTCATTATCATAGCCCCCCTTCTCAATATTACAGAGATGTAGTCCATTGGAGCTATTGTCTCACACAGGTGACTGTTGATACACATCTCTGGTGTTTTGCTTTTGCGGTCCTGAACTTTGAGAAAACTGGGTTACCTAGGGAGTCAAGGCTTCATACAAAGGTGTTACACACTGATTAACCCTCCTAAACCATTCCTTAATAGGTGGGGGTTCTATGGAAAGAGGTCATTAGATCTACAGCAACTAGGTCGATAAGCATTGGGTTGACACCACTAGGTCGACAGGCAACAAGGTCGGCATGGATTTAGGTCGACATGGGTCAAGGTCGGCATGGGTCTAGGTCGACATGGGTGAAGGTCGACATGCCATTAGGTCGACACACACATTAGGTGGGCTAGGTCAACAGTCAAACGGTTGACATGGGTTTTTCACTGTCTTTTGAGCCGACATGTGCCGACAGGCGGTATTTCATGCCCTACCATCCACTAGGGCATGGTGGGAGAACAAAATAGTGTGCCTAGCGTATCGAGCAATGCCAGGAGATGCAGTGCACTTCAAACTGTGTCCATGTTGACTGTGTCGACATTCTGGTAAAAAAAAAACAGTGAAAAACCCCATGTTGACCTAGTGGTGTCGACCCAATGCTTGGCGACCTAGTTGTTGTAGGCCAAACAATCCACACCCGTTCTATGTGTCCAATATACAGGTCTGGTGAAATATATAAAGAAAAAAGGAATCCAGTGGTCTATTTACTAAGCCTTGGAGAGCCAATCAGCTACTGTCATTTTCAAATACCATCTGTGATTAGGCAGTTAGGAGCTGATTGGATGGTACTTTATCTCTCTCCACTTTATCTCCTTGCAAGGCTTATTAAATAGACCCCACAGTTGTTTAATATACCCAAATTACTGTTGAGAAAATGAGCCAATCTAAATCACAGATCCAGCAACAAACTTTATGTGACTAAGGAAAGGAGGGCTTGTTATTCCAAAAGGTGGTTTTCCAAAAGTGTATCACTAGCAAATAAGGAACAAAGGGGGTTATTCTGGTTGATTCGCAAGGCTGCAAATTCGCAGCCTTGCCAATCCACCAAACCCCACCTTGCGAATGGTTGGCTGGCGCCAGCCATTCGCAAGGGCGATTCACTTGTAGGGCCCGCAAATGGATGTTGTGCCTAATGGAATCAGCCCACATCATTCGAATGATGACGATGGTGCACTCATATAAAAGTGACACTCAAGTCACTTATATATGTGTGGACGCTCGGGGGAAGTGGACGGGCAGCTGACTTCTGTTGATGTCAGATGCCCACCCCGCACCCGCGTCATGGCCTCATTAGCATAAGAACTCCCAGCGTTCTCATGGGAACACCCATGAAATGGTGGGTGTTCCCATATGCTAATGGAGCCGCATGTCACCCCATGCCCCTCTCTGCCCCCCATCTTCTGTCCCTGGGTGCACGTACCCTATGTGTACACACACGTAGAACTGCGCATGCGCAGTACAAAAATATTGGTCCCCGTGCAAACGCAGCCCTACTGCCAATCAACCAGAATAACCCCCTAAAGCTCAATAGTTTATAAAAAACAACTAATTATCCTCTCAAATATTAAAAATTAATTATATTAAATTATTATTACATTAAAGATGAAATGTGAAACCTTAGCCGCTCACTTATATGTTTTATACTATACTTTGCAAGTCAGTGGAATCCAATTTCTTGTTACATTTTCAAACCATTAATAAAACTCACAAAACCAGTTTTGCTATAACTGACTTTGCTATAAATAATGAAAAATATTTTATGCTTCCATTCTCAGCACGAAATTCACAAAAATTCATGGAAGTGTTTGCCAAGTTTGTATCAGAGAATTAAAGCAAACTGCTCTGCCATCTGCTGCTTCTGATAAGAGACTCATCTGCCTGTTGAGCAGGTAGTTGAGGGATGACAGAGACACGTAGGAAAGATAATGAATTGCTGGAAACAGACAGAATTCTGCAGATGTTCTTGGAAAAGGTTAATAATCTAGAGGGTCAAACCAATGATACAACGTGTTTTAACATATTTTCAATGTGTTTTCATTTTTGTGCTTTTTTGCAGTGTCTCTACAATGTAACTTGCAAGCAAACTCAACAAGCTGGCATGAATGTCTAATTAGTCTGCCTGTTATGATTGTCTTTGTTTTGATTTAAATAGTCTTATTTTTTTGTTTTACTTTTGAGTGCAGAGACTGAAAGCCACATGGTCCTAGTTCTATGATAACAGCAACCAGTATTAAAAATAATAGAACTGGAGGACTCCATTGGAAAGGGCCCAAATCAGACTCGGTTGTAAAAGGTCAGAATCCGACCCCCTTCCCCCATGTTTGGATTCTGCACATGTGTGAATATACGCATACGCAAATCCCGGGAACTCACAACCCTGGGAACGAAAAGCTCCGGCGGGTTTCACACCTGCCGAGCCGTACGCTCTGAGAAAGGAGGGATGGGGGTGGACAGTGGGTGGCACCAGGTGAATGCCCAGAGTTTTATGGGCATCCCCATAAAATCGCTTGGCGTTCCCCTGCACATGCAGGCGTTGCATTACCTGTTCGGGGCGGATGGCTGATGCTGTTTTCGGCAATCTGCGGCCATCTAAATAAGAATGGACTTATTTTTCAGAGGGAAGGCTGATGGTCAGTGACCATCGAATTATTTCTCCTCTGTTCAGGCTCATGCGAGGGGATGTGTTCGCATACACATCCGCTAGCATGTAAATGTGGGATTTGGGTGCTGGGGTGGGGGCGGCGTTCAGCTGGGCTACGAACATACGCAGCTTATAAATAGGTCTGAATCATTCCCAAATTTGGAACTGTGGGCAAATGAATTTTAGAGGTTTATTTATAAAAGTTTTATTGGTTCTTGTTTAGTTTCACGGCGGCAGCATGGCCGCCAGCTACTTCCGGGTTCGGAACACACAACAAAAAACATCGTGCAAATGCGCGGTGGACCGAATCAATTTAAAATCACCTCCATAGTGACATAATATAATCACAGACCTACTGTAGATGGTGAAATGCAATACTTTTTATTAAGCTTATTTTGGTCTATAAAATGACTCAGAGTATAATGCAAATATACTCAGTGCATGTATTTAAGTATTTAAACATTTAAAATGGTCTGTACATTTTGCTGACATTTATCATGTTAAAAAAGGAAAGTCATTCAAAGCATTTGTACCACAAAACTTGAGCTCATCCAAGACCCTGAATAATGAATAATTGAAGAAAGGAATAAGGCAGTGGTTCGAAACCATTTTTGATGAAAGGCGCTCTGTAGTATCAGAATTGTATCCATGGCACCCTTAGGCTAAAACAAAGTTTCTTATTGAGAAATTAAGAAACAAATATGAATTAAATAAATTGTGTTTATACCGTATGTCATCTTTAGGTTTAATTATGTGATTAATGACAGAATTAGCTTCAGTTTGTCCACTTATGTTACGATTGGCAGCCACTAGCACTGGTTTTGCATATTACATTTGCCATAATTAATTTGCATTGGTCCTGGACCACAAACCTGAGGCACCCCCGGGTCCCAAGGCACACAGTTTGGGAACCACTGGAATAAGGAATGGTATGTCAAGTAAATAAAATAGGATTATTATTAAACATATGAGAAAAAAACTGAGATGCTGGGAGAGGAGCTGTTCTTAATTCCAAACACAAGCCAGAAAAATCTGCATAAAAATAACCACAGCGCTACATTATGGTAAAGAAATAAATCAGTGGTTTTCCAAAAAAACAACAATTTGCACATACACAAGTGAATATAAAATACTGAATGGAATAACCATACACCTTAAGGGTTGAGTATCCCTTTTTAACGTCTGAAAATTTGATTTGTTGATTTGAACGTAGACTTGTCCTTTGTTAATCTTTTGCCTTTTTTCATTGCATGTGTGCTTGTTGTAAAGCATCACTAATGACTCAGGGATAGATTTGGAGGTGGTGGGTTTGACTACACAATTGAAAGCAACACCAATATTAAGTGCAGTATATTTCCCTTTCAATCTAATATTAGTGCCACTAAAAATTTTGATGTAAATCCTGGAATTAGTAAATCTAAATCTAAGAGGTATATTTATTATCTGTTGGATTGTCAAAGCTGCAGCCATTAGCAATTTTGACTGTTAGTTTTAAATAGTAATATCAAGTAATGCTAGGTCATTATTAATTGACATTACATTCATTGATATTACATTGGTATTAAAAAAAAAAAAAAAACTATCAAAGCTGCCAATGATAGCAGCTTCGATAAACCAACAGATAGTAATGAGAGATCTAAATCTCCATGCTACAGGACCGTTGTGAAGTGCAACTATAGCATTTTCCATTCATCACTATTGTTCTGACCTTGTTGGTGTTGGGGGCCATTTCTACAGTCACATGACCAAAAAGGTCGGTTTCGGCTGAACAATATATTGTATGTAAGACATGTTAAGCTTCTAAGAGTGATACATTGAATTTAAACTGATTCCTTGCTGATGCCTTTGATTTTGCAGAATCTTTATCCATTGAATGCCTTTATGCTGTACATTTTTGAGTCCCAGGAGGTGAAATACAGCTACATTTACTGCTCTGCCTGTTCTGTTACTTTAGATGATGTAGAAATGTCTTGCTTTTTCATCTGTTCTATTTAGGTTCCCTTTTATGTTCATAACTTGTATTTTTATGAAGTAGTATAGATATTTTTCTAAAGTACAGGAGTATATTGCTCAATGAACCTGCAAAAAAGAAGGTATTATGGTAAATTAGGTATGCTATATAAAGCATAATACTGTGTAAAGAAACATGCAGACTTTCTCCAAAAGCTTACTATATATTATCCTGAGTATAACCGGTTTTGCTGTGCGTGGAATATTTAAGCCAGTGACAATGGTCATTAACCTAAGCAGCCGCAGTTGAAGATACTATCCGGCTCCGCTATATGACAGGAGTTTTTGGTGGTCTCATATATATGCCATATGTAAATAAAGTATACAGGCACAGAACACAAAATGTAGAGTAAAGGAAAACAGTACAAAATTAGAACTGCCATTAAAAAAAAACACAACAGTAGGGGGAGATGTATCAATGGTTGGAGAGTGATAAAGTGGAGAGAGATAAAGTATAAACCAATGAGCTCCTAACTCTTTCTTGAAAAAACACAGCAGTTGGGAGCTGAATGGCTCGTATTTTGGGACCTATTCAGGATAACTCAGTGTCATCCAAATTCGGCAACAGCCCCGATGTTCGTGTTTGCGGAAACCGCGGCACTGAACGGCCTTGGTTAGTTGCACACTCGACCAGCCTGTTGATTGTGGGGAGGGAGGGCCTGGGGAAGAAAGGTGCTATAGCAGGGAACGCCCAGCATTTTATGGGTGCCCCCGTGAAAACACTGGGCATTCCCTAGGGAATGCAGGTGGGCTCATGCCAGCCGGGGGCGGGTGGCTGACGTCGCATGACCCAGCGCCCACCCGTTCTTCGGCAGACACCATCGGAAATAAAATTCAGTTCAGACTGACTTATTTCCGAAGGGCAGAGAAATCATTTGGTCGGCGACCATCAAATGATTCCTCTACCCTACAGCTAGAATGCGAGGGGATGTGTTCTAGTACACATTTCCTCACATGGTACCGACGGGAATGGCATTAAGGTTTGCTAAGCAGCAATTGACTGTTGCATGGCGAGCCTTACAGAATTGGGCCCTTTATCTCTATCCACTTTAACACTCTCTAAGGATTAATACATCTCCCCCAGTGACCTTGTAGGTGCAATATAGCTACTCTCACTAGTAGTCATCTGTAACATCGCCTCTAGCATTCTTAGTTGACTGCGAGTGGATTGACACAAAGAGGTAGGACACAAAGTCAATGTGGTACTTATGTATTATCTGGGCTCCCATGTTAAATGCTCCCCATTTTTTCATACCCCTACTATCCAACTACGCATGGAGTTGATTTTATATAGTGTGGCGAGCGCAGCGAGCCACCGTGCCCGAAGCGCGGCGAGCGCAGCGGTCTCATAAGAAAAACGGGAGCCCAGATATTACATAAGTACCGTCAATGTTTTCCAAGTTACCTGATATTTTTCCTACTGCGCATGTGCAGCAATGGTCTGCTGATATGGATTAGGATGCAGAGAGATTGACAGACAGTGACCATTTTTGGGAGGTAATATGAGTGAGGTGACATAAATGGTGGCATGTTGGGGGCTGTGTCCTTTTATGCAGTGTTTCTGGCCACAGCATCTCACTGGTGATGGTCATTATAGGCATAGGCGAATCTAGAATTATGGTTATGGTAAAGGGTGGTCCCAGATCTAGACATAATAGTAGAGGGGCGCATCAAAAAGGGGGCGTGGTCTCATGGTAAGGAGCGTGGCATCACAAAAAGGGGTGTGGTATTACACTTTAGACCATACACAGTAATGCCCATTACACATTTTAGCAAACTCCGTAATACCCATTACACATAAAGCCACACGCCGTAATGCCAATTACACATAAGGCCACACACCATAATGCCCATTACACATTGTGCCACACATCATGACACCCATTACATACTATATAACAAACCGTAATGCCCATTACATATTTGCCACATAAGTGCTGCTTACCTACGTGCTCATTGCTAGGGGGTTCTGGCTTGATGGCACCGTAGTACCCATTACACATGATGCCGCACACCATAGTACCCATTACACATGATGCCGCACACCATAGTACCCATTACACATGATGCCACACACCATAGTACCCATTACACATGATGCCGCACACCATAGTACCCATTACACATGATGCCGCACACCATAGTACCCATTACACATAATGCCGCGCACATAATGCCCCATACACATGATGCTGCACACAAAATGCCCCTTACACATGATGCTGCACACATAATGCCCCTTACACACGATGCTGCACACCGTAATGCCCCTTACACATTAAGCCACACATTATGCGTAATGCCCCCACATACCGCCACTTGTAGCGTCCCTTAAGCAAAGCCCCCACAAGTGCCACTTACTGTAAATTTTTATATGAGCCTTCGCTGCTGCTGCAGGGAGAGATGGAGAGCGGTGCAGCTGCTTTTATGGGGAGAGGAGCAGAGCGCAGCGCACGCTCCCACTCCCCTCCTGGTGTCCCCTCTAGCCGAGTGGACATTTGAAATATTGTGCGCGCTGTTGTTGTGCGTGACGTCGGGGGAGCACGCCAGGCGCCGGCACCACATGATTAAAGGGGGGGGGCGGGCTGAGGTGAAAGCGGGGAGAAGAATTGGAGCGGAAGCTGCAGGGGTGACAGTCATTGGCAGCTGGGCAGAGAGCAGGGGGCTGCCCGGCTGTATTCAGAGCACTGCAGGTCACGGCTGTTTGAAATAATATCCCTTTCACAACAGAAAATGCAGGGATTTACCTGGGAATATGGTCCCAGGATCATGCAGGGACATTCCCAGGCTGACCCCTTATACACCAGCCTTGTCCCTGCATTTTCTAGTGTGAGGGGGAGAGACAACCACTCCCCTCTCCCTACCCCCCTTTAAACAACCAGCTATATCTTCGGAACCAACTGACCCATTTACATGAGACCAGTATCAAATAACTTTTCAGTATTGAAGAACTTTTGAGTTGGCTTCGAATGATTTTGGTCCCGTGAAACTGGGCTGTTTGGTTCCAGAGAAATCTGCCCTCAAAGAACATAAACAGTCATGAAATTACATTTAAAAAATGGTTTAACCTCAATATCCCTGGAACCAATTAACCCATATGGATCCAGCCTGGTATCAGATTTAAGGCCCAGCGATTTTGGTTAGACTGAGATCAACCTCGAACTTCAGTGATGCCAAGGGGGGAACTGGCAGCCGTTGAACTGGGTGGGGGTTTGAATTAGCGGGTCCCATGTTATCCTATAGGGAAAACGTTCCAGCTTTGCCTGGCAGTATCTCCAGTTCCCAGGGGGCTAGAGACACGGGGCTGGGCTCGTTGGAAAGCCGTATCCCTCAGCTACAAAATGGGCTAATGGGTGCACCCCCGGACCACCCCCTAGATTCGCCTATGATTATAGGGTTGCTCAGAGGTCCGATGGTGTGACCAATCTTTGTCCATTGCTGCATCTTTAAACACAATGGGCAAGCTGAGAAAATTACAATGGAAATCTGTGGCATCTACATTTCTTCTAACATCTATTGCATATGAAAGCTAAAAGATTTGCGAGCACCTCTGAATTAGTACAGTGGATATGGAAAAGGGTGACTCTGTGTGATAAGTCCTGTCAAAGGCTGAGAACTCTCTAAAGTAAGAAGACTAAAAATTCCTTTTAGAAGGATAGATGGAATAGCAGTGAGTACCATTTTCAGGAAATCACTGATCTGCCGTTAAGAGTGCTGCCCGTATGCATTGTATGCATAGTCCATAGTACTGCAGGACCGGCGAACGGGGGGGGGGGGGGGGCAAAGGGGACACCTGTACCGGGCCTCAACCTTGTGAGGGGCCCCAAGGTTCTGAGGGGCTATGGGGCAGTAAGCATGTCTGCAGCAGTGCAGCGACTAGCAATTGTTTATAAAGACATCGGACAGCTACTCGTCCCCCTAAAGGAATTTTTTCGGACCTCCGGTAACCTCCCTTGGGTCTGGTCACCTGTCCGACTATCATCACTAAAGAGGTTAGTGACAACATACTGATCCACACAACGCACACTGCTGCACCCTCCTATCTGCCTTTCACCGATTACATTGCATAGTGAATATTAATTATCTTTTGTTGTTTTTTTTTGTAATAATAAAAAAGACAAATTCAATATGCAATGTCATAAAATTCCACTTCTCCAGGAGGATGGAGTGGTGGGGTGGGGCAAAGATACCAGTGTACCGGGCCAGAAGATTTCTTTTGCCAGCCCTGCCTGCAGTGGCTGGTAATCAATTTCAATGATTTACAGTAGTGATGCCCAATATATCTTACTATGTCCCCATCAAGATACTTGTAGAGCATACTTTGATGTGACAATACTTACATGCAACTCAATATATACACCATAGGCCATGATTTTGCAGCCATTTTATGTTATCAAAATTGTAAATTACTGCAAAACAATGAATTGGGACACAGCTTTTAACCATTTGAGTGCCAACATCTCTGTAAGAGATGTGCAAAATATCTTTTAAAAATGCCAGCGTCGCTCAAATTTGTTATATAAATTCAAATAAAAAATGTTGTGTAAAGTAAGATTATATTTCCTACATAAGGTAAACATTACAGGTCTTTATCATGAATCAAAATGTTGCTTGCCGATTTGTACACCTATTTTGACAAATTAGCTTGGCACTCAAAGGGTTAAAGCAGGGATGGGGAACCTTCTTCCCTTTAGCTGTTGTTGAACTACACATCTCAGCATGCCCTGCAACAGTTTTTACATGGCCAAATAGCAAAAATGTAGCAGGGCATTCTGGGATGTGTAGTTCAACAACAGCTGGAGGGCTGAAGGTTCGCCTTCCCTGGGTTAAAGGATGCTAGGTATAATAAAGAAAATGAGGAAAATTATGTATAAGATATACCTCTATTAGCTACTCAGCACATTCATTACTGCATTTCTGCTTGCATGTATTTTTAGGTCAAAATCTCTTTCAAATATCACACTGAACAACAATTTGATCAAATAAATCCAGTTTGACAGTATCTAGCTTTATTAAAATTCAGCTAGTTAAGTCATCTAAATGCATTTTATAGCAGTTTGTGTCATTTCTATTTTGTTAGGCGGATATCCATTTGTGTGTACTATAAGTACATCCCTCAAATACAAGCTTCAGTTTCTGCAGGGGGGGGCTTGCTTATCAAAACAGAGAGTTCAGATTTTAACTAAATTTGATTATTCATAGCATGCCACGGCGACTATGAATTGCCATGCATATAATTTTCTTATCATAGGAAAAATATAGCCTTGGTGATAAGGGATTGATGTAAATAATACATGGTTTCATGCAGTAAAGTTTTTGGCAGTGGCAAACAGGAAGCCATCTGGATAAAATGCAGTTTCGAAATGCTGGAGCAAATTAATGCAGTGTTCAGCAACAGCAGTGTATATTTCACCAACAGTTATTTTAATAACAGTCATTAGAATAAAGTATTATAAGTATGGGCTTATAGGGTAAATGTCAGCATCAGTTAAGAGTGTTTACTCATACATTAACAGAACGTTTTGGTAAAGTCTCCAGAAACACGTTTCACATAGAAAAAGGATAAGAATTTTGAGAACATGTAAAAAAGAAAGAGTCAATGTACTGACAAGCAGTATAAAATACACAAAAAAAATTAACATTCTCTTTATGAAATATGTTGGTACTTGTGTATTATCACGGCGCCCATCTCATCGCATGCCACTAATTAAGGTATGCGATGGCATGCGATGGCATGCAATGGGACCCGATTTGAGCCTTTCCCCGGGCGTGAGCATACAATTTTAATGTTGCATCGCATGCCATTATAATGGCATGCGATGCAATGCGATCATACCCGATTTGGGCTTATTCCTATGTTAAATGCCCCCCCCCCGACCCGATTTTTAATTGTATACCCACCCTGATGGGTAATGACTAGAGACAGGATTATATGCATTTGCATATTTGCATATGCATTTGCATATTTTGCCCATTCTCACTGGTTATTGCATATTTTACCTAAAATCTAGTGATGGTGCATATTTTAGGCCCCGCCCTCTTCCCACCCGTGAGTTACAGCACTGCTTTGCTTTGCTGCTGCTAGCCAGGTAGTGGTAGAGTGTGCAGGCTGGGGCAATATGTGCGCAGTGGGGAAACCTTGGATGTACGCTATGTCTGACACTGCTCTAGGCTGCCAATCCATGTTGATAAAAGTCAGTCGGGGCGGATGCCATTACGAAGTTCTTGAACCTTTGCCTGCCCCTGGCCTGGGACTTTACACCAAGAGACAGACTTCTGAAGCAGAGGAGGCGGTCAGAAGGGTTGTGACATCCCGCGGTGCAGAGAAAATGCTGTGTCACAGTGAGTATGCGACGCAGGGAGGAAGCCTTCCACTGCGCCGCCCTCACACGCTATGCTGACATTTGATCCATCGGCGCTGGAGATGAGGGTCCGTGCAGTTGATGCATTAAGAGCTTTGGACGCTGCAGTATGCTGTAGCAGCCAGCATCCTGACATCTGCAGATGCTGTGGGCCTATTTTTGAGGTTTATTTGCAACTAATTGTATGCTGATTTTTAAATAAATAAGTTAAAAATTACTTTTTTAATATTTAATGTAGCATATTTTAACACTTTTCATGCATATTTTAAGTATTTTTCATGCATATTTGCATGCATATGTCAAGCTTTTTTTGTTGCATATAATCCTGTCTCTAGTAATTACTATGTTAAATATCCCCCCATTGTTACGCCACCCCACTATCAACGCCAACCCGAAGCGTGGTGAGAGCAGTGAGCCCGCAAGGGGCAGGGCGTAACGTCCTCCGACCTTTCCATACCCCCACTATTCACGTCGGCGTCGAGTTGATGTTACATAGTGTGGCAAGCGCAGCGAGCCACCGAGCCCAAAGCGTGGTGAGCGCAGCGAACCCCGCGAGAAGACGCGGAATATATGTGAAGTCATCCGTGTCCCCTCGCCGGGCTCGCTGCACTTGTCACGCTTTGGGCTCGGTGGCTCGCTGCGCTCACCACACTGTGTAAGATTAACTCCACGCGACGTGGATAGTGGGGGTATGAAAAGGTCAGAGGATGCGTACCGCCGCCCCTCGCGGGCTCGCTGCGCTCGCCACACTTTGGGTTGGCGTTGATAGTGGGGTGGCGTTAACAATGGGGGGGCATTTAACATAGTCATTACCCATCAGGGTGGGTATACAATTAAAAATCGAGTCTGGGGGGGCATTTAACATAGGAATAAGGCATCTGGGTGCCTGTACGATTAAAAATCGGGTCCAATCTCGTCGCATCGCATGTGATGACATCGCATGCGATGCAATGCAATTTTTTGGTTGTACAATGCCCTACGATGGAAAAGGTGGGTGCCGTGATAATACACAAGTACCAATATGTCATAAAGGCCCTTATTCTGGTTGGTGCGGATATATCCGCGTGCGTACGGCCCGCCGATGTTTTGTGTCTGCGCATGTGCAGAGGCGTCTCTGCTCATGTGCGAGCGGGGCGTACGGCCAAATCCTGCATGATATGTGAACACTCCGAACAGGGGGTGGAGAGGGGCGTAAAGGGCTATTTGGGCTCATTACCATATGCATACGCCCCGCGTTTCATGGGCGTTCCCATGCAAACGCTGGGCGTACGTATGGTAATGCGGCCGTGACGCACGTGTAGTGGGCGGACATATGACATCGCCGGATGTCAGCTGCCCGCCCAGATCCCTGCTTTTGCACGGAAAAATGTCCGTGTGGTCTGAGGTTGCGGGAGCTGGTGGAGCACTCGGTCCTGCATTCGATGGTCTGCGACCATCGAATGATGGGGGAGGATTCCTTAGATGGAGGAGGCGTATTCCGTGAAAAATACATGTGCGGTCCGTTCGGCCAGCTTCTTACCGCGTACGGACGGAGTTGGCGATCCGTATGGAAGGCGGGGTTTCGCATGCACGGTCCTGGCCACATATTCGGATCCAGCCACACCGATCAGAATAAGGGCCAAAGTTACACTGTGTTTGCCAACCCAACAGTATAAACACATATCAAGACCAATAAATTATGTCTTAATTAATTATATATCCACCGCATATGGATGAAACTAACCCTTGATGCAACTCCATGCAAAATAACCATGTTCAAAATCAAATTAAATGCACCAGCGTTATATAATAGTAATACACACCACTGTCACCATGAACTCCCAAATCTTTCCTATATTCAGGTCTATACTTTTGTCAAGTCTAGTGAAGTTATAAATAAATCAAGTCAGCGCGTGATAAATGTTCGTTCTGTATCTTGCCTGAGCTGTCCATTATCTACAGAAAAAATGTAGACTAATTATTTTTTCCTATGAAGTCAGAGGCAAAATTTCCATCACTGGTACCCGATGTGTACAAGTGTTCCAACTTAAAATTGACTATTGTTATATTTAGAGATGTGCAGTTCAGTTTTTTAAATATGCAAACCTGTCCAAAGTTTCTGGATCAAAAAAGGACCAGAGCCCATCTCATTTGAATTTTTACATAGATCGGAATTTGGTTTTAAATTCCAAACTTCATGTTTTGGATTCCAAAAAATACATGAATATCCCTCTCTTTCTCTTCTTTAGTAGTTTGCACTTTCTCTTCTTCAGCAGTTCACAACATTTATCTATTTTATTATTATTATTATTATTATTATTATTATTACATTTTATTTATAAGGGGCCACAAGTGGTAGGCAGCGCTGTGCATATGCTAGCATCATCTTTGTGTTGCTTTCATATATTACTGACCAGGTGCAGTTTCCCTTGGCAACTTTGGGCAGTATGGGATGGTCTAATGCAGACATTCCCAACCACGGTCCTCAAGGCACACCAACAGTGCAGGTTTTGTACATATCCAGGCTTGAGCATAGGTGAATTTATTAGTATCTGAGGTATTCTGATTAAACCATCTGTGCTGAAGCCTGGATATCACTAAAATCTGCACCGAAGCGTGGCGAGCGCACGCGTATAACTTCACAGGTATCCGCGTCCCCTCGCGGGCTTCACAGGTATCCGCGTCCACTTGCCACGCTTCGGGCTCGGTGGCTCGCTGCGCTCGCCACACTATTCTATTCTCAACTCCACGCCGACGTGGATAGTAGGGGAATGAAAAGGTCGGAGGACGCGCACCGCCGCACCTCGCGGGCTCGCTGCGCTCGCCACGCTTCGGGTTGGCGTCTATCGTGGGGTGGGGTTTACGCCGTTAAATTTGGGGGGGTTGGGAATATTTTACATTGAATACAATATAAAATCGGGTCCCAGGGACCCGATTTACATTTCATTCAATGAAAAAATCGGGTCGAAAATCGGTCGGTCGCGTCGATCGCATCGCATGCGACCAAATCGCATGCGATGCGATCGACCCGATTTTTCCGACACGACCACCCCGATGTAAATCGGTGTGGCCGTGCTAGGAAACAAGTACCCATTTGCTATTTTGATTTTTTTTTTTCTATGAGAAAACATCTGAAAGTCAGGTACTTGTGTATTTTGGCAGCGCCCATCGCATCGCATACCATAACGCATGCGATGGTATGCGATGCGACGCGATTTTGTGCGGTAGTGTGCGATGGCATACAATTTTGAAATTGTATGCCATTGTACATGGCATACAATGCCATACGATGCGATTAAACATTGTATAAGCACCCTAATGGGTGCATATACAATGTTAAGCACCCTAATGGGTGCTTACAATGTTAAATGCACCCCCACGCCACCCCCCCACTATAAACGTGAACGTGGCGGTACGCGTCCTACGACCTTTTCATACCCCCACTATCCACGTTGGCGTGGAGTTGAGAATAGAAAGTGTGGCGAGCGCAGCGAGCCACCGAGCCCGAAGCGTGGCGAGTGGACGCGGACACCTGTGAAGCCCGCCAGGGGACGCGTATACCTGTGAAGATATCCGCGTCCGCTCGCCACGCTTCGGGCTCGGTGGCTCGCTGCCCTCGCCACACTTTCTGTTCTCAACTCCACGCCGACGTGGATAGTGGGGGCATGAAAAGGTCGTAGGACGCGTACGTTTATAGTGGGGGGGTGGTGTGGGGGTGCATTTAACATTGTAAGCACCCATTAGGGTGCTCAATAGCACCCTTTAGGGTGCTTATACGATTTTTCATCGCATAGGGGGTCAAAATCGCATTGCATGCCATCGGGTACATGGCATGCGATGCGATGCGTTCATCGCACGATGCTGAAATCGGGCGCCGCCAAAATACACAAGTACCGAAAGTCATTTTGTATGCACGTTTTTTTAGACAGGTAAAAACATCAATATTTTACATCAGTTTGCACGTTACTACATGTGCGATTTTTTGGTAAACGTGCCATTTTGGAAGTTTTTTACCTAAAAATCACATATGTGCAAAAATTGCACCCTATTACATTTCGCCCAAAATTTATTTAGGTTATAATAGACTTTTGTTGAACACGTTTTTTAACAGCGCCACCTTATGATTTATTCAAATTCTGATATCCAACAGCAGGACAAGCTGTATAAGTAAATGAATGTTTTCCAGGAAAACTGATATTAACCTGTAAAGCAAAGAAAAACAAAGTCAATTATACTTATTTATACTAATAGCTTAAAACTATTGCTGCAAATCCCAATAATATCAGCATCCTGTGGTTAACGTATTTATCTCTTGTTGTACAAAGTCTGAAGCATACAGATATTGTCACTGTAAGGCAGTACTTTTTCATGTCAAAACAAAACCTCAAATTAGTCTGAGATAAGGGTAAATGTTGTCTAAGCCTATAAGGAATATGAGACAAGCTAATACATATTCATAAAAAGCAAACTTCAACCAGACAATAAAATAAATGTATCTTGAATGTATAATTATGGTGACGGCAAACTAGAGTAAATTGCTAATGAAATTGTTCATTTTGTAATGTGCAGCGTTATCAAGCTTTAACTATCCATTGATCACTACGGAATTTTTCAGGATATTACATTAGGCAAATGCATTAAAATAAATTTACCTTTTTCATATGTCGATTGAAATATTTCTTCCCAATACATACATAATATTTTTATACATGTTCCTGTCCTTTCTGGAAAATAAATGATATAGAACAGTGTTTCCAGCCTCAGACTGAATGTCGACATGGTCCTTAGGGCGACTGGCTGGAGGTTGACAATGCAGAAGGTCGACATGTATATTTTTTTTTAGGCGTCTAGATCTAGACGACTAGTTCTGGACACTGTCTAAAGGTGCCCATACACGTACCAATTACCCAGTACTTGTTGTGCTAAAATAGCATCGTTGTGCTTGCGATGCAATGCTATTTTAGCACAAAAAGTACCGGGTAATTCGTACGAGTATGGGCACCTTAAGTGTATGGCAGCCTCTCGCATCGCTCGCTGTGCTCTTAATGCTATGGACACAGTGCCCCGATACACTCTGCACACTATTCTATTATACCTCCATGCGCTACTGGATGGTAGAATATGAACTACCGCCTGTTCTGGAACAAATTTAAAAAAACCTGTGTCGACCTGATGCATTACCGACCTTCCACCGGTCGACCTAAGGACCCTGTCTACCTTCCAGTGTCAACCTAAGGAGTGTCGACCTTTCTTGTGCTGACCTAATGACTGCATCCCCACAAACATGTATGTTAAAAATTCCAGCATTATACACATATGTTATGTGAATTCAAATAAATATGTTGTATAAAAAAAGGTTATATTTCCTAATATACAGTAAGGTAAATATTACAGGTCATTATGATGCATAATAATACTTGCTTGCCAATCTTCACACCAGTTTTGATAAATTCACTTGGCACTCAATGGGTTAAGCTGGGTACACACTAAAAGATATATCTGTAGATCTGTTGATCTGAAGATATACAGTATCTACAGACAGATGGACCAACGTGTTCTCTATTCATACTGCCCGATCCATCGCAACTGACATCACAAGTGGACAGGTGCATTTGCATCTCTAGATACAGTATATTGGGCATCGTCTGTGATGCAGAGCCAATGCGATATATCTGTGAAGGACACCATTCACAGATATACTGCTCATACACAATGGCCAATATTGCATCAAAATATTGGCCGTTCAGTCGACCAGTGTGTACACAGCTTAACAGTCGTGGTTTCGAGGATAGCCATACTAAAACATAGGTAGCTTTATTAGTACAGTATCTCAGTTGTTTTTATTTAAACATCTGTGCTCAATTATGATACAGTAGCTTTAAGGCCCGGACTATTAAGCTAGTTTCACAGTGCAAACCTGCTTAGTTTCAACCCGTTTTTGTAAAAGTGTTTTAAAACGGGTCAAAAGCCAGTTAAACCCCTTTCATATTGCATGTTGTAAACGGTATATTGCAGTTTCAATACCGTTTTTGTACCTTTCTGATATAACGCATTTCACCCATAGAAAGCCATACAATGTCATTTTAAATGTTTTTTTCCTGCTTGTGGGCGGGGATCATGCAGGGAGATAACCTATCACAATTGTATGGTTATTATTTGTAGCAAATACCGTTTCTGAGCTGTTCAGACTGCAGGGAAAACGGCTCAGAAACGTGTAGGATCCTGCTTTTAACACGTTTTAAAATACCGGTATTCTGTAACCGGTAAACTGACAACGGAGCTTTTACACGGCAGCTGTACCCGTTTTAAAACTGTAAAAAAATGGCAATATACCTTGTTAAAGCTGCAATGTGAAAGGGGTATTAGTGTGAATTGAGAATTGAGGTTTGAAACACTGATCTAGCATATCATAGTCAACCAAATATATCTATGGCTAATAGAAACATTAATATATCTAAACAACATGGTATAATATGTATGATTATTAAAAAAAATATACTGATATTTATTTTGTAAATGCGCAGGTGTATGAATCGGTCCCTTCTAATTTTATAGAAATACAAGTGAAAAGAAGGGTTGCGAGTCCCTCCCCGTGCGCACTAGGCTGCCAATGGAGGTGCCTCACTTAAGGTATCCTCACAACCAGTGGTCGAACTGGGGCGGTATACAATGGTATGGTATACCGCCACTTCTCCACTGTGAGTATTTTTTTTTAAGTAATAGGAGTGTGCAGACTAGTGTCTGCACACTGCCTTTACCGGCAGCCACCAGGCACCTGCTGCCAATCAGCCTATCTAGCTGTCAGCTCAGCTGGCATGTGTAAGCCCCAGAGAGAAAGGGGTTAATTTGAGCCCTCGTTTCGCGTGCCCCAGCACGGACAGGGTTAATGCAGTAGCAGCCGCCAGTGATTGGCAGGCTGGAGCTGTGGGCCATTGGAGGAGACCTGGAAGAAGAGGCAACTGAGAAAGAGGAAGAGGAAGGGTAGAGGAACTCACGTGGACCTGGGAGCAGCGTGCGGCGAGGAAGTACCGGCGCAAGAAGCACGAGCAGAGGCACCTTCGCCGAGGACCCGCAGACAGCCGGAGTAAGCACCGAAGCTGAGGAAGTGTCTGACTTCAGCGTGACCCCCGCCGACCTCTCTGGACGTGACAGCCGCGCCGGGCACGCTGCCGCCGGGAGGGGAGAAAACTGCAGCCGCGCCGGGCACGCTGCAGCCGGGTAAGCATTAAAGGAGAACAGCCGCGCTGGGCATGCAGCAAGCAGTAAAGGAGAAACAGCCGCTCTGGTCACGCAGCCAAGAAGGGAAGAGCTGGGGGCAATGTGTATCTGGCACTGGGGGGCAATGTGTATCTCGCACTGTAGGGGCATGTGTATCTGACAATGAGACCATGCCCTTTTTTTAGTGACCACGCCGCCTTTTCTGGAGCACGCGCGCCGAAGGCATAAATAAATCCTTTGTTTTTCCATTCCCCCACTTTAAAATTTCCACTTCGAGCACTGCTCACACCTATATAATACATTGATAAAAAAGAAGTGAGAGGTATCCCCTTTCGGCGCCACAGATGTAAAGAATAAGAAAGAGGAATTGTGCGTCCCTTATAGGGGAGTACCGTTCCTCTTCTCCGTATGAGTCAGTGAGGGGATAGCCAAATGACCGCTTTGTCAGGTGCCATATCAGACTTCCTCCTGGAATATCGTGTTTCCCTCAGAGTAATTCATATGGCATTCATATGAAAAAATGTGGAAAAGGAGAGGCATATTGGGTGACATTCTATGGGATGAGAATTTTTCGCACTTTTAAAACCGCCCATTATCGCACTTTTTTAATATCGCATTTTTGCCGCGAATTCGCATATTTAATGAGGTGCGAATTCTGGAATGAAAAGTGCGATTAGGTGCGATCATGTGCGAATTTTAGGCATGAAAATGTGCGAATTTTAGGCATGAAAATGTGTGAATTTAAGGAAATGTGCGATTTTTTGTTCATAAAAAAAAATATGGCGTGGGGTCCCCCCTCCTGAGCATAACCAGCCCCGGGCTCATTGAGCTGGGGCTGGTTCCAAAAATACGGGGGGACAAAAAGCATAGGGGTCCCCCGTATTTCTGAAACCAGCCCCGGACTCTTGGACCAGTCCTGGTTCCAAAAATACGGGGGACAAAAAATCTGGGGGTCCCCCATATTTTGAAACCAGCACCGGGCTCCAACAGCACTCGGTGTCATGCCACAGCCGGGGGACACTTTTTATATAAGGTCCCCCGGCCGAAACATGAGCACCGTGGCTGGTCAGCCTTGGACGGGGTACCTGGAGGAGTGGGGACCCCCCCATAAAGGGGTCCCCCCCCCCAGGCTTCACCCGTCCAGGGCTGAAGCCCGGGGCTGTCACCGGCGTCCGTGGCCAGTGGACGCCGGCCTGATAGTGTTAAATCTTCCATAAATAACATTGCTTGATACAGAAGAACTACAAGTGCCAGCAGACCTCCCCCGCATGCTGGGACTTGGAGAACCACAAGTACCAGCATGCGGGGCATTAATGGGCCCGCTGGGACTTGTAGTCCACCTGTAAAAAGAATGTTTAAAAAAACACACACACAGAGAAGTAAAACTTTATTGCACACACACACACCTCACTTTTACACCCACATACTCACCGATCCAGGATCCAGCGCTGGTCTCCCTTCTGCTGCAGAGCCGGCTACCCCCGCACTGACAGCGGGGACAACCGGCTCTCTCCGATGCCGCTAACAGCCTCTGTAGCGCTGTCCCAGCGCTACAGAGGCTGAGAGCGTCTTTGGCTTATGCGTCTCCATGGAGACGCATCGGCCAATCACGCTCTCAGCCTCTGTAGCGCTGGGATAGCGCGACAGAAGCTGTTAGCTGCATCGGAGGAAGCCGGTTCAGCCTGCTGTCAGTGCGGGCTGTCCGGCTCTGCTGCAGAGAGACCAGCGCTGGATCCTGGATCGGTATGTATAGCGGTGTAAAAGTGAGGTGTGTGTGTGTGTGTAATAAAGTTTTACTGCTCTGTGTGTGTGTTTTTTTAACATTCTTTTTACAGGTGGACTACAAGTCCCAGCGGGCCCATTAATGCCCCGCATGCTGGGACTTGTGGTTCTCCAAGTCCCAGCATGCGGGGGAGGTCTGCTGGCACTTGTAGTTCTTCTGTATCAAGCAATGTTATTTATGGAAGATTTAACACTATCAGGCCGGCGTCCACTGGCCACGGACGCCGGTGACAGCCCCGGGCTTCAGCCCTGGACGGGTGAAGCCTGAGGGGGGGGACCCCTTTATGGGGGGGTCCCCACTCCTCCAGGTACCCCGTCCAAGGCTGACCAGCCACGGTGCTCATGTTTCGGTCGGGGGATCTTATATAAAAAGTGTCCCCCGGCTGTGGCATGACACCGAGTGCTGTTGGAGCCCGGTGCTGGTTTCAAAATACGGGGGACCCCCAGATTTTTTGTCCCCCGTATTTTTGGAACCAGGACCGGTCCAAGAGTCCAGGGCTGGTTTCAGAAATACGGGGGACCCCTATGCTTTTTGTCCCCCGTATTTTTGGAACCAGCCCTGGCTCAATGAGCCCGGGGCTGGTTATGCTCAGGAGGGGGGACCCCACGCAATTTTTTTTGTCAAAAAACACTTTTCCACATTTTTTAACACAGGGCCATGCACAGATCTCTATGATCTGTGCAGGGTTCTGGCCAAATCGCATATCAGAACCTGGTCTGATTTTTTTGAGATTTTTAGACACATTTTTGAAATTTGCATCTCATTAAATATGCGAATTGTATACTTTTCAATGTGAAAACATCTGGATGCGAGTTCTGGCGAAAACTAAAAATCGCACTTCTAAAAAGTGCGATTTCGCGGCAAAACCGCACTTCTTGCAGATTTTCGCATCTCATTAAATATGCGAATTTGGGAAAAAGTGCGAAAACGGCCGTTTTTGCGATAAAATTCGCCAAAGTCAGATTATCTCATCCCATAGAATGTCACCCATTGTATCGTGCAGTAATTCTCTTTTAATAGCATACAGTTAAAACATATAGATTTCTATGAAAAAAACAACAAAGCATGGTGGCAGGAAAGCTGAGAAGAACTGACAAAATGTATTTACCAGATGTAGATGAGAATTCTTTTTAGGGAAATTCTCATAGAAGGCATGGGTGAATACTCATTGTTCTGTCCAGAATCAGTCCTTAGAGACACCCCCTATTCTGGCAATTCTGCATCCTTCTCTCCAGTTTCCTCCACTGCCTGATGACACCAATGTGTTTCAATTGCTACTGCGATCTTTTTCAAGGTGTCAGACTTGTGTAGAACTAGGCTTTAAATCCCCATCTCTATAATCCTCCAGCCAGTGGCGATCGCGGCTGAGGAGTCCACCCCCTCTGGGCGTCATCACTAGGTGCCCCAGTAATTTAGTGAGTCAGCAAATATAATTCAGTCTCCAGTAACTTATAATTGTGAGCTCTGGAGAAATCATTTGATGGTCAGTGACCATCAAATGATTTCTCCGGCAGCGAGCACATGCAAGGGATGTGTCTTCATGACACATCCCCTCGCTTGGGGATACAGAGGCAGAGGTGGCCATTCAGCGGTGGTCTGATGCCATTTTGGAATGAGGAGGTTCAGCATTGGCCTCTTTCTCCAGTATGTCGCTCCCATTGCAGGGGAGATATGAGTCCAGGATCCCCATAAGAGGATGGCATGTAGGTAGCAGCTGTGGCAGCTGGCTTGTAAGAACCCCATGGTTCAGGCAGCAAGCAGATGATGCTTGGGAGGATCCTATACTGTGTCCTCCGGCATGACACTTCCTGTTGTGATACCATATTAGTACTATAACTGCTAATTCTATGTAAGCAGCAGTGATAGCACTTCCAAGCACATGTAAATCAGGGCCCAGATCCAAATTGAAAAGAGAAAAAGTATTTTCTCTACATGGACGATGTCACTGTCTTTTGCACATATCATTGTTCTGTGACAGCACTCATCGAAACCAGTGAGAACCTTATGTAATCTTTTTATGTAAAGATCAACTGCTGGAAGTCATATGTGATGCTCTCCAAGCAGTGATATCTGTCATTCTCCTGTCCTTTCCCCTTTACTATTAAGCCTGTCTTCATGAAAATCCTGGTACACCTGTATTGCATTATGCAAAAACCATGGCATCAATGTAGAGATACTGAGATGGTTCATTGTCAAAGTGTCTGTGACCACCACTTCATATTTATACACACTTGCTGGGATCTGCAATGCTACCAGTAGTCATCTCAATATATTGCGAAATCTGCCTTGATCATCCCTTCTATTGTACTGTACTGTATATCTTCAATTAAATCTATACTGATTGGCAATAATACAGCTCCCCCATATCCCATGCCTGTATTAACCTAACACATCGAAGCAACCCACTGGGGCAGGGACTGATGTGAATGTTCAAATATTCTCTGTAAAGCGCTGCAGAATATGTGTGCGCTATATAAGAAACTGTTAACTAAATAAATATAATTATAATAATTTTAAAAAATGTAGCGTAGTTTAAATCAGGGTTTCCTACTTTTACACTGCCCTCTCTGGGAGGGCCGCCAGTTCTTTGAGGTAGGGGGGCGGGCCACTGATGGGGTGGTGGGCAGAGCTATAGTGATATGACAGTTTGGGATTGTGACCATTGCGAACACATCCTTGTGGCCAACCCCCACCCCCGCCCCACCACCGTTCAATGCCAGTATTGCATGCATTGCACAGCGGGGGGCGGGGCTACAATGATGCAAATGTGTCATTTGATCCCACAGACAGGTAGAAATTAGGGAGCCTTACCCACCTTTCCGGGGGAACCGGGAGGGTAGGCAACCCTGCTTTAAATACAGAGCTTTCCTCTCTTGTCCTTGTTATTTATATACAGGATTCAAAAAGCTATACAACACAGTGTACTTGTAACACTCGACAGATTTAGCATGACATGTTTCTCTGCTGACATGCTGTATCGTCTGGAGAATTAATCATATTTCCATTTCACATGGTCAAACAGATTGTGGAATGAATTCATTCATGACTGTGCAGTTTAGCTTATGTAAGTATAAAAATAATAATTAAACACAATACTTTTATTAGTAACATACAGTCAGAAGTATATTTCTCATCACATCGCAAAAAAAACATTCAGTATTAAAGTGATTCTGTCATTGCTCTAATTTAGATTGAATTGTGTGAAAGATAAGAATTGGCGACAGACGGGAACTACAGTACAACAGCTCCAATAACTGTGACTGCAGATTACTTCACCTTCATGAAAGAAAAGAATATAGTAAATGTAATCAGCTCATCAACATATCGTATGTTACAATAATGATATTCCCTTAGAGGGAGAAGAAAACAGTTTCCTTTTCTTTGCTCACTAAAATATTATTATAACCAGCAGTTACATTTATTTCTCTAAAGATGCAGGGAAGGACCTGAATAATTAGGTACATGGCACATAATGTAATCGCTCGGACCCATTATAATTAAGAGAACAATCAGTACAATAAGAACACATTGACCTAATAGCCAACTCATAAGCTGGTAATATTATGACCCTAATAATAAAATCATTATCACTCACTGACTAACACATTAAAATGGAAACAGATGTTCTAACATTGTTATGATCTCTCAAAAAATTAAAAAGAGCTCATTATCTTTTAACCACTTTCATAATCATAATCTGACTCATCCCAGCATTATAATTGTCTTTTGTAGTGCTAAAATAAGATATTCCTTGCAGTGGCGTAACTATAAATTTTGCTCCCCCAAGCCAAAATAGTTTGGGGCGCCCCCCCCCCCCATAATGCCCCTTACGCATTGCGCCACGCACCGTAATGCCACTTACACTACAGTATATGCCACATGCTGTAATGCCACTTACACATTACACAATACACCACAATGCCCAGTACACATTATCCAAACACCATAATGCTCCTCACACTGACCACGTCCGGCAGGAGCCGGAGTGTGCGAATGTGAAATAGCCCAAAGGGTGTCAGGGGAGGAAGAGCGTGACAGGTAGATGAAAAGAAAGTGTCAGTGAGAGGCAGATGGTAACGTTAGGTGAATAGGAAGAGGCAGTGGGTGCTTAATGTGTGTTCCCCCTCCACAGACAAGTCCCATACTGACCACTGTCTGTGGTCAGTGCTCCCCATACTGCTGCTCCTTCTCCAACTTTAAACACCCCACAGCATAGGTCCCACATCCGCATCATGTCCCCTCACCTGCAGCAATGGATCAGGACTTAGCATCTGCAGCAGGACACTATCCGGCAGCCTGAGCTGCAACAAGTTAAGTGTCACAGGGTGGCGCTACCCAGACACGAGATCCCCGAGCTCTTCCGGCTGCCAAGAATAATAGGCAATAACTTGAGAACCGCTGCGGACTAGTCGAACTGCAGGCGGGAGGAAGCTGACATGGGCAGTGGGGCAGTGGGGAAGGCGCGCAGCTGCGCTATACGCTGAGCGCGCTGTCAGTCTGCCGATGGAGCGCACAGTCCAGGGGCTGCTGCCGGGGGCTGGCTGTTGCTAGGAGACGGATGCCGAGCACTCCGCTCCTAACACAGCGCACAGTACGGAGCGGTCCGGATGGCGTCGCGGGCCGCATCCCTGGTGCAGTGTGACAGACTCAGAGATGAATGTCTGTCACACTCACTCCGGCGCCCAGGCAGCCCCCGCTCCCCCAAGCAGCAGCGGGGGCTGCCTTACACTAGTTACGCCACTGATTCCTTGTTATTCAAAGCAAGATACAGATGGAGCCGGCTTTATCCTCACTCGGCGCTCGCCAGAGACTCCTCTCTGTCGTTCACGGGCGATAGACACTGGGACGGGTGTGCGTCTCACGCACACTTGCCAAGTACCTTATGGCTTTTAAAGGTGAGACCATCCCAAACACACCTTTAATTAACCTTTGTTACTGTGATCATAGCTTTCTCATGCACCCTAGATAAGCTCATTTACCTAAAACCTGTGACAGCTGCCCCTTTAATACTAATTCAGGTGCTGTGTTTGGGATGGTCTCAACTTTAAAAGCCATAAGGTACTTGGCAGTTGAGCTTTAACCCAGGAAAAAAACACATGTTCATTTTAGCTATGATGTGCAAGTTGCCAGGTTCCCATGAAAAGCAGTTGTTAGTGTAGGACTTGCAGTGAAATGGGGTCCCTTGGCGATGGGCTGCAAGCTTAAATGCATTGATCAATTCATGAACTAAAACCCCATTATTTATTTAATTGATTATTTGAATGTTAAGGTGAGTTAGTTTGTTGTAGTGAGTGCTGGGCCCCCTGTGTTTGTATTTACTAGAGTGTTTGGTCACAGGCCACTGCACCCCTTCCTGGGAAGTGGGTGCTGTTTGCACCCCATTCGTAGGAATGTCGAGTGTGTTGGTACTTCTGTATATATATATATATATATATATATATATATATATATATATATATATATATATATATATATATATATATATATATATATATATATATTTATATATATATATAATCTCCCTCCCTCCAGGACAGCCTTATCATGCAACTGCACTCACTCTGCAGTCAGGGTTCCAGGGCCACCAAGAGAAATCCTGGGCCCCGGTAGAACAACTTCCCAGGCCCCCCTGGAGGGGGTGTAACCACAGCATTTTGGGGGCATGTTTTGCACATAGGAAGGCATAAATACAGTGGTTAAAGAGGAAATTTAGAAGTGGGGGTATGGAAAAGTGAAGGCTGTAATCATGCAAGTGCTGCTCCAAAAAAGGGGGTTGGCCACTCAAAAGGGGGTATGTCGTTGAGTGTAGTGTACCACACCATATACCCTCTTATACATATTATGCAACTCAACAGTAGACCCCCTTATACTTGCCCCTTACACATTATTCTACATAGAATGAGAAAAAAGTCACGCGGAATGAGTCTAAATTTACATTATCGCACACTAAATGACCCAAAATTCGCATTATGCACGTGTGATTAGACATAATTCACATTATGCCACACAAATTGAGCCAAAAATCACATTATGCCGCGTGGATTGAGCAAAAATGCAGGGTCAGTGAGAGGGATGGCAGGGATGCAGGGACAGAGAAGGCAGAGACAAAAGTACAGAGAGGGGGATGGTGAGAAGGAGGGACAGAGATGGCAGAGACAAAGGAACAGATAGGGGGATGGCAGGGACAGAGAAAAAGTTACAGAGGGAAATGGCGGGATGCAGGGACAGAGACAAAGGTACGGAGAGGGGGATGGCGGGATGCAGGGAAAGAGACAACAGGTACAGAGAGGGGGATGGCGGGATCCAGGGACAAAGGTACACAGAGGGGGATGGCGGGATGCAGGGAAAGAGAGAGCGGGGAAGCAGGGACAAATGGTGTCGACAGAGATGGCGGAAAGTATTTCCTCCTCACCCCATCCCAGCATACAGTAGTATGACACTTCCCCCAGTAAAAATGTATTTAAGACTCTCTCTTTGCAACAGGTGGGAGCAACACAAACTGCTTTGCCTATGGCCCAGGCATTTGTGGACTGGATGCTTGCATATGGAGTAAATTAAGTGGGGGTGCCAGCCCATAATATTATGTTTTGCTTGGGACTGATTTGGGCACAACATCTTTGCATTATGTTCCCGCTGTTGTTCTGTAGAGAGTCTCACCATTGGTATTATTAGTCGCACATCCATCACACTGTTGGACATTAGAGCAACCATTTTGTAACTCAAAATGTCTATCTGAACATGGCCACTAAAACACTGCATTTGCAATAACATTTGAAGTCACTAGTAATGACATGCCTGCAACTGACTCCCCCCCCCCCACACACACACACACACACACACACACTATTACTACCTTAGAAATGCTCATTCAAATATTAATTTTTTGCATCCAATTTCTCATTTGTCTTACAGTACTGATCATTACGATGCAAGTGCAGTGTGTCTCTGATGCATACGCCATACAAAAATACATTGGACAACAAAGTATACTAAGTAAACACCGGCAAAGAGGTGATCTCGGAATCAGGTCCCCTATTACTACAAATGTTTATGACAATAATAAAGTGCATACTGTTGTAATAGAATTTAAAAGTGACTTTCCATAGGTAGATATAGATTGCCATACTTATAGCCATACTGTAAGTTCTGGGATTTGGAGTCAGATGACAAGCCTTGCAATGCCTTTCAGCATATATATATATATATATATATATATATATATATATATATATATATATATATATATATATATATATATATATATATAGAGATCTGGAAAGACCGCACTCTCACCCAACAAAGCAACACTTGGGGTGCCCGGCAAAGGTGCACGCAAAGGCGTGTACCCAAAAATAGTCCAGGATCCACACTGGGTGTGGAAGCAGAGCACTCTCCAAAATCACAAATCAGCCTTGTGATTTAAATAAAAAAGTTATTTAATTCCAATTAGTGCAATAAGGCAATATACGTAAATGTATATGCATGCTCCGACGTTTCGGTCCCAACATGGACCTTTATCAAGGAGCCTATGGCATACAAGAGGTTACAGTCAGTAAATGCATGTATCAGCTGAACAAAGAAAACATACATTTGAACTGGAGAAAAATGACATAGTTACGTTTTGCATCACAATAGCGTTCAGTCAACGGTGCAGAGATCAGCCTGGTACAGGATAGGGTCAGCAAGCCAATCCAGCTGCCCTCCTGTCCGGCTATTTATACCTGTCTGAGGGGCTAAGTGCTGGATAGCGCCACAGACACGAGTCTGTGTAGCGCTATAGGACTTCCGGTGAATCCGGAAGTTCAGCGGCAGAAAGCCGGCCGCTGGACCGCACGTTTGGAACGCACAGCTTCCGGGTTAGCCGGAGCTGTGCGCGATCCTGGTGATTAGGGTTAAGTTAGCATGGTAGAAGTATTAGGGTTTTCGGGGCTGTCGTTTATACGGGACTATCCCTATGGCATTAAGGAAGTGAAGGGGATTACATTTAGAAACCATGCTGCGCTGTTAGTGGCGTAAGGTATATAGCCGGACCGCTGTATTGTATCTACCAGGGGGTAATGTGAGGTGGTGATAAAGTGATAATTCAATTAGGGTCATGAAGTGGGATTTTAATCCCGTGAATAAAGGGATTGCTATTGGTGACAGTGTCAGTGAGGTTGTATCAGTGCATATTAGGTACATGCACACAGATACAAACACACATCAACACACATGCACAAACAAATGAAAGTGCACATGAGAAGATGCGGGTGCATATGTGCGCATGCACTCCTGGACCCGGGGGGTTCTGTGATCTATGAATGGAATTAAAATACTGGGTGGTGTTTAATGGTGGGGGTCGTGGTACCAGGTGCTGGAGTTAAATGGTGAAGGTGTCCTGAAGGAATTCAGATTAGGGATAGGTGCCATTCCCTTAAGGGTGTGCTGTGCTTTATCTATTATAGTATTAATATTGTAAGTAATTAGGTGGTTTAAGAGGGGTAGGCTATAGGTTCTGGTGACGTGTCACTAGGTTATACATTAAAAGGACAAATATATTGCAGGAAGCAAAAAAATGAAAAAACAAATAAACAACAAAACGCACAAAAATGGAAAATGGTGTAGGAGCAAAAAAAGGAAAAGAAAAGACATGATCATAAACTGTTTGACAAAACTTGTTCAATATAAACGTGAATGTTAGGCAATGTCATCTCAGGAATATGGAAAGGGGATTGTTCTCGTTGAGTCCCTTGGGGGCTAAGGTGTCCAATTTGTGGATCCACCTACTTTCCAGTTTTCTCAGAATCAGGCCCCTGTCGCCTCCTCGGGGGGGTGGGGGTACCCAGTCAATTAAACGACAACGTAAACTTGAGTTCTGGTGTCCCGCGGACAGAAAGTGACGTGGTATTGGTAATTCAGCCTTCTTAAGTTCAAGCGCAGCCCTGATGGAGTTGCGATGGTTCGCCATTCTCTCCCGGAACTTTCTGGTTGTCATGCCGACGTAAACTAGTCCGCATGGGCAGTTTAGAAGGTATATTACGTGGTCCATGGTGCAATGTAGTCGGTACTTGATTTTGATTGGTCGACCAGTGTGGGGATGTGGGAAGGTTGGGCCTGGTGTGAGACTGTTGCAGGTTGTGCAACCAGAGCATCGGAAGCAGCCCGGTCGTTTCGAGTATAGCCAGGTGGTGTTGGTGTCCATCTGAGGGCTCATAGTTGGACGCATAAGAAGCTCCTTCAGGTTAGGACCCTTCTTGAAGGCCACCATGGGGGGGCCAAAGTTGTGCATCTTGAGGGTGTGGTCTGAGGCAACAATGGGCCAATGCTTCCTAAGGCTCTGTTGAATTGTGGCAGAGGTGTGGTCATATTTGTTTACAAAGACCATCCTTTTTGGTTTAGGTGTCTGTGTGGTCGTTCGTGATCTGCTCATATTACTTCTGGCTTTGATCAGGCATCTGTCGAGTGTGGTTCCAGAGTATCCTCGTTGTTTGAAACGTTCGGTCATTTCAATTAGTTGGGGTTCCATGTTGGTGATGTCCGTATTATTCCGCATGACCCGCATATATTGAGAAATGGGGAGGTGCTCTTTTAGAGCTGGTGGATGCTGGCTTGAAGTGTGAAGAAGCGTATTTCGGTCTGTATCCTTGCGGTAGAGACTTGTTTGTAACTTGCCATCAGTTATCTGGACCTTAATGTCAAGGAAGTTTATCGATTCACCATCGATGAGGTGTGTGAATTTTATGGGGTGGTCTTTAGAGTTGAGAGATTCCACCATGTCCGAAAATTCATCTGGTGTGCCCGCCCAAAGTAGGAAGATGTCGTCAATAAATCGCCGGTAGAATCTGATCTGTTCGCGATACTGGGGTAAGATGTGTTGGTTCTCGTAGTCGAGCATATACAGGCCTGCATATGAGGGTGCCAGGTTCGACCCCATCGCGGTGCCAGACACCTGGATGTAGTATTGCTTCTGGTAGGTAAAGTGGTTGCAGTGCAGGATGGTATCGGCCAATTCAACCAAGAATCCTGTTGGTGGCGTTAGTGTGGGTCGTTCATCTAATTTAGATCGTAGTGCTCGGAGGCCGTCCGTGTGAGGGATCACCGTGTACAGCGAGTTTACGTCCATGGTAGCAAGGTAGACTTGGCTGGTGGAGATGTCGATCATCATTAGTTGATCAATGAAATCAGACGTGTCCCTGATGTAGGTGTTGCTGGAGATGACCAATGGTTGTAGATAGTTGTCCACGAAGATGGCCAGGGGTTGTAAAAGAGAGGCCCTTGCCGAGATAATGGGCCTGCCAGGTGGGTGAGAGTGGGACTTATGGACCTTAGGGAGGGTGTAAATAATGGGGCACACTGGGTACTCTACCGTCAGGTAATCAAGTGTGTCTTTAGAGATCCAGTTGTTGTTCAGTCCTTTTTTGAGGAGTGCATCAACGGTACGCTTAAACTCAGGTATGGGGTTGTGCTGTACTAGTTTGTACGTGTTGGTGTCCCCTAGCTGATATATATATACTCGGAAGGGCCGGGCACAACCACCGAATGTCTGTTGCTCGTCGGGTGCCCTCGTCGAAAGGGGTATGTAGACGTTCTTGTAGTAACGCGGCACTCCAGACAACTTTCAACGTGCAATAAAAGTTTATTGAAGCATCTCAGCAACGTTTCAATACGACAGTATTATCATCAGGCTCAATAATACAACAACACCAACATACTTATATACCCCTTCGTGGATATTGCGTCATGACGGCGGTAATAGACACCGCCCCTAGACTCAGCTGTGTGAATCAGGTAAGTCCACCCTGAGTGGACTTTTAAATTGACGTCACCGGTGCGCGCGCACACTCGCGCAATGCATTCCTGGGACCGCTGGAGACCCGGAGAAAATGCCGGAGGCCTGCTGTGGACACCCTGGGACTGCGTGGACGCCGAGGGACCACCGGACACCATCAGGGGACAGGTAAGTATGGCTAAAACAATTTATTCCAAAAACCGGAATATTCCCCTATCCGGAATGCTCGTGGTCCCGAGCATTTCGGATAGGGGATACTCAACCTGTATATATTTGTTATGCACTTCTCATTTTTCAGTTCATACTGTATGTATCCTTTTTAATTAAGCTCCCTCTAGAAGTCATGGGTCACCTTAGAACGCTTTGCAGTGCATTCTAGGAGAAGACACTGGAGGCATCCATTTTATTTCCCACAGGGTCTGAGCTAAAAATGGTCATACATATGCTCTCCTTAGCATAGCATCTGTTAGTAAGAGATTCTGACCTCTAAATCTGCTCCCATAGACCTGCTACAGTCAGTTTTGCATTCTATATTTTGTATTCACAGTTGAACCAATTTTCTCTACTATGTAACAAACAGTATTCTTCAGATCATCACATCAGATTGGACAATTGAAAAGTTGAGGTGGTTATGCTGTGTGCCTAGAATTTTGTCAGCGGTGCCATGCCACAGCCAGGGGACTTTTTTACATAACATAAATGTCCCCTGGCCAAAATAAGGTCCCCTGGCCAAAACATGTGACTCATGGCTGATCAGACCGAGTGGGCCAGATCCCTGGGAAAGTGGGGAACCCCCTAATAAAGGGGTCCCCTCATTCATGGTAACCTCGGCATGGGCTGAGGCCCGGGGCTGTCCCCCCCACTGCTGGGCTGTGGGTGGCAGGCTGATACCTGTAAAGTGTAAAAAAGAGAACTTTGCTTTAATTGTGAGCCCGTATGAGGATGAGCTGCCAGTTGGCTGGGGTTGCGAGGACGGAATGGAATCTATCGAGTTTAATATAACTTGCTCATAAGATGGGACAGGTTAACAGTCTATGGCTAGGATGGTGTGAAGCTGGGGGTACCAGCAGAACAGGATATCTTGAAGAGATGAAGCTGGATATCAGCGGAGCAGGATTCCAGATGAGTTGAGCTGGGGATGCCAGCAATGCAGGAAGACTGGAAGACGTGAAGCAGAATATAAGCAGAGCAGAATTTCCAGCTGACCTGAGCTGGGGATACCAGCACTGCAGGAAGACTGGAAGACGTGAAGCTGGATATCAGCAGAGCAGGATTTCCAGGTGACTTGAGCTAGGGATACCAGCACTGCAGGAAAACTTGCATATACTTAGCAGAAGGTGAGTATTGGCTAGACTCCTTGGTGAGGGCTCGGAGACTACCTGATCATCTGTATTCACCAGGGACCCCCGCAAGGAAGTTTGGACTTGGCTGCATCTGATCAGCAGGTTGTGGCCCCTTGCTAGAAACACTCATGGTGCAGCTAAGTGAAGAGACAGAAAATGGCTTGAGACTGTATACACCAGCAGGGCAAGATGTCTGAATGTCTTGAGACTGTATTTCATATAGCTGGAAACTGGGAACACCAGCAGTGCAGGTTAGCTGGATAGCTGGAAACGCCAGCAGTGCAGGTTAGCTGGATAGCTGGAAACGCCAGCAGTGCAGGTTAGCTGGATAGCTGGAAGCTGGGAACACCAGCAGTGCAGGTTAGCTGAATAGCTGATAGTTGGGAACACCAGCAGTGCAGATTAGCCAGATGGTATTTGTGTTGGGAAGTGCTAAAGATGGTAACTGTACTGTGTCTTTAAGGAGCTGAGTAAGGCTGGATCTCTTTACATGCTGACAGACAACAACGCACTGACAGGTCTCTGTTCCCAGAGCTGGGCTTTATACCTCCTGCTCAGTGCTGATTGGCTGAAGTGGAGCTCTGCCTAGAATCTGTCTCCTGACTGGCTGCAGTGCTGGAGCAGAACCAGAAAGTGTCATGGACGTGTCCATGGACAGAATTGACGGGGAACAGCAGCGTGGAGTGAGCTTTAGTGATGTGCAGCACTAAGCAGACATCGGGGACAGAATGCTGCAATGGCAGTATAGGAGCACCAGCTGGGACAGCGGATGACGAACATCACTTAGGCTAGTGCCGCAGGTATGGCAATTCGCGGCTGGGGAGCTTTGTGAACCTCTGTTTTGTGACTCCCATGTTATGAACTTAACATGGGCTTTTATGATGGGAACCGACAAATCAGGCTGACCGCAAGTGCAAAGCACTTCCTATAGTGCGCAGTTTGCTGATATCCAAAGGATCCACATGCATTTGGCATGCACCCAACTTTTTTCTGCAGCTCTTTAAATTCTATTATTTTTAGAACCCCAAAAGACTGCCCCTTTCTAGAATAATCATTAAATGCCCTTATTATTATTATTATTATTATTATTATTATTATTATTATTATTATTAGTATACAGTAGATATATTTACATTCAGTACTTACATACATAAATACATACATATAATGCATACATACAGTACATACATACATACATACATACATACATACATACATACATACATACATACATCTGCATTCTAAAGTCACTATCACTTTATCAGAATGATAACTACTGTAATCATAAACTGTACAAAAAATAAAATAGAATAATCCTTGTGAACACCAGAAAGTGGATAAGTCACCTTATGCAATTGGTATAATTTTTAGATATTCCTACACTTTTTTGTTTGGTTCAAAATAATACTAAAAAAAGTCAGGACACTAGCTGTAAAAATAACTAATAATCTACGGACATTCAGATGCCACAAGAACAAGGTTCGCTGCTATTAGTAACAAGGACAGAATGTTTGGTTTAATGTCACATAGCATAGGAATAATTCTTCTGAAGCAATATCAATAAGATACAGACTGGGTACATACAGCCTGTGAATTACATAGAAATATATTATACTATTTAGAGATAATAAACAGCAGTTTCTAATGTAAAAAGAAAGAAAGATAACAGGAGCTTATTTTGCATATTGCTACTCATTTTACCAGAGTTGACAAGTGAGCAGATATTTAAATTTAATATATTACAGAAAATACTGGGTCACTTTACAGGAAACATTTCAGTTGTTAGGTGGTCTCTGGGAATTAGATACAACGATGCACATTAAAAGATTCACTTGCAACTATAATGTAAAATGGAAGAGTTTGTATTCCCCTAGTTGTACTCATATTCAGAATTATATTAATGTCATTAGACATAATTGACAGGGACAAAGCAATTAGCTGGTGCCCCTTGCAAATAGAATAATGAAAGTATCATGGTACATAGAGAATTGTTACACAGAGCCTGCAGTAATTGTCCCATTGTAAATATATTGTTATTGGAATACACAATGGGCGGTATTCAATGTCCTGAATCGCTGGTTACAGTGATTCAGATTTAACATTCGCCTGCCAATCGCCGGTTTTTAGCAGTGAATCGCCATGCATGGGGATTCGTGGGGAGTCGCCAAGTCACCCTATTCAACGTGGCTGAGAATCGCCGGCCCTAACGGCGATTCTCAGCCATACCGGCGTTTCCCTACACAGCCTCATTAATGTAGTCAGTTGTTTAAAAAATCGCAGATAAATGCTAGAAACAAGCAAATTACCCTGGACAAACGCTTCCCATACAGCAGACGGCAAACGCTGGGAAATCTGGTCAAAGGGCAAACGAAGGAGTGAGGTGGGGAGGAGAATCATGGGTAAGTGAGGTGCACCATGGGTAAGAACAGTGCTTTGTGGGAGAAAAAAAAAATACCTGAAAAAATTAAATATATATTTGTATAGCACTTCTACGACCATGACATCACACAAGGGCAGCAAATAATAATACATTAGACTTGCATAGTTAAATAGAGCACTTAAAACCAATTATTTGACATGTTCCTATAAAAGTTCACCATAAAAAGATGACGAGGGGCACTCGGAGAGGAACGGCGATATGAAAGAAGAAAAAGGAATCGCCAACTTCACATTGAATACACTTTTGGCGATTCCCCTCAACTACCGTCGATTCCCCATGAAAAATCCTATACACAAAAAACGGCGATTTGTACATGAAAACATTTGGCGATTGCAGCTTCATTCACCGGTCGTCAACGGCGATTCTAGCTCATTGAATACGGTGATTCGCATTTGGAGCTCCAAAAATCACCGTCAGCCACGAAAAAACCCCGGAATCGCCATAAAACTTAGCGATTCCGGCTCATTGAATACCGCCCACTGACTCAAGTCGTCCCCCCCCCCCCCCCGCCTCTCTCTCTCTCTCTCTTCTGCTCAACTTTTATTTAATCTACATTACTTTCTTTGTCAGACATCCATAACTATTTGTGCAGAATATTAATTACTTAACAGACAATTCTTTAGATGTCCCATCAACATTTTTATTTTATTTCATTTTATTTAAAAAAAAAAGGTTTAATACCTATTAACAAAATGTGTGAAACAAAATATACCTTAGAGTTTCTATCACCACCCCTTCCTCCCAGCCATGTACAGCCATGCACAGTACATATTGTATGAAATCATTGTTTATGAATGGCAAATTATGGTTGCCTGGTTGGATAAGAGAATACCTCATTGCCAGAATCTAATATTTTTGTGTACTATAGAGGTTAATGTCACATGTATACCAAAAATTAGTTATTATGGCTAACTTCTTGGAAACAAGGCATCCCTTTAAAGTTCCTCCCTCTCCCTTTTTTCACAAAAGAAATGTTGGCATGCATGTGCCTGGCAATATCACTTTCTAATGCCCACTGCCTGGGGTCCCAACCTGTCATCTGGATCAGTGGTAACAAGACCAGCAACAGAAATCTCTGGGCCTATATACGCATGTTTTGGAGCTCTAGGTACCGCTGGTTGGCCATTGGCTCATTCCCCTTGTCTCTCTCCAGCCTCCACCCTATCACTCAGACTCACCCCATACTGGTATTGATTCAGTATCATCCTCATCATTGGGACTCTCAGCCTTATTATCCCACAGTGTCCCTCAGCCCTGATAGATAGATAGATAGATAGATAGATAGACACTAGTTAAGTGGAAATGTACATTTGTTGCTATAATAAATTTAACTTTGACACAAATTAACACAGTGACACAGTGGGGTATAGAGTTCAATCACAGAATATTGGGCACTTACTGGCAAAAGTTCAAGTTCTTTATCCTATACTGTATACTCTTTATAGAAACGCCTTGAAGGACAGGATTAGGCATAAAGTATAAGAGGAAGAAATTAAATAATAGTAACTACACTAAAAATCTAATTAAAGTAATAAACACTTACAGAAACACAAAGAAACAATATAGTTGCTTCCAGTATCATCCAATGGACTAAATTAAAAGGTTTTAATGTTCATTTTCACTAGCATTCAGTTAAGAGATACTGGCATCCCTGGCAAGCCTAGTGAGCGCTCTCACACAAAGCCGGTACCCGCATGATCCCCTCTCTGCTGGCGGGCGCTGGCGGAATGGCGCTCCATCTGTCTGAGACGCAGGAGCGTCTTCAGTAGCGCTTGCATCTCCTGCACAAAGGGGGGTGTGTGGCCGCAAGTGCATCTCATGCACAATAAAGGAGGCCTTTGCCAGTGCTCCATGCTACATACTGGCAAATGCCTCCATTTGAAACCCCCACTATTCACGCCAGCCCGATGCATGGCGAGCGCAGGAAGCTCTTCGAGTCAAGGCGTTACACGTCCTCCCAACTTGTACATATCCCCACAACCCACGTCGGCATTGAGTTGATTTTATAAAGTGTGGTGAGCCCGAAGCGTGGCGAGCGGACGCGGATTACTTTACATGTATTCTGCATCTTCTAGCGGGGCTCGCTGCGATCGCCACACTTTATAAGATCAACTCCACGCCGACGTGGATAGTGGGGGTATGAAAAAGTCAGGAGGATGTTTAACGCATCCCATCACGCTGCTCTTGCCATGCTTCGGGCTGTCGTGGATAGTGGGGGTGTTTAGAGAAAACATTCACACCTGCCATATCATACACTACGCTACTTCTGACAGGGACGCTGACTACGCTAACTACGCTAAGTGGCCGTGGGAACACTACGCTACTTCTGACTGACTACACTAACTACGCTGGCCATGGGAACACTACGCTGATTCTGACAGGGATGCTACGCTGACGACGTAACTGCCGCCATGAAACTACACAAGTACTAATAAATCTATCCCTGTGTCTATAATCTTTTTTGCCTCTTCACTAATAATTCTTCTTAATTTTGTTCAACAATGCCTCCTGGGAAAGTATAATTAAAAGTCAATCTCCAGTGGAAGACAATTGATGGTGGTTTCTATTTCTAATTGACAGCATTTACTAAAGGTCGGTTTTGGTATCTAAACTTAATATGCCTTTGATAAACAAGTGGTTCCTAAATGACAATCTGCTATAGCATGCTCTGTACTATTTGTCAGTGGTTCTGTTGTTTTGATGTCAGTGTCAACACGTGTTGACATGGACCCCCAATTATTGTAATATGTACCCTTGCATGGCATGCTTCACCCGCCATGCTTCACCCGCCATGCTTCGGGCCTGGTGCCTCGCTTTGCTCTGCACACTTTGCCATTCCCAGAGGCAGTCCACAATGATGGTAAAGTATGTTAACCTTTTACTTATGTCCACTTTTCGGTGATGTTGACCTACTGCAAGTTGAACTTATGTCAGTGTCGACCCAGTGCATGACAACAATTGTCTGTGTCGAACCTATTGCATTTTGACCATTTGGTGTCGACCTATTGGTTGTCCAGCTATTCAACCACTCCCCATTCATTTAATGGTGCTTTGACAGATACAACATTTACACATTGGTTTTGCAAGTGCAAGTAGAGAAGAAGAATGTTGTGGAAATTTTTAAGAAGAATGATATAAAATTATTGCTAATTGATTGCTAATAAGTTGTCTGGTTTCTTATTCTATATTTTTCTATTTGAGGTGATTATTCCATAAATACTTTTCATTTTAGGGTCATGTGTGTGGTTATTTTTGTTAATGTAGTGTGATTGTGTGGCCATTATAATCCTCCATAGCCCAATCAGCTGATATTCCTGTCAATCATTTGTTGCCTGTCAAAATCAGTTAATTTACCTGCTGTCTGAGGTTAGTCATTTGACTGTTTTGTGAAAAGACTTATAACTGTTTTCAAAGCCCTGGGCCTAATTCCGACTGAATTGCAAAATTTATGTTTTCCTAAATGGACAAAACCATGCTGCACTGCATGTGAGGCAGATGTAACATGTGCAGAGATCATTAGATTTGAGGTTTTTGTTTCTGTGCAGGGTAAATACTGGCTGCTTTATTCTTTCACTGCAATTTAGATTTCAATTTAAACACATTTAACACAATTCTGTCTTTTACATTTGCCCCACCTGCAGTGCACATGGTTTTGTCCAATAAAGAAAAAATGTGAATTGTGATCCAGTTTGAATTAGGCCCCCTACTTGATAAATCCAGGGTTTAAATTCCATTATTTTTATGATCTAAAACATTAATATTAACATGTGATATTCAATTGCGTTCTAATCTATTCTAAAGTGTGGTTTCACAGCAGTTTTCCAGCAATTTTTCCGTTCTGAGCAAATCTGAGCATAGTAAAACCGCTGCCAATCCAACCAATCAGCTCCTGCCTGACATTTTTCAAACACAGTCTGTCACATGGCAGTTAGATGCTGATTGGCTGGTTGTTTATCACTCTCCGTTTTATCACTTTTTGAAGCTTAGTGCATCTGGCCCTTAGTCCTTGGTGCCCCACCTCCTCTGTAACCCTCCCCCGCTTGTCTTATGTATCTGAGGTCCCCTGGAGCCTTAACCCAGCTCTGGTAATCAAGGCCAGTTAATAATAACCCAGAGTTCCCAGTAAGAATAATGCAGAGTTGGTATAAACATTTTGGATGAAAACGTCCACAGATTCTGTAGTCCACCCTCACAAGGCACCAGGGGCCTTATTCTGGTTGGTGCGGCCGGGCCGTACGCGTACGTCCCGGGGTTTTTTATGATCTGCGCATGCGTACATTCGCTAATGCGCAGGCGCGAACACTCCACAACGCTTACGGACGGGTCTCTACGTGCGAAAAAACCTGTACGCGAGTGTACGGGCATTGGGGGCGGCATAGGGGCGTGTTGAGGGGAGCGGCCGAAATAATGAGGGAAAATGGGCGTAAACATGGGCGTACACGGGGGTGTGCACCAAAAATGAGCGGTGCTACTACCGCACGATCGACTAAAGCACCGTTCATTTCGGACACAAAACAGGCGGCCGCCAACCGCCATCTCAGACCACCCCTACAGATACCGCATGCCAGAGTGCGCCTGGGTTTGCTAATTAACGCTGATTACTACTCAAACACATACACCTGAATGTAATAAGCAATGCTGCAGTCTATTAAGTCCAAACCATGATTTCACTACCTGCAAGCCACACACAGCACTCAAACACATTGGAAGCTTATCTTTCTATACTTCTCTACATTTAAAGGTTTGTTTAATTTAAGGTAAGAATCTTTTTAAGACCTGCTTATATATGCTAAGGTAGGTATTTGCTAAACAGTTATACACATTCACTACGTGCTTTCATAGACTTTACACAGTAGCACACTCAATCTACACAAGTCGACATGTGTCAACGTGTTCACTCTAATCCAAACATAAGTTTTGTATTTATGATACAATAACATAAACCACATCTAACACCTACAAAGGATGTTTCAGCAATGTTTTAAGCCCATGCCCACTATTTTGCACACAATCTTTGTATAGTACCCAAAGTACAGAACTGTACCACTATCTGATCTGCTATGAATTGGATTTGACTACACTCTGGATGTAAGATGCCACCAATCACATTATTGCACTCACATCTCTCTAACAAAGGATTCCTACATCTGCTTATGACACTGTAAAATCATATATATTTAAAAACTTATACATGTTTGTTCACAAGCAATTTTATCATGTTTGGCCGATTCACACATCTTTTTTTAGGGAGGACACATATGCATTCCTACACAAATGTACCTTTTGACCCTTGTTTGTCTGCCTCACCCACTCCATGAGGAAAGCATTGTTCTGGACCTGCTTTTACCTACTACTGTAGGAGCTACCTCACCTGCACACAAACTGCTTTCTCACCTATTAAGTTGCTCTGCACATGTGCTGACACAAACTAATTAGCAGGGAAAAGTTGGATAGGAACATGGGAATGGCCATGGAGAGGGTTACACATGGGAAACTTCTACCACACTTCAACAAATGTTCAAAAATACCCTGGTCAGTAAGTACACATAAATGTAGTATTTGTTTCACACAAGAAATTACACATACAACAATTGTGTTTTAATTGGTAAAATAAATTTATTTGCTGTTCAGCATCACAGCTTATTTGACACTTTCATGTCATAAATCAAATAAACAAATAAAATAGACACAAAAATAAAAAAACAGCCAGAACAAGAGGTTGCATATCTCCAAACATGTGTTACCCTGCAAATGCAATGGTGAAAGAAATGGGGACACCAGAATACGTACTGCAACAACCAGGGTGAATACTAAGCAAGATACACACCACCAAAAATTTATCCTGCATTTGTAGAGGTCAAAATAAGAACTTTAATGCCCATGGCACGAAAATGGATCGATGGCCAACTCAGGAAGTGGATGTCCAGTGCAATTTAAACATTTGGGGTCCAACCACAGAGGAAGTGAACCAGGTCTCATTATTTGGGCCCTTTTTTCCCCCTTTTAGATGGGGACTTGGGGACAGGGGCCTTTGGCTCAGATGGCTTGCGGCGTCTTCCCCTAGTGGACACAGGAGGGTCAGCAGAGGTGGAAGGTTGGGGAGCAGCTTGGGGTGGGCCAGCAGATGGGGGATTGTCCCTTAGGGACCTGGCGGTGGTCAGCAGCTCCGCAAGAATGTCATTCTGGTGGCTGAGGTGTTGGCCAATGCTTTGCATGCCAGCCGCCAGAGTGTCATTCATGCGGTTGAAGGCCTCACACTGCTGCCTGTTTGTGGCCTTCCAATCCTCCAAAAATTCCCCAATCTGCTGCTGACGGAGTGCAGCATCCACCCCTTGCTGCTCGATCCTCTCCAGCATCACCATCACGCTCTCATCCCATGTCTCCTGTGGCTGGGGCTGGGGGTGTCTTCTTGGTGGAGGCTGGACCACTTGCTCCACCTGTGGCTCTGCAGAGGAAGATGCTGCCGGTTCATCCTGGGTTTCTGCTTCTGCTAGGATAATAATTGAAAACAATGTCACCATCACATACGCACTAAAAAATATCTTTCAAAATACAATGCATTACTGTGACTTACCATCAAAAGCAGCATCAAAGACCTCCGCCGGGAGCTCACTGTCCATATTGGAGATCCCCCTGACCTCGGCCACATCAATGACGTCCAAGGCGTCCTGCTCCAGGGGGGTATACTCCAAATTATCGGGCATAGGACCTCTCCCGGTGGACATGCTGTGGTTGTACCAGTCAGTCATCTTCCTCTTCAGTGTCGTTTTGAAGTCTGTCCACCTACAAGTTTAAAAATACAAATATCACCATGAGATATGTGCACCACTGTGCTAGTTAACATCATGACTACGTTACATTTCCTAGTGTGGGTGATCTTATGTTTTTTAGCCATATGTGTCCCACACACACATTAATGTCTCCATTAGGAGGCATTTCAGTGTCTCATCTCATTCATTAGGCCACTAAATGCACATACATAGATCACTATGCAGAAATGACATCATCCATGGCCAAATTATGCACCTCCACCTGTTGTGAAACTACACATTCCACCTTAGCTTGACAGTGTGGTTATTATGGAGTCATTTAACTATGGGATGGCATACTGGGATGTGTAGTTTCTCACCAGCTACATGTGCACAGTTTGGTCCTTCTTGTTTCAGTTGCATCATATGGAACATGTTACAACAACTCTTTCCAAAACACACTTTCTCTTGTCCCATCACATACTTCACATACTTCACATGAGCAGAACTGTGCCCATAACCTCATATCACACCAATGGTGCATGTTTCATATATCAATGTGGGTTATTAGACATGGTTGTGTTCACATGTGACATTGAAGTGTAGCACTATCTACAAACACACCTTTCTATTATTCTCAAACATACATGTAACATATGTACACACATATGACATTATCAGGGGGACAAACACACTTGCCTTTTCTTCACCGCAAGCCAATCTCTGACCACTGGTGACACCTGGTTCACTTCCTCTGTGATCTTGTCCCAAAGGTTTCTCCTTGCACTGGCACCCGGCTTCCTGGTTGGCAATTCGATCCATTCGCGTGCTCTGGGCACTAAAATTCTTAATTCTGCCTCTACAAATGCAGGGTTTCTCTTTTTGGTGGTGGTATCCTGCTCAGTCCTCACCCTAGATGTTGCAGCTCGTTTTCTGGTGGCCCTAGTTCTCTCAACATGCACCTGCTGGGTCACACCTGTTTGGAGAGATGCAACCTCTTGTTCTGGCTGGTTGCTTGGCCCTTGTGGAGCTGGTGGAGGTTGAACAGGGCCTGTTAGTGAGGGGCCCGCTTGGTCTTGCAGGCTACTTCTCTCTTGAGCCCTCCTTCTCCGCTCCTGTTCCCTCTTCTGCAAAGCTTCAAGCAGGGATTCTGCTGTAGCTCTCTGTAGAGCGTCCTCAGCTGCGGAATCGTCTGAGTTAGACATGTTTGCAGCAATTCTGGCCTGCATCTGACTGAATATTTATATGTTAATCTCCCGCCATGAACAAGGGGGCGTATATTTTTCCCCGCAATGTAGTTGCTAATTTACGCCGATATTTCCCGCCGATAATTGCCGCTTAAATTACGCAGGTCTCCACGCACCTGATCAATCACCTGTACTGTATATGCACATACACAGGTTGTGGAGCATTTTGTGCTACATCGTGAAATGTGTGCACCTGTCATTCCAATGATGAGTGTTGTCAGCTGGTATCTGTTGGAGTTCGTGTATGCTTTGTGAGTCACATTTCAAAACATCACGTTATAATGCTTTCCTTACATATGTAATGAGTATGAAATTGTCATACACCAACATGTTGCATTGTGCCCCTTTTAGCAGCGTATTTATTAGTAGACGGTTGCGTGTATTCTTTTACGCACACTGTATATACAGTACGTCTCTCCATGGAAATGGGTGTATTGTGCCCCTTTTAGCAGCGTATTTATTAGTAGACGGTTGCGTGTATTATTTTACGCACACTGTATATACAGTTCCTCTCTATACATTGAATGCATGCTGTTGGTTATGGTGTGTGTATATCGGAACGGTCCGCGTAAGTTTCTATTCGCATCCAGTTTGTTCATGTAAGAAGGATTAATAAAGTTAATACTAAACAAACAATTTTTTACACCAATCAGCAAGCACCAAAAGTGATATATGTACCTGCAATTAATAACTGCGCCATTGCCACTATGACTTCAACCAGGGCTAGGGCGTTTTCTACCCAGGAGCTGTTGGCCTTGGTTGAGGTCATGGACCGGCGCCTGGGGCCCAGGGGCCCATATGTGTCCAATATGGACAAGCGGCTGGCGTATAATGCTGCCCGCCGGCTAATCTTCGCCCGGACCGGCGTCCGCAGGAGCCTGGCCCAAGTTGAGCGGCGCTGGTCTGACCTGCGCCGGCGGCAGCCAGTGTTGCTTTCGACACTTCGCCGCCATATTGCCCGATGTAAGTTTTTATTTACTAGTATGTCTGCGTTTTTTTGCAATGTTTTCTGTACTTTTTATAAATATGTTCCTGAGTATGTGGGTGTATATGGGGTGTATATGGGTGTATATGGGGTGTATATGGGTGTGTAGGGGGTGTATATGGGGTGTATATGGGGTGTATAGGGGGTGTATATGGGGTGTATAGGGGGTGTATAGGGGGTGTATATGGTATGTATATGGGTGTATAGGGGGTGTATAGGGGGTGTATATGGGGTGTATATGGGTGTATATGGGGTGTATATGGGTGTATATGGGGTGTACAGGGGGTGTATAGGGGGTGTATAGGGGGTGTATATGGGGTGTATAGGGGGTGTATATGGGGTGTATATGGGGTGTATAGGGGGTGTATATGGGGTGTATATGGGTGTATATGGGGTGTATAGGGGGTGTATAGGGGGTGTATAGGGGGTGTATAGGGGGTGTATAGGGGGTGTATATGGGGTGTATATGGGTGTATATGGGGTGTATAGGGGGTGTATAGGGGGTGTATAGGGGGTGTATAGGGGGTGTATATGGGGTGTATAGGGGGTGTATATGGGGTGTATAGGGGGTGTATAGGGGGTGTATAGGGGGTGTATATGGGGTGTATAGGGGGTGTATATGGGGTGTATAGGGGGTGTATATGGGGTGTATAGGGGGGGGTTTAAGTAGTTGCTCAGTTTTTGGGTGTAGCATATCAATTAGTTTGCATGATAAATGTCTGAAATATAACAGCAATGATAATTTGGAAGGTTATGAGCATGACTAATGTGAATTTTTCTTTCCCCCTTTTTTATGAACCCCAATCTTTGATTTCTATACCATCAACATGAACATTTCAGCACGGGCAAGGGCACGCATAGAAGCCCGGGAGCAGGCAGCCCGGGAGCAGGCAGCCCGGGAGCAGGCGGAAGAGGAGGAGGAAGAGGAGGAGGAAGAGGAGGAGGAAGAGGAGGAGACAATGGGTCAAGCTGGGGCCCACCAAATTTCCCCATCCCCTTCCACCAGCCACTCCCCAACCCCCACCCCCTCCCCAACCCCCACCCCCTCCCCAACCCCCACCCCCTCCCCCACCCCCACCCACACCCCTTCCCCAACCCCCACCCCCTCCCCAACCCCCACCCACACCCCTTCCCAAACCCCCACCCCCACCCCCTCCCCCACCCCCACCCCCTCCCCAACCCCCACCCACACCCCTACCCCCACCCACACCCATACCCCCACCCCCTCCCCAACCCCCACCCCCTCCCCACCCCATTTCCAACCCCCCTACACCTCTCCACCACCCACCCCCAAACCTCTCCAATCCCCACTCACACCCACTACCAGTATCCAAAGTCCTATCCCATCCCCCTTGCTCCTGACCCCCCCAACCACCGCACACCCAACCAGCGGCGAGCAGGATGGCTCAACTAGCCGTAAGTAAATAATGTGTCTAATGTTTACCTACACATTTCTACACATAAACAATCACAACAACCACATATGTGTATCCAACATCAACATTAGTTGCAACATATCACTGTAGGGCGACCATGAGGTGTGGCCTGTCCTTCTCCAGGAACAAGGGTCCCCTTGGTGGTTTTTTGGAGTGTGGCCATGCCTCACCCCTTGAATAATTGACATAACAGTACATCCAATGAGATATCCGACATTAGTGGTGTTGTAGTTATGTGGCTCCAGGTGTTGGGTAACTCCACTTCCCAGCATGATGTGCAACATAAATTTATCGATTGTTTTGTTAATAGTGTGTGAGGCCATGCGGATGCATGCTTTACAAACATAGCTTTAGGCCTATAATTTGTAGAGCAATGTCCTAAATTTAAAATAGTAAGGAGTGCTTAAGCCGCAACAATGTCATAACCCTTAAATAGCACAGCCTAATTGTGAGGTTAGAGGAGAGTCCCCCAAAACCAAACTACCAATTGGGATACAGCATACATTCATCCAAGAAGGAGTAATTTAATTAATGTTATTTACTATGTACAGTATGTGTGTGTTAACATATTATTTTTTAGTACTGTGTTTACAGCAGACCCATCTTCAATGTAGTTTAAAAATGTATGTGGCCTTCACACATAACTCACAACTTTTTATTATGTACAAATACAACAAACATTTGTGTATGTTATATATTATTTATTTATTTTTATCCCTTCACTACAGACACTGAACAGCACCAGGAGGAGGTGGCAGCGATTATTCGGGAGATCTTCCTGACCCTCCTGTATTTGCAGATCCTTTTTGCCCAACTGGAGGCCCGCATTTAATTTATTTTTATCCCCCCCCCCCCTTATTATGTTTGTTCAAAATAAAAGTTTATATTCTGTTAGAAATTGCCTGTGTTGTTAATAATAAATATGTTAGAGGGCTTGTAAGGGTAGGTACATACAGATGTGTAATGTAAGTTATATTTGTAATTTGAGGTGAGGGGTAATGATTGATGTGTGAATGTGTGTGTTTTTGAGTAAAATAACACATAGTGAAAATGCATGAATGTTTAATGTTGTTAGATTAAAACATCACACATAACATCAGGGTAGGTATACATGTTACACATTTTGGACAAACTAATTATGGACATAATTTAGTACATATACAGAAACACCAACATAACTTGATTTAAAAGTAACAGCAATATGGGGACACATAGATAGTGATTAAAATGCCACATTAGAACATAACAAATATACATGTAATGAGGGTTAAAATGTTGTTTTATTAGGGTCTTTATTAAGGTAGACAATTGAGTTAATATAAAACAATAATTGAATAACAATTAGAATAATTAATTAATTGTCTGATTTGTAGTTGAAAGGCAAGATTTGCAGGTCCATATATGTGAAGGGTATGCCAGCGTGCACGGACGTACGCTCACTCTCACGAGCGGTGACATAAGCTGAGTTTTCTATTGAAAACAATAGGGACCCGTCCGTGCAAGCTGGCGTACGCTCAGATAGCCGCAAGAAGTCGGTGGGAAGACGGACGAGAGACGTCCGTAAACGGTGGCGTACGCTCTGTTGTACGCCAGTTGTCGGAGTGTAAGGGCTGGGCCGTCCGTGTACGTTGGCGTACGCTCAATTGTACGCCACTCCCCTTCGACGTTGTTTCTGGCCGTACGTATGCGGCTGAGTTGTGGGTGGACTTAACCCCAACGGCCGCGTACGGAGAGCGTACGTTAATTTGGAACGTACGCACGTTTGGCCGCTACGATCAGAATAACCTCCCAGGTGAGGCAGCAGTCCTGCTCATACTACATAGGACTATTCTGTGTCTAACTCTGGAAGATATTACACAGCATTGGCTGATTACAGCATCCAAATACTCACAATAGAACCATCTGGTCCATGTATTTTTCATCCCATCCGCAGGCGTACCAGATGAGGCAGCCATATTGGGCACACTATGAAGGTGAGAGGTCAGCACTGTCGGAAGTATAAGCCATAGCCATAAAAATGCATACTGTATATGAGAAAAATGACACGTGTATAGTATGATATGCCCAGTATGGAAATATACATCTGAAGCACATCTTGCCCATGGAGGAACCATCTGAGGCAACCATCTATAGCCCATGGGGGTAGAAATACACTGTAAAAAAATGATCACTGTACTTGTTCATGAGTTTTGTAAAAACTTTATTAAAAGAGACAGCTTTCTGTGAAATAAATAAAGAGAACTGAGACCTCCAACTTCAAAGAGCTAAGTCAATTTGACCATTCTGCAGAAACTACAGTATCAGCTCCAATGAAAAAGAAGAGGTAGACGTCATCATTCTAACCCCTTACCACTTTAATACCACCAGTTTAATTATATGCATAGCTTTTTATCACATTTCTTCAAGTGTGTTTAAATCAGCTGCCCTGTCGAAATGCAACTTGAAGGCACTGAATAGGTCCAATTAAAAGCATAGGATGAGACATGAAGACCATCAGCTCTGAGTTGATACACAATTAAAGTCCCTTTGCATAGCTGAAATTACAATACTCCTCTCAACACCACAAGGAATGTTACTGAAAATGTGCACTATCCACCTCTAGTGCTCATCTCAATATTTATTCTTCCATCTGTCACATCAAATATCACATTCATTGTCTTCTGTCTGCAGTCCCTAGACAGTCTATTATTCCGCTGTTTTATGTGTATGTGTGAAAAAGAATTACATGTGCTTGATTTTTACCTTATACTCTTGCATATGAATATGAATAAAGACCGTAACACTAAACAACGTTGTTATATGCTTCCATTGTGAGACGATTCCTTACACAATGTTGCCTTGACATGTATTATTAAAATACCTGTGATGATTTACTTTTCTCCACTGTATCCTTGGCATTTGCATTTTGTTTGGAAAATTTGTTTGAAATAGTCTGTTTGAAATAAATCTATACAATAGTAATAACAAATAATGTTGAAATAAAAAGTGTGGTTCCCAGTAATACAACTACTGTACATCCCTCCGTGAGTGACAGTGTGACACATACTGTACGGTACAAACTAAAGTCTCATGTAACAGAAGGTCATGTGTGCGTATATGACATCCTTCTGATGTCTGTCTTGCAACACCTGCATCTTCTAGCTGCTACAGTAGTCTCCTGATAGATTCTTTTCTAACTCTCTTTACAAATAAAATACCAATTTATACAGTGAAAATAAGAAAAAGACAGAAACAAAAGTGTGTGTATTGTAGCTATACAAAGTTAAATGTTGAAGTATACAGTTCCATGTACTCTAATTACACAATCACATTAACCGAGTTTTGTTTAACCCTTTGAGTGCCTACATTGCTGTGAGCGATCCTCAAAATATAAGCTAAAAATGGCAAATACAAATACAGCCAAGTCAATTGCATGTGCATGATGGACGTGGACTCCATCACACACACAGCCATTGGGGAGGATAGGTGAGCACATAAGTTCTGTATCCTGTGACTAGCGGGTTTGTTCATTTCTATGCAGGTTGCAGGTTGCAGGCCTTGACAAACCTGCCAAAAGGGCATTGAACACTGGCCCGAATGCTGTACCTAATCTGATTTTATATATATATATATATTTATTTTTTCTTTATATATATATATATATATATATATATATATATATATATACATACATACTTGTAAAGACGCCGGGCACAACCTCCAAATACCATTGCTTGTCGGGTGCCTTGGAACAATGTATCATATAGACTGTTTGGGGGGTAGACGTAGCACTCCAGACCTTTTGAAAACCAAAGATGGGGGTTATCGGAGTGTGCTACAGATTGTTACCACCTAGCCAATCAATATATACAATCAATCAACATAATCTGATCAGACATAAAAAGTTCTCTTGTCCTTTTTGAAATGAGATGTAGGCTTCTTTCAGACAAGCAATTCCTTTATTTAAAACCCAACGCATTTCGTCAGAACCACTTCATCAGGGGTATGACGATATTAGACCTCACAACAGGGTCTGTACATCAGAGAGTATTCTTAAAAATACTTAGAAAGTTTATACAAACATCAATTACCGGTTAATAGAAGGAATATGAGTTTATAAAGACAAGGTTCTATATAAGTGATGTCCTTGATTTAGACACAGATTCTGTGTGGGTGATGTCCTCAGCTAGCCATATAGATAATCTTATAAATAGGAACTGCCCACTCCTAGAATAGTCTTGGGACAAACAAGGTTCTCTGTCCACAGTACAAGGTGGGTAGTTCACCACAAAGCAGTAAACAATATCAGCCTTGATATTGTTTACTGCTTTGTGGTGAACTACATCTGCTCTGGTGCCACTTACATATTACTGTATAGTAATCCATAAGAAGGTACTCAGAGACTTTATATTGGTACAAAAGACCTGTATTCATGGTAAACATTTTGGGGACCCAGTCCTGTCCTCAGCCAAACATACAGTAACAAGAATGCAGTGCAAACCCCCCCTAAATATACCTGTCTGGACGCCAGCTCCACGTTCTCTGCAATCTGGAAGCTTCCCCAGCCAAACTTCCAGTCATGGAGAGGAAGGGTCGTCATGGAGCTCGCAGAGTGCATTCCAGCAGTGCTTCTCTACGTTCCAGCCCTAGTCGGCTGGGCTTCCTGTCCTCCAGAAAAAATTACAGATGTGCTGAGTATTCCAGAGATGTACAATATCCTTTACACATATAAAAAACAGGGAGGGTTTTAACACGGTTGCGCATTAAAAACACTCTGAGTAACGGTTTGTTGACCAAAAATCACACTGGACACGCTCTGTAGAATTATTAATTTTTATAGAAATATAAAAAAGAAAAACATATATAATTCTTGTTTCACATATAAAAAACACACACAAACATTAAGATGACATATTATTGAAAAGGGTAAGCTAACTGAATAATAATATTAACAGACAAAATCACAGAAATATATAAATAAGGAACACATAATAGCCATAATATATAAACGCTATAAAGTCATATGAAACTATTCCAGTTGATTTTGCTCATTGAGGCCACCTGGCTTGATGGTCCCCAATCTCAAAATCTACTTAGATTTCCTGATAAATAAAGTTTTAAGCCTATCACTCCTCCTAATGGACAAAGGAATGTGGTCAATAATAAAGTATCTCAGGGACCCCAACTGATGACCAGCACCCCTAAGATGCCTAGGGACCGGCTGGTCAATGTCTATGCCCCTGAGAATCATACTAATAGAAGAGTGGTGAACCGCCATTCACTCTTTGTACTTCCTCGATATTTGGCTAATATAGAATAATCCACAAGGGCAAGTAATAGCATAAACTACAAAAGAAAAGTTACTAGTCAGGACATGATGAATATCATAATCCGTATTACAATGTGGGTGTCTAAATGATCTAAACAAGATCATAAACTTATATGTAACACAATTTTTACAGCTATATCAACCCACTGGTTTAACATATATGTTAGGGGGGGACTATGTCCCTCTTGTTGGTAATATCAGAGTGAACCAGCCTATCTCTTAAATTTCTACCTTGCTGATAGGCAAAGAAAGGTCTCACATTCTCCAGTGATGAATGATCTTTGTCAGTACCTATGATTGGTCATAGAACTCTTACCGCTCTGCCTGCAATGGGACTGGCCATTGTGTACTGGACTTCAAGGACTCTACAATGAAACCCTGTCTCCTTGAGAAAACACTACAGTATTTTGTCTGTGAGGTGCGGTTCTGCCCATTTTTTACAGCATTTCTACAGCATTTTTTACAGCATTTCTGATGCCGTGACTCATTCTGACATCACCCATGTTGTGAGTAAAGTAAGTCTATTCACCATTAACCCATGGATGCAACACTGGATAGTAGTTAAAACAATTTTATTATATTTAACTCTTTGATTGCCAACATATGTGTGAGAGATGTCCAAAATATCCTCTAAAAATGCAAACATCACTTACATTTGTTATTTTAATTCAAATAAAAAAATGTGGTGTAAAAAATAAAGATTATATTTCCCATATAAGGTAAACATTACAGGTCATTATTATGAATAAAAATGTTTGCTTAGCAACCCATTTTGACAAATTCCCTTTGCACTCAAATGGTTAAAGAGGACACTTTTCTAAGTTAGTGTTCAAAAGACCAGGAAATCTAATTCTAACACATCTAACACACAAACAGAACTATAGAAAGACCAGGCAGGAGTGAGGAGAAACTTAATTGAAGAAAGTGGCTAAAGCTTCTTCTGTCAAACCCTTCCATAAGCCGATCCTAAGTACCAGCCCCAAGTTATCATTTACTGTATAATAATACCAGTGTCAGCTTTTCCCTGCTCCAGAATTAACTCTTCACTCTCTGTTCTCTGTTGTAATCAATTTGTAGATCCTCCTTTGGATGTTTATTTTCCCTCCCGTGTTATTTGTCCCTCTGTTCTTCTACTTCTGTGAAAGGTCACAGTCTATAGTGAAACACCTCAATGTGAATATAAATGAAAATAAGTCCAATAGCTTCAATTATTTAATAGATACGCTGTTTATGCTCACCTTTTCCAATTCACCTTTTGCATGTGTTAGATATTTATAAGCATTGCAATGGTACTCTGTAAAGCGCTGCGGAATATGTATGCGCTATATAAGAAACTGTTAATAAATAAATAAATAAATGGATGAAGAATATGCCAACCTCAATGTCTGCAATACATCTTTAAACTGTCAGCTTTGCAATCAGGTAGAAAATCAAAGAAAAGAAACACAAATGTTTGCTGCAGCTTGTACATATTTCTACATACTGAAATCCATTTTAGTAACTTTGGCTAGGCATTGATATTTCTAATTGAATGAAAACACATTTGTTTACAGCGCAGACTGAATGCCACAATTTGAGCAATTATGCAAAATGGTTCATTACTGTACATCAAATACAAATGTTTGAAGAACTGTCAATGAACAAGTAAATTGCAATAGAAAATAAATCCACAATTTTCACATTACAATACAATGTGAATGGCAACGTAATCTGCAAAATAGCTACATGTTTACATAAATACATTCATCACCTCATTCAGAATGCCTTATTGGTGTTCTCATCCATATAATTGCAATTAGAGTGATAACATATTTTCTTAGGATTTGTCAAGTCTATTCTAAATAGTCCTAGGGGTCATTTACAAACAGGAAAAAATGGGGATCTAAAGACTATTATTTCTCCTCTGTGGGCATGCTGCTGTATGCTTTATATTCAGTAAGTCACAACTCTGACCTATACTTCATAAAGCACCCTAAATGACTAATTTTAATTATAACCCTCATTGTCATTCTCCTCTATCCACTCCATACATTGTTATTGGGGAAAAACCTAAATGAGATGGAAAAACAACCGCTACTGTATGTAATTTATATGTGCTGTTGATAGAGAAAAGATAAATAAATAGAATATAGTATCTGATATTTTTTTATTACATGAATGCAAGGAGGCTTCACAATAACAAACCCAAATAATTACTAGTAAACCATAAAACCAAAACAGTTATGATATTGGAATAAGTAATTACAATAACTGCTGTTTTTATTTATTCTGTATAAAGTTCTTGGACAAGGGTCAGGAAGGCCCAACAGGAAAACCACCAGTAGGCCCCACTGTCTAAGTGCCCATCCCCTTCTTTAGGGATTAGGTTCTAGACTTTGCATAGCAGATCATCCAAATTTACCACCATGGTGATTAGCATATTGATGTTGGAATGTGGTGTGGATTGAAGTTGAAGGAGGCCAGGCTCCAGCAGTGAGTGAGTACATTGCCTCCTGTTCCTGCTGGTGGCCAACAGAGAAATAAATGGGAGAACCAATGGAAGTACCGGTAAAGACCTGCAACTGTTAACTTTCTGCATGCTTCACCACCAACACAGAGAGCAAAGCTTCTCAGCCCCAGCTTATTTCTGCACCCAACTCTGCCCTCCCCCAGGCTCCAGTAAATGTCAACATTCCTAGCCCCACCTTAAAGCTACAGTGTGTGTGCAATCGTGCACTGTCTTAGATCATAATGTGTATGTAACCATGACCCCATGCAAGCTATAGTGTGTGGCAAGTGTGTGTATGACATTTTGTACTGTCCAAAAGCCACAGTGTATATGTAACCATGTCCTTTTAAGTGTTTGTCATCTTGTACTGTCCCAGGCTATAGTGTGCATGTAACCGTGTTCCTCCCCTGCAAGCAACATTGTGTGTTTTAAGTGTGTATAATCTTGTACTGTCCCAGACCACGGTGTGTATTATTATTATTTTATTTATAAGGTGCCACAAGTGTTTCGCAGCGCCGTACAATGGAACAGTTCAGGGAAACAAAACTTACAGTAAATAAATACCAGAAATAGATTACATGTTAAATGAATGCTACAGTTTTAATACACATGTATGTCACACCCCCCCCCCCCAGCCCCAGTATTTTTGTCACAATATCTTTCCAGGTTCCTGTATTTTACCATGCCCAATGCATATGACACCATGCCTAGGGCGCCATTTCCCCCAAGGCCTCAGTTTGGCCCAAAGTATAAGGCCCCTGTGTATTTGTCACATGTTTTTTTCAGTCTAGTATGCATGTCACCATACCCCCCCACCCCCGCACCAGTAGGAGTGTCACCATATCCTTCCATGGCCTAGTATATGTGTCCCCATATCCCCCCAGGCCCTTGTTTGTATGTGACCATGTCCCTCCAAGGTCCAATACATATGTTACCATGCCCACCCCACCCAGTCACAATATCCCCCCCCCCCAGGCCCTAATGTGTATGTCAATATGTCCCCTCAGGCACCTGTGTGTATGTCTCCATGCCCCCCCCCCCCCAGGCCCCATGTAAACACTTTGGGTGTTGGTTACACACTAGACAATATGTGGATGAGCAGTGACAGGACCTTGCAGAAAGCCAGCTTCACAATACAGTGAAGGTGTAACAGCAGGGCCATGCTGCATCTGCAGATGTTTCTGCTGATTCATGGGAACGCGCTTCATCAGCAATATAGCAGGTACAAGCTCACACTAGATGATGTGCCAGATATGTCAGTCCAATCCACTGTATAGAGGACCAGGTGCACTAAGCTTCAAAAGTGATCAAATAGAGAGTGATAAACAACAAACCACTCAGCTCCTGTCTGACATTTTTCAAACACCACCTGTGACATGGGAGATAGGAGCTGATTGGCTGGCTTTTGATCACTCTCCATTTAATCACTTTTAAAGCTTAGTGCATCTGGCCCTGGATGAGATAATGTATTGTCTAATGTTGGAGGTGGGATTATCTCTTAGGAGAGCCAACTTTATCTTGCCTGGGGCACCAACCAACATCTTACCAAAATAGCTAGAGCCAGCCCTGGCTTTTTGCTTTTGTTTAATTGAATCTTTTTGGTTTTGGAGACATTTTTTAGTTATGTGACTAAGAATAAAATCTAGTTTCTATGCATATAATGTCTGATGCGGTGTGAGATCTATACTAGTTTGCATAGCTTAACATTCAGAAACATCTCTCTGCACATGCCACAAATAAATTCAAATGCATATGTGCTTATGTTTATTTATGTGAATCTAACACTTCACTCCGCTTGAGATTCTGGACAGTAGAGGGAAGAAGACGACTAACATAGACTTAGTACAGTAAATAAATGTTTGCATAAGAATAACAAATGCTGATGCAAGTGAGAGGGCCTACAAACCTGCTGGCTGGGACAGTTAGTGTGCAAAATGCCTCCTAGAGCATTAATTTTAGATTTTCCTAATATCATATGAATTATATTGAGTCCACATGTACCATATACTGTATAAAGGCCATGGAAAAATACAATATGCTTATCTGAACCAGAAGGAACATTAGCAACCCATACAGGACACAGAGCAGGAGTATACAGATTCAACACATTTCATCCATCTATTACTACCAGGACTAAATCACAAAGAACTCATCAGGAGGAATTGATGTAGTCCTGGTAGTAATAGATGGCTTTATACTGTATATAGTATGTGTGGACGCTATAAAATTCATATATTAGTCAAAATTTAATGCACTAGGAGGCACACTTTTCCTTTATACAGAAACTTCACCTATTTGGATATAGGATTTGGCCTGTGGAGACCCAGACAGGGCACGGAGAGAAGATTTCCACAAAGGTCATTTTATTTTTTGGATTACTAAAGTCAAGCACTTTCATCACTATTTGTGTCTGTGTATGCGAGGGGCGGCCGAACGCGTCCTCCGACCTTTTCATACCCCCACTACCCACGTCGGTGTGGAGTTGATTTTATATATTGATATTATTGTAATGTAATTATGTAATGGCATCGCACACCCTATAAAATCGCATGCGATGCAATGCGATTTTGCAGGAGGTGCGATGCGATGTGATCCCCTTGGGCATACAGAGCAGGGAATAAATTACATAAAAAAATTGCATCGCATCGCACGGTACTAAAATGGCCCATGTGATGCGAGTTCACTACATTAACGTACATAGGAAATCTGGGCGCCCTGCTAGGAAACAAGTACCAAAAGAACCTTTAAGAAATAGGTTAGCTTTTATAGCAGGAGGCAGGAAATCCCCAAACTGTTTTGTCTATGAACTTCTTCAAGGGGTAGCTTAATTAATTAATCATTTTTAGTAATTGATAAATCTATTGTTATAGTATTTATTTTATTTTCTATTGTCCGTAGTTAGCCATGTGCTTAGTAGTGTTAAACATACATCTTACACTCTAATGCTGGGTACACACCAGGACGACAACAGTCCAATCCCATCAATCTAGATCCAATTCCGACCAATTGGATGTAGATTGTGTGGTGATTAGGCCCTTTTCTGTCCTGGTGTGGACCGATACTGATCCGATGCGCGGTCCCGCGGGTCGGTCGGTCGTTGTTCAGATCCTACCTGCTGCAGGTAGGATCTAAATAATGACTATACTCCCGGGTGCGGGTCGCCATTGGATCGGACCCGCTCATGGTGCACTTCGTGAGCGGGTCGTGCCCCCCCCACACGTCATCGTGAGCAGGCCGGAAGAAACACTGGTGTTTACCCCACATAACACTTATATAAAACCTTGCTACCTTGTGTAAAACCAAATAGTAGAGTACTGTAGGTTTTTCAGGGTCAGGATGTATGTCTTTATTACTCATTAAGACTTTAAACAATTTAGAATCTAGACAGAGTTGATGTACAGTATATTCTTTAAACAATGTCCTTTAGCTTTCGAATCCAGTTATATTATTTTCAATACCTACTGTATATGGAACATAAAGTAATATAAAGTATAGGCATTAATAAACACCAGTGGCACATTAGAACCGAAAACACAATTTTACAACCCTCATAATGTTCTCCAATGTATTATAGGATTGTGCCTGTGAGAGGGGATATAGATGCTTAGAACTTGCCAACAGATTTCATGAAAACTTTGATTTTTCACTTTGCTATTGAAGAGAAAGTCGTATTCTTTGTTATTTAACCAGTAAAATTAACCCAGCATATGCCAAGACATCTCAGACCACCCCACCTCCTCCCATCCGCAGCTGCAAAGTCTTCTCTAATTTCCCCTGCACTTTATTGACGGACATAATGAAGAAGGGCTCCCCCTGTTCAGAATGTGAATGTCCATCTTAGAACATGATATTCTCTGTACAATACATATAGTTTTGACTTACTTGGTTAGTGGAAGCCTCTATCTGTTGTATTTTTCTGCCTTCGTATCTATCCATTGTGTCAGTGCATGGGTTCTCCCAATGCACATCCAATGACCGAAAGATAGCACTTCCCCTTCTGCTACATTGGAATAGCAAAAAATTGTTACTACACAGCAGGAGGGTATTATCACTTGTTAGGCAGCCTAGTCTGGAATAGTAATTAGAAATTAATTCTGGCGATCTCCAAACCATAGAAGATGGAGCTTGTCATGAATGGCCACAATAAGTGGATCTCCAAGATTGTACATTAGGCTTAGGAAGGAAAAAGCATAATGAAGGAAAAAGGAAAAAAAATAATGAGCACTCTTTGTGGACATTTTTCTCTCATATAGTGGCCCACACCTTATGTAAATTGTATTACTTGGGAAACATCTCACCATAGTTTTTCAATGGTTGACAATATATTATTAAGATGTCTTTAGATAGTTGTTATGTTCATTTCCAACTTGGTCACCACATTTCCCAGAAAGTGTCCATGATTTTAATAGTGAGACAGTTCTTCATATGTCTGTATAATTCTTACTCCTCTTCCTTACAGATTAGGAAGGCTTTAGACACTGCGGGGGAAATTTACTAAAGTAAATTTGTAAAAAAAATAGGTGTATTTGTATCCAGAAATACACTTATTTTTGACATTTACTATCCCGAAAAAACGGCAATTCGTATTCGTATTGATGTTCTATCAATACGAATAGGAATTACCGTATTTTCGGGATAGTAAATGTCAAAAATAAATGTATTTCTGGATAAAAATACACCTATTTTTTACAAATTTCCTTTAGTAAATTTTCCCCTATGCTTCAGATTACATTTAATATTACCATATATACTCGAGTATAAGTCGACCCAAATATAAGCCGAGGCACCTAGATTTACCACAATAAAATGGGAAAACTTATTGACCCGAGTATAAGCCTTGGGTGGGAAATGCAAAGGGTCTAGGGGCACACTGAGACACACTGTACAGTGTCTAGGGGCAGGTCCCCCTCTCCCTTCATCCCATAATTGCAGCTGGGTCTCCTGTCATTTTAGTTCCCCAGCTGGCAGGAATCTTACAGGATGAGCAGTCAAGTACAGCGTGTGACAGGAAGGGAAGCTGTAATGTGTAATTACAGTCCATATAGAGGGAGGCACTAATCAGGAAGAGATGAGAGGGTCCCAGGTAATTGGGGTTGCGTGACTGCTGCAGAGCTGACGCTGCATGGTGTATGGATGCGCTGCATGTATTCCGCACTCACCATGGCAGGTCATGATCCCCAGTGCTGGAGCCCTTGCTTCCCGATACTGGCTGCTCCTTACTCTCCTGCCCGGCAGCACTTGGCGCGTCCTCCGTTTCTGCCTACGTGTTAGTTTCCGGCCAGCATGACAGCAGCACAGAGGCTGCAACATCATCAGCCTCCGCCAGGCCACAGTGTCACCAGGCCTTGCCACCGCCTCTGACTGAAGGACCAATTACCGTATACACCCGAATATAAGCCGAGGGAATACTTTTTCAGCATAAAAATGTGCTGAAAAAGTCGGCTTATATTCGAGTATATACAGTAATATTGCAAATTAGTAGATCAAATGTTGACCAATGTAAATACAGTAAACTATTTAAGCCCTACATTTGTGGCCCTCATGCTGGCCACAAAAGTGAGTCTTAAATGTCCTCTATAAATTATACATTAATACATTTTATCTAATGCATACATGTTACACACCATTAATACTCTATAGAGAGTGATTTCAATATTAGGTTTATTTTCCTTTAATTTATGTTGACACAGAAAAAATATAATACATCTTTTGGCATATTAATATCTTCACATTTTACCTACTTTGCATTTAGCCTTTACCTTTTAGAATTTATAATTGCAACTTTGGCAAAAAGGCATTTATCAATTAAACATATTGTATAATTAACTAAATTAGCTAAATGTGTTGATTTAAACATACATTATTTATAAAAGAAAAAGTATTAAATAGCAACCAACCAGAAAGTTATAATTAATTAAATAAAACTAGACAGCATGTTTGATTTGTTTTAGGGGCTAAAAGTTCAAAGTTTTATTGTTTTGTCTCACAAATTATTCAAAACCAAATGAGCAGCTTTAAATCTTATTTTTGTAAATGACTTTATAAATTAATTCACTTATCTAATGACATGAGTTTCATGTAACTGACTCTTGAAATACAGGAATTACATTTTAAATAAATCCTAAAAAATATTGATTATTAAAAGAATGAGTGCAATTAGAACATAACAGGAACAGGGTTGCTGGGCTGTATATACATTATTTTATATTCTTTATATTATTTTTAATCTAATTTTACCTAGCATTTCAAATAGTGGAAGTGGAATTTTGTATGCATTCTCTAAATAATCACTACATTTTACAGGTAAATTAAATTAAATATCTCTATTATTTCAAAAGTGTTAGGGCGGTATTCAATCTGGGGTTGCGACTGGGGTTGCGACTGTCGGATCTGTTTTCGCCCAGCTCGTCAGGTATTTAAAAGCTGAAATTCAATGTTCTGCCTGTCGACTGTCAAAAAGGAAGCGTGTCGGTCGAAAACAGCTGTTTATTGTCAAAAAATGGCTGTGAATTTGACAATCTATGGCCATTTCCGACAAAACAGATCCGAATGGTTTAAAAGTCGGATCTGTTTTGTCAAATTCCAACTTCAATGCTGTTGGATTGAATACTAACATTTCAAACCATGTAATTAGCTTTTGATGATATTATAAAGGAACTGTATGCTATCTGTTAATGGTGCTCAGAATAATAAAAGAGTAGCTTGTTCAATCATTTTTATTATGAGGAAATGCTATGGTACAGAGGCCATGGTTTTACATAGTAACTTTTGTTATGTTTCATATGCAGACACAGGGGTATGGGTCATTAGGGACAGTGTCTAGGTTGACAATCATAAGCGGGACCACTATTGGTCAACAGGCATTAGGTCTACACATGAAAAGGGTCAACATGCATTAGGATGACATGGCAAAAAAAAGGTTGACATTGTCAGATGTTGACATGGAAAAAGGTCAACAAGAGTTTTTCTTTTTTTGGTGTTTATGTCAACATATGTCTACATGGACACCATATAAGTGCACCATGTCTACTTGTATAGCTTGCTGCGCTCATCATGCTTCAGGAATGGTGAATCACTGCGCTTGGCACACTTTTCTATTATCCCTCTATGCTCACTGGGATGGTAAATTACGAACAAGTCGGCTTTAAAATAAATCATGTAAAACTCATTAAAACCTTTTTCCATGTCAACCTTTTACACGGCAACCTTTTGACCATGTCGACGTAATGTATATTGACCTTTTTCATGTGTTGACCTAATGACTGTGGACCAATAGCAGTCGACCTAATGACTATGACCTAGACCATGTCAACCTAATGCAAATAAAAAGATGGAAAATGGATCTGATGGCACCTTCCAATCATATCTTATAACAGGAGATAGGTACAGAAGAGACAATAGTGGTAATATGTCCCTAGTTTGCGTCCAAACTACTCTTTTTTCTTTTGTTCCCCAAAAACATGTGGTAGATGCTTTAAGGGATTCTCCCAATGTATGTGGGCCATCCATCTCATGGGTGATTAACTGATTAAATAAAGCCAATCTGATCTGCTAATTGGCAATATCAAAACACTGATTGGCAGACAATCATGATGGTGGATCTGTCTGTGAGTCTGGAAAAAAAGTGCATGTTAAAAATTGCACCCCCCCCCCCCCCCCCCACACACACACACACACACACACACACACACACACACACACACACAAACACAGTTTTTGTTCTGCATTAGTGAATTGAAGACTTACAAAATAATATATTTTCCTGATCCCCTGACCCAGGTATCAGCAGAATGGGCAATTGCACTACTTCTCCACTGATGTGTGGGCACTATTAGTCTATAACAGTGGTGACTCGTACCTTATGGTAGGAGGGGGACCTGCCTCTGACCTCAATGTTGGCACCTCCACACCGCCACCGACACACCACCTGGTCTCCGCCACTGCGTTATCGTTCCCGTCTGCCTGGTGGCACCTCTACTATGATGACAGGTGCCAGGACTGGCTGATGCACAGTACCGACCTCGGCAACAGCCCATAGAAGGGAAATCACAGTCCAGACGCCTTTGTGATTGGCAGGTCAGACTTCCGATAGGAAGTCACTGCCAGTCACAGTCAAGCCAATGCAGTCTCACAGACTGTGTCTGGATCCACTACAGCCCTGCAGTCCATAAGTAAAAACCGCCACTGGTCTATAGCAACTCATAGAGTTGTGCAGACTAACTGTAACTCTAATTATCAACTTTTTAAATTCCTAGTAGAGAGCATATTATCCTGTTAATTGCATCTTCTGAATCTAGTGTCTGATGAAAATGGTTGCATTATAGTGTATATTACAACTAATATATAAATCCAGATTTTAAAAAAGTACTAATTGCAAAATAAATATTGATATTTGATCTAAAAGCTAAGTAACAAGATGTACAGAAGAATATTTGAAATTGAGGGGAATTATTTATTGTAGGCAGGATCAAATTTAAAAAAATATCAATTTATACAGGAATAATTTGTCTCCAAAAAAATGATGCCAGAAGACATTTGGTACATTATTGTAGTGAATCCACTCCAGCCACTTAGAGGCTTAGCTCATAAACAGAAATTTCAACCATTCCCATGTCTACAGTATTTGTTGACAAACTAGATGAAGAATGCGTTTAACCAAACAGTATTTAACTTAATCTAACAAGCACATCCCAATTACAAATCTTTCCAGTGAAAAACCATTCACTTCCATTGCCTTAGGCTTCTTGTAGATCCCAGCCATACAATTTATAATGAATAATGGTTTTGCTAACCTTTAACCATTAATTAATTTGGTTTCATCAATTTACTGATTCCTAATTAGAACATCTTGCTTTTTTTCTACTTAAGCTTTGGAGAATCAAGTTTTAAAATCTAATTAAGGTTTTTGGCAGAGCGGGTATGGGTCTCATATTAAATTAAAAAACAAAACACCTGGAGTGATAGAAAATTATGTAGAGCCCTACATTTAAAGTTTATCAAAATAAATTAAAATAAAGGAAAATAAAAACAAGAAATTAATGCTTTACTTGCTGCATCACTAAGATGTGTTTCATGCACCTTGCCAGGCATTGTAGCAGTTAAGAGAACCTTGCTATGCATTGTAGAATGCATATGAATTGTAGAATCCACATTATATTGTAGAATTGCTCAATCCATTGTAGAATTGGATCCACAATCTAACTGTAGAATTGGATCCACAATGCAGAATTGTGAATCCACAATCCATTGTAGACTTTCTATTCATTGTAGAATCCACCTTGTGAGGAATTATTCAAGGCTATCCTATAATCAACTGGTATATGTATAGTGTCTGTGGCGTCTGCTCGCAGTCACTAATTAGAGGCACAGCTGTGCAAAGTAAATTCATTTTTCAATAGCAATATTTAGCCATCTATATCAATTTATAAAAAATTAATTTGAATTGCACTTCACAATATTACATGTATAAATCAGACAAACAACATATAACATATAACACATCTATATATCCAGCATAAATGGCTGCTGCTATGAGGCTAAAATTAGCTCAAGCTGCTAGGTATGAACTTGCAATACTGTATGTCTCAACTGAGGAAGCCGCTGACGGTATACACAGGCGGAGAAACGTGTTTTGAGCTGTATCCCAGTCCCCGACCTTTTACTACCACCGAGTATACAGCGTATTGGCGGTTCATAAGAATCCACTTGGCTAAAGATTTAGCCCTTCCAGCTGTCCGGAGCGCAACTCTGGTAACAAGGGGAGCTACAGTATATACCTGTACATTGCCTTATTGGAAAGAGAACCAGGATATTACAATTACAGCCACTGGAGAAAACACACTATTGTGCGTATTGTAAGGTATAGGCCCAAATATGTGTATGCACATCCGCAGACCCTCCCACCAATGTTCCCTCTAATTTTACGAAGGCTGTGTGCGGCAAAAGATTTTGGCTGTGCAACTTTGGAAGGAAATTTAAATTTTTGTGCGTCACTTATATATAACTGGAAAATGATGTTCAGCATTTGTGATAACTTTATTTCAAAATGAGCTTTGGGGGAGAGGTATGTCAATCGCACAGGTAAGTACAGTTAATATTGTGAAGAGGACCCTCCTAGGTACTGATTATTCTCTGGTGATTTATACAGTTGTTGAGGGTGTGCTACCATGGGCATTAGGATTTACAAGAGTTTAAAGAAAGAAGAAAGAATGCCTGTTACTGGTGCACCTTAAGAAATGACTCATAATATATAACATTTATTGGGTATGTATTAAAATATTTGCGAAATAAAACCAAAAACATACAACAATCACAACAAATAATAAAAAGGGGAGGACGTTCCCCTGACTCAGTGTGACCCCCTGATCACCACAGCCCCTGTGTGTGAGTGTTTTTTTGTACAGTATGCAGCAGCGATGAGAGTAAATGCTCTCAGGGAGAGCTAATGGTACAGTTTCTCTCACAATTAATAGTATGTCTCTTAGTGAGATAACTACAGTACAGTAATTGACAGCGATGAGAGTAGGTGCTCTCAGTTGGAGAGGACTAGCGGTACAGTCACTCTCGTATTTGATCTTGTGTCTCTCAGTGAGACAGATATGATAGACCCAGGTGAGACGCGCACCCGTCTCGGGCCGTCCTCTAAACTTGCTGCCGTGAGGCTCCTGAAGTTACTTTCGCCTCTCAGGATAGAGCGCTGGTGAACTACGTGTGAGGTGTGCAGGCTTGCACTTGCCTCGTTCACCCAGTCGGCTCAAGCAACGCTAAGTCTGGCGCCAGACTAGCGTGTTGGTCACGGTGTGGACCAGTGACCGTAATCGCGCTGCGGTACAATTCAAAATTTAAACATTGTATGTGGGGAGGGGAAGAGGGGGATTTACAACACACTGAGTGTGTTAGAGTCGGTCAGCGTACGCTTCGCAATGAACGCTTCCTCAGGACCTACACGCTAGTCTGGCGCCAGACTTAGCGTTGCTTGAGCCGACTGGGTGAACGAGGCAAGTGCAAGCCTGCACACCTCACACGTAGTTCACCAGCGCTCTATCCTGAGAGGCGAAAGTAACTTCAGGAGCCTCACGGCAGCAAGTTTAGAGGACGGCCCGAGACGGGTGCGCGTCTCACCTGGGTCTATCATATTTGTCTCACTGAGAGACACAAGATCAAATACGAGAGTGACTGTACCACTAGTCCTCTCCAACTGAGAGCACCTACTCTCATCGCTGTCAATTACTGTACTGTAGTTATCTCACTAAGGGCCTTATTTTGGTTCATTCTTTCTGACAAAATCCTTCTTAGATGGGCAAAACCATGTGCACTGCAGGGGGGCAGATGTAACATGTGCAGAGAGAATTAGATTTGGGTGAGTAATTTTGTTTCTGTGCAGGGAAAATACTGGCTGCTTTATTTTTACACTGCAATATAGATCTCACTTTGAAGTAAAACCCCACCCAAATCTAATTCTCTCTGCACATGTTATATCTGCCCCCCCTGCAGTGCACATGGTTTTGCCCATCTAAGAAGGATTTTGTCAGAAAGAATGAACCAAAATAAGGCCCTAAGAGACATACTATTAATTGTGAGAGAAACTGTACCATTAGCTCTCTCCGAGAGCATTTACTCTCATCGCTGCTGCATACTGTACAAACAAAACACTCACACACAGGGGCTGTGGTGATCAGGGGGTCACACTGAGTCAGGGGAACGTCCTCCCCTTTTTATTATTTGTTGTGATTGTTGTATGTTTTTGGTTTTATTTCGCAAATATTTTAATACATACCCAATAAATGTTATATATTATGAGTCATTTCTTAAGGTGCACCAGTAACAGGCATTCTTTCTTCTTTCTTTAAACTCTTATTTTAAAATGATATTAAACATTTAAACATTCAAAACATAGCACACAATGTAGTTAATGGGTGAAACACACATTAATTGAGTCCACAACTGCAAAAAGGGACCACTGCTGCTTTGTGCGCTCTGTTGTAATGTCTGTGCGCAGACTCATCGAGTTTAGAGGGAACACTGCCCCACCATCACCACCACCATCAGAATTTGGCAGAATTTGGCCCCTTCCAAGCCTTAGTGATTGTCCAGAGTAGTCATGCACGTCGACCTTCTGTGACCACAAATGATAGTCAGAAACGAATCATCTCTATATGGATATTAGTCGTTTCTAGCTGATAATGCAGCCAGTGAGTGATTGGGTCATTATATCTGCTTGCATTGACTAATCACACCATGGTTTGCTGCATTTCCGCCAGACTGCTGAATGTATACTAATGTGTGTGACCAAATGTATGCATAGTAATATTTAGAGTGGCTTTATTTTTTTGACAATATATTCATCTAAAACACAACTGCTTTTTTGTGCTTTCATTGCTTAGATCAGAGTGATAATAAAGACAAGGCAGTAGCAATAGCATGCAAGTAAAATAAATTTGTGTTATGATCATGTTTGTGTTTTGCAATTATTTCCACCAAACATTTGCGAAACGTCATTATTATATTTTATTTTCCACTATTTTCAAGCATGTTTAAATTATTCCAACCATATGAAACAGATCAGTAGACTTTGAAAAATCCCTTGTGGTATTTACAATGAAGAAATTGCACATAGAGAGCTCTGCCAAGTCATATTAACATAATAAAACAATAGCAAATAGTCAATTTTATGTCAATGATGCACATATTGAGCAGATGTTTCCCTTTGTTTAAAGTATTTACTTTATTGTTCATACTGCAGAGGGGTAGCGTTCTCTAATCTCATCCCGCTGTAATACTGCTTCTTTATGTCTCACTAGAAGGCTGAAATGTACTTATTTAAAAAATCTATATATATTTATTATAATGAAAAAATGTCCTTTTTTTATTTGTAAATAGAAATAAGTTTTCCATACAAAGTGGCAATAAATGTAACGTAAAACCACATTTTAACAGCTAAACAAAGGTCACAGAACTGAACAATATTTCATCGCATGGTTGACAGTTTCAATTATCATTCCCATCAAACTAAATAAATGATCAGAGTCTTCAAGCATTACCAAAGCGTTGCATCATCCATACAAACGAAGCAATTGGAATTAAATCTTTAGATATTTAAATGCATTTCATCTTGTTGCATAGACATTCTTTATGGCATCTTGAGTACCAGTCTGCACCATGTGATGATTTTCCAATCAGTGTCTTGGTAGAAGTTCAGCTGCATAATCTGATAAGGTCAAAGTTTTAACACTGAAAATGGCTTTGAAAAGGTCACCTAATTATTTCTGAATTCCATGATACTTACTGTAGTGCTTTGAAATGCAGCTGAATTTCTGTGTTCAATCCAATTAAGCACTGACAGTAGGCGCTAATGAAAACAATTCATTTTCTGGGTGAATGCGTAAATTATTTCCCTGAAGATAAATGTTTGATTAGGATTACGACCATGATGACAATCTAAACATACAACCGAAGCTACAACACTATTAAAGCCATGTGTTTTATGACAATATGTATATTGCATTGTATTGTGAAGTTAGGTATTAAAAGTAATAATTAGCATTATTGGGGGGTTTTTTTGTTTGTTTTTTTCTTTCTATTACTCATCAGTCCTGTAACATTGTGTAAGGGGAACTCTTATTTAAAGTTAACAGTGGAAAATAGAAAATCTGTCTCTGTAGCAAAGTCCGTATTGCAGTTTACAGCGTTTACAGACTGTATACAGCTTTCCACTATAGTAGTGCTGAAAACTGTTTTACTTACTGTATACACACTGGCTTATCTACAGTATAATGGGTGCAAAGGGTCCCACTGCCAGAACACCTTGTTCCCATTTAACTATACTCACCTCGTCAGCCCAACCCTGGCTGCACAAGCTGCAAATATCACTAGGAAAATGGCCACCATGACCATTTTCTGGTGATTCATGCATGTGTACTGGCACAATGACATGTCACGGACACCTGACATACTTTGGCACAATGCCAGAGTCTATTGCACTGCCGGAGAGGAGAGTGCTACTTGAAACCTGCACACAGGCCCCCTCACTTCTTAAAGATGAAACACATTGGAGCAGATTTACTAAGCCTTGGGGAGTGATAAAGTACACAGATAAAGTACCGACCAATCAGTTCTTAGCAGTCATTTTTCAACAGCAGCCGACAAAATGGTAGTTAGGAGCTGATTAGTTTGTTATTTATCTCTCTCCACTGTATCACTCTCCAAGACATGGGACCAGATGTATTAAGCTTGAAAAGTAATAAAATGGAGAGTGATAAACCACCAGCCAATCAGCTCCTAGATGCCATGTCACAGGCTGGGTTTGAAAAATGAGAAATAGGAGCTGATTGGTTGGTGGTTTATCACTCTCCATTTTATCTCTTTTCAAGGCTTAGTACATCTCGCCTTTAGTACATTTCCCTCATAAGTAGTAAGGTAAAGTGAGTGCAATTTATGAGACATCTTTTTGGTCTAAGATGACACTTAAATGATTTCTCAGTGGGCAATTATTCTCTGATCTATTCCATACAGTACTAGTACATTTATTCTTTATTAGGATTCAGCACTTCAAGCATGTATGCACCATTACCTCTCCTGTCATACTGCTACCACTCCCAAACCTACTACACTCCAGTCACTGGAACAATGGATATACCACTCACTCAAAAAACTTTCAAATGCTGATTGGAAGGCTAGTGTGCAGTTTTAAAAAAGCGTAATAATGTTGTGGTTTTAAATACAAATAACTGCATTTCTTAGTCAGTGGTTTACACTAAATTGCATCCAAAGCACCAGTCGGCTGGCTTTCAATCCAACTGCATAGTAAAACTGATAATGGAATGTACTCTTGTGCTATCTCCATAATACCATTATTGACGCATTAGGTTCTTGACTAAGATGGCCAACGATATGTATTTTTGTGCATGGAAGGCACCATCTTGACACTGCATATTTGAGCACCATTGTACTGCATGGCTCTGTAATACTCAGCTATTGAGAGACATTAAAGTGAGTAACTGCATCCCTGAGCCAAACCATGCTGCATTGCAGGTGGGGCAGACGTAGCATGATAAGGGATTTAGATTTAGGTTGGGATGTATCCAAGGCAAACACAGGAACAAGTCATATTGCTTGCTATACAAGGGAAGCACAAATAACTATATATTTTTATATTTTTTCTATGCAGAGTAAATACTGCCTGCTTTTGAATGTAGCCCCATAGGTCAACAACTGCTCGTGAGTAATGGATTGATCACTAACGGGTACATTTACTAAGATGGGAGTTCTGTTGAAGATAAGATGATGCTCATAGCCAGGGGACAACAGGGGATAGCTGTGATAGGCCCCGCTGATCTGAAATGCCCTAGAGCATGCCTATGGTAGCAGTGATGTTAAACTCAGTGTCATGTTCCCCTGGCCACTAGGCTAGGGCATAGTGGCCACTTGGCCATCTGTTCTATGCCCATGGCCATCAAATATGTACCACCGGTTGCTCATGGCCAGCGCCACATTTGAAGTATTTTCTGGGTACCAAGCCTGCACTTCCCCACAAAGAAGTGTCACAGGGCAGTCGGCATCGGTTGAGGCAGTGCAGCGGGAGCAGTTGGCAGTTGGCAGGGGTGTTCACAGGTATGACCCTGCTAGTGAGATCACTTTGTCAAAGAAGACGACGGAGCAACCATTTTGCAGGGAGAAGGTTGCCGGGGGTGCACCGCAGATGGCTGAGCGCCCGGAAGCGCAGAGCAGAGAGCCGAGTAGACAGGGGAACTGAAGTGTCCAAGGGTCCTGGGGCACAAAACACTGATGCCGACTGCCCCGTGACACTTCTATGTGGGGAAGTGCAGGCTTGGTACCCAGCAAATATTTGAAATGCGGCGCCGGCTACCAGTCAATCCATGCTCTTGTACCAGCAGCTGGGTTGATTGGCTGTTGAGCTGCATTTGGCTCACCAGCCAGCACCATATCTGAACGGGGGCCAATAGGAGAAGCCTGTGCTCTGCTCTCCTCTCTTCACAGCAGCAGTGGAGCCCGGCCTGGGCAGTGTAATGAGTGAGTGCTACAGCGGGCATTATATGTAAGCGGATGGTGGGGGCCCCAGATATTTCAATGTACAGGGCCCCAAGTTTTCTGTTGTCTCTTATTTTCTAGAAGGTGCTAAATAAATAAGATTAATTATATTCTGATTGGTTGCTACTGTATGTGCTACATCCCATCTTCAATAGAACTCCCATCTCAGTAAATTTATACAATTGTCCAATTAAGATAATTCTATACTCAGTAGCTCCTATATAGTTTCCAAATGGATTAGAAGTGGCAATTTACATTCAGATTACTCAATAGCAAAACAGAATGTATTGTTGGTTGTATTTAAAATAAAAACAATACCTAGAGTGTTTGAATGTGCTGTGTACATTTTTTTCAACTTTTTTTATTTAAAAATATTTTTTGGGAAAATAGATTTTGAAGCACTGTAAATTATTTGAAATAAAAATTAAGTCATTGACAGACTGGAAAAGATAAGTGCTCATCTCAAGCAGATTTTTTTTTTTTTTAATACAGTAATTACCTGTGTACTGATTGTTCGAAATATAGAATTGTATACATAATTAATGTATTTCCTATTGTACCATGCAATTATAATCATTACAAGAGCATGCATTTGAAGACATACATAATCATTTGCAGTACACTTCTGTGTCCTTTGTGATTTTACAATATGACATGTCATTATAACAATAACTATTATTATGGTCCATGGATATTTGATAACTTAATAGTAGAAGATAATTGTCTGCATTAGTTTTATGATACTACTATACTTATTGTAAGACTGTTAAAGGTTAAATATTTTTTGATTGCTTTAATAATTATTTGAGCTGGTTGAGGTAAAATACATATATATATATATATTAGAGATGTGCGGCGGCCACTTTTTCGGGTTTTGGTTTTGGATCTGGATCTCCCTTTGTGTTTTGGATCTGGATTGGTTTTGGCAAAACCACCCTTGTGGGTTTTGGTTTTGGATCTGGATTTTTATGAAAAAATGCTAAAAATGGCTAAAATAACAGAATTTGGGCCTGTTTTTGCCCCTAAAGTATTATTAACCTCAATAACATTAGTTTCCACTCATTTCTAGTCAATTTTGATCACTTCACAGCTTACAAAATAGTTTTCATTTACTGTAGTTGGGCCAAAAGGGTATACCGAGGTAGCTGGATGACTAAGCTAAGCGACAGCAGTCGGCATCACATACATGTGGACCTTACACTTCTAACCTGGCAGAGCGGCACTGCAGGGGCAGACAGGGTGGCAGTTTAATAAACTATCCCAAAAAAAGAGAAATGCTCCAAAGAGCAAATACAAAGAGGTATCGGCCTTGTCATGACTGGTGGTAGAAGCTTCAGCACTTCTATCAGGTTGCTGAACTCCCACTATTTCCTCCTCCATCATCCTCCAAAAATGTGTTTTTATTTTATTTATTACTTTTATTTATTTTTCTTACTTTACACTGGACACAGCCTGTCACACTGGACACAGCCAATTGGACACTGGACACTGCCCCTGGACACAGCCCCTGGACACAACCCCTGGACACTGCCCCTGGACACTGGACACAGCCCGTCACCCTGGACACAGCCCCTGGACAATGGACACAGCCTCTGGATACAGCTTTTGTACACTGGACACAGCCTGTCACCATGGACACAGCCCCTGGACAATGGACACAGCCTCTGGACACAGCTCTTGTACACTGGACACAGCCATCACACTGGACACAGCCCCTGGACAATGGACACAGCCGTCACACTGGACACAGCCTCTGGACACAGCTCCTGTACACTGGACATAGCCTTCACACTGGACACTGCCCCTGGACACTGGACACAGCCCGTCACCCTGGAAACAGCCCCTGGACAATGGACACAGCCCGTTACCCTGGACACAGCCCCTGGACAATGGACACAGCCCGTTACCCTGGACACAGCCCGACACGGCCCCTGTACACTGGACACAGCCATCACACTGGACACTGCCCCTGGACACAGCCCCTGGACACTGGACACAGCTCCTGTACACAGCTCCTGTATACTGGACACAACCCCTGTACACTGGACACAACCCCTGTACACAGCCCCTGTACACTGGACACAGCCCCTGTCACACTGGACACTGGATATATGTAGTCACACTGGACAATGGATATATGTCACACTGGACACTAGATATATGTCGTCACACTGGACACAGGATATATGTCGTCACACTGGACACTGGATATATGTCGTCACACTGGACACTGGATATATGTCGTCACACTGGACACTGGATATATGTCGTCCCACTGGACACAGAATATATGTCGTCACACTGGACACAGGATATATGTCGTCACACTGGACACTGGATATATGTCGTCACACTGGACACTGGATATATGTCGTCACACTGGACACTGGATATATGTCGTCACACTGGACAATGGATATATGTCACGCTGGACAAAGGATATATGCCGGCACACATTACATGTCACACTGGACACAGGATATATGTTGTGACTTGTGACACTGGACACAGGATATATTGTTGTCACACTGGCCACTGGATATATGTCGTCACACTGGACACAGGATATATGTCATCACACTGGACACAGGATATATGTCGTCACACTGGAGACTGGATATATGTCATCACACTGGACACTGGATATATGTCGTCACACTGGACAATGGATATATGTCACGCTGGACACAGGATATATGCCGGCACACATTACATGTCACACTGGACACAGGATATATGTTGTGACTTGTGACACTGGACACAGGATATATTGTCGTCACACTGGACACTGGATAGATGTCGTCACACTGGACACAGGATATATGTCGTCACACTGGACACTGGATATATGTCGTCACACTGGACACTGGATATATGTCGTCACACTGGACACTGGATATATGTCGTCCCACTGGACACAGAATATATGTCGTCACACTGGACACAGGATATATGTCGTCACACTGGACACTGGATATATGTCGTCACACTGGACACTGGATATATGTCGTCACACTGGACAATGGATATATGTCACGCTGGACACAGGATATATGCCGGCACACATTACATGTCACACTGGACACAGGATATATGTTGTGACTTGTGACACTGGACACAGGATATATTGTTGTCACACTGGCCACTGGATATATGTCGTCACACTGGACACAGGATATATGTCATCACACTGGACACAGGATATATGTCGTCACACTGGAGACTGGATATATGTCATCACACTGGACACTGGATATATGTCGTCACACTGGACAATGGATATATGTCACGCTGGACACAGGATATATGCCGGCACACATTACATGTCACACTGGACACAGGATATATGTTGTGACTTGTGACACTGGACACAGGATATATTGTCGTCACACTGGACACTGGATAGATGTCGTCACACTGGACACAGGATATATGTCGTCACACTGGACACAGAATATGTCGTCAGTCGTCACACAGGACAGGACACAGGATATATGTCGTGAGTGACTCGTGACACTGGACAATGGATAAGATATAGGCCATCACACTGGACACAGCCCCTTGTATTACTGCAGCCCCTGTACACAGTGTACTACTCAGCAGCACTGCAGCCCCTGCGTGTGAGCACTGCAGCACTGAGTTAGTTAGTTAAATCACAAAAAACACAGGGTTCAGGGCTAAATAAATCACAATACAGGGCTTAGGGCTAAATAAATCACAACAGGGCGGGGGCCAAAGGACAGCCCCTGGACAGTGGACACTGCAGCCCCTGCCTGTGAGCACTGCAGCACCTAGTTAGTTAAATCACACTACAGGGCTCAGGCCTATAAACAGTCACTGACTCTCAATACAAGTCTACAACACAGGGCAGTGAGGGCACAGGGCAGGTCACGGAGCACAGCACAGGGCAGTGAGGGCACAGGGCAGGTCACGGAGCACAGCACAGCACGGAGCACATGGCACAGAGCACAGCACAGGGCAGTGAGGGCACAGGGCAGGTCACGGAGCACAGCACAGCACGGAGCACATGGCACGGAGCACAGCACAGGGCAGTGAGGGCACAGGGCAGGTCACGGAGCACAGCACAGCACGGAGCACATGGCACAGAGCACAGCACGGAGCACACAGAGCTTCCCAACCACCCTCTTCCCTCTCCAAGATTGGAGTGAAGATGGCGGGGCGCGCGTGCGTCTTTTATAAGATCCCGCTCCCGCGAGAATCCGACAGCGCAATGATGACGTTCGGCCTCGTTATTGGTCCGGAATTCAGGCGGGAACTCCCGAGCCGGCTCGGATCTGACCCAGATCCCCGATATTCGGATCTGTCAGATCCCGGGGATCCGGACCTGCTCATCTCTAATAGATATATATATATATATATATATATTTCTCCAAAAGACCTGCAACACACCTGCAGCGATGCAAATTAGCTGTGTGCCCTCACTAGTGCAGTACAGCTTATTGGGGGTGGCGTGGCACTCACAGCATAATAACAAACGCCTTAAAACTGAATTGCTGTTTGTTATTATGCTGTGAGTGCCGTGCCACCCCATGCTCAATGCCAAGGGGCTTCATGCTCAATGCCAAGGGGCTTCATGCTCGATGCCAAGGGTGGGTGCAGCAGGGTGGGTACACCATACTTAGGCAGAAAGCTGCCCCCCCTGCCTGTGCTGACAGAGACAGTCGATGCAGCATGTGTGCTGTGCACCCCTTCCCTCTCCTCCCCCCTGCCAGTGTGCACCGCCAGCCCGCTCACAGCTCCCCGCTGTGTCCGGAAGAGAGATGCGGCTATGTAAAATTCAATAGGCGCTCGCGGTCCAGAAGCCATCAGTTGATTGGCTGCTAGACTGCTGGACCGCTGGACTGCAAGCGCAATCAGACGATTGGATGCTGGACCGCAAGCGCGGGCAAGCGCGGTCCAGCGGGATCCGTGAATTTTACATAGCAGCGTCTCTCTCCCGGCGAGCGCGGTGGGGGGGGAACTAGCTGGTGGGGAGCTAGCTGGCGGGCGGTGGAGCTGGCTGGCGAGTGAGAGGGCAAGCTGGCAGTGCCACAGCACAGCTCCGGCGCCATGCAATCTTCCAGCGCCCAGAGCGCGTGCTCCGCCGGCTCTGCCCTCGCTACGCCTCTGATATAGAGTCATGCACAATACCGGCCTAGGCAATGCAGAGTCATGCACAATACAGGCCTAGGCAATGCAGAGTCATGCACAATACAGGCCTAGGCAATGCAGTCATGCACAATACAGGAACATATCGACCTGCGACTAAAAGGCTGTAACTGGTCTGTAATGAAGGAAATTTCATAGATGTGATTCTAGCCACCTTCCAGTTACTTGTCTGCCATACTTCTGATACATCTGTCCTGATCAGAACAGCACCTTTGTACCTACACATGAAACAATGTGTAGACACAAAGGTTGTTGCAGAGAGTTGCTTGTCCATTACGCAAGACTCCGAATCAGGCCATATGCTCACTTTTAATATGAGATATAAAATAATAATCATATAATAATAGATCTCTATATTAGTAGGAGGATAACACAGGGGGGCTTATGTAAAGTGCTAAGATTTAATTATGTTTGAAAGTACATGAAATATGATGTAGTGGATGAAAAACAAGGAATATAGTAGTAAACATACCGTATAAAAAAAGAATTTCCTCATGATTTAAAAAAGTTAATTCCCAGAGTTATTATGGTCTAGAAAACTTAAGATGGAGAAAGTGCATTCTTTTATTAGATTCTTGTGTCACCACTAAATGAATAGCAATCAGTATAGGAAGCATCTTCTTGTTAGTTCTAAGCCCATGGCAATGGAGGTTGAGCAAAAATCAATAGAAGAGACAGATTTACAGTATGCACATCGTAAATTTGGTAGGCTCCTCTCAGCTCATGTTTCTGTTTAAAAGTTCAGCAAACTGTGACTTCTCGCAGTATTCAGGGCATTATCATTCAATTTCACTCATCAGTTTTGCTAAAGAAGAGCTAATTGCTATCTACAATTTCCCTTATACCCATCTTTCATTGAAGCAAGATTATCTGCTTCTATTAGATATAATAAAATAACTAAATTCCTGAAACATTGGAGCTGGAAGTTGTCGCTGCCTTAGTCAATAGCACTTTTACTGTTTAGCACCTATCTGTATTTGGTTTCTACTGTATCAGCAGAATATACATTATAAGCAGTGTATATATATATATATATATATATATATATATATATATATATATACGATGAAGGATAGACGTGTCACTCCAGGGGTCTTTTTCAAATAGTTTTATATATCATACGAGCAGAATAGTTACATGACAAGGTCAACGTTTCGATACTCAGGGGTATCGTTGTCAAGACAGCATGTAACAAGCATACAGGTAAATGCCCGCACGGCGGCGGGACCACATATATATATAGCACAAGAAATAACTTACTGGCTCCATGTGATACTGTCCAGAGACCGGGTGCAGCGCGCACACCTCCTGTCACTGAGGCAGGAGCGTGCGCCACTGACGTCACCCCGCCTGCTGCATAGCAACGCAGACAGGTTGGGCGAGCGTCCCCGGCAACCAATCAGAATCCCCACAAGCCGGGACAGACGCATGAATGAAACAACAAGGCGAAAACATGGCAAGTAACCAGCGCGGGGGATCAGGAGAGATGCGGGGGGATGGCACTGCAAACAGAGGGGCAGATGTGCGGCAGAGATAATACGGCAAAGATACAATAGAGATAATACAGCATAGTCCAGTCCAGGAGCTAGCACGGCCGTGTGCAACAGCAGTGTATGACCAGAGTCAATGTCGACAACCGTGTCGACATGCGTACAATCGCATCACGATGATTAGAAAAATAAACTCTAGTTCAGCCGGTCATTTAAGCCAAATGGCTTGACCGTGTTGAGTTTGTGAATCCATTTGGCCTCAAGTTTCAGCAAGAGGCCATCGCGGTCACCCCCTCTAGCCAGCACAGGTACATGGTCAATGAGTATAAACTTGATGTCGGCAACTGAATGACCGGCCTCCAAGCAGTGTCGGGCCACCGGTTGATCTGCTTTCTTGGAAGAAATGGCATTGTTTATGGCGGAGCGGTGAAGGGCCATACGCTCCATGTCTTGACTTGCCTTACCACCCATGTGATCTATCTGCTTTTTTGTCCGTGCCGACAACATTATGTCGGCAAAACTATAAGAACCATCCGGGAGCGTATGGCCCTTCACCGCTCCGCCATAAACAATGCCATTTCTTCCAAGAAAGCAGATCAACCGGTGGCCCGACACTGCTTGGAGGCCAGTCATTCAGTTGGCGACATCAAGTTTATACTCATTGACCATGTACCTGTGCTGGCTAGAGGGGGTGACCGCGATGGCCTCTTGCTGAAACTTGAGGCCAAATGGATTCACAAACTCAACACGGTCAAGCCATTTGGCTTAAATGACCGGCTGAACTAGAGTTTATTTTTCTAATCATCGTGATGCGATTGTACGCATGTCGACACGGTTGTCGACATTGACTCTGGTCATACACTGCTGTTGCACACGGCCGCGCTAGCTCCTGGACTGGACTATGCTGTATTATCTCTATTGTATCTTTGCCGTATTATCTCTGCCGCACATCTGCCCCTCTGTTTGCAGTGCCATCCCCCTGCATCTCTCCTGATCCCCCGCGCTGGTTACTTGCCATGTTTTCGCCTTGTTGTTTCATTCATGCGTCTGTCCCGGCTTGTGGGGATTCTGATTGGTTGCCGGGGACGCTCGCCCAACCTGTCTGCGTTGCTATGCAGCAGGCGGGGTGACGTCAGTGGCGCACGCTCCTGCCTCAGTGACAGGAGGTGTGCGCGTTGCACCCGGTCTCTGGTCGGTATCACATGGAGCCAGTAAGTTATTTCTTGTGCTATATATATATGTGGTCCCGCCGCCGTGCGGGCATTTACCTGTATGCTTGTTACATGCTGTCTTGACAACGATACCCCTGAGTATCGAAACGTTGACCTTGTCATGTAACTATTCTGCTCGTATGATATATAAAACTATTTGAAAAAGACCCCTGGAGTGACACGTCTATCCTTCATCGTATCACACTCCTCTTCGTTGGCACCCGGGGCAATTTACTTCTTGGATACTTGAGTGCCGGTTCGTTTCCACATTATATATATATATATATATATATATATATATATATATATATATATATATATATATAGTGTATAGGGCTGGCACTTCTCCTCTTTTTAGAATTTCTCCGTGCCAGGTGCCCTCAGCAGGGTACAGCCGATAGATGTCCCAAATGTATAGCGGGATTAGCAGCGGCACTCAGGACTTAGCTTGAAAAAAAGACTAGTAGCCAATAGCAGTGACGTTTCAGCCCTTACGGGCTTTTATCAAAAACAGCTTACATACATACATAAGGTGAGCTTACCTCTATAAATAGTGCACGATCAGTGCTGTAAGCAGGGACCGCGGCCACTCGTGGACGCCGATGGCCCTGTGTGAGTGATGTCACTGTCAGTGAGACCGTTGTCACGGCAACGCGTCTGTTCATGGTGAGAAGTAATAAAGTTTTGTTGAAACTGAAGGAAAAAAAAATAGGAAAAGTGCTTTTGAATGTGTGAGTGTGTGGACCGCTGTCACTGCCTATAACACAGGTGCTGCAACACAATAACATCAAAAAAATAACACAATAGTGAAAAAACATAACATGAATGACAGCGGATTATGCTAGATATTTAAGAAATTACTGAAAAATAATATTGATATAAGTGACAGTGTTTGTGAGCTAAATATAATATACATTAATTAATAATGAAAAAAATAGCCTAACTTGAACACCTGCCATGCTAATGAAGAAGTGATCAGAAATGTAAGCCCGGATCACTGTACTACTTGAAATACATAACTGCTCAATAAGCATTAACCAAGAAAGGGATATCCTGCTGCTGCTTCCTCACCTGTACAACGAAGTTTGTTGTTTACATCATTTTTTGCCCATGCTCTCTGGCCTACATAGGCAAAACAGAGAGACAATTTAAAGAGCGCATGTCTCAACATCGCTCTGCCATTCAAGCTGCAATTAACAAAGGCACCAGTGATCAACCACTGGCCAGACACTATGCCAAGGCCAGACACCCCTTGTCTTCTATCAAGTACATGATTCTTGACCATGTGCCTCCATTGGTGAGAGGGGGAGACAGAGGGAGAAAGCTGTTACAGCTGGAGACCCGCTGGATCCATAAATTGGGAACCATGGCCCCCAAAGGTCTCAACGAACAGTTGGGACTCCATTGGTTCTTGTGATGTTTTTTATATATGTTGCCCCATAATGAGGCGACATTTATTTAGCTGGTGCTAAATAGAACAGAAGCTAGGTTCTTCTATACCATCTATTTCTAGTTTATTAACTTTAGTGCATTTAAGACATAGATCGACAGGAGCCCATAAGTAGCTCCAGCACAGTATATTTAAAATTCATTATTCTTTTTCAGCAGGATATCCCTTTCTTGGTTAATGCTTATTGAGCAGTTATGTATTTCAAGTAGTACAGTGATCCGGGCTTACATTTCTGATCACTTCTTCATTGCAGGTGTTCAAGTTAGGCTATTTTTTTCATTATTAATTAATGTATATTATATTTAGCTCACAAACACTGTCACTTATATCAATGTTATTTTTCAGTAATTTCTTAAATATCTAGCATAATCCGCTGTCATTCATGTTATGTTTTTTCACTATTGTGTTATTTTTTTGTTGTTATTGTGTTGCAGCACCTGTGTTATAGGCAGTGACAGCGGTCCACACACTCACGCATTCAAAAGCACTTTTCCTAATTTTTTTTCCTTCAGTTTCAACAAAACTTTATTACTTCTCACCATGAACAGACGCGTTGCCGTGACAACGGTCTCACTGACAGTGACGTCACTCACACAGCGCCATCGGCGTCCACGAGTGGCCGCGGTCCCTGCTTACAGCACTGATCCTGCACTATTTATAGAGGTAAGCTCACCTTATGTATGTATGTAAGCTGTTTTTGATAAAAGCCCGTAAGGCAGGGGTTCCCAATCTTTTTTGAATTACGGCACCCTAGAGAATCAGAATATTTTCACGGCACACCAAAAATTTTTTATTAGGTAGGGTTTATATGCAATTCCTAGGGTCAGCTATGTGGTAAAGGGCAGGATTTGCTTCTGTTTGTACACATTTTATGACTGGCAGCCACCAGCACTGGTTTTGCTCATAAATAATTAACCATTAATAATTTGAGTTGGTCCTGGACCACCAACCCAGGGCACCCCTGCAAGTGTCCCAAGGCACCCCTGGGAGCCACGGCACACAGTTTGGGAACCACTGCCGTAAGGGCTGAAACGTCACTGCTATTGGCTACTAGTCTTTTTTTCAAGCTAAGTCCTGAGTGCCGCTGCTAATCCCGCTATATATACTATGGATTCCTGGCACCTATTTACTTGTTTGCAACAATAATTATAATATAGCATATATGTTCTAAAAGACAGAGTCCTAAAAGCAATATCAATAGGACCTAATTGGTGAGGTGATATTTGTTTTTAATAGATATTTTGGAGTTGGGGTGCCACATTCTAGGCTGCTTTTGAGCCTGGTGTGTTGCCCCCCAACCCCATTACGTAGTTTTTAATATGTGTGTATATGTTGTGTGTCCTGTTTGATACATTATGATGTTTCCATATTTTGTAAACCAGAGGCAGTGAGTAATCCTGGCCGATCGCCTGCATGATTTTTCTCAAATTATAGTTTCTTTTTGAGAAACCCTCCTCTTCATCACTATCTTAGATGCCTGTAAGGTAATCTGTTTAAGATGGCATTATCTTTGTATTACAGTATGTGGGGCTATTTTTTTCCCTATAGTTACTATTGGTCTGGAGATCCAAAATGGCCGTGCTTTTCACAGCCTTAATATGTAACGCAAGTCCGGCTAGTAATACAGGCCCCCTTGGGCAGTAGGAAATGTTGATTTCTGATGCCGTTCTCTGGGGAGGCATCGTCTGCGTGCGCGCTAAGCTCAGATGCGCGCCGCTGAATGATGACGCGAGATGCTGTAGCGCGAACAGCGCCTTCCGGTATGTGCGTTCCAAAGCAGTGGAACATACGCCGGAGTTTACACCTAGGAAGCGCTGTATTGTTCCCAGCGCTTGGTAAGTGTTAGATAAGTTTACATTATTGGATGGTGTATTGTGATCAATATTGGGGAGGTGACATATGGCATTAGAAGTGGTACTATGAGTACATGATTGAGTAATTGGCGATTGGCAGGCACTTCCGGCCTCTGGTGTGTATATATATTGTGTAGAATGATATGGTGATCTGTACTTCTGGGGCTGTGACCCATTCATCACTTGTCTTGACAAAGGGCCTGCTGTGGCTCGAAACGTCGACATCCTGAATTGAAAACTTGGTGATGTATTAAACTTTTATTGGCATTGAGATTGGAAGACTGGTGAGTGCTCTTTATACTGGACTTTATATTTGGCTGTACCCCTGGGACTACAAGCCTAAGTTGGCACCCCAGCTGCTGATATTTGAGATTTGTGTGTGCTGGCCCTACCAAAATACATATATATATATATATATATATATATATATATATATATATATATATAACAAAAGGGTAGACCTTTGTTTGCGCTTAAAGTTATTGCAGCACTCTATAAATCCTCCCTGTTAGTGGAGGAAGGGATACCGTGGTCACGGGGATTGGACCTTACTATCCCCATAGATATGAGGATCTGACCCATATTCGTTATCCCCAACATTTTAAGGTTTTGGCTAAGCTATTAAAACACTAAGCCGGAAGAACCAGAATCCAGAAATGATGCTAGTAGAACGCATGCTGGAACGCATGTACGATCTCAGCCACCTAATTAATGTCCTTTATGTGCATTGGTGTTCTACCCAGGGCTATAACAGATCTGACATCAGGGCCACTGACAGGGGGGTGCCAGGAGCCCAGCTGTCCTGGGCCCCGGCCTCTGGAGGGGGATAGCCAAACCCAGGACCCCATCAGCCACCTCAAACCGACCTGGGTAAAGAGTTCCAGCTCCCCCCTCTCAACACCACTACACAGTGACATCACAGACCCGGACATCAGATTCAAAGGTTCTTTATGTACTATATGAAATAGTCACACAGCAAAATTGTCTTGGGTTCAAGAGGAATATGTAAGGTTATGTGTAAACTACATAGAGGTCATGTCATTGGGTAGGATAGCTTATAAAATTAATGTGTGCAGTTCTGGGGGTATACTGTATATGTTATAAGGTCCAAGTTTGCCAGTGGTGCAGTATGTTGGCCAAGAATGGTTGTATTTTTAAAGAGCCAATCATTTACAAGGCCTTGTAAATGATTACCACTAAAAATATAACCAGTCTTGGTCGACATCCTGCACCACCAGCAAACTCAGAGCCTATGAGATAAGCTGAAAAGCTTGACTGAAGAGATGAATTTTCAGGAATCACTTGAATACTTGGAGACTAGAGGAAAATCTTATTGTTTATGGGAGGACATTTCACAAAATGGGCGAAGCCCGAAATAAGTCCTGTAATCATGAGTGGAGGGATTGACAGTGCAGAGGAACAAACATTGAACCTAAGTGTAGAAGATCAGCCTCGCAAGTCAAAAATCGATTGTAAGAGTTAGGGTCTATTGTGGGATGATCAGTACGGAGACTATTGAATTAATTTGTGAGATAATGAGTGCATGGATTAGAGTTTTCTTTGTGTCTTGTGTAGGCTATTATTGTATTTTGAATATTATACAATATGTATTGACTGAATGTTGGGAACAAAGGATAATTCAGACTCAAGGGTGGCACTTTGGCAGTGAGCTTGTGGGGTAGCAGGTATCAGATTGGTAACAACTATCGCTGGTGCAAATAGAACTATTTCTGTTCTGGAACTATTAAGTATGAGGTGGTGTGACATTTAAGATGAACAGGCAAAAAGGCATTCAATTCCATGGACCAATACAGATGAAGACAAGTCTAAGGAGGATAGGTAGATCTGACTATCGATCCGCATACAAATAATATTGAAATATGAAAGAGCTGATTAGTTTACCAAGAAATGTGGTACAGATTGAGAAAAACAGAGGATGTAAGATTGAGCCCTGCGGTACTCCAACTGATAGAATTAGTGAAAAGGAGGTGGATTCAGAGAAACAAACACTGAAAGAGCCATTAGATAGGTAGAATGGCAATCAAAGAAAGGACGGTGTTATGGAGACCTAGGGATTGTACAGTAGTGTTTGCATGAGAAGAGAGTGGTTAACAATGTCAAAAGAAGCAGAGAGTTCTAGATGAAACAAGAAGTGAGACGTGGCATGTATACGTAACAGTGATAAGAATCATTACTTTAGCAAGTGCTGTCTCAATGAAGTGTTGGGAACAAAAGCCTGACTGAAGTACAGATGAAGCGCCTCTCAGAGAGCACTGGGAATCACCATATTCCCTTAGCTAGCGATCGCTGACGAAGAGGCGCTCCATCAGTCACTCGGTGGTAAGGAGCGGAATCCCAGCCTGTCTCTGCTTCAGACGGAGTATAAGTTTGGGAACAGAGATTCCCAAACTGTGCCGTGGCACCCTGCGGTTCCTTGGGTTACTTGCAGGGGTTTCTTGTTTTGGTGTTATGCAATTTAAATTATTTAGGGTCAATGGGATAGGCATACTAGTTCTTCCAATCAAACATAAACAAATCCTGTGTCTCACCACATAACATATGGATGAGGTATTGGCACATTTTACTAATTTATTATTGTTTTCTAATTTTCTCTATAAGCAACTGTTGGCCCGGGGGCACTGTTAAAAAATTCTGATGCTCCAGGCTAGGGCACTGGGATTAAAAAAGTTTGGAAATCACTGCCCTACAGAAAGGAATATTCCATTTGATCTTAAAACTATTTTAATATAATGGGTTTTATCACATGTTGAAATGAAAGAAAAAAAGGATGGCTCTCTTTGTTGGGGCACTTCTTATAACTTTTCTTTTATCACATGCCATCATTTAATTGATAGCCAGGTTTTTATGGGTAGCCTAGCATGAATTCTTAATGATTTTCAGCTTGGAATTATTACTAATCATGGAAACAAAAAGGTGCTTTTAGTAGAGATTGAGGTGCATGTAGTTGCATGTCCAGCTACAATTTTGTTTACATCAGAAACATTGGATGCTCATCAGTCACACCCCTAGACTTCTTGCCAACTATGGGCGTGATTCTGGTTGGCTCGGCAAGCAAAGAAAATCACAGCTTACCGAGCGCCAGAGAGCTCATTCCTCCATCCTGCCAAATACTCCCCCACACACACTGATTCCCCTCGCTACCATGCGAGGGGATGTATAGCTAAGATACATCCCCTCACATGTCTCCACCGCAGGAGAATTCATTGGATGGTCGATGACCAACCATTGATTTCTCCTGACTCTGCTAATAAAAAGTCAGTGGACATCAGCCACCCGCCCCTGGCACACATCGGCTCACCCACATAGCCATGGAGATGCACATGAAATGCTGGGCATCCCCATGAGTGACCCACATCCCCGCCGCCATCCACCTTCAGCCTGCGCAACCCTGTGAATGGCTCGGCAACTATGCAAGTCGCCGAAGCTGAAGGGGATCTGCACATGCACATAAATGGCCATGCGCAGTTCCACAGCCATCGGGATGAACTCCCTATATGCAGGCTGGGGCCTGCCATTCTACATCGGAATTTCATAGTGGTTAATCAGAACACATTCCTAAAATTGTCCCAACATGCCTACATTTCTCTAATCACTCCCTGTTACAGTAATTGCCCCATACGCTCATCACTTCTTACAAAAGGACAGATTTATCAAGCTTCAAATAGTGATAAATGGACAATAATAATTAATTAGCCAGCCAACTAGCTCCTAACTGTCATGACAGGAAGAAGCTGATGGCTGGTTGTTTATCATTCTCTGTTTTAACAATTTTTGAAGCTTGATGCATCTGGCCCTAAGTTTGCAAATAAATCCACTATGCATCCACAATCGCTAATCAATAACTGCACAAGTGAAGTGCAACTTTTGGGAATGTGCATTGAAAAACAAAATGCTCCACTGCATCCAACATTTACATTGGATTCACCTCTGAAGCGGCCTGCCTAAGGCTAGTTTCACACACTCCGGTTTTGACTGGACGGCAAAAAGCCGGACACACTTTGTCCGGCTTTTTGCCTGAGAGTTGTTTCTTTCACATGCACCGGCTCCATGAGGTGCTGTGTAAATATGTGAGTAGAAACTAAAGTGACGTCAGTTTGGGGGCGGTGGAGAGCTAAAACCACACACCAAATGACCACTGTGTGTGAAAGGCCCCCATCGCCCTCAGCACACATTGACCTGTGAGGACGGGACGGCCACGGCACGCCGTGACCGTCCTGTATGAATGGACACATAGAAGTCCATTAGGCTGGTTTCACACACTCCGGCTCCTGCCGGACGGCGAAATCCCGCACGGCCAGGGAGCCGTGCCGCACACAGTAGTTTATCATGGAGGGGATGGCCACAGCCCGGCAGCCGTCCCTTCCAGTGGCGGGACCCGGCTGCAGCCGTGAGGCTGGGCCGTGGCCGTCCCATGTGAATGGACAAAATAGTGTCCATTCACAACTACTGTGTGCGGCACGGCTCCCTGGCCGTGCGGGATTTCACCGTCCGGCAGGAGCCGGAGTGTGTGAAACCGGCCTATCTCACTGCAGGGACGGCATGGCTTTCAAGCTGTGCGGTGTTTTGCCGTCCGGCGGCAGCCACAATGTGTGAAAAAGCCCTAAGTGTATTATGGAGACAAAAATAAATAAATTGAGGGTTAATTGTGGTCAATTTAGAGATAGTATTTATACTACTTCCATATAGTTCGTATGTGTAACCAATGGGTCTCCATTACTCATTACAGCAGGGGTTTCCAAACCTGTCCTCAAGATCTACCAAGAGTTCGTATTTATCAGGCCATCTGCATATCTATAGTAGGAATGAATGCAGCAGGATTGAAAATGTGACAGGTAGTAATTACTACAACAACTGTGCACCAGCTAGGTGATCTGGAAAACGTGGACCGTTGGTAGATCTCGAGGACTGGTTTGGCCATCCCTGCATTACAGCATACATCCTAACGTGACCCATCACACATACCTCCCAACATGACCCTCTCCAGGAGGGACACATTGCTCTGCTCCTGGACTTCCCTCTTAATGTATGATTACCATTACCTGTGTTGAACAGGTTAATTGATAAGAAAAGGTGCTTGACCACAGGTGATGGCAATGATACATTAAGAGGAAAGCCCAGGAGCAGAGCATTGTGTCCCTCCTGGAGAGGGTCATGTTGGGAGGTATGATTCCAGGAGGGACCAAATGCTCTGTTTCTGGACTTTCCTCTTCATTTTTGATTTCCGTCACCTGTTGATAACTTGGTTAATTGGTAAGAAAGGTGTCTCAATACAGGTGGTGTTAACCATAAATTAAGAAAGAAGTCCAGGAATAAAGCTTTCTGTCCCTCCTGGTGAGGGTCATGTTGGGAGTTATGATACAGCCATGTGGATGGAAAGTGTATGTGGGGTGGATCTCTCCTCATGTGCTTTTCTTAGAATTAGGGATGTGCACCGGCCACTTTTCACGTTTTGGGTTTTGAGTTCTGATTACCTTCAGGTTCTACTGGGTTTTGCCAAAACACCCCCTCAACGTTTTGGGTTCTGATTTTTTTTTCTTTTAAAGCATAAAAAACACTAAAATCACAGAATTGAGGTTTTTTTTTTTTTTTTTTTTTTGCTCCTAGGCTATTATTTACCTCAATAGCATTCATCTCCACTTATATCCAGTCTATTCTGAACACCTCACACCTTACAATATTGTTTTTTAGGCCAAAAGGTTGCACCGAAGTAGCTGGATAACTATGATAAGCAACACAAGTGGGCGGCACAAACACTAGACTGATACGGCACACTTACCATCACCCCTGGACTGATACGGCACACTTAGCATCACCCCTGGACTGATACAGCACACTTAATAGCACCCCTGGACTGATATGGCACACTTAGCATCACCTCTGGACTAATACAGCACACTTGGCAGCACCCCATTAAATATACGGCAGACTTGGCTCACCCCTGGACTGATACGGCAAACTCAGCATCACCCCCTGGACTAATACAGCACATTTGGCAGCACCCCATGAATTATACGGCAGACTTAGCTTACCCCAGGAATAATACGGCACAGATGGTGGCACCCCTGACCTGATACAGCACACATGGAATTATACGGCACAGATGGCGGAACCCCTGAACTGATACAGCACACATGGAATTATATGGCACACATCCATGGGCCTTATTCTGGTTGGAGCGTCCGGGCCGTACGCGTACGTCCCGGGTTTTTTTACGATCTGCGCATGTGCAGATACGCTAATGCGCCGGCGCGAGCACTCCACAACGCTTACGGCCGGTGTCTCAACGTGCGAAAAAACCTGTACGCGAGCGTACGGGTAATGGGGCGGCATAGGGGCGTGTTGATGGGAGCGGCCGAAATAATGAGGGAAAATGGGCGTAAATATGGGCGTACACGGGGGTGTGCACCAGAAATGAGCGGTGCTACTACCGCACGATCGACTAAGGCACCGTTCGTTTCGGACACCAAACAGGCGGCCGCCAACCGACAGCTAAAACCACTCCTACAGATACCGCTTGCCAGCGTGCGCCTGAGTTGGCTAATTAACGCTGATTAGTACTCAAACACATACACCTGAATGTAATAAGCAATGCTGCAGTCTATTAACTCCAAACCATGATTTCACTGCCTGCAAGCCACACATGCAGCACGCAAACACATTGGAAGCTTATGTTTCTATACTTCTCCACATTTAAAGGTTTGTTTAATTTAAGGTAAGAATCTTTTTATACGCTAAGGTAGGTATTTGATAAACAGACACATTCACTACCTGCTTTCATAGACTTTACGCAGTAGCACACTCAATCTACACAAGTCGACATGTGTCAACGTGTTCACTCTAATACTAACATAGGTTTTGTATTTAGGATACAATAACATAAACCACATCTAACACCTACAAACGATGTTTCTGCAATGTTTGAAGCACATGACCACTATTTTCAACACAATCTTTGTATAGTACCCCAAATTATGACCTGTACCACTATCTCATCTGCTATGATTTGGATTTCACTACACTCTGGATGTAAGATGCCACCAATCACATTATTGCACTCTCATCTCTCTAACAAAGGATTCCTACATCTGCTTATGACACTGTCAAATCATATATATTTTAAAAGTTATGCATGTTTGTTCACAAGCTAATTTATCATGTTTGGCCCATTCACACATCTTTTTTTAGGGAGGACACATATGAATTCCTACACAAATGTACCTTTTCACCCTTGTTTGTCTGCCTCACCCACTCCATGAGGAAAGCATTGTTCTGGACCTGCTTTTACCTACTACTGTAGGAGCTACCTCACCTGCACACAAACTGCTTTCTCACCTATTAAGTTGCTCTGCACATGTGCTGACACAAACTAATTAGCAGGGAAAAGTTGGATAGGAACATGGGAATGGCCATGGAGAGGGTTACACATGGGAAACTTCCACCACACTTCAACAAATGTTCAAAAATACCCTGGTCAGTAAGTACACATAAATCTAGTATTTGTTTCACACAAGAAATTACACATACCACCATTTAGATTTAATTTGTAAAATTAATTTATTTGCTGTTCAGCATCACAGCTTGACACTTTAATGTGAGAAATCAAAAAAAAAAAAAAAAAATATACACACAAATAATAAAACAGCCAGAACAAGAGGTTGCATATCTCCAAACATGTGTTACCCTGCAAATGCAATGGTGAAAGAAATGGGGACACCAGAATACGTACTGCAACAACCAGGGTGACTACTAAGCAAGATACACACCACCAAAAAAAAAAACCTGCATTTGTAGAGGTCAAAATACGAACTTTCATGCCCATGGCACGCAAATGGATCGATGGGCAACTCAGGAAGCGGATGTCCAGTGCAATTTAAACCTTTGGCCTCCAACCACAGAGGAAGTGACCCAGGTCTCATTTGGGCCCTTTTTTGCCCCTTTTAGATGGGGCCTTGGGGACAGGGGCCTTTGGGTCAGCTGGCTTTCGGCGTCTTCCCCTAGTCGCCACAGGAGGGTCAGCCGAGGTGGAAGGTTGGGGAGCAGCTTGGGGTGGGGCAGCAGATGGGGGATTGTCCCTTAGGGACCTGGCGGTGGACAGCTGCTCCGCAAGAAGTTCATTCTGGCGGCTGAGGTGTTGGCCAATGCTTAGCATGCCAGCCGCCAGAGTTTCATTAATGCGGTTCAACGCCTCAACCTGCAGCTGGTTTGTGGCCTTCCACTCCGCCAGAAAATCCGCCACCTGCTGCTGACGGATCGCAGCATCCACCCCTTGCTGCTCGATCCTGTCCAGCGTCACCAACAGGCTCTCACTCAATGTCTCCTGTGGCTGGGGCTGGGGGCGACGTCTTGCTGGAGGCTGGACCACCTGCTCCACCTGTGGCTCTGCAGAGGCCGATGCTGCCGGTACATCCTGACTTTCTGCTTCTGCTAGGATAAGAATTGAAAACAATGTCACCATCACATACGCAATAAAAAATATCTTTCTAAATACAATGCATTACTGTGACTTACCATCAAAAGCAGCAGCAAAGACCTCCACCGGGAGCTCACTGTCCATATTGGAGATCCCCCTGATCTCCCCCACATCGATCACGTCACAGGAGTCCAGCTCCAGGGGGGTAAACTCCAAATGGTCAGGCATAGGACCGCTCCCGGTGGACATGCTGTGGTTGTACCGGTCAGTCATCTTCCTCTTCAGGGCACTTTTGAAGTCAGTCCACCTACAAGTTTAAAAATACAAATATCACCATGAGATATGTGCACCACTGTGCTACGTGTAGGGTTACCACCTAGTCCCTTTAATTCTGGACACATGTTACTTACACAGGTTCTGTGGCAGTTTAAAATTAGGTGAAGTGGAGTCTTGAAGTCAGCCAGCCACAGAACCTGTGTAATTAATATGTGTCCGGAATTAAAGGGACTAGGTGGTACCCCTAGCTACGTGACATTTCCTAGTGTGGGTGATCTTTTGTGCCATGTGTGGCCAAATATTTCTTTGATGGACCAAACCATGTGCACTGCAGGTGAGGCAGGTGTAAAACCCCACCCAAATCTGATTATCTCTGCACAAGTAACACCTGCCTCACCTGCAGTGCACATGGTTTTGTCCATCTAAGAAATATTTGGCCAGAAAGAGAGAACTAGAATAAGGGCCTCAGTTCCTGCTGGAGACTGCTGAACAAATTGCCCTGACAAACACACTAACCTTTTCTTCACCGCGTCCCAAGTTCTGACCACTGGTGACACCTGGTTCACTTCCTCTGTGATCTTGTCCCAAAGGTTTCTCCTTGCACTGGCACCTGGCTTCCTGGTTGCCAATTCAATCCATTCGCGTGCCCTGGGCACGAGAATTCGCATTTCGGCCTCTACAAATGCAGGGTTTCTCCTTCTGGTGGTGGTATCCTGCTCAGTCATCACCCTAGATGTTGCAGCACGTTTTCTGGTGGCCCCAGCTCTCTCACCATGCACCTGCTGGGTCACACCTGTTTGGAGAGATGCAACCTCTTGTTCTGGCTGGCTGCTTGGCCCTTGTGGAGCTGGTGGAGGTTCACCAGGGCCTGTTACTGAGGGGCCCGCTTGATCTTGCAGGCGACTCCTCTCTTGGGCCCTCCTTCTCCGCTCCTCTTCCCTCTTCTGTAATGCTTGAAGCATGGATTCGGCTTGTGCTCTCTGCAGAGCGTCCTCTGCTGCTGAATCGTCAGAGTCAGACATGTTTGCAGCAATTGTGGCCTGCATCTGACTGAATATTTATATGTTAATCTCCCGCCACGAACAAGGGGGCGTATATTTTTCCCCGCAAGGTAGATGCAAATTTACGCCGATATTTCCCGCCGATAATTGCCGCTTAAATTACGCAGGTCTCAATGCACCTGATCAATCACCCGTATATGTATCTACACAGGTTGTGGAGCATTGTGGGCTACATCGTGAAATGTGTGCACCTGTCATTCCAATGATGAGTGTTGTCAGCTGGTATCTGTTGGAGTTCGTGTATGCTTTGTGAGTCACATTTCAAAACATCACGTTATAATGCTTTCCTTACATATGTAATGTGTATGAAATTGTCATACAGCAACATGTTGCATTGTGGCCCTTTAGGCAGCGTAGTTATAAGTAGAGTGTTGCGTGTATCATTTTCCGCCTACTGTATATACAGTACTCCTCCCCATGCATATCGCTGTATCGTGCCCCCTTTAAGCAGCGTAGTTATAAGTAGACGGTTGCGTGTATTAATTTCCGCTTACTATATATATACAGTACTTCTCTTCATGGCAATTGGTGTATTGAGCCCCCTTTAAGCAGCGTAGTTAGGAGTAGACGGGGTGCGTGTATTATTTTCCGCACACTGTAAATACAGTACTTCTCTCTTCATTGAATGCATGCTGTTGGTTGTGGTGTGTATATCGGAACGGTCCGCGTAAGTTTCTATTCGCATCCAGTTTGTTAATATAAGAGGGATTAATAAAGTTAATACCAAACAAACAATTTTTTCGACCAATCAGCAAGCACCAAAAGTGATATATGTACCTGCAATTAATAACTGCGCCATTGCCAATATGACTTCTACAAGAGCCAGGCCCTTTTCTACATGTGAGCTTTTGGCCCTGGTGGAAGTGATGGATCGTCACCTGGGGCCCAGGGGCCCATATGTATCTAATGCGGACAAGCGGCGGGCGTATAATGCTGCCCGCCGCCTGATATTTTCAACAACCGGCGTCCGCAGAAGCCTGGGCCAGGTTGAGCGGCGCTGGTCCGACCTGCGCCGGCGGCAGCCGGTTCTACTCAGCAGCCTTCGCCGCCATATTGCCCGATGTAAGTTTTGATTACTAGTATGTCAGCGTTTTTTAGCAATGTTTGGTGTACTTTTTATAAATATGTTCCTGAGTATGGGGGTGTATATGGGGTGTATAGGGGGTGTATAGGGGGTGTATATGGATGTATAGGGGGTGTATATGGGTGTATATGGGGTGTATAGGGGGTGTATATGGGGGTGTATAGGGGGGTTTAAGTAGTTGATCAGTTTTTGGGTGTAGGATATCAAATAGTTTGCATGATAAATGTCTGAAATTTCACAGCAATGATAATTTTGAAGGTTATGAGCATGACTAATGTGAATTTTTCTTTCCCCCTTTTTTATGAAACCCAATCTTCGATTTCTATGCCATCAACATGAACATTTCAGCACGGGCAAGGGCACGCATTGAAGCCCGGGAGCAGGCAGCCCGGGACCAGGCAGCCCGGGACCAGGCAGCCGAGGAGGAGGAGGAGGAAGAGGAGGAAGAGGAGGAGGAAGAAGAGGAGGAGGAGGAGGAAGAGGAGGAAGAGTAGGAGGAAGAAGAGGAGGAGGAGGAGGAGGAGGAGAAGAAAGAGGAGGAGGAAGAGGAGGAGGAGGAAGAGGAGGAGGAGGAAGAAGAGGAGGAGGAAGAAGAGGAGACCCAGGGTGCAGTTTTCACCCACACAATTTCCCCATCCCCCACCCCCTCCACAACCCCCACCCCCTCCACAACCCCCCCCCCCTCCACAACCCCCCCCCCCTCCACAACCCACACCCCCTCCACAACCCCCACCCCCCCCCCTCCCCACCCCATTTCCAACCCCCCTACACCTCTCCACCACCCACCCCCAAACCTCTCCACTCCCCAGTAACACCCAGTACCTCGGGCCAAAGACCAGGACCATCCTCCTTGCTCCTGCCTTCCCCAACCACTCCACAGCCAACCAGCGGCGCCCAGGATGGCTCAAGTAGCCGTAAGTAAATAATGTGTCTAATGTTGACCTACACATTTCTACACATAAGCAATCACAACAACCACATATGTGTATCCAACATCAACATTAGTTGCAACATATCACTGCAGGGCGACCATGAGGTGTGTCCTGTCCTTCTCCAGGAACAAGGGTCCCCTTGGTGGTTTTTTTGAGTGTGGCCATGCCTCACCCCTTGAATAATTGACATAACAGTACATCCAATGAGATATCCGACATTAGTGGTGTGGTAGTTATGTGGTGTTGGGTAACTCCAGTTCCCAGCATGATGTGCAACACAGGGCCAGATTATAATGGAGGCGCAAGGGGTCAGTGCCCCTGGGACCCCCTCTAGCTATGGGCCCCCTGTGGTTGTCATTTTTTTTTTTTAAAAAGACAATGTTTAAGTTATGTTTTTTTTTTTTTGCTAAATGTTTTGTGCATGGGTGGGGTAGTGCTGCAGCTTCACCTATCTGCCAATGTGACAATGATTTATGGTGCTGAGCATCGGGAGGCAAGGCACACTGATTGCACAAGTGTGCAGTGCTTTTCTGGGAGTTGACTAAGTCCCATGACACTTTGCACCAGAGGACAGAGGCTGAGAAGTTTGTGCTGAGCTCTGATTGGTGGAGCTCATTACATACTTCTCAGGTCCATGGAGAACAGCAGCAGCAGCTTAGTCATAGGAGGGTTTTTAATCAGAGGCAGCACTAGGACTGTGAGGTCTCCTCCAGAGTAAGGGGCAGAGGGACAAACACAGGCTTTTCATGTGGTGTGTGTATATATATATATATATATATATATGGTGTCTATTATTATTCCGAGTGCCGCCAACCCCCTGTCTATATATATATATATTATATATATATATATATATATATATATATATATATATATATATATATATATATATATATATATCCCCTGCAGGTAACCATTGACCAAGTTTATTCTGCCTTTACTCTATGTTTTGACAGTATAATATTCGGCCATGCAGTGTGCGGCCAGTAATGACAAGTGCAAGGGGGCCCCCCGCTCTAAAGTACCCCGGGCCCCCCAAAGGCTTAATCTGCCACTGGTGCAACTTAAATGTCGAGATTGTTTTGGTAATAGTGTGTGAGGCCATGCGGATGCATGCTTTACAAACATAGCTGTAGGCCTATAATTTGTACAGCAATGTCCTAAATTTAAAATAGTAAGGAGTGCTTAAGCCACAACAATGTCATAACCCTTAAATAGCACAGGCTAATTGTGAGGTTAGAGGACAGTCCCCCAAAAACAAAGTACCAATTGGGATACAGCATACATTCATTGATGAAGGAGTAATTGAATTAATGTTATTTACTATGTACAGTATGTGTGTGTTAACATATTTTTTTTTAGTACTGTGTTTACAGCAGACCCATCTTCAATGTAGTTTAAAAATGTATGTGCCCTTCACACATAACTCACAACTTTTTATTATGTACAAATACAACAAACATTTGTTTATGTTATATATTATTTTTTTTTTTTATCCCTTCACTACAGAGACTGAACAGCAGCAGGAGGAGGTGGCAGCCCTTATTCGGGAGATCTTCCTGACCCTTTTTTATTTTCAACTTCTTTTTGGCCTACTGGAGGCCCGCATTTAATTTTTTTTTATCCCCCCCCCCCTTATTATGTTTGTAATAAATAAAAGTTGATATTGTATTATAAATTGCCTGTGTTTTTAATAATAAATATGTTAGAGGGCTTGTAAGGGTAGGTACATACAGATGTGTAATGTAAGTTATATTAGTAATTTGAGGTGAGGGGTAATGATTGATGTGTAAATGTGTGTGTTTTTGAGTAAAATAACACATAGTGAAAATGCATGAATGTTTAATGTTTTTCGATTAAAACATCACACATAACATCAGGGTAGGTATACATGTTACACATTTTGGACAAACTAATTATGGACATAATTTAGTACATATACAGAAACACCAACATAACTTGATTTAAAAGTAACAGCAATATGGGGACACATAGATAGTGATTAAAATGCCACATTAGAACATAACAAATATACATGTAATGTGGTTTAAAATGTAGTTTTATTAGGTCTTTATTAAGGTAGACAATTGAGTTAATAGAAAACAATAAGTGAATAACAAATAGATTAATTAATCAATTGTCAGATTAGTAGTTGAGAGGCAAGATTTGCAGGTCCATATATGTGAAGGGTATGCCAGCGTGCACGGACGTACGCTCACTCTCACGAGCGGTGACATAAGCTGAGTTTTCCATTGAAAACAATAGGGACCCGTCCGTGCAAGCTGGCGTACGCTCAGATCGCCGCAAGAAGGCGGTGGGGAGACGGAGGAAAGACGGCCGTAGACGGCGCCGTACGCTCAGTCGTACGCTAGTCGACGGAGTGTAAGGGCTGGGCCGACCGCGTACGTTGCCGTACGCTCATTTGTACACCACTCCCCTTCTACGTTATTTCTGCCCGTACGCAAGCGGCCGATTTGTGGGTGGACTTAACCCTAACGGCCGCGTACGGCTAGCGTGCGGTAATTGTGAACGTACGCACGTTTGGCCGCTCCGATCAGAATAAGGCCCATGGTGACACTCCTGCAGTAAAAAGAAAAAAAAACTTTTTTATTATTTTAATAAAGAAAATGGCAGTACCCCTGGATTGATATGGCAGATTTAGCAGCACCCCATGAATTATATGGCAGACTTGGCTCACCCCTGGAATTATACGACACACTTAGCATCACCCCTGGACTGATACAGCACACTTAGCAGCCCCCCATGAATTATACAGAAGACTTGGCAGCAACCCATGAATTATATGACACATTTGGCTCACCGCAGGAATTATGCGTCACACGTGCGGGCACCTCTGACCGGATACAGCACACATGGAATTATACGGCACACATGGCAGCACACATGGAATTATATGGCAGATATGGCAACATTCCTACAGTAAAAAAAATAAAAACTTTTATTATTTTAATAAGAGCAGCACACATGCAGGCACCCCTGGACTGATACGGGACACTGGGCACCCCTGGAATTATACGGCACACATGCGGGCACCCCTGGACTGATACGGGACACTGGGCAGCACAGCTGGACTGATATGGCTAACCTCTTGAAGGTTAAGGAAAAAAAACACCTTTTTTTATTTAAATTTAAAAAAAATTAAAAAAGAGAGCCCCCCTTAGATGTCCCCCACAGTAGTCCCATATAACAGCACCCTTAATAGTAGCCTTAGTAATGCCCCCTTAGTAGCTGTAACCTGAATAGTTTTCCACTTAGTAGTTCCCCTTTAGTAGATGTACAAAAGTTCCTGCACCATTAGTTTCCCCTTAGTAAATGTACCTTTAGATTCCCGACTATTACAGTTGTCCCCCTTGAGCCGCCCCAATTTATTTTTGCAGCCTATATTTGGTCCCCCATTAGTTGCCCCTCCTTAGTATATCCCCCTTAGTGTTTTTTTGTCCCCCATAGGTTTTCCTTGTGTGCAGACAGCACGGACACATCTGTGCTGTCTGAGAAACAACAGAGGCCGATTGTCCTCTCCACTGGCGCTTTGACAGGATAGTACCTCCCTTGAGATTGAGGTACGGTCCTCTTCTCCCAATATTATGTGATAGAAAAGGTGTATAAATAAATACCATACATCCCTCTAAGTACAACAACGATCCTCTTCTCCGCCTCTGTATAATAGAAGTCTGTGTCACCAAAACTGGGGTCCCCCTTGATAGGTGGGTGGTCAATATATGAAGTAGACTCTCCCAAAAAAGAAATACAAAAAATGACATTTAATGTACAATAGACAATACAGAAGTGAGACAGATAAAATCAGACAAGTGAATGGTAGAATGGCCTGTTACCCGATAACGTGGAGAACATGGACAACAATCCAGTCCTCAAAGATGGCAAATTGGATGACAGTGAACCCGGGATTTTCACTGTCAAACGACCACAGCAGCAGGCACAGAATCCACCCAGTCCAGACACGTTGTCCACACAAAGAAATCCCAGCTCCAAGCGCTTTCGACCTCCTCTGAGGCCTTTTTCAAGGAGAAAGGCCTCAGAGGAGGTCGAAAGCGCTGGACGGGGTGGATTCTGTGCCTGCTGCTGTGGTCGTTTGACAGTGAAAATCCCGGATTCACTATCATCCAATTTGCCATCTTTGAGGACTGGATTGTTGTCCATGTTCTCCACATTATCGGGTAACAGGCCATTCTACCATTCACTTGTCTGATTTTATCTGTCTCACTTCTGTATTGTCTATTGTACATTAAATGGTATCACACTATTTCTGCCATTTTTTGTATTCCTTTTTTGGGAGAGTCTACTTCATATATTGACCACCCACCTATCAAGGGGGACCCCAGTTTTGGTGACACAGACTTCTATTATACAGAGGCGGAGAAGAGGATCGTTGTTGTACTTAGAGGGATGTATGGTATTTATTTATACACCTTTGCTATCACATAATATTGGGAGAAGAGGACCGTACCTCATTCTCAAGGGAGGTACTATCCTGCCATTTTTTGTATTCCTTTTTTGGGAGAGTCTACTTCATATATTGACCACCCACCTATCAAGGGGGACCCAAGTTTTGGTGACACAGACTTCTATTATACAGAGGCGGAGAAGAGGATCGTTGTTGTACTTAGAGGGATGTATGGTATTTATTTATACACCTTTGCTATCACATAATGTTGGGAGAAGAGGACCGTACCTCAATCTCAAGGGAGGTACTATCCTGTCAAAGCGCCAGTGGAGAGGACAATCTGCCTTTGTTGTTTCTCGTGTATCTTATGGTGTTTGGGTCACCATTTTAGTTTGAACTCTCCATAGGCTGCTTCAGCGCACAAGCTCATTGACTTTTTTCTTTTGTGCTAACATCTATGCTGTCTGACTTCCACTTGCCAAATGAAGATGGCGCCGGAGCTGAATCTTTTATAGAGATCCGAATCCGACGCAGGATGGTGACGTTTTGACCTCGTTTTGGACTCCTGAAAATGGCGGGACCCGGGGAACTCCTCGGATCCGGACCCGGTAGGTAAGTTCAGGGGGGTTCGGATCTCTAGGATCCAAACCCGCTCATCCCTACTTAGAATATGTATCTCTGCAACCCTTATATTTGATTCAGTGTCCTGTCTCCTAATGAATCTGTTTTTATGTACTATGTACTTGTCCTAAATTGTCTTGTACTGTAATTTGTTATTTAATTGTTTAAAATGTTTTTGCTCACTTATGTATTGTTAGGTGCTCAGGAACCCTTTTGGTGCCATATAAATAAACAAAAAAAATTATTATTATTATGTTTATAGAAAGGAACTCAAAAAAACTGCTTTGCTCAGCCCACTTCTAAAGGCAGAAGTGTTGCGAAGTGTATCATATCTTCATTGCCACATTCTCACAATTGAGTTTATTTCTCTACAAATCGTAATTAAACATTTCAGATATGCAGAAATAAAGGGTTAAACCTTTAACAATTTGAACCAACTCTCGAAAAAAATACCCATTTACTTCTTTTTGCCATCCTAGAACCTATGGATTTGTGAAAAAATTAAAATTTGAAAACTGGTTGTCACTATCCCCCTGAATGAGGACCCTTAGTTCATTTATGAAAGTTGCACTAGATCCATTAGTCAGTGGTCAGTGTGCTAGCAAAAATGGAATGGCTATGCTGATTTTGGGTGACTTCCAATTTGCATATGGTAGTCCTTACTGTACATCGGTTTAACAAAAAGGCTCTTATCAGTATCCTACTTTTTCATATTCTATCAATTTTGACAAGAAAAATGAAAAAATCGAAATAATAAAAAAAGCAAGTCAGCGACAAAATATTTTTACATGTCTTTTTTTGTGAGATAAATACGTTTTCAATATAAGATTGGCAAGTCATGTAAAGCATCATTTACAAAGGTGTATAATTGCAGAAACACAATGCACTGTAAATGTTCCTTTTTGTGTTTTCTTTCATCACCCAGCCATTTTTATGCAATTATTCCAATTCTCACAGCTAAATTCATGGTTTAACATTTCACAATGCTGGCGCCTTCAGGGATGTCAGTTTTACTACTTTTCACAGGAAGGAGCAGGGTGGATTAAGGTGTTCTTTGGCAAACTAGTACTACAGTATTTATACAGTATATTTGTGTTGAAGGACAAAATAGTTTCAAGTGATGGAAACAATTTCTTTAGGTCTGCAGAGCCTTTTTGTTCTAAAGCTTTGGCTATGTCTAGAGATTCTAAAAGCTTCTGAACTTTGTTCAAACATCAAGCAAATTTTTGTAGCCCAAAAACCACAAGCTGTGTATGGTATGGTCAATAGACTTTAACTAATATTCTCTATGTAGTTTAGCATTCAATTTTGCCTCTTATCATAAATAAAAAAATTGAAATACATATTAAATACCTGAAAAAGGACATAAATTAATTGGAACAGGTTCAGAGAAGGGGACTAAGCTAGTAAAAGGTCTCGAATCACCAGACTACAAAGATAGGTTAACCAGGCTGAATATGTTTTGAGAAAGAACTGATAGCAAAAAGAATCAGGAAGGTGCGCAGGTTCTAGAGCTGGGTTGCAAAAAAAGCTGCAGTACAAACAAAAAGGGGGTGTCACTCCCCAAAAAAGGGGGTGTCACTCTATAACTGGTGCCAGTTATAGAAGTACAAGGGGACCCAAGATTCCCCTCCCCCCTGTATTGCTGCAACCAGGACCAGCTCAATTAACCCGGGGCTGGTTATAGCTGGGTGTGGTGCCCCCACATGTTTTTTTTTTATTATTATTTTATTTTTCCTAGTTTTAGACAGAATTTAGTTGATTGTAAATTTGCCGAATCCTGGACGAATATGACATCAAATGGGTATGAATGAGTGCATTCGTATTAATCCAATTTTAATAAATTTACCCCTCAGTGCAGGCATTCCCAACCAAGGTCCTCAAGGCACACCAACAGTGCAGGTTTTGGTGATATCCAGGCTTCAGCACAGATGGTTTAATCAGAATCACTCAGGTACTAATAAAGTCACCTGTGCTCCTGGATATCACTAAAACCTTGCCTTGAGGACCGTGGTTGGGAAAGCCTGCCTTAGAGGTATATTTACTGTAAAGCTTTATTTACTATATTTACTATATTTACTAAAGCTTCTAAAAAGGAAAATATTATGTCTATCATTTGTCTATTGAATCCCACAAAATGATAGACAGGGTCTAGTTGGTTGTTATGGGAAACATCATCTCTTTTAATTTTTAAAAGCTTTAGTAAATGTACCCTTTATAATATAAAACTTCTAAAACATGATTTGGTATAGTAAATCAATTGTACTGAAATTCAAACCAATGCAGATTTTTCATGTAACTAATTGGTAATATTCTACCTTAACGGTATTTAATTTTATTATATAAATTGTGCTCAGAAACTACAGTATGTCCTCTATAGAAAAATACAGTTTAAACCAAACAAAATATCTATGGAAAACGGAAACTATCTTAATGTATTGTATTGATTTCCTGTCACCATGTTATTCTTGTCCGAGCACACCAACACTATAAAACTAAGATCTATTAAAGCGTGTTCAATTGTTTTAGTAGATTTTTTCATAACTGTAGTATTATGCCCCTCCCAATAATATTGAGTGTTTGTCTAAAATACTTTAGAAGCAGGAGTTCAAAACAGACTGTTAGGCTGATACAATAAAAATGGATGTGCTCTTCTATAAGGAAGAAATCTAACCCCAATAACCCATTTGCCATAAAAAAAACATTGGATGAATTTACTACACAATTTCAAATACTGAGGTTTTCCAAACGGGGGGGGGGGGGTTAAAAACAGCCACTGGAAAAGACACATCTGATTTTAGTTCCAGTCCAGGGTAGTTTAAAATAATACTGATAGACATACTGCATATATATATATATATATACAGTGGGGGTGGATCGGCGGCACTCGCACAAATAAATCAGACCACACCAAGTGGATAACCAACGTTTCGAGGCACGGCGGCCTCTTTATCAAGGTGCAAAAAAAAACGTTTTTGCACCTTGATAAAGAGGCCGCCGTGCCTCGAAACGTTGGTTATCCACTTGGTGTGGTCTGATTTATTTGTGCGAGTGCCGCCGATCCACCCCCACTGCGTATTGACAGCCCAGCGCTGCCGTTGGAAGGGCACCGCTTTCTTCACCCTTTGTTGGACATCTGCATCAGTGCTTGGAGTGCCGCCCCCCCCAGAACTGTATATATATATATATATATATATATATATATATAGCGGCAATAGGGATCCCTTTTTAATCCAATTTTAACTTCTTAACACTAGTTATTAGTAACAAGCAGCCCACGCACGTTTGATTTATTTATTTTGGCATGTAACACACTGCACTTTGTTCCAGCAGCGTGACGCTGGTCTTCCACACCCCCTATCTCCAGAGACGCAGGAAAGGAGCGAGCTGCAGCATCCAGGGTAACCTAGCAACCGCCATGTGACACAGAGGCGGTACAGAGCACCCGGAAGTGCGGCTGCCAGTCCCAGCGCCCGGAGGAGGACACACACACACAGGCTGCACATTTAAAAGGTAGGAGAGCTTACAGCTCTGTTTTCTTTTTCCTTTCTCACAGCACCTTGCACCTTCTTTAAAGCGTCCTGAGGAAAAGACTAATCAGTCTTGAAACGGTGACGACGATGTTTGCTTTCGGTGTTTAATCGATGTTCTTCTACTGCACCATAAAAATGCTTTAAACAGCTAAGCCAACTGAGTGCCGCCTCCTTCCTTGGGGACCCCCAAAAAAGGCCACACGGTACCTCTACATATATATATATATACCCTGCACTCCAGGCTAATACAGCCAGCGGGTCCGGTGCTTGCAATCCTAATGGTAATAGGAAGAAATATCCAGATAACGGCAGCATGCACTCAGACGAATTTCAGCACTACAACATGGTAGAAATGAAGACACAACCCATAGGTTATGCTGCCGGCATAACCTATGGGTTGTGTCTTCATTTCTACCGTGTTGTAGTGCTGAAATTCGTCTGAGGGCATGCTGCAGTTATTTGGATATATATATATATATATATATATATATATATATATATATATATATACATATATATATATATATATATATATATATAAGTCAGGCATCAGCCAGTTCAAGTGCAAGCTTTCGGGAAAGTTTATTATCCCGTCCTCAGGCTAAAGGCCTGTATTTGTATTTGACTGACCTGCACATGGGCAGAAGGGAGCCTGAAGTGGAGTGTGCCGGCATATCGCCCAATATATATATATATATATATATATATATATATATATATATATATATATATATATATATACGGTGTGTATATATATATATATATATATATATATATATATACACCCTGTTAAAGTCGAGTTGCACACATGCCATTTTAGGATGGTATGGCCGCCATTTTGGTTCGCAGAGTTGCGCAAATAAAGTATTATACACAGGTTCTGTGTAGCGAAGCAAACCTTAAGAGCCGCTATCCTAAGACACATAAATTCATATCCCACATTAACACAGAATAAAGGATGTTTATTTAAAGGTTTAGTGCACTACACATAGTTTAATTAACAATATGCAATTCTTTCTGTTCATGTTTAGTATCGTTATGTTACGTTTCTCATGCGCAGCACTCCGGTCGTAGCGAAAACTTTGCAACTCATAAGGGCCCTTATTCTGATCTGTGCGGCCAGATCAGAATATGCGGCCAGGACCGTGCAGGCGAATCCCCGCCTTCCATACGGATCGCCACCTCCGTCCGTACGCGGATATGTGGCGGTCCGCATGAAAGTGGACGGGGATACGCCTCCTCCATCTTGGGAGCAGCCCCTGCATTCGATGGTCGCCGAACATCAAATGCAGGGCCACACGCTCCACCAGCGCCCGCCACCCTAGACCACACGGACACTTGTCCGTATGAAATCATGTATGGGGGCGGGCAGCTGACATCCGGCAATGTCAGATGCCCGCCCCCTACACATGCGTCACGGCTTCATTACCATGCATACGCCCTGCGTTTGCATGGGAACGCCCATGAAACGCGGGGCGTATGCATAGGGTAATGAGGCTAAGTAGCCCTTCACGCCCCTCTCCGCCCCCTGTGCGGCGTCTAAAGAATACGTGCGGCGAAACCGCTTGCACATGCGCAGAGTGACCTCTGCACATGCGCAGTGGAAAACCATCGGCGGTACGACCGCATGCGGAAAAATCCGCACCGATCAGAATAAGGGCCCAGGTCCGATAATTACGGACAAAATCCATATTCCATGTACTATTTCTGTTAGAACTGTGTAAGACAAAGGAATCAAGCTATAACCGGTTCTTGTTGCTGATTTACGACCCCGACGACGATGCCAACAAACAAAGGACACCAAAGCACACTCCCCCTGCACCAATCCTTATTGGGTGCAGTATTCTGCTCCAATCCCTGAGGACCTGACATTTGAACCTTTGACCAATGGAAACGGCCTTTGATCCCCCTTTGTTTGGACACTATAAAGATAGCTATCCCTGAGCTGGCTCAGTCACTTTGGCACGGCATCTATCCCTTCACCATTGACCAGGCTATAGTTCTATTTGAATATTGCGAGCTCCGACCGGACTGTGCTGCGCTATTCCATGACGGTAACATTTGTATTCCTGTTTATGTAATGTGGCTGATTATATTCTGTATCTGTTTCTGTTCCCCTGTTAGTTTAAAATGTACTTAGTATTGTTAATTTAACTGTATCACGTGTTATACTGTGTTCTCTCTTTCTGTAACCCCCTGTTTGTCTGCTAGGGACAATACACTATTTGGAGAATCTATCTCCTCACTTTGAGTTATATCCTGGTCTCGTCTATTATTCGCATCTAGCAATAAGGTGTATTACGGACATTGTCCTTAAAAGGTATTCGCAGTTTAGGTACTAAGTACTGCGAATGGATACTCAATTACTGGTGTCGATTAAGCGTGTATAATACATGGAAAAGGTCCGCTACACTGCTCTATGCTTTGTTCGCACATAGCTAGGTTTGAAGGGTAAGCAAGTTACGGAAAGAGTACGTAAACTGTGCACTTCACTTATTGTCCTTCTAGTTACTTTTATATTGGTATTGATAACCCGATGATAAAGCAATTGATCTGTATCACAAACTGCTTAAAATGAGAAAGAGAGAGGTAGACCTCACACTGCATGGTCAGTTCCTGTCCGATTATTATAGGAACAAAAGAATTCCGAGAGGTTTCAAGGTCAACAACAAACCCACCATCGGGCGTGGTAATCTTGCTTTCTGCACCCGATGGTGTGGTGTGTTGAACAAGTGTTCATTAGACCTTATATTACTAGTGATCGAGGAAGAATGTTCTGAACTGACCAAGATCAAAGCAGAGATAGCTGTAGTCAACTCAGCCTCTTTACCAACCCTGACTGGAGATTCAAGCACTAATTGGTTGGAGAAACTTGGTGAACAGATCAATAACTACCAGGCTGATCTGATTTCATGTAAAAAGAAAAAATTGGAGGTAGTCAACCAGGACTACACTAATCACCAGGTTTATAGGTGGTTGAAGGGTGAACCCCGTAGATTTCAAAATAGAACAGAATCTCGTTCTTACCGTTCTAGAGCAAACTTTGCTTATAATAGCTCATCCCAATCCAATTCAGAGGGGGAAGGTAGACCACCTAGGGATCTTGGGTCCTCAGCATCATCCTCCTCTTTTTTAGGGCAGGTTACACGCAAGTTCCCAGACCCTTCAGATCGCCCACAAAGTACCCCACAAGGAGGGGTGGCGGGGGGAAGAAGAAGAGGAGCAAGAGGAAAATAAGTGAACTGGTGTTTAATATTTCCAGTCAGGAATTGACAGAGGCTGAGCTTGAGGTTTTGACATTGGGCTTTTCCTTTGTTCCCACAGTGAAGCCCAACAAATTTGATTGGTCTGTTGATACTTTTAAGTTTGGATGTAAGTTGTGCCTCCGCAAATTCTTTGGCCCTCGGCAAACTGAAGTATCGGAGACCCAAAAAAAGATTCGCAAAAACCAGTACCTTTGATCCCCACTCTATAAATCCAAGTATTCGTACTTTCTCAAGACTTGTTGAACAAGAAATGTCTGTTCAGCATATGTCACCAAATTATGACAATCTCTCCCAACAACAGCGATCGGCCTTACGGAATCTTATGAATAATAAACAGCTTGTTTTTTGTCAGGCCGACAAAGGAGGTGGTGTAGTGATTCAGGACTGGTGTACATACGATGCCGAAATACGGCGACAACTCGCAGATACAGATACATATGAAAAACTTATTGTGAATCCTATGCTCAACATCAAGCGTTTGGTTGATAATTCTATAACCATGGGTGTTCAGGCAGGGTGGATAGATAAGGATATTGGAGCTTAACTACAGGTGTATCATCCAGTCTGTCTGTTTATATATACGTTACCTAAGATTCACAAAAGACTGAATGATCCACCTGGCCGTCTGATCATCTCTGCAGTTGGCTCAGTTCTGCAGCCATTGGCTGAGTATGTTGATAGTCACCTCCAGCCACATGTCCAGAAGATGTGGAGTTATGTGAGAGATACCTCCAATTTTCTGGAGAAGGTGCTGTCTCTGGGTGATATCCCAGAAACATCTTTTTTTGTGACAATGGATGTTACATCCTTATACACTGTGATCCCCCATGAGGGTAGATTGGATGCAGTTAAGAAATGTCTACAAGAGGGTCCTCATATTGGACCACCTGTTGAATTTGTATTGGAGTTGGCAGAATTTGTTTTGCAACATAATCATTTCTGCTATAACAAGGAGTACTATTTGCAGTGTTTGAGGACAGCTATGGGGTCAGCCCTAGCCCCTTCATATGCAAACTTGTATATGCACCGTTACGCAAATTAATTTATTATGCCCTTGTTTGCGAGTAAAATTATTTGCCTAAAAAGGTTTATCAATGATGTCTTTATAATCTGGATTGGCACGGAGGAGGAGTTTGTTGGGATGCTAGGATACTTGAACTCACTTGACACCACTATCCGTTTCACATATTGCATTGATAAAACCACCATAAATTTTTGGGATGTGACTCTTTTCAAGGATGGTCACAATATCGGTTTCACTCTCTATCATAAAGAAACCGATCGGAATTCACTTTTATATGCCACGAGCCATCACCCAAGTTCCCTGAAGGAGAGTTTGCTGATCTCCCAGTTCATCCGGGTACTACGGAATAACTCCTCTAAAGGTACCGCACTGATGCAAATTGAAGAAATGTGTGTACGTTTCCGTGAAAGAGGATACAAACAAAAAAACATCGACCGATGTCTAAATAAGGCACTCACCAGACATAAGCAAAAAGCCTCTCGACCTGCACAAAAATTGGGGGCTGATCACATGATATTCGCATCGACATTTAACACCCCTTCCGACGCGATGGACAAGGTAATCAAGAAACATTGGCCTATTGTGTCCTCGGACACTAAATTGGGACACCTCAATAAAAGTCCACCGATGCAGTCCTTCCGTCGGGGCCATAATTTAAAACAACTATTAATGCGGCCACATATGTTTCCTAGTCCAAGCAGCTCTACTTGGTTATCATCGCAAAGATTGGGTTGTGTTCGCTGTGCGGATTGCACAACATGCCGCTCGATGCTGGTTCGCCAGACATTCCCTCATCCCCATACAGGGAAGAAGATCAAGATACGCCATAGATTATCATGTACAGCATCATTTGTCATCTACATACTAATTTGTCCTTGTGGACTTTATTATGTTGGACTTACAACTCGGTGCTTCAGGGAACGGATGGCGAACCACCGTCTATCCATCCGTCAGGCGTTAGAACAAAAGAAATCTGACAAACCGGTGGCAAAACATTTTTTGCCAATGGGCCACTCTAGCTAGTTTGAGATGTATGCTCATTAATTTTATACCACCCTTACATCGTGGTGGTGATAGGGCCAAGAAGCTCCACTGGATTTTTGATCTAGGGACAGTGGCCCCAAAGGGCCTCAATGGGCATATTACATATAGTATTTTCTTATAAGAAAATCTTTCTTGACAGTGCAGCATCTAGGAAAATCTATGTTTTTCTAGTATGTTTTTCTAGTATTTATTCTTTCTTTGTTTGATTATACAACAATTTATACAACAATGTTGTTAACTTTGTTCTTTTTCTTTTTTCTTTTATATTTTTTCTGCTTTTAAAGTGCATAAAAATGTGTTGAATTGTTGATGTGATGTATCAGGTAGCGCCTCTGGTGGCTATTTATGGCTTATATAGTATACACCTGGTCACCCTCCCCTAAGGGCTTGCTAATATTTAGTGTTTTTGCACTTGATTAATTCATTTTTCTATGTAATATTCTTTGGTTCCGGGTAGGTTTCCGTTTCATGCAATTGGCTAGGTATAGTACCAAAAGATTGGAGAATAGCAGAGGTAGTGCCAATATTCAAAAAGGAAGATCCCGCTAATTACAGACCCGTTAGTTTAACATCAATTGTGGGTAAACTATTTGAAGGATTTTTAAGGGATGGTATCCAGGAATATTTAGATCATCACCGTCTACTCAGTACTAACCAACATGGGTTCGTGAAAAATTGTTCATGCCAAACTAATCTACTAGGGTTCTATGAAGAGGTTAGCAAAAACCTCGATAATGGAAATGCTGTAGATGTGATTTTCCTAGATTTCGCTAAAGCATTTGATACTGTCCCACACAAGAGATTGATTAATAAAATGGAGAACCTAGGATTGGGTGAAAATATCTGCAGATGGGTAGGGAATTGGCTATGTAATAGAGAACAAAGAGTGGTTGTGAATGGTGCCGTATCAGATATGATACCGGTACTAAGTGGAGTGCCCCAGGGTTCGGTTTTGGGGCCCATTTTGTTTAACATTTTTATTAACGATATTGGGATAGGGTTACTCAGCAATGTATCCATCTTTGCGGACGATACAAAACTTAACAAAGTCATCAAATCATCAGAAGATGTCACCATGCTTTAAAATGATCTTGCAATTCTAGATGAGTGGGCAAAAAAATGGAAGATGAGGTTCAATGTAGATAAATGTAAGGTTATGCACCTTGGGAGACACAACGAGTGTGCAAGTTACAACCTTAGCGGAGAGGAACTGGGTAATTCCATACTTGAAAAGGATCTAGGAGTCCAAATAGACAGCAAACTGGGATGTAGTGCCCATTGTAATGTAGCTATAAAAAAGGCCAACAAAATTCTGGCATGTATTAAGAGGGGAATGGAAACTAGGGACTCAAGGGTAATTATGCCACTATATAAAGCATTGGTGAGACCTCACCTCGAGTACGGAGTACAGTTCTGGGCCCCACACTATAAAAAGGACATCATAGAATTAGAAAAAGTCCAAAGGTGAGCAACAAAGCTTATTAAGGGAATGGAGAATTTAAGCTACGGGGAGAGATTAAGCAATTTGGGACTATTTACATTAGAAAAGAGACGTTTAAGGGGGGACATGCTCAACATGTACAAGTATACCAAGGGCCAATATAAGGAACTGTCACACACCCTCTTTTCTACTAGAAAGGAATCTAGGACACAAGGGCATGAGTATAGATTAGAAGAAAAAAGATTTCATTCAGCTAGTAGAAAGAATTTCTTTACGGTCAGAACAGTCAAACTCTGGAACTCTCTTCCTAGAGAGGTGGTAACGGCTGGCTCATTAAATGCGTTCAAGGCAAAGTTGTACAAACATTTACTGGAGAAAAACATCCATGGGTACAAATAAGAAATATAATTTGTCTGTAAAATACCAGAACCTACCAAATCAGCAATGGATATCTATACCAGGTTGAACTAGATGGGCGCAAGTCTTTTTTCAGCCTTACCTACTATGTAACTATGAACACATACTATTTCCGGTCACTAGCCCTCTTCAGTATATGGGGGGGGAGCCAGTTTATTGATGCGCAATCCATTTCTTTATTTTGGGTAAGCGCCAGCCTGGCGCACCACTCCCTAAATTAACTGATATTAATAAATAGTGGAGATTTAGTTCATGAATTGATCAATGCATTTAAGCCTGCAGCCTCCTGCAGCTTTAGACCAGATAGCATATCTAGCATCAAACATTAATGTGATAGCTATGTTTATTGTAGCCATTTTGAGCAATAGTGTTAGGACCTGCAGAAAAGTGGGGTCCCTTGAAGGGGACTGCAGGCTTAAATGCATTGATCAATTAATGAACCAAATCTCCACTATTTATTAATATTAGTTAATTTAGTGAGAGCAGAGCCCCTACAATTTCTGTTTAAACAATGTGGTCACAAGCCATATGGCACTCCAAAACTAGGAAAGGTGAGTGCCGATGTTTAGTGTATATTGTTTATTAGATTCATTTTTTAATTAGTCTTATTGTGGTCACATTCTCTCATGCACCCTGTTTTAACCTATAGTGCATAGCTTATGTTAACCATTTCCCTATATGAATAGTGACAGGTGTGTTGGTAACTGCTCACCTATAAAAGCATAGTCTGCTGTGAGCTTTAGACCAGATAGCATGCCTGGAATCAAATATTAATGTCATAGCTATGTGTATTGTAGCCATTTTGAGCAATAGTGTTAGGACCTGCAGAAAAGTGGGGTCCCTTGAAGGGGGCTGCAGGCTTAAATGCATTGATCAATTCATGAACTAAATCTCCACTGCTCCACTATTTATTAATATACGTTAATTTAGTGAGTGCAGAGCCCCTAAAATACAATGTATATATATATATATATATATATATATATATATATATATATATATATATATATATATATATATATATATATATTAATAGTGTCAGCTGAATGGACTAACTGTATAGTTTGGCTAGTTGGTACTTGTCATAAGCGCACTCTGATAACCCCCATTTGTCTCTTTGTATATCCTAGGCTCTCACTAACAGGAGAACCTTATTGGAGGAGCTGCTACCCTGTAGGGGTTTTAGCGCACTACGGGGGTTAACCCCCTTTTTGTATATATATATATATATATATATACATATATATATATATAGCATATGTATACAGCGGCGGCACTCCCAGCACTTGTAAAAAACGATGCGGACACAGTGTGACTTGCTCAACGTTTCAATCGATTTAATCGATTTTCGTCAGGAGGATAACAAGTAACATACAATGTAGCTCACCTTATATCCCCACACTATGAAGTGTTGCTGCCCAGCCGGGTAGGCCGTCTGGACATCAGGCGTCATCACTGCGCGTCACCCACTGACGTCACACGTCGCGTGGATGCGCCGCAACAACGCACTGCCGCATCCCATCACCATAGTAACCCAATGTGACATATACAAAAGTTATCTGAAAGTAAAAAACACAATATCAAATAACAATCATGTACCAAGACAGTAATCTTATACACTTATTCACAGAAGAACCTAAAATGTATAAAGCATGACAGCGGATATTATCAACGATTGATTAAACATGATACTGGCAGTGTTTCATTAAGGCCCTTGGGATGGATACATTGTAACTGGTGGATCCACCTAGCTTCCCTCCTAAGGAGCACTGCTCCTCTGTCCCCGCCTCGACTTAAAGGTGGTATCCAGTCAATCATACGATACTTGAGACTGGAAAAACTATGTTTGGCTTCAAGGAAATGCCGGGCCACCGGTTGGTCACTCCTGCCACACTCAATGGCATGTTTAATGGAGGACCGGTGGCCCGCCATCCTTTCCTTGAATTTTCTCTGAGTTTTGCCAACATATGTCAAGCTGCAGGGGCAAATAATTTGATAAATAACATATGAGCTTTCACAGGTCAGATGGTGCTTTATAGAGATCTTATTACCATTATGCGGATGATAAAAACATCACCCTGGATAAGGAATTTACATGTGGTGCACCCACATCTGTAGCATCCTGGTTTTTTATTCGCTAGAAAAATTTTCGAGGGTGGTTTTCCCCTCCCAGTGATGTCGGTTCTTACCAAAAGGTTACGCAAATTTTTTGCCCTGGAATAACAGGACATCAGATCAGTGTCCTGTAAATCTAGATCTTTATAGGATCGGACAATGGGCCACAATTTTTTAGAAATTTGATTCACCCTAGGTGAGGCGGTGTTATACTGTGTTACCCATGGTAATATCTTACTGTTTTTCTGTTTAACATTACTTTTTAATAAGTCAGCACGATTCATGGATAAGACATTCTGTTTGTATTGCAATAGGTTATCCAAAGAATAACCACGTTCAAGAAATTTTGTAACAAGCACATCAATTTGTTCAGATGCCACCCCCGGGTCACTATTAATCCTCCTAATACGTAACATCTGAGAATATGGTAAACCATATTTCAGACTTCTGGGGTAGCAACTCTGCCACTGCAAGAAAGTGTTGCGATCCGTTTCTTTATTATAAACAGAAGTACTGATCTCTCCATCATTTAAACTGATCTTGATATCCAAGAATTCGATAGAATCCTGGCTATATTTAAACGTAAATTTAACAGAACTGGTGGATGAGTTATGACGTTCAAGTAAAGAAATGAGTGGTGTAATTGGTCCACTGCATACTATGCACAGGTCATCAATATACCTGGTAAATAGTAAAATATTAGAGAAAATAGAGGAGTCAGAAAAAAATAAGTCCTCTTCAACATCAAACATAAAAATATTAGCATACGAGGGGGCGACCGATGAGCCCATGGCACACCCCCTCGTCTGCAGAAAAAAATGGCCATCAAATAAAAAATAATTTCTAGTCAAGATCAGTTCTAAAAGAGAGACCAGGAAGTCAATATACATGCTATCAGCCGACAATCTGCTCAACAGTAATCTGCGAAAAGATGCTAACCCTACATCATGGGGGATCACTGTGTATAAGCTAGTGACATCAGCTGTCACTAGCCAGGTTTCAGATGACAGTTTACCAATAGAGCTCAATTTGTTTAAAAACATAGTCGTGTCAAGCAGGAAGTTGCGGTGCTGTTGGATGAAAGGTTGTACTATGCTCTCCAAAAATATCGCGCTGGGCTGAAAAAGCGAGCCTCTGGCAGCCACAATTGGTCTGCCAGGTGGGGGGCTAAAACCCTTGTGTATTTTCAGCAGGGTGTACAAGAGTGGTATTTTAGGGTATTCAGGTTGCAATACTTGATACACCTCTGCACTAATAAACTCATCATCTTGCAACACCCTGAGCTCCTGCTTGAACACATTAGTTGGATCACCGCATAATTTACTATAAACCCCTGGTTCACTGAGCTGGCGTTCAATTTCAAGTCGATAATCGGGGAGGTCCTGTAGCACAATAGCACCACCCTCATCCGCCGGGCGGATAATTAACTGTTCATTTTGTGATAAATTTTTCAATGCTACAATCTCCTCAGTGGTACAATTATGTTTAAACACTGACTCATTATGCCAAGACACACGCACTTCCTCATCCAATAACCTAATAAATGTCTGGTACTTGTTTCCTAGCACGGCCACAACGATTTAGATCGTTGTGGTCGTAAGATAAAAAATCGGATCGATCGCATCGCATGCGATTTGGTCGCATGCGATGCGACCGATCCGACCGACCGATTTTTCACCCGATTTTTTTTTTTTTTCACTTGATTATTTTCAATTGCCCCCCCAAATGTTACTAAGTGGGCTAGACCCCACGATAGACGTCAACCCGAAGCGTGGCGAGCGCAGCGAGCCCGCGAGGGGCGGCGGTGCGCGTCCTCCGACCTTTTCATTCCCCTACTATCCACTAGGGCGTGGAGTGAGAATAGAATAGTGTGGCGAGCGCAGCGAGCCACCGAGCCCGAAGCGTGGCGAGCGCAGCGAGCCCCGCGAGGGGACGCGTATAACTTCACAGGTATACGCGTCCCCTCGCGGGGCTCGCTGCGCTCGCCACGCTTCGGGCTCGGTGGCTCGCTGCGCTCGCCACACTATTCTATTCTCACTCCACGCCCTAGTGGATAGTAGGGGAATGAAAAGGTCGGAGGACGCGCACCGCCGCCCCTCGCGGGCTCGCTGCGCTCGCCACGCTTCGGGTTGACGTCTATCGTGGGGTCATGGCGGGCACATAAAAAATGTGAAATGGGTCAGATTGGCCCATTTCACCTTTTTTATCATTTTTCCCTATGTGAGATGGACTTAATCAAGTCCATCTCATCTTGTGCCATTATAATGGCACAAGACCGACAAGATCCTCCCGATTTCAATGTTAAAAGATTTTTTAACATTGAAGTCTATGGAAAAATCGGGTCAATCGGTCGGTCGCATCGCGGCCGATTTTAATTGGTCGCGACCGACCGATTGACCCGATTTCTGTCAATCAAAGGGAAAAAATTGTTAAAAATCGGCCACATCGTGAGGATCGTGTCCCTTAATTAAGAGCCACGATCACTCACGATTGTGGCCGTTCTAGGAAACAAGTACCAAATGTCTTTATACTAGCATTATTGGAGAGCGGGTCAAAAAGAGATTTACTTTTTAAAGCTTTTAATTTCTCCGGCAACGGTTGGGTGTTGACAGGTACAGTGTCGACATTTTTCTCTTTGGCAAAATGTTATTTGAGTTTAAGTCTTCTCTGTAATTGATGTTTCTCTACAGTCCAATTTAAATCATCTGGTTTTATTGCTGGAATAAACGATAATCCTTTTGATAGGATATTGATCTAACTCCGTGTGAGTTCCACTGACGACAAATTGAAAATTTTTTGCTTTTGTCTGCTTTCCTCCAGCTTTGGCCCCGTAGGTTTTGCTTCTCCCTGCGAGTCCTTCGTCTTATTTTTTGGGGGGTCTTCCGCGGCGGGTAGTCACCCCTAAAGGGATCGATGATTTTTTGGAATTATCGGCTGAGTCCCTGTCACTCTGGGTGCTGCTTTCTTCAGCTGATGTTTCTTTGTCTATCTGTGTTCTGGGGTACCGCTGCCTGCGGAAGAAGGGCTTGTTTTGAGCTTCTGAGGAATTAGAGGCCCCACCAGATAACCACCTGGTGGCTTTCATAGTCCTTCTCGACTTTTTCAAATTTGTCTTTTTTTAAATTGATTAAATCTCTTTTACAAATAGTCAATTGATTATCCAATTTTTTCAACCAATCTTCCTCCACATCCGCAGCAAGGATAGGGTTATTGGTCTTTTCCAGCAGTACAATTTTCTCTTTAAGCACTTGTACTTCTTTATTGCACTGTTCAATGACCAATAACATTAGGTCCATCGAACACTTGTTCAACACTCCAGTCCATTTTCGACAGAAATTGGGGTCGAATCTCCCAATAGTGGGACAATTTCTGACTCTAAACCCCCGTGGCAGTTTTTTAATGCGATAGTAGTCGCGATGTGAGATGGCATGGTACGTAAAATCAATCTCTTTACATTTCAAGCGTAGGAGATCCTGATAAATGTGTTGGCAGGATCTGGCTTCCATTTTATTAAAAAGCTGTTCCTTATGTAGTATAGTTTCAGCTTCCGATTCTGAGAAAACATGCATACCTTGAAATGGCACAAGCAAAGGGTTAAAATGTTCGGGTTCTACCCCTCCTTCCGCCATATCGGCGGTGATAGTGCACGCACTAACAAACAGGGAAATATTCCCCTCCGGATTCCAACTTGTAAGAAATCCAGGCGACAAATTTTCCTCCAGTTGACAGAGACAAATAATAATTCAGACAGGTGCCATAAACTGGTTCAACCAACTGGGTTGTTCCGTATTAGACAAGAGGGGTAGATTCGGCACTCTTGATACTGGATGTCAGATGGCCCGGTGCACGCCAAATCCCACAGGAATAGACAGCATATGTATACAGCGGCGGCACTCCCAGCACTTGTAAAAAACAATGCGGACACAGCATGACTTGCTCAACGTTTCAATCGATTTAATCGATTTTCGTCAGGAGGATAACAAGTAACATACAATGTAGCTCACCTTATATCCCCACACCATGAAGTGTTGCCACCCAGCCGGGTAGGCTGTCCGGTCCCGGACTCTGGTCATCAGGCGTCATCACTGCGCGTCACCCACTGACGTCACACGTCGCGTGGATGCGCCGCAACAACGCACTGCCACATCCCATCACCATAGTAACCCAATGTGACATATACAAAAGTTATCTGAAAGTAAAAAACACAATATCAAATAACAATCATGTACCAAGACAGTAATTGTAAACACTTATTCACAGAAGAACCTAAAATGTATAAAGCATGAAAGCGGATATTATCAACGATTGATTAAACATGATACTATCAGTGTTTCATTAAGGCCCTTGGGATGGATACATCTAACAGCACCGCAACTTCCTGCTTGACACGACTATGTTTTTAAACAAATTGAGCTCTATTGGTAAACTGTCATCTGAAACCTGGCTAGTGACAGCTGATGTCACTAGCTTATACACAGTGATCCCCCATGATGTAGGGTTAGCATCTTTTCGCAGATTACTGTTGAGCAGATTGTCAGCTGATAGCATGTATATTGACTTCCTGGTCTCTCTTTTAGAACTGATCTTGACTAGAAATTATTTTTTATTTGACGGACATTTTTTTCTGCAGACGAGGGGGTGTGCCATGGGCTCATCGGTCGCCCCCTCGTATGCTAATATTTTTATGTTTGATGTTGAAGAGGACTTATTTTTTTCTGACTCCTCTATTTTCTCTAATATTTTACTATTTACCAGGTATATTGATGACCTGTGCATAGTATGGAGTGGACCAATTACACCACTCATTTCTTTACTTGAATGTCATAACTCATCCACCAGTTCTGTTAAATTTACGTTTAAATATAGTCAGGATTCTATCGAATTCTTGGATGTCAAGATCAGTTTAAATGATGGAGAGATCAGTACTTCTGTTTATAATAAAGAAGCGGATCGCAACACTTTCTTGCACTGGCAGAGTTGCCACCCCAGAAGTCTGAAATATGGTTTACCATATTCTCAGATGTTACATATTAGGAGGATTAATAGTGACCCGGGAGTGGCATCTGAACAAATTGATGTGCTTGTTACAAAATTTCTTGAACGTGGTTATTCTTTGGATAACCTATTGCAATCCAAACAGAAAGTCTTATCCATGAATCGTGCTGACTTATTAAAAAGTAATGTTAAACAGAAAAACAGTAAGATATTACAATGGGTATCACAGTATAACACCGCCTCACCTAGGGTGAATCAAATTTCTAAAAAATTGTGGCCCAATGTCCGATCTGATAAAGATCTAGATTTACAGGACACTGATCTGATGTCCTGTTATTCCAGGGCAAAAAATTTGCGTAACCTTTTGGTAAGAACCGACATCACTGGGAGGGGAAAACCACCCTCGAAAATTTTTCTAGCGAATAAAAAACCAGGATGCTACAGATGTGGGTGCACCACATGTAAATTCCTTATCCAGGGTGATGTTTTTTATCATCCGCATAATGGTAATAAGATCTCTATAAAGCATAATCTGACCTGTGAAAGCTCATATGTTATTTATCAAATTATTTGCCCCTGCAGCTTGACATATGTTGGCAAAACTCAGAGAAAATTCAAGGAAAGGATGGCGGGCCACCGGTCCTCCATTAAACATGCCATTGAGTGTGGCAGGAGTGACCAACCGGTGGCCCGGCATTTCCTTGAAGCCAAACATAGTCTTTCCAGTCTCAAGTATCGTATGATTGACTGGATACCACCTTTAAGTTGAGGCGGGGACAGAGGAGCAGTGCTCCTTAGGAGGGAAGCTAGGTGGATCCACCAGTTACAATGTATCCATCCCAAGGGCCTTAATGAAACACTGCCAGTATCATGTTTAATCAATCGTTGATAATATCCGCTGTCATGCTTTATACATTTTAGGTTCTTCTGTGAATAAGTGTATATGATTACTGTCTTGGTACATGATTGTTATTTGATATTGTGTTTTTTACTTTCAGATAACTTTTGTATATGTCACATTGGGTTACTATAGTGATGGGATGCGGCAGAGCGTTGTTGCGGTGCATCCACACTACGTGTGACGTCAGTGGGTGACGCGCAGTGATGACGCCTGACGTCCAGAGTCCGGGACCGGACTACCTACCCGACTGGGCGGCAAGGTGAGCTACATTGTATGTTACTTGTTATCCTCCTGACGAAAATCGATTAAATCGATTGAAACGTTGAGCAAGTCACGCTGTGTCCGCATCGTTTTTTACAAGTGCTGGGAGTGCCGCCGCTGTATACATATGCTGTCTATTCCTGTGGGATTTGGCGTGCACCGGGCCATCTGACATCCAGTATCAAGAGTGCCGAATCTACCCCTCTTGTCTATATATATATATATTATAACATTTTTTTTTACAAACTAACAATATCGAAACAATTTCCTGCAGAAAGTTGTTGGTAAAAATAGGACTGCTCACAAAAGTTTGAACATTGAGCACTAGAAGTTTTTATACTGTGCCCATTGTACTAAACTTCCTTTTTTGTCATCAGTATTCTTTCTCAAGATCTAAACAAACATTGAAATCTCACACTTACCCTAGAGAACAAATCTCAACTCTTAAACATGCCAGCCCCTGGGTCAATTTAAACGCTCTGATAACTTACAGAAAACAGTCAATACAACAACAGATCTTATGCTTGAAGGCATCAGCTCACACCAATTGTTACTATATTTTGAAAGCTCAGTACATACTACATAGACACACTTGAAGGCATTTTTGTGCTGAAGGCTAGTAACACCAGTCTAAGCTCTGTAATGGAGAAAATATTTAATATTTCTGGAGTCAGGTTACACTATGTTTTGTTACATACAGTAAGTTATGCAAATAATGCAATGAGCTTGAGTAACCATTGTAAATATGCAGTTAATTGCACGTACCTTGGTGCATGAACATAAATTAATTGTTCCTTGCATCATATATAAGAAGATATAAACTAGTGCAGGGTTTCTCAAACTGTGGGTCGCGACCACAAAGTGGGTCGCACCCATCTCAGCATGGGGTCGCGGCTCATAGTCAGCACACTCGAAACCAGCGCAGCAGCTGTGTTATCCTCCCTCAGGCACCCGGCAACAGTCCCGCACTCCTCCTCCCTGCCCCCCTCATCCAGCCGGCTACGGAGGTTTTTGCATCCGGACCCCTGTCAGAGAAAGTGACATGGCGCTGGTCCCGCAGCTCCCTACCCATCACTCAGGCAGCAGAGGTTTTACTTCCTGCCCCCGCCCATGGTCAGACACCAAGTGGCGGTGTCAAGGTAACTGTCCCCCCACACACAACACCACCCTAGGACTGTGTCCCTCCTCCACCCCGGACACCGAAAGGCTGTGCCCCAGCCCCCGCCCACACAGAGACCTAGTGTCACAGCCCCCTCACATAGATCCAGGGCCGTGTTCTCCTCTCTGAACAGGCAACCAGGGGCTGTGCACCCCCCCTCCCCATAGACACCCAGGGGCTGTGTACCCCCCTCTCCCCACAGGCATTCAGGGGCAGTGTACCACCCCTCTCCCCACAGACACCCAGGGGCAGTGTACCCCCCCTCTCCCCACAGACACCCAGGGGCTGTCTACCCCCTCCCTCCCCAGACACCCAGGGACTGTGTATCCCCTCCTTCCCCACAGACACCCAGGGGCTGTGTACCCCCTTCTGCACAGACACCAAGGGGCTGTGTACCCCCTTCCCACAGACACCCAGGGGCTGTGTACCCCCCAACACAGACACCAACTGTGTCCCCCTACTCTCCAGACACCCTGGGGCTGTGCGTCTACCCCACTACCCACACTGAGACCTAGGGGTACAGCCCCCACACCCCACATAGACCATGGGGCTGTATTCTCCTCCCTAAACAGACACCCAAAGGCTGTGTACCCCCACCATCACCACCAACATCCAGGGGCTGTGTCCCCAAGACTACAGACACCCAGGGGCTTTTCATCCTACCCTTTTTCTCTGTTCCTCTGCCCCCTCACTCTCCCACCCAGGCCCGCAATTTGTATCCCCTCCTGTACACTATCTTCCATGCGACTTGGTGTTTGTATTCCCACTCCCCCACTCTCCTACCTGGTCTTGTGTTTCCCCCTTGCCAGCTCTCTCAACCGGTAGCTTCCTACCCCAACTTGGCGATACAGACACCTGGCTTACTATTGTCTCTGTCCTGGACAGGGAACCAGAGGTACATTAAAAACAGCATGTGCAGTAATGTGTACAGCATGCAGAGAGGCAGATATTGAAAGGTAAAATGGTCAGTGTGCCATTGTCATTGTGTCATCAACTACCTGTGTGTCGGCAATCGTATATCAGCTTGTCTTATTAGTGTTTCAGTTCTGTCAGTGTGTCAGCAACTGTCTCTGTGTCATTGTTTTTGTAACCAGGGGTCAGTGTATCTCGTCTGTTTAAGCATCAGTGTGTCAGCATCTGTCATTGTGTCATCATCTAGCAGAGAGTTAAGACGGTTTCACATGCTCCGGCTGATGCCGAGCGGTGAAACCCCGCACAGCCAAAAGCTGTGCCATACACAGTAGTTAATAATGGACAGCATGGTGTCCATTCACCCGGGATGGTCACTGCCCGGTTGCAGCCGGATGTCACCACTGGAAGGGCCGGTTGCCGGACTGAGGCCATCCATTACCATTGTAAACTTCTGTGTGCGGCACGGGTTCTTGGCCAACTGGGGTTTCGCTGCTCGACAGCTGCCGGTGTGTGTGAAAGGGGCCTTAGGGGCATACACAAGGGGCGATTTTGATCCCTTTTCTAAGCAATCTTACTAGATCGCTTAAAAAAGGATGGCGATGCGCACTCCCGTTACCCGCTATTGCCTGCAGGTAAAGCCAGTGCTTGCACTGGATTTTCATAGATCGTGGGGCTTTGCCTATTAAAAATAGGCAAAGCCCCGACCTGCACGATTGCTCAACACACAACAGCATGGTGTGCACTGCGTTGTGTGCTGAGCGGTTGTACTCAAGCACATGACTCAGCAAAAGTGCCGGGTTGGCTCGTGTGTATGGGGCTTTAGTGTTTTAAGTCTGTTTGTCAGGATCTGTCTTTGTGTCCAACCAGAACCACCGATTTCCTCCAACCAGAGCTTCCTCCACACTGCCACCAATCAGAGCCTCCTCCTCCTTATATATTATCTCCCTGTCGCTCTCTCTCTATCCCTATCTTCCTGCTGTCATTCTTCCTGTCCCTATATCCCTGCCACCCCTCTCTCTGTTCCTATGTCCCTGTTGTGCAGCGTAATGTGATATTTGTCTCATTCCGTGCAGCGTAATGTGATTTTTGGCTCATTCCCGGTGGAATGATGTGATTGTATGTCCCTCCAACCCCTTGCCCAACATAATTTTTATAAATTTCATGCCATAAAAGTACACTAGGTAGTTCAATTAGTAATGAAACACGCCCTCTCATATGAGGCTAGTGTGAAATATATAAATACATGGGGATGTTGTTCGGTAGTAACTTGCAGGGGTCACGTAAACATTTTATTTGTCAGATGGGGTCCCAGAGCAAAAAAGTTTGAGAACCCCTGGACTAGTGTGATGAACAGATTTCTGGTGGAATACACCAAAATTAACAGTATACGCAATAAAGGAAACATGAACATTTTGATAACAAGGGAACAACTGATGGGGCAATTTAATAAACAAAATCTAAAACCAATAGTAAAGACTAGTGAAGACTAAACTAAATTATCCACAGAAATGTTTCATAATCCCTTCTTTATCGCCACTGACCATGATTACATGAGCTACAAATGATGCAATGTCTGGTGTGTCCCAGGGGGGTGTCTTCAGGGCAACCCCAGACATGGAAATACATTGAAGCATGTTGACAATCTTTGCAAAAACAGCTATGTGGCCCCCTTGCTTATGCATATATACTATTGAGTAAGAATTCTGCTAAATAGCTCCTGTTCAACTGCATCCTGCTAACACGCAATGTGTAGATGCAGCTATAGAGTTAAATGTGCAGGCTCCTTCCTGCCTAAAGGCCCCTTTAAAAGGGACCTGTATACGCACCCTAAAAGTGCTAAAAATTAAAAGAGGTGATGTTGCCACTAGCAACCAATAAGATTATGTCTCAGTTCTCTGTTGCATCCTAGAAAATGATACATGGAATCTTATTGGTTGCTATGGGCAACAAAACGTCTTTAAATTTTTAGCACCTTTAGTAAATTTAGGTGCAAAAAAAAACACAGATGAAAAACAAATTAGATGACTTTGAAAATAAATTGTAAAGAAGCAATGTATGCCTTATTGGTCTCCCAAAAAGTAGTAAACGTCCAGTTTTGTCTGAATTTTTTAAGAAAGTTCTGGAATTACTGATAATCTCTAATATACTGCAAAACTTTTAAACTAAACATTCCGACGTCCCACCAAGGGGCATAATGAATACTATTGGAACATTGAATTCTGACTGTCGAGTTGCAGTCAAGAAAATAAAACAGACTGGGATTCTGACTGTCAGGACCAAAGTCCAAGAGTCTCTGATCGAAGTGAGACATGAACATTCTTCTGCCCAAGAAGGAACCTGTGCTATATAATGTGGATAACACCTCTGTTCAAAGTGTAAGTATAGACCCTATAGCCATATTCTGTCATACCCCTAATAGGGTTAGATTAGCTCTTGTCACTAATATCAGCTCTTATAAACAGTGGTGTTTAAATCAGGTCAATCTTTTCCACTGGGATGAGTGGGCTACTGTCTGGGCACCCCAAAAGCATGGGAGCTCCAGAGAAGCCTAAGGCAGAGCAAATCAAAAATCAAATGTTGCGCACGGCAATCCTGTAGCACTGGCCAGCATTGGCCAGCATCCCTCCTCCCCCTGTCCTCCTTCAGTGGTCGCACTGAATGTCAGGTGGGACATCATAATGCCAGTGTTATCAGTGAGGAGGGCCCCACTGCACAGCTTTACTCAGTGGCCTATAATGCCATTAAGATGGTCCTGAATTAAACCACTGAAATTGCTGGGTCTGGATGGGCAAACTGGCAAATTGTATTTAAATATTAAACCTACATTTTTTCTACATTTGTTGACTTTTTATTACTCTAATAAGAGAATGTTTTTTAGATCCCCGTTTAATACAACTTTAATAAAAGTTATTTTAAAGCTAGAATGTCTCCCAGATTTGACATACCAAAACCACGTACTCCTTTTTGTCTGCACATGCACAAACACACACTTACTATATATGCTAGGGTAAATTTGTCTGGAACCAAGTAACCTACCAGTATATTTTTGGATTGTGAGAGGAATACCACACAGAGGAAAACCACAAAGGGAAATGAACCCATTACCTCAGTGCTGTAAGGCAGTAATGCAAACCATTATATCATCCATACAGTACTGCCCTTTCATATCACTCTATTACTGTTAGCTACTGATTACAAATTGTTAAATAACATACCCAGAGCAATCAGGGTTTATTTGGACTATATAATTAGGGAACCAATGTTAAGTGACTCCTGGTAGTTTTGTGAAGGGAGAGCTGTCTGGAGGTGGAGCTGATATATATTTTTTGTGCTTTGTGACTTTTTCTTCCCCACTGCAACTAGCCCACCACCCCATGTGTGCCTGCCTTATCAGCACACCACCCACATTATTGTACAGCACCGTTTGTCCATTCTGCCGTTTGCAGCAGTGCACAGCGGCACATGTTTAGTGAAATAAATTTGTTATTCACTTCATTTCACGCATTGTCTTTATTCACTAGTACACACTTTGAGCGCAGGTTCCTCACATTCCTCTCTCTCTCTCTCTCTCTCTCTCTCTCTCTCTTTCTATATATATATATATATATATATATATATATATATAGCTGCGAGTAATCCAAATAAAGGAGAACAGGAGGCGGCACTCTCAGTGTAGAAGCGTGTATTAAATCATCAAAACATCAAAACAAAAAGCAGCAAAGTGCAGGCGCAGTGTCGCCTGCACTTTGCTGCTTTTTGTTTTGATGTTTTGATGATTTAATACACGCTTCTACACTGAGAGTGCCGCCTCCTGTTCTCCTTTATTTGGATTACTCGCAGCTATATACTTATTGTGGAAGGCACCCCTACCCATTTCCCCTCAGCTCCGAGTGCCAGTCCTACTCGCTTTGTATATATATATATATATATTTATATATATGGCAGTAGGTGTACCAGTAGAAAAAATATAGTTTACTTTAGTTATATACAGCATTAAGTGCACCAGCAGAGAGGTATTATATATATACAGCAGCAGATGCACCAGTAGACTGGTATATATGGCAGTACAGTAGATGCACAAGCAGAGAGGTATTATTATTTATATATATATATATATATATATATATATATATATATATATAGTAGACTGGTATTAATATTTATTTATATGGCAGTACAGTAGATGCACCAGCAGAGCGTATATATCGTTTACTGGATATATATGGCTGTAAATGCACCAGCAGGGAGGTATTATACAGCAGATGCACAAGCAGACTGGTATACAAGTGGTTAACACATAACAACAGTGCACATATACTGAAGTGGCCAAGTAGTACTGGCTGGGCTGGCAGCCATTGGCAGTGCAGAGCACACACCAGAGAGCAGAGCAGACAAGACAAACTAGTAGGCACTGGCAGTCTCTGGCACTGGCAGTCACTGGCACTGGCAGTCACCCCAGCAGCAAAAGAAAGACAGCTCCCTAACCTACCTAACCTAACAAAGCTCTGCACAGTCACAGACTCCTATCCCTAACCCTAACAACTCACAAGTGACAAATGGTGCCGGATTCTCGCGGTTTATATAGAGGTTTGCATCTCACGAGATTTTGGCACCAGGCAATGACGTTTTGCCCACTCGGTTGGATCCAAGTCAGGTGGGAAGCTCCAAGCGCCGCTCTGATCCGGGTTCAGGTTCCTAACGTTCGTGCGGGCTCAGATCCGAGCCCGCACATCTCTAGTGTGTGGTACCCTCCTCCTGTGCCACATATAAAATAAATAACCCCAAAATGAAAGGGTTATTTTAATTTGTCTAATTTTTTCAGGCTTTGCCATGTGTTTGTGTGTGGTTTAGGGGGTAGACTCTGCTGTGCCGCCCACAGAATTTTTAAATAAAAGGGTTGTTATAATCCGTCTAATTTTTTTCAGGCTTTGCCGTGTTTGTGTGGTTTAGCGGTATACTCCCCTGTGCCACCCACATAATAATTTCTAAATAAAAGGGTTATTATAATCCTTCAAATTTTTTCAGGATTTGCCATGTGTGTGGTTTAGGGCATGGGTCTTCAAGTTGTGAAACTACAAATCCCAGCATGCCTTGCCACAGTTTTAACACTCCCTTATAGGAAAACTGTGGCAAGGCATGCTTGGATTTGTAGTTTCACAACATCTGGAGGGCCACAGTCTGAAGACCCATGGTTTAGGGTCTTCCCCTCCAGAACTTACCTGCACAGGCTGAAGCCTGGTGCTGTCCCCTGTGCCACCCAGTTGTGTCACTTAGCATAGTTATCCAAATACTTTGGTGCAACCTTTTGAACCTAAAAACAACATTGTGGGGTGGGAGGTACTGTATTGAGGATAGATTGAAATCTAGTGGGAATTAATGTTATTGAGGTTAATAATAGCATTGGAGCAAAGAAAAAGATTCTGTGATTTTAACGATTTTTATGTTTTTTTGTCAGAAAACAAAACTGTTCCAAAACACAAAGCACAACAAAACCCAATACACTGAAGGGTGGTGTTTTGGAACAGATCCAGATCCAAAACACCGCCGGAGATACAGATTCAAAACACGTTTCACAAAACACTATGGGAGATATTTACTAAGGCTAATACGCCTTAAAAATCGTATTCTTATAGTAAAATACAAAATTTTTAGGCGTATATGTATTTTCAGTATTTACTACCCTGAAAATACGTAAATTCATATTCTTATTTATGGCACATTCTGATTTGGATTTACAAATACAAATGTATACACCATCGAAAAATATGAATAGGAATCACCATTCAAAAGAATGGTGATTCCTAATTTACTAAGTGACCGTATTAAAATACGGCTGCTAATTAGCGGTAAATGGACACTAATTGCCGGCCAAATATGCCAGGAAAATACACTTCATTTTACTGACGTATTTGGCAGAAGCCTCAACTAATCAGTCAGATCCGTGCAGGGTTCACTGTGTAAAAAAAGAATAAATAAATTAATAATTTAAAAAAAGGCCCCCCTCCACGGCGGTAACCAGCACTAGGCTCAAATGCTGGGCGTTACCAAGGGCAAATCCCTGGGGCCGCCACCCAAATACCCCCCTGCCCAACGGCTGCAATATTGGGTTCCTGCACCCAGCGAACAATCTGTTCGCCATGGACGCACTCACCTGGCGCATGCACATGAGCAGAAATGCTGATGTGCAGTTCAAAAATATTGCACTGACATGCGAATTTGCATGCCAGCATACAGAACTGAATAAGGTCCTAGGTCTACAAGCATTAGGTTGACAGTCATTAGGTCGACCACTTTAGGTCGACAGTCACTGGGTCAACACATGAAATGGGTCGAAACGCATTAGGTTGACATGGCCATTAAGTCGCAGGCATTAGGTTGCTGTGAAAAAGGTCCACATGAGAGTTTCATGTTTTACATACATTACTATCCAAGTGGGCATAGAGTGAGAATATAATAGTTTGCTGAGGTACATGTGGTAATGAAGCGGTACAGTACACTTATATGGTGTCAATGTCAACTTACGTCAACATAGACACCCAAAAAAACATGAAAAATTCATGTTGATATGTAATAATGTAATGCAGCCTACCAGCAGCATTTAAAATGGATTTCACTGGCGAGAGTCTGTTCTTGGGAAGACTATTGAAATAATCGACGCAGGATATAATAAGTGCATGAATAAGAGATTTAGTAGTGTCTTGTGTGAGATACAGTAGGGTCGTATTTTGGATATGTTTTTTAGATGCATGTAACATGATGTGGAGACAGATTGAATGTGGGGAAGAAAGGACAGTTCAGAGTCAAGGATTACCCATTGGCAATGAGCTTATGCTCAAGGTAGATTGTCTAAATGTCAACAGTTATGGGGAAATCAGGATGGTAACTGTTCTTGGCTGGTGGGTATATAAGTAATTCTGTTTTGGAAATATTGAGTTTGAGGTGGCAAGAAGACATCCAAGATGAGATGGCAGAGAGGCATTCAGAGACTCGGCCCAAAACCACTGGTGACAACTCTGGGGGTTCATGGATAAACTTGAGAATTGTCCACATACAAGTGATACTGAAATCTGAAAGAGCTGATTAGTTGCCAAAAGATGAGGTATAGATTGAGAAAAGCACAGGACCTAAAACTGAGCCTTGCGGAGCTCCAACTGACAGATGTAGTGAAGAGGAGATAGAGTGCCCTAGGCACTCACATATGTTCTTGTTGTTGTCAATGTTTTTGTTGTTGTTATTAGTGATTGAACTCAAACTATGGCATACCAACAAGATAGTAAACCTTGTCTAAAACGCTTTCTTTATGTCTAAATCATGCTAAATATAGAGAGCTCTGCATAAATGGAATAAATGTATAAAATAGCCTGCACTTAGTAAATACAATTTGAATTTTAAATGTTTTCAGACAACCATTTTAGATGTTCAAATGTAAAAAGATTTTTTATTTCACATTATATCATTTGTCAAACTGAATGTATTTAGTGAAAAATCATCTGCTTGAAATGGAAAACAGGCAACATGCTGGGACTACATGGATTACAACAAAGAATGAATTTAAAGCATTTTTGATGCATAGTTTTCTATCGCCGGTACAATGGCCAAAGTATCGGTTATTGGAGTGCTCAATGTCTGAACAAATCAGTACATCGGGAAATACATCAATATATTCAATGTATACAAATGAAAATGACAACTATATCTCATAAAGAGGGAATATTTAAAAATATAATACATATAATGTAATGTTATAAAAACACAATTCATTTGAAAAAAAATCACCAAGTACAGGCTCCTAGTCATCAGCATCAGGATCTTCAGAGAATAATCCTTCACATAGACACTTCATTTTAAGTTGCTAGCCAGGTAAATGTAAAAGCCGTGTTGATCACAGCATTCTAAAAGCCTTGTCAATCACTCATCAGTAATTTCAGAGCACCATTGTACCAAGGACATCTAAAAGATGCATCTCATAGTTGCTGAGCCAGGAACCCTAAAACTTAATGGTTTATAACAAAATACATTGAAATACGTACTTTATTTGTGCAATTTGCCACTATTCTTAATACTTAAAATGCAAAAACATTCATTATACAGTAGGCCCCTTTTTCATGACATCTATATTTAATGCTACCAGTTGTTTCTCTTAACAAAACAATAAAATTGTGTCAATTCATTTATTTGGCGCATTCATTATACTGGTATCCAATGATATAACATACAGAATGAGCAGCTCTTATCAGAGTGGGTCCCATTGCGCTGTCTGCTGTCCAACACCTTGTGCCATGGGGAGCTCGCACATCGAGACGCTAGTGTGTCCCATTCTTGCCAATGGATGTGCGAGCATGTGAGATGGTCGTGAGTCCATGTCCCATACCTGTCTGCAAGATCCCCATCCACCAGAAACCTGCGAATGGTGGTCTGGTGGCAATGCTGAGAGTGGCCCCCTCTGCACGTGGTCATTTTTACTGATTCATTTACAAGAATGCTGCTTCAGTCACAAACACATTTTAGATGTACAATTTAAAATGTCTGAAAAGATAAGATAAAGATAAAGCAACATAAAGAAATATGTGTGCAAGTTCCGAGCTAGTGGCCACATCTATCCCCATCAATGTGATATGAGACTGGGATTATAGTCAATGTTCACAAACTAATAGGGACACTATTAATACCCTTGGAGCTGGTGCGGCATGAGGATAATTAACTTTGACTTTCCCTAGTGATATAACCCATACGCTACTGATACAGGTCATATTATAATGGCAAAGAATTTACCACCAAGCCGGAATATACTGGGGAGACCAACAGAGTGGGATGATGTAGCTCTAAGCACAAGACATTAAAGAATATCCAATTGGGAGATAGTTAGTCTACATTTACTTTGGTTCTTATACTGTTGTAGATTACAATTTCCATAAGTATACTCAGGGGCGGATTGGGGACTAAAAGTGGCCCTGGAAAAATTCTGGAAGTGGCCTCATGTGGGCGGCAACAAATCAATAATGGCCGCTCTCATGCATACATACACCTGGTTCCTGTAGTGTTGAGAGATTCCCGGACACGCCCCTAGGCCCACCCAGCCCCTCCCCTTGACCTGCCCAAACCCCTCCCCTTGACCCGCCCTATCATTTTTTTTAACCTTTGCTTCAATTCCATTCTTGATGTTGCACACTGTAATGCCAGTTACATGACACACTGTAAGCCACACACCGTGATGCCCATTACATGTTACACCATACACCACAGTGACCATTACTCGTTATGATGCCAGGACTCAATTTTTTTTCTAAAGGAGGGTCAACAAGGACAGTGCGCGCCGAAGGCGCGTGCCAAAAAAATTCAATGTAATGCCGATTACACGTCACACACCCATTACATAGTATACCATATGCCGTGAGCAGTAATTAAATAATGACCAGGATATAGAGAGTGACTGAGGAAGACGCAGATAGTGGGTCACTGGGGAAGCTGGGGTGACGGAAATAGCAGGTGACTGGGGAAGCTGGGGTGACGCAGATAGTGGGTCACTGGGGAAGCTGGGGTGACGCAGATAGCGGGTGACTGGGGAAGCTGGGGTGACGCAGATAGCGGGTGACTGGGGAAGCTGGGGTGACTCAGATAGCAGATGACTGCCTGGGGAAGCTGGGGTGACTGGAGAGGCTATGGTGACAGGGAGATAGCGGGGAACAGGGGAAGCTGGGGTGACAGGGAGATAGCAGGTATATTTGTATATATATATGTATATGACCCCCTCTGCACCATCATCACCCAACCTGCAAATCATCATCATCACCTCCCCCTGCAGCATCACCCCGAGCAGGGCCGCGGCTAGGGTGTTTTTGCGCCTCCCTGCAAACTATAAATTTGGGACACTTCTGGGCCTGCTGCTGGGAACGTGCTTTATACTATATATATACCAGGGGCAGAGAGGCAGAGAAAGAGAGAGAGACCAGGGGCAGAGAGGCAGAGAAAGAGAGAGAGACCAGGGGCAGAGAGGCAGAGAAAGAGAGAGAGACCAGGGGCAGAGAGGCAGAGAGAGAGAGAGAGAGAGGCAGAGAGAGAGAGAGAGGCAGAGAGAGAGAGAGGGAGAGAGAGAGAGAGAGAGAGAGAGAGAGAGAGAGAGAGAGAGAGAGAGAGACCAGTGGCAGAGAGAGAGAGAAAGAGACCAGGGGCAGAGAGAGACCAGGGGCAGAGAGAGAGAGAGACCAGGGGCAGAGAGAGAGAGAGACCAGGGGCAGAGAGAGAGAGAGAGAGAGAGAGAGACCAGTGGCAGAGAGTGAGGCAGACATGCGGAGAGAAAGGGGGGCATGTTCCCAGGTCACTAGTGGGTGTCCGGGCAGACAGAGGTGACCGGGAGATATTGGTGGAAAGAGGAATCAAAGGGTGACAAAGGAGGCAGTGGGTAACTGCTATGAGGTGGGTGCATCCAGAAACATTCATACATTTTCTTACCAGGGTCAGTGAGTGAGGGAGACATATGGGAGAGAGAGGACATATTCCCCAGTCACTATGTTCTGCTCACCTGCTCCTGTGATGACCAGTGTCCCTGAGTGTTGTACAGCTGGTGGTAATGTTACAGGTACCTCACTGCTTCTTCTCCACGCCCATAACATCAAGCGGCAGTCTGGACACACACTTGTCGGCATACAGGCAGCAGGAGTCACTGGAGAAAGAAACTGGTGAGGTGATACAATAGAGGAGACCTAAGGACAGGTAAAAGTGTGACAGAAGGCAGAGGGAGACAGGGAGCAGGATGTACCAACCACTTGCGGTACATCCCGCCATCCATTGTGCCAATACTTTTCGCATAGACACTAACATATGTGATTTGTAATGCAAAGGACAGCTCTCCCAAAAAGATGCCCTTTGTGATGCACTCTGGTGCCTGGACTTCCGGGTTTGTGATCCGGGAGTCCCTTTACCAATGCTCCCAGTGTTGCGGAAAGAAGCCGATGTGCCTCTACAGGGTAATGCCATGTATAGCTGGTATTACCGCTACATTAGGCTACTGCTAGTAGGGCTTTATTACATTTAAAAATAGGGTAAAATCCCTGAAAATGGGTATTTTACCACATTTCTTCCGTAGAGAGCATAGAGGGTGATGGAGAGCGTGAAAAACAGATAGTGGTCAATGGGTCATAGTGGGTGAAAAGTACCGTATTTATCGGCGTATAACACGCACAGGCGTATAACACACACCTTCATTTTAAAAGGGAAATCTCAGGAAAAAAAGTAAAATTTCTAAATAAAAACTTTGAAGCAAAATAAGGGTAACTCAGAACTTTTTTTTATTAATATTATTACCACTTATAAGGTAAATAATGTAAAAGGACTGTAAAAGACCGGCAGCCATCTTAGACACTGGCAGCCAGCCTCCTCGCATAAGTACCGTACAGGCTGCACAGAATCCCGGTAAATATGAGCGCTGGAGCGGGTGCCTTCGGGGGGGCGGGCGGCAGGACTCTGCACATGATGTGCTGGTGTGGCGCTGGAGCGGGTGCCTTCGGGGGGGGCGGGCGGCAGGACGCTGCACATGATGTGCTGGTGTGGTGCTGGAGCGGGTGCATGCGGGGGGACAGGCGGCTGGACGCTGCACAGCGTCCGGCTGCCTGTCCCTCTGCATGTGCCCGCTCCAGTGTTGCACCAGCGTATTTATTGTGTGCGGCGTCCTGCCGCCTGTCCCTCTGGGGGTGCCCGCTCCGGCGCTCCCTCGCTATATCGACGTATAACACGCACATATCGGCGTATAACACGCACCCATCTTTTCCCCCTATTTTCAGGGGGAAAAAAGTGCGTGTTATACGCCGATAAATACGGTAAGTCAGGGGGCAGGGCTGTCCGGGTGATGGGAGGAGAGTCTGCGGATAAGAGGCGGCACCGGTGGTTAGTGCGGGCCTGGGGTCCGGCAGCCCAGACACACAGTGGGTCCCTACAGGGTATGGGAAGTCGCCGGCGGGGTCCCTCCAGTGCATGGGAAGTAACCAGCCTGAATTACCGGACTGTCCGGAGTAACCCTAGGTCCCTGCCACTCTCATACATACATACATACACCCTGCCGCTCTCATACATACATACATACACCCTGCCACTCTCATACATACATACATACATACACCCTGCCACTCTCATACATACATACACCCTGCCACTCTCATACATACATACATACACCCTGCCACTCTCATACATACATACACCCTGCCGCTCTCATACATACATACACCCTGCCACTCTCATACATACATACATACATACATACACCCTGCCGCTCTCATACATACATACATACACCCTGCCACTCTCATACATACATACATACACCCTGCCACTCTCATACATACATACATCCTGCCACTCTCATACATACACCCTGCCACTCTCATACATACATACACCCTGCCACTCTCATACATACATACATACACCCTGCCGCTCTCATACATACATACACCCTGCCACTCTCATACATACATACATACACCCTGCCACTCTCATACATACATACACCCTGCCACTCTCATACATACATAAATACACCCTGCCGCTCTCATACATACATACATACATACATACATACATACACACATACATACACCCTGCCGCTCTCATACATACATACATACATACACCCTGCCGCTCTCATACATACATACACCCTGCCACTCTCATACATACATACATACACCCTGCCACTCTCATACATACATACATACACACACACCCTGCCGCTCTCATACATACATACACCCTGCCGCTCTCATACATACATACACCCTGCCGCTCTCATACATACATACATACACCCTGCCGCTCTCATACATACACACATACATACACCCTGCCGCTCTCATACATACATACATACATACATACACCCTGCCGCTCTCATACATACATACATACATACACCCTGCCGCTCTCATACATACATACATACACCCTGCCGCTCTCATACATACATACATACACCCTGCCACTCTCATACATACATACATACATACACCCTGCCGCTCTCATACATACATACACCCTGCCGCTCTCATACATACATACACCCTGCCGCTCTCATACATACATACACCCTGCCGCTCTCATACATACATACACCCTGCCGCTCTCATACATACATACACCCTGCCGCTCTCATACATACACACATACATACACCCTGCCGCTCTCATTCATACATACATACATACACCCTGCCGCTCTCATACATACATACATACACCTTCACTGTAATAAATACATACATACACCATGCCACTCTCATACATACATCTTGTCCCTGCCGCTCTCATACATACATACACCCTGCCACTCTCATACATACATACATACACCCTGCCGCTCTCATACATACATACACCCTGCCGCTCTCATACATACATACACCCTGCCGCTCTCATACATACATACACCCTGCCGCTCTCATACATACATACACCCTGCCGCTCTCATACATACATACACCCTGCCGCTCTCATACATACATACACCCTGCCGCTCTCATACATACATACACCCTGCCGCTCTCATACATACACACATACATACACCCTGCCGCTCTCATACATACATACATACACCCTGCCACTCTCATACATACATACTGTCCCTGCCACTCTCATACATACACACATACATACACCCTGCCGCTCTCATTCATACATACATACACCCTGCCACTCTCATACATACATACATACATACACCCTGCCACTCTCATACATACATCCTGTCCCTGCCACTCTCATACATACATACATACACCCTGCCGCTCTCATACATACACACACCCTGCCACTCTCATACATACATAGATACACCCTGCCGCTCTCATACATACATACACCCTGCCGCTCTCATACATACATACACCCTGCCGCTCTCATACATACATACATCCTGTCCCTGCCGCTCTCATACATACATACACCCTGCCACTCTCATACATACATACACCCTGCCGCTCTCATACATACATACATACACCCTGCCGCTCTCATACATACATACATACATACATACATACATACATACAGATGGGGCAGGCCTCTTCCTTGCTGGCGAATCCGCCAGCGGCCTGCCTCACCATCTGACTGAGACGCGCGTCTCAATCTCCGTCGGCGGGGCGACGGGACAGGGTTAGGGGGGGGGTGCGGGCAGGCGGCGGGGAGCGGCTGGAAGCGCCCTCGGAAGGGGCGCCTCTCGTGCGCGCGCGTCCCCTTCTCGCTATGCAGATGGCGCTGGCGGGGTATGGCGGCTTGCGTCGCCATCGCCATCCCCTGCCAAGATGGGAGTGGCCCCAACTGTACATACATACATACACCCTGCCGCTCTCATACATATACCCTGCCGCTCTCATACATACATACATACACCCTGCCGCTCTCATGCACACACCCTGCCCCCCTCAACCAAATTACACACAGGACATTTTACACAGCCCCCCTTAACCAAAGTACACACAGGACATTATACACAGGCCCCCTTAACCAAAGTACACACAGGACATTATACACAGCCCCCCCTCAACCAAATTACACACAGGACATTATACACAGCCTCCCCCCCCCAACCAAATTACACCCAGTACATTACACACAGCCTCTGCATCACTATTACACCCAATATGCACTCACCCAATGATCTGTTTTGTAGTGTCTGTGACTGCTTCTGGTAGGGGAGGCAGCATAGAGCACGTAGAGGAGCTGCTGCAGGACCAGGAAGAGCAGGGCTGGATGCACGCAGCACACAGTGTGGTGGGCGGGGCCAGCCTCAGGGAACTGCTCAGTGCTGCCCCTGCTGCCTGCAACTTTAAATTCGGCCTCAGGAGCATCGGCCTCCCGGGAAAGTTCCCGGTAATTATAATGGCCAATCCGCCCCTGAGTATACTTTGAATTGAGAGATCAAAGATTGGTTATACTTAGGGGATATTCAATCCCGGGTCCTGACTGTCAACGCATCCCAACAGGCTGAACCTGGTCCATTTTCGCTTTACTCGCCTGTTATTCTGAAGGTGGGATTCAATGTCCCAACTGCTGAATGGCGAAGAGGGAGTATGTCCACAGAAACAGCTGTGGTTTGTCGAGATACGGCCGTGATCTTGACAAACATGCCCCACTGCTTTTAAACTCGGGTGCGTTCTGTCAAGTTTTTTTAAAGCGGTAATAATTTAGACTTCAAAATCAAACTGGTTTTGCAGAGTAAATGACTGCTGCTTTAAAAAAAAACTGGATATTTCTTACCAAATCTCTCACTTTCTGAATCTCTCATCCTATTAAATTTCACCCTAAGGGTCTAATGAAGTGTATTAGAGTCTGTCTTTAACATGATACCCATGCATCGCATAATACTGTATGTTGGTGCTTTATAATGAAAGAATTGTAACTTTAAAATAGACAATGAAGGGAAGGCTTAAAGTCTAGACCAGGGATGGGGAACCTTCGGCCCACCAGCTGTTGTGGAACTACACATCCCAGCAACAGCTGGAGGGCCGAAGGTTCCCCAACCCTGGTCTAAACTACAGGATACATAAACTGTAGCAATGTAGAAATCAGTGTATTTCTTTATCACAAATAGGCATCACATATTGTTGGCAGTGGGATAATAGATAAATTGTGAGTACAGTACAGTATTTATAATGAAAACTAAAACTTATTTATTTTTATTTGTTTATAAAGAATGATATTATTTACTATGACTGTGGTCATGGAACAATTACAACTGAAGGGAAATATCCTACTAGGCTGCTTCAAAACCGATACTTTGGCAGGTCCAGATGGATGACATGGACCTTAAGCCAGTTACTTGCCTGGGATCCCAGGGAATCTGAATCCTACTCTGTCTCCAATGATTTTATGATTACATCATTCAGAAAAACACATGATACCTATGAGATCACTAATGACCTCAATAATGTCACATTTATTTTAAACATGATTAAATCATTGATCATTATTATCACCCAACATTCCCCCAAAAAGTCAACAATTATCAGATCATCAATGATATTAATAAAATCTCCCAACTAATAAAATATTGTTCAATAAAGGATTTAAGGCCTGATTCAGATCCAGATGTACCCACTTGTACTTTTTCAAAATTTCACAAAAGTACAACTGATGGCGGTGGACTGCAGGAGGGCCACCTAGTACAGGGTATGGCTGCAGGAAAATCGCATCAATGTACAGGTACATCGCTAAAGTGCAAGCCTGTTGCTGTGGAGCCTAGCAGCTAAGTCATGCGACCATTTTTAGGTTTACAGCCGATGCATGTAACATCATGCAGCTGCTGTGGCCCTCACCCAAAGCAGCCCAGACATGCCTGCAATTTCCATGGGAGCTCCCAGAAAACACTTGTGCCCAACCCCAATGGTGCATCGCTGTCTATACATCTGCCTGATTAACTCCTCCTTTCTCTGGAGCCAAGATTTTCCCTGGTATGTTCCTTTGCCGCACTTGTTCAACTTCTTAGCCAATCAAACATATTCCTCTCTTCACCCAAGCTTACCGCCCTTCCTCCTAATAAATTAGACTCTCAAATAACCAAATCTGGTCCAGTCTTGTTTTGTTTCCACACACAGCCCATCAAGAGTGTAAACTCCATTAATAGGGTAATAGACCCACACATGGATAAAACAAGAAAGAAAAGAAAAAGTACTCTCTTTTTGGGGGGGCATGCTTTGAATTAAAACTTAATGTTTAATCATGAATTTATTTTAAAAAGTTTTTTGACATAACTGGACGGACACACATTAAACATACAAAAAATTCTAGATACTCTATTTTTGAGAGTTCTCTATTTATTGTGGATTGGTTTTTATCAGAGAAAAGCTCACCTATCTAGAAAAGATTCTGATTGGCAGCTGCCAATCTCACACGATTGAGGTACCACAATATATGGAGTGGACCGCGAATATTTGTAATTTTCTTACATTACACCAAAAAATAGTGATAAATGCTTATCAGGCCACTAGAGTGGGATTTAACATAGAAAATATGCCTGAGAGGGTGCTTAGCACATAGAAATAGGGAAGAAAAGAATGAGTTTGGTGTCAGTACACCCCTGCAGTTTGTTTGTTGCCACGGTGACTGCTGCTGATTGCTCTATCCGGCCTGGCTCTACCAGACCTTACAATTGAGCAGGTCTATCCGTGCGACAGTTGCAGATTAGGGTGTGAAAAAGTTGGGATATTCAATCTCTTAGGCAGGTATTCAATGCTTGTATTAGGTAGGGAGTCAGCGAATCCTGTGTAAGATTCGCTGCACTTTCGCCCCACTTCTCTCTGCAGGGCGATTCGCCTGGCAGCCGCCCGTTTGCCCTATTCAACGCGTCAGGGGCTCTCTGCCCCTAGCGGCGAATTTTGCTTCCCCCGTGAATGCCGCCGGGGAGCTGGGGGACGGCTGCAGGCAGGGAGATGGAAGCCTCCCTGCCTGCGCCGGACACTGTGGGGGTGAAGGAGGGCTGTGGGGGACACAGGGAGAGCCCCCCAGAGCTGGCAGGGGGCTGTGTTAGGGAGCCGCTACACATTGGTCCCGATCGTGCATGTGTAATGATCGGGATCAGTGTGCAGTGAATATATGAATATTAATGAGCGGCTCGTGGCTCGGCCCCCTGCTGGTGAATGTGTTAAAAAAATATATATATATTGTTTAAATTTTTTTTTTAAATATATTTATGTGCTGCAATAAAATGAATAAAAATAGCCTGCCCCTTCACAGAAAAAAAAATCTGATTTTTTTACACCAAAATAAAAATAAAAAATGCTTTATTGTCAAAGATCACATTCCAGTTCTCCAGAAAATGATGACGAATGTAAAATGGAGAATCCGGGGGAAAATCATTGGAGAAAGCAGTTCTCCATTTCAGCATTGAATACAGTCCCGGCGAATTCCACTAAAAACCCCATTGAAAACCACTGGCGAATCGCGGAGAATCACAAACAGAGAATCGCCAGATATTCGCTCTTCATTTGCAGAGAATTGTGTCCATTGAATAGGGCGAATTGTTTTTTCTGTGAGAAAATTCCCTGTAAACCCGGCAAATTGCCTGATTCCCCAGAATATATGGCGAATCAGAGGCATTGAATACTGCCCTCAGTGTTAGAGTGGGTGACTCCCTGGTTAGCAGAGCCCTTGCAGGGAAATCTACCGCCAATCAGTGAGGTTTAAGCCCAGAAAGTGTATAGCTTTAAAAATAAGTTTGTTGCACTATAGGGTGTCTGTACACGCTACTTTCTCCCACATGCTTTTCAGTATTGGTGGGCGATGAGCGGTGTGCTCTGCCTTTGTGTGCAACTTCGAAAAATGCAAGCTGGATAGGTATATAAGATAGAAAAATAGAGCAATAGACTGAAAGAAATTATTGCTTGTAGAATACACTGGAAATATAGGGTTTTGTTAATAATCACAGTAGCATTATTATATACACTTATGTATCAAATTTCTACTAGCATAAGTTCATTTGATATGTACCGCAACAAAATCTATACAGTCACTGTTAATAATCTCTCTCTAGGCAGAATAAATGTATAATTACTTTTACATATAATGGGGTTATCTCTGAAGGTTACTCTAAATAATTTCTCTTAACAGAGAAAACAGGTAATATTTATCAGTGAATCACCAAATCTATAGTATATATTTCACCTGTACGGCTGAGCACCGCACTCCAGTGTAGATTTGTCAGCCTATATCTTTTTGGCTACAAGTCTCGCTCCACAGTGTATGTCTGCATTGACCAGGTACTAGTTGGGAACTCTTTATTTTACCACTGTGTGCTGTGTTGCCTAGCTTCCAAACCCAGGAGGCACGCAACATTTCTTAGTGGAGTAATATCATACATACCTAGGAGCCATCCAGTCATCATAACATAGCTGCCAATCAGACACATTTCCAATTTAAATGTGGTATGATTAGATCTGAAGCAGCAGGATCACGTTATAACCTTGCACAATATTTATATCTCGCAAGTGACAGTTCATTATTAAACACTATTTAAGTGAACACATTATATTTAGGGAGTGTGGGGGTCCCACGATGCAAGGATAGAGATATCCTTTTTTATTACATGTTATATGTTTGATGTCTTTGTGTCTGTTTATTTTCGCTATATTTTATCCTTCAATTAATAAAGGTTGTATTTCATTACTTTGAATCCCCTTGGTGCATCACGCAGAGACATTCTTTCTCTCTTTCCCTAAACTTCTATTTTAAAGAAACCTATAAAGCCCAACAATCGGATCCCAAAGGAAATATTGGATGAGGCAGAACTTCCCAAGTTAACCCAGAGCCAAAGAGATATGTTGAAATCAGACATAACTGAAGAAGAAATAGCTATAACAATAACTAATATGCCATTGGGAAAGGCACCAGGCCCTGACGGGATGACTATAGAATATTATAAAATTCTACAAAAAAAAACAGTGCCGATATTAGCGAAATTATATCAGTTAATCCGGAGAGAACACCCCATATACCCCTCATTTAACTCAGCATATACCATATTGATACCTATAGAGGGAAAGGACCTGACAGCCTCATCCTATCCCCCGATTACACTAAATATAGATTTTAAACCAATGGCTAAAATCATGGCAACTAGATTACAAAGTATTATAGCGCTCCTAGTGACAGACCATCAACTAGGTTTTGTAAGTGGCAGACATGCAGTGAAGGGGATAAGAAAAGCCATTACAGCAATAACTGTGGCCACTAAACATGATGCAACAAAGTCGAATGTACTCTTGAGTCTTGATGCACAAAAAGCATTCAATACAGTTTCAAGGCAGTATATGGGGGAGGTCCTAATAAGAAGAGGGTTTGGAATAGACTTTAAAAAGGTAGTAAATCTTTTCTATACAAAACCAGTGATAACTTTCTTGATAAATGGATACAAAATCAAACTAATAGAAATGTTCCAAGGAACAAGACAAGGTTACCCCTTGTCTCCACTACTTTTTATTCTGGTTTTGGACCCCATGTTGCGCATAATACAATCGTGGACAATCAAGAAGGGTATTAAAAGAGGAAAACAAACTGCAAAAATATCGCAGATTACATACTCCTATACATAGAAACTCCAGAGGAATCTCTAAAACTCCTCATGGAGAAAATAGAGAAAATATGAAGACAAACAGGGATCGGAGTACATTTTCGAAAATCAATAGGAATAACGCATAAAAATAAATGTACGAGACCAAAATGGGCTCAAGAGATTCATTTAAAATGGTCCAAAGAGGCAATAAATTACTTAGGGGTACAACTTCCGAAAGACATATCCATGATGTACTCGTTAAACATAAAAAAAAACATAGATAATCGGTACTTGTTTCCTATCTGGGCGCCCAGGTTTTCTACGTACGGCACCGTAATGAAATCGGATCACATCGCATCGGATTCGGTACTCGATGATGTACGATGGCATACGATGCTATCCGATCCGATTTCATTTTAAATCGGATCGCATCGTATGCGGTGACGCGATCAACCAGATTTTTACATTGGAATCAATGTTAAATGGTCCCTGAGACCCGATTTTACATTGATTTCAATGTAATAACCCCGCAAACCCACGATTTGTATAGGAAACCCTCCCCTGATGGTTTAAAATGCGCCTCCATTGTTAACGCCACCCCAGTATTGACGTCAACCCGAAGCGTGGCGAGCGGCGGCGGTACGCGTCCTCCGACTTTTTCATACCCCCACTATCCACGTCGGCGTGGAGTCGAGAATAGAATAGTGTGGCGAGCGCAGCGAGCCACCGAGCCCGAAGCCTGGCGAGCGCAGCGAGCCCCGCGAGGCGACGCGGATACCTGTGAAGCCCGCGAGGGGACACGGATACCTGTGAAGTATCCGCGTCCGCTCGCCACGCTTCGGGCTCGGTGGCTCGCTGTGCTCGCCACACTTTCTATTCTCAACTCCACGCCGACCTGGATAGTGGGGGTATGAAAAAGTCGGAGGACGCGTACCGCTGCACTCGCCACGCTTCGGGTTGACGTCAATACTGGGGTGGCGTTAACAATGGAGGCGCATTTTAAACCATCAGGGGGGGTTTCCTATATATCCTATGGGCCAACCATAAAAGCGGGAACGAAATCGGATCGGATCGCATCGCATCGTTCAATATCGTGTATGTGCATTTGGGGTATCCGATGCGATGCGATCCGATTTTTATACGGAGAATAGCATGGTGCGCAATTAACGTAGCGGGCGCCCAGATAGGAAACAAGTACCAGATAATCTTAGGGAACAAGTAAGAAGCTGGAAACATCTAAACATATCATATATGGGAAGATTGAACCTAATTAGAATGATATCTATACCTAGACTCCTTTATCCCCTCCAAAATCTACTTATTTTATTGACAAGAGGAGATACAATGGAGATTAATAATCTATTCCATGAATTTAAATGGAAATGGAAAAATGGGAGAATCAGTCTAATAAAAATGCAACAACGGAAGAACAACGGGGGTTTAATTTTCCCAATGTGGTATGGTATAACCAAGCAGAGATTTTAAGACATATAAGAAAATGGATACAACAAACTAAGATATATACCAACAGAGCATTAGAACAAGAGCTTCTGGGTGATATCCATCTGGTCACATTCCTATAATTCAAAAATATATCTTAATATAATGAATAACCCAATATTAATGTCAACAAGGCATCTATAGTTCCTCTTAGGAAAAGGTTTCAAATAAATGCGCATAGATCAACATTTTTGACATGTTTACAAAACCCTGAATTCCAGGGGGGCAAAGCAGGCTTTCCATTTACCAACTGGAAACATACAGGGCCGGTGCTAGCCACTGGAGCGCCCCAGGCGGGGGGTCGTCCCGGCGCCCACTGTCGCGCTGGTACCGGGGGGGGGAGGTGAGGGGGGGTGGATGATGCGGCCGCTGCGGGAGGGGGGGTGGATGATGCGGCCGCTGCAGGAGGGGGGTGGAGGATGCGGTCGCTTGGGGGGGGGCGAGCAGGAGCGGTGCGGCGGCAGCCGCTGAGTTTGCTGGGGGTGGGGGGGAAGCAGCTCACCTGCCGGGTGCCGTGTCTCTCCACAGCGGCGTTGGGCGAGTGGGTTGTCAGAAGTGACAGGGGGAGGGTGTGATGCATTGGCAGCCGATGAGGTTGCTGGGAACCCCCCCCATCCAGGGAGGTTCCCAGCTCCGGACTACCGCCCTCCAGTGGCCAGCGCCCTAGGCAAATGCCTAGAGCTGCCTAGTGGTGGCGCCGGCCCTGGAAACATATAGAGATAAGTAGAGTTGAACATCTAATGGATGATCAAACGGGGAAAACCCTTAACCTTTGATCAAGCAATAGGGAAACGGGACTTCACTAGACATAGCATATTATTTCTACAAGCCCAACATTACACTAGTTTGGTAACTAAGCAACTCACTACAACGGATTTCCAAAATCCACTTGATAAATGATTACAACAAAATATCCCATATAGGAAAATTATATCAGCTCACTATAAATTCTTATACTCACCACTTGACTATTCCAAGATTAAGATGGGAATAGTGAAGTGGAGAGAGAATTTCCCACAGATAACGACCGAAAGATTGTTACAAACTGGAAGAAACAGTGAAAATTATCCAAGCGATAACCTATACGGAATGTTTTATAACATATTTCACCAGACATCTATCTCCAATGAGAAGGTTCAACATGAAACTATCAGAGGATCATAAATGTGCAAAATGTGGACATGGGGAGGCAGACTTGTTTCACTGCATCTGGCAATGTGCCCATATTAAAAAAAATATGGATGGAGGTAGGACAGTGGGAAAATAACCTAATAGACAGCCCCTTCCCAATATCTCCAGAATGGGCAATATTTGGGATGGTGGGGAAAGAAGTTAGAATTCCCAAAGGGACAAAAATGTCTTGTTAGCAATTTCAGCAGCTGAAAGGAAAAGCATGTTGCATATGTGGATAGACAAGTCTGCCCCCACAAACAGAAGAAATTATTACACATATTCCGAATGGAATGGGTAGAGTCTACAATACAAAAAGAAGAGAGTAAAAAAACTCTTCGAAATGTGGGAATGTTTCATTGATAACAATTAAGATCCAACTTAGAAAATTCTTTCAGAATACACAATGGTATGAAACAAAAACATTACAACAAGGTAATCCTATAAATTTATAAATGTATAGGAAATAAAAATAGCCCTTAGAAGACCGGACCACACACAGACAAAAATACTAGATAAGACGATGCATTTAAGGATAATGGAAATTATTTTAATGTCATTGGAAGACCTAATTATACAATTTGGAAATTGTTGTAAACCGATTGCTTCAATATGGAATAAATAAAGATTTTTTTTTAAAAAGAGTGTCGATTCTTCTTTGCAATCTCACAATCTATAAGTAACTATAAAGTATGTGGATTATAATTATGTTAGTGAGTATATCTGTACACCAGTAAAGTTGAGAACTTTCTACAACTGTCCTGTTTGACCTCTCATGTACTGTACTATGACATTTTAATGTATGTTCTGTCCACTATATACTGTAGTGATAAAAATAACAGTAATGAAATATAATTCAGTGAACAGAGGGAAAGAGATGACGGCTAGCCTGAGAGATACCACACTTATTATGTTGATTTAAAGATAAACTAAAAATCCAGAATTAGTATGTAGTGGAAAGAGCGTTTGTGGTTACAATAGTCTAGGCATGAGGTCCATTTACTAAGATGGGAGTTCTATTGAAACTGGAATGTTGCCCATAGCAACCAATCTGATTCTACTTCTTATTTATTTAGCACGTTCTAGAAGATAATAGAGAGAATATGATTGGTTGCCATGAGCAACGTCCCATCTTTAATAGAACTCCCATGTCAGTAAATTTACCCCTAGGTATGTTCGAATAGTACAGTACAGTATATAGTAAATTACAGTACAGTACAACACTGATTTAGAAACGGTTTAATGTTTTTCCCATATCCCACTATCACACATTGTAATGTTATGAAGCAAAAAAAAAACAGAACATGCGCACGCATTTTGCAGCATGTGATTTATAGTTTATATTAAATAGCAATTTTCAAGTTTTCAATTAAGTAACCTTTAAAATTGTATTGATAATGACACTATTACAGGCCATGTTTAATGATTTCATTGTGAAGAGGTACTGTATTGTTTTGCCGACCTATTTTCTACTCATAAGCAGGCTGAAATAAATACTTGCAGGTCAAAGGTTAGAAGATCCTCTGCGCCTGATAAAAGCTCTTGACAATATCCTCCAAGCGTGCATGAATCTCTTATGAGCATCTTCGGCTTAGTAAAGTGTAGCAAACTGTATCTTTTCATTGTGCTTCCCTCAGAAAGACGTGTAAAGTTATCGCTCAGTAAATCTCAAGCAGCCTGGTCATGGAAATTAAACTATATTTTACTTTTTTTTTTCTTTTTCTTTTTTTTGCCATTAAAAATACATTGCAATGAATAATATAGCAGAGCTGTGTATAAAGCTAAACCTTGTCTGCAGTCTTTTTAAATGTTTGTTCTTGAGCTCGGGAATCTCGGTGGAAAACTTATTGAAAAGATGAACAGTAATTTAATTTTTTATCATAAGCATTAACAAAAAAATAAAGAACAAAAGTACTCTGCCAGGCTGAAAAAAGGATAAGAGCCATTTATCAAGGGAGCACATTACATCCAGATTGACTCTCTGGCAGCCTGTATTCTTTCTGTATCCAGAGCTTAGAGAAGGAGGAGATTAATAAGCAGGTACTAGAAAAATTTCCCACTGATGCCATAAGTAGCACACACTGAAATAACTCACTGTGACAAGGTGCTTAAAGAAGGGTAGAACTGAATACTCAATGACTTTAAGGCTTCTCGTGGTAAATCCTTAAGAATGCCAACATCTGAAATGGAATATTCCTCTCACAAAGTCTGAACATTGATATCTGTGACATTTTTGGACTACCATGAAAATATGTCTAGAAAAATACTTGAGAACATTTCATCTTTAGATTTGTCTCTAAAAGCACAAATATGCAGATGGAATATAATATGTCTAAAAATATTGCAAACGCATATGGATTTTCGTTAATATTTCTTTGTTATGATAATAATGATAACTGATTTAAAGCTCATTAGGCATAATAAGTAACACAGCACCATCGGCATAATTGGTTTGTGTCTAGTTTCAACCAATAAGGCTGTACTGTATTTGTTCATGTGGGACCCCTTTAGTAATGTGTCCCCATAGCAAAACACTGAGACAAAAGATCAATTTATTTTGCACATGAATCCCAGCACAAAATATTTGTCTTGGTGATCCTTTAATCTAGGTGTGCTAAGAGTAAAAATACTTTTTAATCACTTTAAAAAAAAAAAATTTATTTAAAACATGTAAAATTATAAGGGATTCGTTAAGAGTTGGATGCATTTGAATTTTTGGGGGTACATTTACTTAAGCATTAATAAAAGATAAGTCTGTCAATCATTTTCTCACTTTTAGAAGCTTTAGTAAAGTTACCCATTCGAATACATAGGTAAGATGCATATATAAGATGCATGTTTATGTTCATATATTCAGCCATACATCGCATGATAAATCTAGCTTAAAACCAGTAGAATTTGCGCCAAGTACAGTATATGTCAGACATAGCAAGGTTGTATACTCTTGTACTTCTCATGATAGGACAGGGTACTGCAGCAATAGCAAACAGGAAGAGTCAGGGCTACAGGGGGAACCCCTGGTGGGCGTCACTGCCTCAGGGCCACCCAATTCTCTATGCTTCTATATCCAAACTGTACACCTGAATTATACTTATGTTACATTATACTGCACAGAACTTTGGATTATTTCTATAGTGCATTGCTGTTCTGGTACATTACCAGACATCCTAGTCGGACAGATGGGGCTTCAAGGTGAGCCTGGTCTGGATTTGTGCACAAATCCAATGGTGGGGGAACTGCTCATTTGCAGGACCAATTGTGTGCATTTGCAGAATGTGTTATTGCGTTATTGCTTACAGTCCCCTCTGTGGCAATTGGGGGTGGGCTAGGGATGTGACTAGAACCGTAATACAAAATAAGGCATCTTATGAAGACATCCTGGACCTGGCTTACCAGTAGTAAAGGCCAGTCTGATTTAGGTTCAGCTGGTCGAGGGCTGTGACCTTTGGGATAATTGGTTGATACTGATACCTCCTGCCACATTAGAATATTTATCATACAGTATTGCACAGCCACTTTCCTGGAGCTGTGTAATACCAACCAAATCAGAATAAGACCCAGGGTGAGATCTAATAGGATCAGAGATTCAGAAAGTGAGAGATGTGGTAAGAATTCTCCAGTTTCTTTAAAGCGGCAATCACTCACACTGCAAAACTAGTTTGATTTTGCAGTGTAAATGATTGCTGGTTTAAAAAAACTGGAGGTTTCTTACTATATCTCTCACTTTCTGAATCTCTCATCCTATTAAATCTCACCCCCAGTGTTAAAAGTAATATATTGTGTGTTATATAATAGAGAAGTCTTGAAAGCTCACATTTCCATATAATATTTGACTGAAGTAAAGTAGAAATAAAAATTAAGTTAAATCAAGGTATATAAAATTGAGTTAAGTTAAAACAAAACATGTTGTTCTTCTTTATAGAAATACAATGACAATATTCTTTCTCCAGTAATCCAAATTCAACTTCATTAATACAGATAAATAGTTTCTACTTCATATAACATAGCAACAGCACTAATGAAGTAAGTATTATCAGCTTTAGAGGTCAATCAACAATGAACCAAAGGATGATAGTACTGTGTATAGTCGTCGTCATCATCATCATTATCCCAGTGCATGTTTGCACCAGCTCTCCAGTACTCGCAGGAGATATTATGATTGACAAGTGATAAGCTCTTCATATACATTACATGGCTGCAAATGTGTACATTTTAATGAGTCAACATGTCTTTATTATACTGAACTTTCCATTGCTAACCCCTTCCCTTTATTGTACTACCCCTCTAGGTGCTAGGAGATGCAAGACAGTAAAAAATAGCAAATAACTATATACAGGCATATGAGTATACATTTTTGGCATAGAGTATGGGAATGTGTATCTATTAAAGAAAAGTAAGTCCAACTCTATATGAGAACTCGTTTGTTCTTCATATAAACATGAGATGAGAAATCTAGTGTAGCACCCTTTTGACTGAATATGATTTTATATTGGACCCAGGGATTATCTTAATTTAACTTGCCAGCTTTGTGGTGTGGAAGAATAGGAAGCCATGGAAGGCTCATTTGAACAACCCACACTATTCCTCATGAGCACTGACTTACATTGAGCCTGTATGCCTAGAAAGATAAATCCAGATCCATGTAGAAGAACAACAGGTGGAGGATAACTGTTGGACCCGCAAATACTCTTTGAAACATTGTGGTTGAATCTGCCTTTGCTCTGAGTTTTAGGTTCTATATCTGATTGCAGTACAAATTTGTTCTCAAACTGGACAAAACCATGTGCACTGCAGGTGGGGCAGATGTAACATGTGCAGAGAGAGTTATATTTGGGTGGTGTGCGTTGAAACTGAAATCTAAATTGCAGTGTAAAAATAATGCAGCCAGTATTTAACCTGCACAGAAACAAAATAGCTCACACAAATCTAACTCTCTCTGCACATGTTACATCTGCCCTACCTGCAGTGCACATGGTTTTGCCCATTTTGAGAACAAATTTGTATTGCCATCAGATCTTAATATTGTATCGTGTATTGCTTTAATTACACTATGGTAGCTGTCATTTACCACAGACCCATGTTATCCTATGGCATGCTCATGCATTGGCACAAACTGTATATGAAGACAGTAGCATCAGAGGCAGGCATCAGATAGATATGAACACATTATGAAAATATATCATAGGCTGTGACCCATAATATATTTTTCTTCTGTGCAGTATAAAAGGTCATGTCCTCTCTCTGATTTATGCCAAGGCCTGCAGTTGTAATAGAAGTCACGCAACTTGAAACATAAAGAAATCAGAGTATGTTATGTTTAAGAAGTCAAGAACAATTGAATATTTGACATTTGTTAATGAAGACCTATTATTAAAATGATCCATTCCGCCCAGAGCATATTGAAGCACTTTATTGCAGCACATTAATGAAAGCACAAAAGAGCAATATTTCCATGGTTATGTATTATTTCTTTATTTTTATTGCTATTATGAATTAAAAAATTGCAGTGGTGTTCAATGGCCCTTATTCTGATCGGTGCGGCCCGATCAGAATATGCGGCCGCAACCGTGCAGGCGAATCCCCGCCTTCCATACGGATCGCCACCTGCCGTCCGTATGCGGATATGTGGCGATCCGCATGAAATTGTACGGGATACGCCTCCTCCATGGTGGGAGCAGCCCCTGCATTCGATGGTCGCCGAACATCGAATGCAGGGCCGCACGCTCCACCAGGTCCCGCAACACAAGACCACACGGACACTTGTCCGTGTGAAATCATGTATAGGGGCGGGCAGCTGACATCCGGCGATGTCAGATGCCCGCCCCCTACACACGCGTCACGGCCTCATTACCATGCATACGCCCCGCGTTTGCATGGGAACGCCCATGAAACGCGGGGCGTATGCATAGGGTAATGAGGCTAAGTAGCCCCTCACGCCCCTCTACGCCCCCTGTGCGGCGTATAAAGAATCCGTGCGGCGAAATCGCCTGCACATGCGCAGAGTGACCTCTGCACATGCGCAGACGATCAACATCGGCGGTCCGTCCGCATGCGGGAATTTCCGCACCGATCAGAATAAGGGCCTATGTCGTGTTTTACAAAAAAAACTTTTAATACAAATGAAAATCAAATAAGCATGCATTAAAAAGATGTATGTAGTTTCCTCTTCAATATGAACATTTTGTAATTTTTTTTTTATTTTACATTCAATTTCAATTTTGTAACAATAAATTTATAAAACAATGGGTGTAATGTAGGCCCTTATTCTGGTTCACTCGCAAAGGCTGATTCCTTCTCAAATGGACAAAACCTTCTGCACTGCAGATGGCTGAGGTGAGGCAGATGTAACATTTGCAGAGAGATTTAGATTTGGGTGAGTTATTTTGTTTCTGTGCAGGGAAAATGCGGACTTCTTGATTTTTACACTGCAGACCCATGTTATCCTAGATCTTACTTTGAAGTAAAACCCCACCCAAATCAAATTATCTCTGCTCATGTTACATCTCCCCCCCCCCCCCCCCCCCCCCGCAGTGCACATGGTTTTGTCCATTTGAGAAGGAATTTGACTTTGTGAGTGAACCAGAATAAGGACCATATACCCGATTGCACTGTGAATTTGCAGGGTGGATGATTATCGATAGACTGTGCATGCATACGGCCCCTATTACACATGCATGAAGCCGTCCTTTGATGAAATCCTAATACTTTTGTAATAGCTGGCAGTTCAAAGGGTGATTGACAGGAAGTAGGGGCCTAGGGGTGGTAACTTGCTATTTCATGGGAGTGCAAAGAAAAATGCTAGGCATGCCAGATAAAATGCTGGTAATGACAGGAAATGTAACTTATGTCCCAAGCATGCGAAGTGCCTTGCAACAGGAGGAGTGGTGTTCTCAACTTTTAGAAGTGCTTTCTTCACAGAGGATCTGTGGGCTGTGATCCTTTCTTTTAGTGTGCGCACTGTTTTCCCCACATAGACTTTCTGGCACGGACACAAGACAATATATATGACGTATCTTGTATTGCAGTCCATGCGATGTCTAATATCGTATTATGCCAAATATGTTGTAATAAAACCATCTGCTGCGGGTTTCAATATTTCATATTTCACAGAGAGACCAGATAGCAGCATGTCAGGGGGTGGTACTAGGTGGATATCACCAAGCCCCGCCTTCATGGCAGGCAAAGGAGGCAATTTGCGGGTCCACGGATTGCGGAAGGGATTAAAATGATGCGAATGACATGATTCGCATCATTTTAGCCACGCCCCTCACGGCAGACCCACGGAAATCAGTATTTTACGCAGCAGGGAAGGGGGCAAATGAGACTTGCCCACCTCCCCAGGGGGAGCACGGGAGGGGGACACGATTTTCATAAGCCTCCCGACCATTCCGGGAGGATAGGCAAGCCTGCTATATTTAGAAGTGTTCTATAACTTACCAGGCCACCAATGACTGAGAGCCTGGTAGCCATTTTGGGGGCTTCTTTGTATAGTTGTCATAGCGACATTTTACCTCATTGTTTGTTTTCTAAAATAAAGTGCTATATTTTACTTTTATCGATTTCTTTATTGTTTCTCAAGTATAGCATTGTAACAGAGCATGTTTTCCTTACTTAAATGATAACTTTAATTAAAAAAAACTTTCAAATATATAACTTAAAAACTAAATTAACAGCCTAGAGAAAAACTACGATAATACTCACATGAAATATTTCATATAATTGAGAAATGAAACAATAGCACCCCCAAGGGGCCTTGGACAACACCTTTTTCAGGTTCTCCACTTAACGATAAAGTGTAAAACACTGCAGTGTAACTGACACATTCGTCATTGAGTGTAAAGGACTTCATGCCTGGATGGAAGCGTGCTACACATCATTGTGCGTCCCCCATCTTCAAAATAAATGTTCACTACTCAGGCTCAGTCAACCCTGTAATGTACTCTCAGATGTTTTCTTAATATGGCACGAAAGGAAATATAAAAAAAAAAAAGCTTGCTATCTTGATTTATTATTTCAGTTTTATTGCAACTTAAATTGGAGAGAACTTTAATAAACGCTAGTTGTTAACCAAAGCCTATCAGTATATGTAACCGAAGTGCACGCAGTATATTACATTATATCAAATATGAGCCTTAGTCATTATCCGATAAACTAAATTTAGAATATAATTGTCAGTATTGCCTGCATCATATCTTAATATGGATTTGTGTTTTGTGTTATCTATAAGAACCAATTTAGTGTATATTAGTAATATACATCTCCGTAATAATTCGTGATAATGATCTTCTGCAGATAAAAATATATTATTATAGCATAGTTAAAGCCTTTGCTGTTTAAGTAACTCAGGGTAAGTCAAGCATTATAATACTTTCCATATGGTTGGATCTTTAAAGTTCAATCAAGAATGACAGAAGCTATAACACATTGATCACCATTCTCCAGTTTATTGTTGGAATGTAAAAACAAAACAAGTTCCTCTTATTCAACAGCACCACCTTGTGCTACCTGTTAGGTACTGCATGTGCAGTACAGTAGCTTGTTTTCACAGATCAAATGATGGAATAGAATAAAATAGGACATGATAGATAGATAGATAGATAGATAGATAGATAGATAGATAGATAGATAGATAGATAGATAGATAGATAGATAGATAGATAGATAGATAGATGTTCCATTAAGTGACCATACAACATAATGTATTGACTATTATTAGCAGCTCTAATCATTCCATAAATTTACTAATACTGTGTGAAATAGTATACTGCAAAATAATTAAATAAAATTTAAAGACTGTATTATAGTACTATCGTCCTTATTCATTATCAGAAGACGAGGTTAAAAAAAACCACAAACAGGCGGGGCAGTGTGGATACTCGAACTGTGCAATTAATTCCCAGCAGCAGCCATCGGAAGTGGCGGCACAGTGTTTTCAGGGAGTGTTACTATGCTGGATAGCCCCCAGCATGCAATAGCAAGCGATTGCAGTTTTGCAATTTTAGGTAAACTGCAACTGATGCTGAATAAGGCTCTTTATCTGTACACATGGGACCTTTTTTGGTCCAGACACAAGGCTGTGATTTTTGTAGGATCATGTCAGCTGCCCCCCCCCCCCCCTCACCCATATCACATTAGCATGGGAACGCCCAGCATTGTCATCGGAACACCCATGAAAAACTGGGCATTCCCATGGGTGCAGCCCGTTGCCAGCACCCCATGCCCCCCACCTGCACTGCTAGGTGCAAACAAGCGTTTCGCCATGCCCGCTCACACACAGCACATGCACAGACGCAAAACATTGCTCTCTCGTGTTAACATGCAGGGGAGCAATGGAATCAAAATAAGGCCCTTAGCTTAGAATATGTTCTCTTCATGCCAAAAAAGAAATATCCTATCAGAAGTTCCCAGCAAGTTGTTAAAGTGTCCCTGTTTTGGCTTTTACTACCCCTTTCACATCGCAAATGCAGGGTCGCACCCGGGATTTGGACTGTTCACATTGCCCAGCAACCCAGATTTGACCTAGGTTTAACCCTTTTGTTAACCCGGGTCGGAATACCTGGTTGCTGGACCCAGGAAATTGAAAAAATCCCTTTGAGATCTCACAGAGTCCCGGGTCAACCTGGTTTATTTTTGCGATGTAAAAAGGGTATAAAAAACTGCAATTTTAAAACATTGGGGAGACTTGCTTTAATCTTGCAGATCCTGCACCTCACACCTATTATATTTACCACATAGGGTGAAATCATGTAATAGTTTGAGAATTGCAGCCCGCGGCCAGGGCACAGCAAAGCTATATACAGGACAGACTGCCTAAAATACAAATAGAAACTGCTTGTGCCTGTGCACAACACAGGCTCCCAGATGAAAAGCATCAGCAATGTGAGGTGTAATAGCATCCAGGAGTCAGGAGAATGGTCCTATTCCATCTATTGATTGTTCAACCTCAGTGGTGCCAGAAGATAATTGGTTGGCTCTGGCATCAGTCATTAAAAAATGAGGGGGCTGAATGGCTGTATCTGCCATCAGGCAAGCTAGGAAAGGATTATCTGTTACTGGAAGGCTAAGGAGCCAGGCCACGAGGCTATGTATGGAAAGCACAGCCACAGAGACAGCAGGCCAAGGGCCACATGCACTAAGCTTCAAACATGATAAAATGGAGAGTGATAAACAACCAACCAATCAATCAGCTCCTGCCTTACATTTATCAAACACAGTCTGTGACATGGCAGGTAGGAGCTGATTGGCTGGCTGTTTATGACTCTCCATTTTCTCACTTTTGAAGCTTAGTGCATCTGCTCTAATGGCTGCTTATAATGAAAGTGGGTCTGGACCAGCAGGAAGTAGCAGGATATCCCAGCAACTCAACCTGGCACTGTGTTAATTACTCTCAACATTCGTACAGATGGAGCACCTTTCATCTTTGCAGGGGCTGGCAGATGGATCACCAGCCTCCAGCCCCCACCAGCCACCAGAAGGGGATGCGTGTGCATGAGACGCACGCGCATCCCCTTCAAGTGGAGCTCCCCCGGGTCCCCGCCACCTCATCGCCGGTTCCCAATCCCTGAAGCGCAGAGGGGAAGGGTTTATGTTCCAGCCGGCATGGTAACTGGGACGTGCGTGCACGCTGGACGCTCACGCGTCCCAGTCAGATGGAGGTTGGCTCACGGGTGCTGAATGAGAGGCACTCCATCTGTACTTAATATTTTGTCATAGGGGTAAATTGACTAAGGTGGGAGTTCTATTGAAGATGGCATGTAGCCCATTGCAAATGATCAGATTCTACGTCTTATTTATTTAGTACCATCTAAAAGATAATAGAAAAGATCTGATTGGTTAATATGGGCAACATCCCATTTTCAGTATAACTCCCATCTTAGTAAATGTGCCCCATAGTGTTAATCTACTGCATTGATTTTCTGATCAGGGTAATAGAAAACTTTAGACAATGTACTTTATTCAAACACCAAAAACAGATGCTGCAAGAGGTAGTAGTGCATAGAGTATATAATAAATAGACCTCTTCAGGCAAGCCTGTCATATTTAAGTTCTACACACATAACCCTCTGAGGCACTTATGTATTATTTAGCTTCCTTTCTGGACTTGTAGCTTGGTGGGACTGCTATGCTATTACTGATGCCTGTCCTTGTGTTTCCCTCCTATGTCCCTATAGATTGTAAGCTTGCAGCAGGGCTCTCCTACCTCCAAGTCTGTCTGTTGTTACCCAGTTTGTTTTATCACTGTCTACTATTGTAAAGCGCAACGGAATCTGTTGCGCTATATAAGAAACTGGAAATAAATAAATATCTTTTTTACAGTACAAATCTTTGCAGACTGGCTGAACCAATTTAAAACCACAAAGTTATCACTTCTGCCACTGTCACATGTTGTCCTGTGGGGCAACACAGAAGTTGTGGTGAAGTCCATGACTACATTATCCCAGTATTCCCTACATGCAGTGTTGGACTGTGGTATGAAGCCCCCCTGGGGGATTGCAGTGGTAGGGGCCCATGCTTGTGGGTGTGGCAAGGCATCATAGAGGCTTGGCAATATGCAACATTTGTATAATTCAAGTTCACAGTCTAGAAACAGGACCCTAGAGGAAAGGGGTCGGCCTTTCATGTAGTGGGGCCCACCTGGGGGTTCCACTGTATCTATTTTGGCCAGTACAATCCTCCCTGGATCAATTAAAGGTTGGGTGCATGTGAAGTGTACTGAGGCTGGGGATCATTCTTGGAGAGTGAAGGGCATAGTAACTGACATGGTGTGCAGTGTCAGGCTGTTGAGATGCTCTTTAACTGATATTCTATGTCCGATCAGCTTTTAAGTGTAGAAACAGGAGGGAGCTGACATTATGGGCAGAGAGGTGTTTAACGTCCAAGTCATAAAACCATGTATTGCAGGATGGTGGTAGAATTGAGTATACAGAACACAGATGTAGATCTGACATGATTGTAGGCTAGGGTGATCTTTGCATAGCAGTGGCAGTCCAACAAAATAGAAGCATATACTACCTACTAATGATGGCCATTTTGAGAGGAGGTTCGAGTGTATGACTACTGCAAGTATCATAGTGTCAATCAACTGTTCCAGAAAATGAGACTTTATTGTAACAATCAAATTGAAATGCTCCTGTACAGTCAACATTTTAGAGGAGAAGCCTGACTTCTGCTGAGTTTTATTCCCCACTGGATAAGGTAATATATTGTTTATTTGTTTAAACATATAAAAAAAACATTAGAAAGTGCACAATAAAAATAAATCAATACATTTAGTAAAACACTTGATCCTAAGCCATGAGGGCTGATAAATTGGCCCCTATTATGGACCAGTGTCCTCAGTATGTATAAATACTGTAATGATGAAGCTTAATTAGTGTTCCTATTAAGGATTAAATATGCAGATGTGATTTTAGGTACCTTTACTATTAGCGCTATGCTCCACTTCCGTAATAATTGTGTCACCACATGTCCTTGTGATGTCCTATCAGCTGAGATGTAAAAACAAGGAGCTCAGCATCAATTGAATGAGTTCTCAACGCAGTTTTCAGTCCACGGCTCTGGGTGAGTATCTGGTGATCGCATGCACCGTAGAGGGCGTCCAATGTAGCTCTTTACAGGCAAGTGAAATGTCACAGATGGAAGGCGCTTTATGTCACAGCACCGATCAGTAAAGTGGTAGAGAGCTCCTTGACATGTTTCTTTGCTCTATGGTACCAGTGGTTTAATGTCATTTGTAATTGGATTGTGTACTATATTAATTGTGTTCATTTATTTGTTCAGATGAAGCAATTTATACTGTAGGATCACTGAGTTAAGTTATAACAAGTGCTATTACTATAACAAAACTGATGCTATGTTTAATAATATTTTATGCCAATCCACTTTAACTTGTCCCAAGCCACTTTTATACACATACCCCACCTAAGATTTACTGATGGAGTTATTAGTAATAAAAACTAATTCATGTTGCCATAACTCATAGTCTTAATACTGTCTGTCTCTGGAGGAGAAATCCTTACCTCCCTGCTGTGGTGTGAAGGGATGGAATAATGAGAGTGCTGCTGAAAAGAAGAGTTGGGACAAGAGACACAATTCTAGATGCACCAGCACCAGAAGAAAAAGCATGTAAACAATTTATAAATATTTTCATAGTACCACACATACACTATAAAAAATTAGACAAATGGAAAAAATTGTATTTTCAATTAATAACAACAAAAACTATTAAATATTGTAACCCCCATCACTTATTGCACCCAGACTTATTCATGACCCCAAAATCTATATTTCCCAGTATATATATATATATATATATATATATATATATATATATATATATATATATATATATATATATATAACAGTCCTGTTAACCGGCACTCTCTGCAGACGATAATAGTGTCACCCGGTGCATGCCCTCCTGGCCTTAGCTGGACACATATTTCAACAAATCCCGGCTGCACACTTGGGTTTTCAATCAAAGAAATTGACCTCCACACGAGGGGTAACGGCTTTAAGCAACGTTTCAATGTTTTAATACATTTTTTTCAAGCTCACAATACATGATAAAACAACATACCTTATATACTAGTCCTCCCCCACCATGTGGAATAGCGTTTCCGGATCCGAGACTGCACACCCGGCCGGGACGCGTTAAGATGACGTCATCACGTTCCCCCTGTTACCAGGGAAACGTAGACGCTACCTCAGTGAAAACCCAAAACAAATACATTTATACCCGCAAAAAACAACATCAGAACAATACAGATAGAATCAAACTATATGGCACCATAAAATGGTTATTGAACAATGCTACAGCACAAACAATACTGTAGAAAAATGCAATCAAAAGTTACCCACTCCTAATTGGTCATTGAGGCCGTGGGGGAATAAAGTGTTCAAGCGCAAAATCCATTGGCTCTCTCTTTTCAAAAGAGCGATGCCTCTGTTCCCACCCCTTTTAAGAGGCGGAATATAATCGATCATTCTATATCTTAATGATGTTAACGAATGTCGACTTTCCACGAAGTGCCTGGCGACAGGCTGATCACTGCCGCCTTCTTCGAGAGCCAATTTTATAGCAGATCTGTGAGCTGTCATACGCTCGCGAAACGTTTGCTCTGTCTTGCCAACGTATGACAGCCCACAGGGACAAATAATTTGGTACACCAAAAACCTCATCTTGCATGAGAGATGAAATCTAATGTCAAATACCTTCCCTGTTGAAGGGTGTTGGAATGTTTTCCCTTTAAGAAGAAACCCACAAGTGACACACCCACATCCAAAGCATCCATTTTCAGGCTGCAAAAATGTCTACTTTTCTGTGTCAACATGTCAGACATGTCAGTTTTAACTAAGTAATCCCTGAGGTTACGACCTCTTTTATAACAAGAAAGTAACTTAGTATCTGCCAAACCTAAAGCTTCATCAGAAGTGATTAAAGACCAATTCTGTTTTGCAATTTTGTTGATACATTTACTGTGGGGATTAAACACAGTGGGCCAAGGTAACATTTTTTGGGTAGATTTTTTGGAGGTTTTGCTCAGTAACTTCATTCTATCCAGTTTTAAGACCTTACTTTTAGCCTCAGACAATAATTCAGGGGGGTAGCCTCTTTCACTGAATTTAGTCGACATGATGTCGATCTGCTTGCTGGCTGTCTCAAAGTTAGAATTAATTCTACGTACTCTCAAAAATTGAGAGTACGGTAACCCAGCCCTAAGGGGAGCAGGGTGGAAACTGTTGTACAATAGTAAATTGTTTCTATCAGTTTCTTTACTGAATAAAGTTGTTACAATTGACTCGTTTTGTTTAATAATCTTTACATCCAGAAATGAAATTTCATTTAAATCCATAACAAACGTGAGTTTGATAGGGCTCTCACTTGCATTATGCTGTTGAATGATCATAGACAGCATCTCTGCTGTGCCCGACCATAATAACAAAATATCGTCGATAAATCTTGAATAAAACAAGATTTTCGACGAAATTGCTTCATCTGAAAAAAACAGTATTTGTTCAACAAAGAACATGAAAATGTTAGCGTACGATGGGGCCACAGGGGACCCCATCGCACACCCGCTAACCTGCAGGAAAAAATCTTTGGCATGAGCAAAGTAATTGCAACTCAACAGCATTTCAAGTAATTCCATAATTACAGACACTTTAGGACCCACATATAAAGGGTGATCCACCAAAAATTGGTTAACAGCCTGTACCCCCTCCCTATGGGGGATCGAGGTGTACAGGCTGCTAACATCGATGGTGACCAGCCACACCTCAGCAGAAATGTTGGGCAACAACAGTAATTTATTTAGTAAGTCCGTTGTGTCAAGTAACAATCTTGGATGATTTTGGACACAAGGTTGGAATAACGTATCTAAATATGTCGACACACGCTGAAATAAAGACCCCCTGGCTGCTATTATAGGCCGGCCAGGAGGATTGACTGGATCCTTGTGGATCTTTGGAATTAGGTATATCAGCGGGGTTTTAGGATCTTCAGGAATCAGTGCATCTTTCAATTTTTTGTCAATGAGACCATTTGCCACGGCAGACTCAAGACATACAGTCAGGTTACGTTTAAATACTGGAGTAGGGTCACCCGCCAATTTGCGGTATACCGATGAATCATCCAGTTGTTTGGACATTTCTTTAAGATAGTCCTTGGTGTTAAGGAGTACCAGAGCCCCTCCTTTGTCCGCAGACCTAAATATAACTTCTTTATTTGATGATAGACGCTGTAAGGATGCCCATTCATCCTTAGTTAGATTGCTACGATTAAAACCATCTGATTGTATGGGTTGTAGGGATGATTGATGTTCTAAATGCCGCATGAAAGTCTTGATAGATGCATTGTTTGATGGCGGGTCAAACTTGGACCGAGGCATCAATTTGCGGACCTGATTTGGAATACTGTCCTGGTTGATATTCATAGGAGGATTCCTTTCAAAAAATTCTTTAATACGTAGTTTGCGTTGTAGATCATTTAACTCTATTTGCCACTTCAAGGGTTCAAAGTTATTGGTAGGCACAAATGAAAGTCCTTTTGACAATAGGCTGACTTCACTAGGAGATAGTGTATAGTCAGAGAGGTTATAGATCACCGACGATTGGTTAGAGGCGGTCTGCCTCTTCTGGAGCCTCTTCCCTTGGCCACCACGGCGGGTGCGGGTGCGCTTGGTTTTTTGTATTTGGACCTTGTAGTTGCGCCTTGAGGGTTTCCCCCTGATTGACTAGAGTTGGTGCCCTCATAGTCACTATTGGTAGTGGAACCACCCTCATTTGAAGTGCCTCCATTAGTGCCGAAATTTCGGCCTCTGCGGAAAAAAGGTCTTCTAGAGTACCCCTGACTCCTTGGTTCTTGTTTATTGCTGACCCACTGATACACAGTGTGGTTGTCGTAGTCAGCCTCCACTTTAGTGAATTTCTCTTTTTTGAAACGTATTAAGTCCCTTTTGTAGGTTTGAATCTGGGTGTTTAGTTTGGTGTACCAGTCCACCTCCCCATCAGCACTAAGGATAGGTTTATTAATAACTTCAAAAGCAGAAATCTTTTCCTTTAGGGCAGTAAGTTCCTTATTTGATTGCTCGATAATTAGTAAGATCCAATCCAATGAACACTTGTTTGCTATGGCGACCCAGCGTCGGCAAAAAGTTGGATCATTGCGGCCGATGGTTGGGCAATTTTTTACCCGCAAACCACGCGGTATTCTTTTTGCACGGAAATAGTCACTCAAAGAAACACTATGACATTTATAGTCAATAGCTTTACGGTTAAGCCTCCATAGATCTTTATATAAGATGTCCAGCGGCAATAATGCATCTTGGTCACAAAGTTTATCTTTATCCAATATGCCATCCGCATCTGATTCAGAGAAACTTAACAATTCACATGCTGGAAATTGTAGATGTGAAAAATCAATCCCCACTGTGACATCGCTGCCATCGATGGTTGCGGATTCCGCCATTAGCACAAAGTTCGTAGGATACAGACCATCCAATCTGGACTGCCAATGTGTTTATCAGCAACACGTGTAAATCACCAAATGTGGATGAGTGGATAAAAACAACTGGAATATACACACCGAGTAAACTCCGATGTGACGCCACGTCTTGACTGTTCCACACAACAGAAGAGACTTGATTCTGTAAATCAGCAGGTGCCTTGTTCTGGAAAAAGCTCAGACCAACTTAGCCCGGCTTTCCAATATAACAGTCCTGTTAACCGGCACTCTCTGCAGACGATAATAGTGTCACCCGGTGCATGCCCTCCTGGCCTTAGCTGGACACATATTTCAACAATTCCGGCTGCACACTTGGGTTTTCAATCAAAGAAATTGACCTCCACACGAGGGGTAACGGCTTTAAGCAACGTTTCAATGTTTTAATACATTTTTTTCAAGCTCACAATACATGATAAAACAACATACCTTATATACTAGTCCTCCCCCACCATGTGGAATAGCGTTTCCGGATCCGAGACTGCACACCCGGCCGGGACGCGTTAAGATGACGTCATCACGTTCCCCCTGTTACCAGGGAAACGTAGACGCTACCTCAGTGAAAACCCAAAACAAATACATATATACCCGCAAAAAACAACATCAGAACAATACAGATAGAATCAAACTATATGGCACCATAAAATGGTTATTGAACAATGCTACAGCACAAACAATACTGTAGAAAAATGCAATCAAAAGTTACCCACTCCTAATTGGTCATTGAGGCCGTGGGGGAATAAAGTGTTCAAGCGCAAAATCCATTGGCTCTCTCTTTTCAAAAGAGCGATGCCTCTGTTCCCACCCCTTTTAAGAGGCGGAATATAATCGATCATTCTATATCTTAATGATGTTAACGAATGTCGACTTTCCACGAAGTGCCTGGCGACAGGCTGATCACTGCCGCCTTCTTCGAGAGCCAATTTTATAGCAGATCTGTGAGCTGTCATACGCTCGCGAAACGTTCGCTCTGTCTTGCCAACGTATGACAGCCCACAGGGACAAATAATTTGGTACACCAAAAACCTCATCTTGCATGAGAGATGAAATCTAATGTCAAATACCTTCCCTGTTGAAGGGTGTTGGAATGTTTTCCCTTTAAGAAGAAACCCACAAGTGACACACCCACATCCAAAGCATCCATTTTCAGGCTGCAAAAAATGTCTACTTTTCTGTGTCAACATGTCAGACATGTCAGTTTTAACTAAGTAATCCCTGAGGTTACGACCTCTTTTATAACAAGAAAGTAACTTAGTATCTGCCAAACCTAAAGCTTCATCAGAAGTGATTAAAGACCAATTCTGTTTTGCAATTTTGTTGATACATTTACTGTGGGGATTAAACACAGTGGGCCAAGGTAACATTTTTTGGGTAGATTTTTTGGAGGTTTTGCTCAGTAACTTCATTCTATCCAGTTTTAAGACCTTACTTTTAGCCTCAGACAATAATTCAGGGGGGTAGCCTCTTTCACTGAATTTAGTCGACATGATGTCGATCTGCTTGCTGGCTGTCTCAAAGTTAGAATTAATTCTACGTACTCTCAAAAATTGAGAGTACGGTAACCCAGCCCTAAGGGGAGCAGGGTGGAAACTGTTGTACAATAGTAAATTGTTTCTATCAGTTTCTTTACTGAATAAAGTTGTTACAATTGACTCGTTTTGTTTAATAATCTTTACATCCAGAAATGAAATTTCATTTAAATCCATAACAAACCTGAGTTTGATAGGGCTCTCACTTGCATTATGCTGTTGAATGATCATAGACAGCATCTCTGCTGTGCCCGACCGTTCTTTTGCGGGTATATATGTATTTGTTTTAGGTTTTCACTGAGGTAGCGTCTACGTTTCCCTGGTAACAGGGGGAACGTGATGACGTCATCTTAACGCGTCCCGGCCGGGTGTGCAGTCTCGGATCCGGAAACGCTATTCCACATGGTGGGGGAGGACTAGTATATAAGGTATGTTGTTTTATCATGTATTGTGAGCTTGAAAAAAATGTATTAAAACATTGAAACGTTGCTTAAAGCCGTTACCCCTCGTGTGGAGGTCAATTTCTTTGATTGAAAACCCAAGTGTGCAGCCGGAATTGTTGAAATATATATATATATATATATATATATACAGGTTGTTGTATCTAGTTTCAAAAAACAACCATTCTCCAGAGCATTCTGGCTGTATTGTGCATGATTAAGGGTTTATAGGCTAATACAGATGTGGTTCCCCACCAAAATCTGTAACAGGATCAGGCCTCAGCTTCATTCATAATGCCACTTACCGCCCTAGTAGTGCTGTCAACGGAGGCAGTGGCATCAATCTCAGCCTTGGAGTTGGAGCCAGTTGCGGCTCTCACATGATCCACTGTTACCGGCTTTCTTGGGGGATGCTGGCAATCACAGCAGGCACCACTGCTCCCACAGTTACATGGGGAGATCTCATGAGACCTTGCTTGGTCTCCACTCCATGAAGAAGAAGAAAAGATTTGCGCATTAAAAGATAAGGGGGCCTTTATCCGTGTTCGTTTAATTTCTTAGGTTCATGGGTAGTGTCCCACCTTGTTCACTACCCTTGAACCTATAAATTAAACGAACACAGATAAAGCTCCCCCTTATCTTTTAATAAAAAATTAATAAAGTACAAGTTTTACTAAACGATCAATTATATCCTCTTAGGTGTGCATCCATAGCGCAAATCTTTTCTTCTTCTTCATATATTGTACCCAACTTGCCTGGATAGCACCCCCGCCACAATTTTTTTTTAAATAGGCGGACCTTCAAAATCCTCTAAATAAGGATTACCACCCTCCCTCCCCTGTCTCCCCTCTGAGATTGGTCTCCACTCCAGCAACACCAGGAAGAACTACTATCCCAGCGCAATATATTGTGCTGGCGCTGCACCCCTCCAAGGACCCAGCACTCATAATCAGCCTATAGGTTAGTAAGGCCCTGTCCACTGCCCTTTTGGTCTTTTCTATATAGGAAAGCCCATTATGCAGTTCTTGGAATTTATGACAATGCACTAATATTCTATAGGGATGTCTGTGGTTGGTAAGTAAAAAAAAATGTTAAGAGGAGGAAATAGGGATAAAGTCATCCTTTAATGGAAAGATAGGTGGATACACCATTTAAATACAGTGTCCAAAAGAGGTCTAAACTATTTATTTAAGCCTAAATTGTTTCCTATAATTTTGTGGACTCTTAAAGCTTATTTTGACTATATTTTTTTTTTTTTTTTTTTGCTTGCTTTGGGTGAGACACAGATATGTTCCTACTCTTTGACATTTTTTGCTATGTATTCTTTAAATCTATATTGGGGTCTTAATAGTATTCTGATTTTTACTGTTATATGTTGCTCTGTAGATCTATTGGTGCACATCTGCCTGCTTCTGCTATGGCTTTAGGGTTGTGTTTCACTTTGTATTATGGTTGCTAGGATACAGTCAGCTTGTTTGGCACACCAGGGAGCAATTGTGGCCTTTTAGTGACATCAAGGGGCCCCAACAGATGCCGGGAATTTTTTTATGTTCACTTATACCCCTTTCACATCGCACTTTTAAAACGGTATATTGCCGTTTTTTTCCCTTTTTAAAACGTTTAAGCCTGCACTGTGGATGCACCACAGCCGATTTACCGTTTAAAGTTAACTGGCATTTCAAACCGTGTAAAAAGCAGAGTCCTACACGGTTCCTTGCCGTTTTTTGTGCAATGTGAATGTGTACAGTTTGTCTGAAACGGTATTTCAGGCAAACAACACAAGCTACAGAGCACTGATAGGCTACAACTACAAACTGTAACGACAATGTAGATTCACCATAGAGATTAGCAACAGGCTGCTGCTGCTGCTACCGGGCACATAACACTACAATACTGGAAGGATGCAAAGTCTGCTACGGTGATGAGGATTGCTGTCCTGTGTGATATCAGTAGCACTCACTCACTCGGCACTTACTTCCCAGTGATGAACTGACTCCTGGAGGGGGAGCAGATAGGCTGCACATAGTAGTTCTCCAGCTTTACTCCCTGCGCAGCTAATCTATCCAGTGTCGGGGTCCTGATCTCAGATCCGTGGTGTCCCATCCCCAGCCCAGCACATGCACAGCTTTCTCTGCAGACACATAATGACAGGCAATGGTCACACTCTGCCTTGAAACGTGTTCTGGATGAAACGTTTCAACTGCTATGTGAATGACACTTAACCGGTATTTAAAATGGTAATCTGGGGCACTATTATGGCTCTGACCCGTTTTAATTACCGTTTTAAAATACCGGTTTTTAAAACGTGTCTGCGATGTGAAAGTGGTATGATAAGGGTGTCAAAAAGGTAAGACATTGTTCATGTATTTATTTTATTAATTAACAGTTTCATATATATTGCGCAGCATATTCTGTTGCACTTTGTTTTTGATCCTGATGAAGTTTATCAAATCGAAATATTGATCAATTGGGGTGATCCCTGTGTGCTGTATTGATATAAATATTAATAATCTGACAGGAAATGTTAAATAATCAAAAAGCTTATTAAGTAGAAATAAAATGTACTAAAGACTTCACCAAATCTACATAGGTTATATTATAGATTTTATTCATAGGTTCAAATCATAAATTTATAAAGCTCAGGGAAGATGCTGTACTAGAACCAATTACGATTGATCTTTTCATTTAGGCCTCTCGGTTGGAGAGTATCCAACCTATAAATCTATGGAGATTCTAATTTTAATAATGTTATATTTCTTTTTTTTTTTTTTTATTATCGTTTTTATTTGCTTTTACAGATTGACATACTTATCATACAGTAATGCATGCAATCGGGCATAACAATACATTAAGTTCTAATACAAGTACATTACATTATCCTGGTGTAGCTAGGTTCTTCCCTTTTCCCATCCCTTCCCTTACTTTCACTTCCCTTTTCCCTCTTCTTTGGCTCCCTATCTACCCTTTTTCGGCCCTCCACCTTTTTCATCTCTTTCCCTGAGTTCTTTCGTCTGCGTGGTTTTTTTTTTTTTCCCTCGTTACACCGTCCCAGTCAGCAATCCTCCTTCCTTTGGTATGTTTATACTATGTTCTCTAGAACTGTACGACTGAATCTGGCCAGCAGCCATTTGTTTATTTCGGCCTCTAGAGTTCGTATAGGGTTGATATCCTCGTGTGTAAGTAAGGGGGGGCAGTAAAGGTGCAGAAAGTGGGGGAAGGATAACAAGTTGAGATTGAATGCAGCACCAATGCGCGCTATAAACGTTAGATCTCCGTTCGCATAGCCTAATCTAGATATCTCTATGTAGAGTTGTCTAATAGTGTACACCTGAGCATGGCCCAGTTTGCGTCGCCCTCTCCTCTCCAAGTAAGGCTAATAGCCAAGTAAATAGGATAGGTAAAGGATAACGAGATCAGACCAAAAATAAACAAAAGTACACTTTAGACTTTGAGTCCGCCTTCCCATGGCCTGATCTAAGTATCTCGATGTTGAGTTATCTAGTAACCCATAGCTGGGTGTCTACTGGGTCGCGTCAACCTCTCCGGTTCATATAAAACGGGTAACTAAATGTTTCAATAAGGGGGGACAACATAAATAAAGAGAATGGGTAAAGGATAGCGAGATAAGGTTAAGAAGAAGAAAAAGCACACATTAGTCTTTAAAACTGTGTTCCCATCGTATAACCTAGGTCTCTCTCTGTAAAGTTATCTAATACCGCTCTAAGGGGGGCCTGCTGAGCTGCATCAACCTTTCACATTCATCTGAAAAGGGTAACTAATTTTCCATAAGGCGGGACAACTTAATTAAAGAGAATGGGTAAAGGATAGAAAGACAAGATCAAGAAGAAACAAAAGCACACTGGCCCTTATTCTGATCTCGGCGGTACGGCCCGCGTGCGGCCGTACCGCCGATGTTTTCACTCTGCACATGCGCAGAGGTCACTCTGCGCATGTGCAGGGGAAATCGCCGCACAAAAAATGTATACGCCGCAAAGGGGGCGTATAGGGGCGTGAGGGGCTTAATAGTCTCATTACCCTATGCATACGCCCAGCGTTTCATGGGCGTTCCCATGCAAACGCGGGGCGTATGCATGGTAATTTGTCACGATCCGAGCTCTCAGACAGACTTTCTTACCGGCTAAGTGCCTCCGCAGGTTCAGCTTGCGGTCCAGACGTCACCTCTGCCGGCGTCCTGTCTGCCGTGCGCCATCTCCGCTGCCATCCTCCAGTCTGCTCAGCGCTGCTGAGTCCGCGGCTGCGCGGCGCACCGCTCTCCTTGTCCCCAGTGACAGTACCCAGTGCACGGCAATCCACCTGTCCGCCGCCATTGCTCCCAGTATCCAGCATGGTGTGCGCAAACATACTTTCCCGCCATAGCCTGACATGGGGGCTGCCATGTTTTCCCAGTCACATGTCATTCCCGTCCAATCCTGTGTGATCTGATCTCCCAGTCATACCTGCCCGGCCAATCCTGGCCACCCAGTGGGTATAAGTATGCTGGGAGCTCTCAGATCAATGCTAGTGCTTCAGTTGTCTCCTGTATATGGTCAGCTGTCCTTGTCTCCGTGCAAGTGTCTCTCTCTGCTGGTGTTGTCTTCCATGCTGCAGTGTATTCCAGGTTATTCCATCTCCTGTTGAAGTCCAGGTTATTCCATCACCTGTGAGCCTGCCTCGTCAGCCCAGCGATCCAGCCTAGCTCCAGGACTCTGGTCCTCCGATGCTCCAGCATCATCCGTCTCCGATGTTCCACCATCGATAGTCCGATACTCCGGACCCACAGTCAAGCTTCCGTCCGTCATTCCGGACCCACAGTCAAGCTTCTATCTTCCGTCCGTCATTCCGGACCCACAGTCTCCATATCCGATATCCGTCTCCGATGTTCCACCATCGATAGTCCGATACTCCGGACCCACAGTCAAGCTTCCGTCCGTCATTCCGGACCCTCAGTCAAGCTTCTATCTTCCGTCCGTCATTCCGGACCCACAGTCTCCATATCCGATATCCATCCGATGTTCCACCATCGATTCCACAATTCATCATACCTGTAAAGTATTGCAATCTGCATGAACTGTCATTACTCCTGCATACTTTACTGCCTGTATCATTACAACCTTCTGCATAATAAATCTGGTTGTACTTTTACCTCTGACTACTTATTGGCTCTGGGTGCACTGTCGCGCAGTTCATGCGCAGGGGTCCTCTCCAACCTCCCCGGTTCAGGTACCGGTCCAGGTCCCCACCAGAGGTCTCAGTCTTGTCGACTGAGTCCCCTGGTGTGACAGTAAGCACTAGCCAAATGGATCCAGCCGCAAACCAAGCTTCTCCACCCAGCCCTGTACAGCAACTGGCTGTTCGCTTGGATCAGCAAGAGGCTGCGCAGAGCCAAGTGATTCATTGCCTGCAAGATCTGTCTTCCCGGCTGGATAAGTTACAGACCACTCTCAGTGGCCCTGAGCCTGTCAGAGAACTTCCAAGTCCCGTTCATCCTCCTGTAATGGCTGCTGCATCTCGCCTTCATCTATCTGTCCCCACCAAGTATGATGGGAACCCCAAGACCTGTCGAGGCTTTCTCAATCAGTGTGAGATTCATTTCGAGCTGCAACCCAGTAACTTCCCTACTGAAAGGGTCAAGATCGCCTACATCATCTCCCTCCTGTGTGGAGCGGCACTAGAGTGGGCGTCTCCCTTATGGGAAAGATCTGATGCCATCCTGTCCAATTACAAGGACTTCGTGTCAACATTACGGCGTATCTTCGATGAGCCTGGGCGATCAGCATCTGCCTCCACTGAACTCCTCCGTCTCAGACAGGGATCCCGCTCCGTCGGGCAATATCTGGTCCAGTTCCAGATTCTGGCGTCTGAACTCTCCTGGTGTGATGGGGCCTTATACGCAGCTTTCTGGCATGGCCTATCCGATCGTATTAAGGATGAACTTGCTACAAGAGACTTACCCTCAGGTCTAAGTGACCTTATTTCATTGTGTATTAAAGTAGACCTACGCTTCCGAGAAAGGGCTATAGAACGTCACAAGAGCGCTCCAGTCAAAGTGCCAACTCCTCCGCCTTCTTTACCCACTGCTCCTGCGGTCCACTCCAAAGAAGAACCAATGGAGATAAACCGTTTCCGTTTGTCTCCAGGAGAACGTCGATGTCGACGGTTGGCACAGCTCTGCCTGTATTGTGCCGATCCTGCACATCAAATTTCTGCATGCCCAAAGCGTCAGGAAAACTCCTCCTCCTAGCCCGTCAAGGAGAGGGTAGGCTAGGAGTAATTAAGTCCTCTCCATCAGCAACCGATTGTGTCCTTCCAGTTTCCCTACAAGTTGGTCAGCATTTCAAGACTGTCTCCGCGCTTCTTGATTCCGGTGCCGCTGGCAACTTTGTTACTGCAGAACTGGTCCGCAAGTGGGGGTTGCCCACTGAAAGTCTTTCCAAGACTGTCTTCCTTACTGTTGTGGATTGCAGTAGGATTCCTGATGCGACAGTCTCCCGCAGAACTTTGCCACTTACAGTAAAAGTGGGAGTCCTGCACACTGAACTTTTGTCCTTCCTGGTTTTACCCCGAGCCACTCATGCTCTGGTTCTGGGTTTACCCTGGCTCCGTCTTCACAATCCTCGTCTTGATTGGAAGACATCTGAAATCCTTTCCTGGGATCCTTCCTGCTCCGGTACCTGTCTCCAAAAGGTACTCCCAGCTCGTCATTCTTCAGCCGATGCAGCAGACCTTCCGCCTCTTCCCTACCAAGAGTACTCAGATGTATTCAGCAAGTCTGGCGCTGATGGCCTACCTCCTCACAGACCGTGGGATTGCCCTATTGAACTTATCCCAGGCAAAGAACCACCCAGAGGTAGAACCTATCCTCTCTCTCTTCCAGAGACTCAAGCCATGACCAGTTACATCAAGGAAAATCTGGCAAAGGGATTCATCCGTCCTTCGACTTCTCCTGCTGGTGCAGGATTCTTCTTTGTCAAAAAGAAGGATGGAGGCCTACGTCCCTGCATTGATTATCGCGGCCTCAATGACATTACAGTAAAGAACCGATATCCGTTGCCTCTCATCACCGAGCTGTTTGACCGTGTCAGCGGTGCAACCATCTTTACAAAACTCGATTTGAGAGGTGCATACAATCTCATCCGCATACGAGAGGGCGACGAGTGGAAGACGGCGTTTAACACCAGAGACGGCCACTATGAGTACCTCGTCATGCCCTTTGGGCTCAGCAATGCCCCAGCCGTGTTCCAGCACTATGTCAATGAGATCTTTCGGGACATTCTGTACAGTCATGTAGTTGTATATCTCGATGACATTTTAATCTACGCCAATAACATCACAGAACATCGTTATTGGGTCAAAGAGGTTCTGTCCCGGCTGCGAGCTAATCATCTCTACTGTAAACTGGAGAAGTGTGTCTTCGAGGTGAAGTCTATACCCTTCCTAGGGTACATTGTCTCCGGTTCCGGTCTTCAAATGGATCCAGGAAAACTGCAAGCCATCCAAGATTGGCCAATTCCCTCTTCGCTGAAAGGTATTCAACGTTTCCTGGGTTTTGCCAATTATTACAGAAAATTCATTCGTAACTTCTCTTCTATTGTGGCTCCCATCACTGCCTTGACTAAAAAGGGGTCTAATCCAGCGAAGTGGCCGGCAGAAGCCATCGAAGCCTTCCATCTGTTGAAACAGAGGTTCACTTCCGCTCCTGTTTTAAGACAACCTGATACCACCTTGCCCTTTATTCTCGAGGTTGATGCCTCCTCCGTGGGTGTTGGGGCAGTCCTCTCGCAGAAAGCGCCCGATGGTCGTCTTCATCCCTGTGGGTTCTACTCCCGTAAGTTCCTGCCTGCAGAGCGTAACTATGCCATCGGTGACCAAGAGCTTCTCGCCATCAAGTTGGCATTAGAAGAGTGGAGATATCTTCTAGAGGGCGCTGTTCATGAGATCACAATTATCACAGACCACAAGAATCTTCTGTATCTCAAGTCTGCTCAATGTTTAAATCCCCGTCAAGCCAGATGGACACTTTTCTTTTCCAGGTTCCGTTTCAAGCTGTCGTTCTGTCCAGGGACACAAAACCGAAAAGCTGATGCCCTTTCCCGCTCATGGGAGCAAGAAAGTGAGTCTAAGTCCACACATCAACACTTTATTATTGATCCAGTGGCATTCTCCGCAACGAGAGTTTCAAATCTCACGCCCCCTACAGGGAAAAGATATGTAAAGCCAGCTCTAAGAAAGAAGTTGCTCTGTTGGGCGCATGCTTCAAAATTCGCTGGCCATGCAGGCATTCAGAAAACTTACGAGTTTATCACCAGGTCCTACTGGTGGCCGTCCCTCAAACAGGATGTACAGGACTTTGTTTCCTCTTGTGCTAAATGTGCTCAGCACAAGACCAGTCGTCAGTCTCCTCCTGGGCAATTGATGCCACTGTCAGTGCCACATCGTCCTTGGACGCATATTTCTATGGACTTTGTAACTGATCTTCCAGAGTCTGACAAGTTCACCACCATCTGGGTGATTGTTGATCGGTTCACCAAGATGGCTCACTTCGTTCCCCTCACCGGTCTTCCGTCAGCTTCCAAGCTGTCCCAGCTCTTCATCAAAGAGATATTCAAGCTTCATGGACTGCCTCTCGAAATCATCTCCGATAGAGGAGTCCAATTCGTAGCCAAATTCTGGCGAAGCCTGTGCTCCCTGCTTCAAATCAAGCTAAAGTTTTCCACAGCCTACCACCCTCAAACCAATGGCCAAACGGAGAGGGTGAATCAGGACCTTGAAGCATTTCTCCGCACATATGTCTCTTCTTCCCAAGATGACTGGGCTCAACTCCTTCCATGGGCAGAGTTCTGCCATAATAACCAATATCATTCTTCATCTAATGTCACTCCATTCCTTGCCAACTATGGGTTTCATCCTCGAGTTCCTGACTTCACTCTGCAACCTGTGTCCTCTGTTCCAGCGGTCGACACGACCATCCGGCAATTCGTCAAATCCTGGAAGCTTATTCGTTCTTCACTCCTGAAGGCTTCAAGCAGGTACAAAAAATTTGCCGACAGGAAACGCAGAGCTGTGCCAGCCCTCCGTCCCGGAGATCGTGTCTGGTTGTCAACCAAGAATCTTCGATTGAGAGTGCCATCGATGAAGTTCGCTCCCCGATATATTGGTCCTTTCCCAGTTGAGCGAGTCGTCAATCCAGTAGCTTACAAGCTCAAGTTGCCGCCCTATTTGAAAGTGCCAGCTACATTCCACATTTCGCTGCTCAAGCCGCTGGTCTTGAATCGCTTTCATTCCAAGCTCCCCAAGGCTCCTAAGGTTTGCACCCAGCGTGGAACAGAATATGAGGTCAGTAAGATCTTGGACTCTCGCATCCGATATGGTCGTCTGCAATATCTGATCGATTGGAAGGGCTACGGCCCCGAAGAACGATCATGGACCAATGCCATCGATGTCCATGCTCCCAGACTCATCCGGGCGTTCCACTCCAAGTTTCCCCGCAAGCCTAAAAGGTGTCCTGGGGCCACCCTTAAAGGGGGGGGTGCTGTCACGATCCGAGCTCTCAGACAGACATTCTTACCGGCTAAGTGCCTCCGCAGGTTCAGCTTGCGGTCCAGACGTCACCTCTGCCGGCGTCCTGTCTGCCGTGCGCCATCTCCGCTGCCATCCTCCAGTCTGCTCAGCGCTGCTGAGTCCGCGGCTGCGCGGCGCACCGCTCTCCTTGTCCCCAGTGACAGTACCCAGTGCACGGCAATCCACCTGTCCGCCGCCATTGCTCCCAGTATCCAGCATGGTGTGCGCAAACATACTTTCCCGCCATAGCCTGACATGGGGGCTGCCATGTTTTCCCAGTCACATGTCATTCCCGTCCAATCCTGTGTGATCTGATCTCCCAGTCATACCTGCCCGGCCAATCCTGGCCACCCAGTGGGTATAAGTATGCTGGGAGCTCTCAGATCAATGCTAGTGCTTCAGTTGTCTCCTGTATATGGTCAGCTGTCCTTGTCTCCGTGCAAGTGTCTCTCTCTGCTGGTGTTGTCTTCCATGCTGCAGTGTATTCCAGGTTATTCCATCTCCTGTTGAAGTCCAGGTTATTCCATCACCTGTGAGCCTGCCTCGTCAGCCCAGCGATCCAGCCTAGCTCCAGGACTCTGGTCCTCCGATGCTCCAGCATCATCCGTCTCCGATGTTCCACCATCGATAGTCCGATACTCCGGACCCACAGTCAAGCTTCCGTCCGTCATTCCGGACCCACAGTCAAGCTTCTATCTTCCGTCCGTCATTCCGGACCCACAGTCTCCATATCCGATATCCGTCTCCGATGTTCCACCATCGATAGTCCGATACTCCGGACCCACAGTCAAGCTTCCGTCCGTCATTCCGGACCCTCAGTCAAGCTTCTATCTTCCGTCCGTCATTCCGGACCCACAGTCTCCATATCCGATATCCATCCGATGTTCCACCATCGATTCCACAATTCATCATACCTGTAAAGTATTGCAATCTGCATGAACTGTCATTACTCCTGCATACTTTACTGCCTGTATCATTACAACCTTCTGCATAATAAATCTGGTTGTACTTTTACCTCTGACTACTTATTGGCTCTGGGTGCACTGTCGCGCAGTTCATGCGCAGGGGTCCTCTCCAACCTCCCCGGTTCAGGTACCGGTCCAGGTCCCCACCAGAGGTCTCAGTCTTGTCGACTGAGTCCCCTGGTGTGACAGTAATGAGGCTATGACGCCAGTGATGGGGGCGGAAAGCTGACATCGCCGGATGTCAGCTCTCCGCCCCCATACAAGCTTTCACACGGACGATTGTCCGTGTGGTCTAAGCTTGCGGGAGCTGGTGGAGCGTGCGGCCCTGCCTTCGATGGTCGCCGACCATCGAATGCAGGGGGCAGCTCCCACCATGGTGGAGGCGTACGCCCCACCATTTTCATGCGGATCGCCAGCCGTCCGCGTACGGACGGCCGTGGCGATCCGTATTGTAGGCGGGGATTGGTTTGTGCGGCCGGAGCAACGTATGCGGCTCCGGCCGCACAGATCAGAATAAGGGCCACTGTGATCGCTAGATAAGTACTCCTATAGTATGAGCTAAGTATTACACCAAGGTTATGGTGAGTACTGTCGCTTTTTTCTTTAATCCCTCTCTATACATTTTAAGAACCATTGTGCCACAGTTTTCTTACCTCGATATTTAGTCTTACTGTATATTTTAGTATTTTATTTTATTTAAGGGTTCTAGGTGACTATTTATTAGTTCCCTAGATCCTTTATTTTTTCTTTTTCTGCTGTTTTACATATGACATACAGGACAAACAGGGGGAGACAAGGGAGAGAGTTTAGGGAGAGGGGATACGGGGAAGGTAAGGGTGCTGTCAAACTATTGTATACCTTTTATCTTAACCCCTTCACGACATATGACGTATATATACGTCATATGTCCGTTGGGGGGGAATCAAGCCAGCTCACGGAGTGAGCTGGCTTGAAAGAGAGCAGGTAATGGCTGTATATTACAGCCAGGTCCCTGCTCTCACGGCCACGAGCGGCGAGTTCGCCGATCGTGGCCGTTTAACCCTTTAAGCACCGCGGGCAAAGCGCCCGCAGTGCTTAAATAGCTGATCGGAGGGGGGGCGCCCCCCTCCGGCGCCGATCGGGGCCCCCCGCAGCGAGATCGGAGGGTGCCGATCGGTTGCCATGGTAGCCAGGGGTCTAATGTAGACCCCTGTGCTGGCCGTGTATGCATACCTATTACATCCTGCCTCAGGCAGGATGTAATAGAAAGTGCATAAAATCACTACGTTCAGCCATAGAGCTCTATGGCTGAACCTAGTACAGGCGATCGCGCCCCCTAGTGGTCAAGTACACTAGGGGGCCTTGTAGTAAAAGTAAAAAAAAAAAAAATAAAGTTTAAAAATAAAAAAAAAATAAAAAAATATTAAAAGTTCAAATCACCCCCCTTTCCCCATTTCCCAAATAAAAATAAATAAAAAATAAAAAAAATAAACATATTTGGTATCGCCGCGTTCCTAAAAGTCCGATCTATTAAAATATAACATTAGTTATCCCGCACGGTTAAAGGCGTAAACGGAAAATAATCCCCAACGCCAAAACTATTCGCGTACCCAAAAAGAAATAACTAAAAGAGATCAGAAAGTCGCCCATATCCCATAATGGTATTAATTAAAAAGTACACTTCAGCCCGCAAAAAATGAGCCCTCACCCAGGTCCGTAGGTGGAAAAATAAAAAAGTTATAAGCCGCAGAACATGGCGACGCAACGCAAATTAGAAAAACCGTAAAAGTTGCGATTTTTTTTTTTAGTGGTAAAACATAACGAAAACTATATAAGTTTGGTATCGCCAGAATCGTAACGACCCATAGAATAAAGATAACCCATCATTTTAAACGAACTATGAACTCCAAAAAAAACGTAACCAGCGCAAAATTGTGCAATGGCGGTTTTTTTTTTTTTACCCCACATTGAATTATTTCCTGATTCCCCAGAATATTATACGGTACAGTAAATGGTACCATTACAAAGTACAACTTGTCCCGCAAAAAAAAAGCCCTCGTGTCTATATAGCCGGAAAATTAAAAAAGTTACGCTTATTTGAACGCAAGGAGGAAAAAAAAAAAAAAAATTACCTTAAAAGGCAATGTCGTGAAGGGGTTAATATTCTCTGTATGTTAGTCTCCCTGCCTTGTTGTAGGTTAGGGTAACCATAGATCTCCCCTTTTTTTTTTTTTTTTTTTTTTCTCGTTCGATATATTATGATATTCTACCCATGGATTCCAGATTTCATTGAATTTTGCTGTTTTTTCGTCTACTATGCTTGCCAGAAGTTCCATCTGGTAAATATACCAAATGGCTTCTTTTATAGCGTTGATGGAGGGGGTTATCTTAGTTTTCCAATTACTAGCTATTTTTGCCTTGACTGCCCCCACCACAAACCAAATAAATTTTTGTGCAGCATTTTCTATACCTGGTGTTTTTAGGGGGAATAGTATGTACTCCGGGGACATGGGAATATCTACTCCAGTTATCTGGTGAATTAATTTCCCAACTTTCTTCCAAATCTCCTGTATATTGGGACATCCCCAGAAGATGTGGCTAAGTGTACCCTGTCCCCCGCATTCTCTCCAGCATCGATCGCTGGCGTCTGGGAATATATGTTTCACTCGGCTGGGAGTCAGGTACCATCGTGTATATATCTTATAGGTATTTTCTCTATATCTTATTGATTGGGAGACTGATATTAAATTTTGTTTAATTTTATTCCATGTCTCAGGGGTCTGTTGTTTCCCCAATTCTTCTTCCCAGGCAATTTCATGCGATAATTTACTCTGTTTCTTATAGTTCAATAGTAATTTGTAAATAATTGAGATTAAGCCTCTAGATGTTGCCCTCTTCTGGCAAAGACCTTCTATTATGTTTTTACTCTGTTCCTTTCTGGTTTTCCCGAAAAAGCTATGAATTTGTAAGTATTGAAAGTAGGCTTTAGGTATTATATCATATTTTATTTTGAGGTCCACGAAGGAGGGGAAGCCCCCCGCAGTGTTTAATTCGTTGATAAATAATATTCCTGTTTTCGCCCAATTTTTTTTTAAATTTATTTCTTTGCTGACTGGTAGTTTTGGATTGTCCCACATTGGGGTCAAAGTAGATGGGCGGGGGGTCAAGTTATAGTCCTTGTTTAATTTATCCCATATTGACAATGTATGCCTAATAATTGGAAAATTTTTAACTTCCTCTGGTCTCTCCTTTTTGGTCTGCCATAGGAGTGTTGAGATGGAATACAGCTGGAGTGATTCCGACTCCAGCTGCACCCATCTCCGAGTATCGGGATCCGAGTGCCACATGATCATTTGCGCACATTGTGCCGCATAATAATAATTTTTTAAATTTGGGACCCCGAGTCCCCCCTCTTTTGTGCCGAATTGTAAGGTTTTGAGGCGCACCCTGGCTTTTTTCCCTGCCCATAAGAATCGGGTGAAGATACTGTGTAAATTTTTAAATATCCCCGCTGGGATTCTTATGGCCAGTGCTTGAAAAAAATAGAGCATTCTCGGTAGTATATTCATTTTTAGTGCATTAGCTCTTCCCGTCCAAGAAATGAAAAGCTTTGACCACCCCTTAATATCATTTGTGATCTCATTTATTATTTTTGGGAAGTTTGCATTATATAGTTGATTATAATTTTTGGTGATATTTATTCCTAGATATTTAAGCTGTGCTTTCTTCCATTTTAATGGATACGCCAGTGATATGCTCCCTTTCTCGTCCGGTGAGAGGTAAAAGTCTAGGACCTCCGTTTTTTCTGCATTTATTTTGAAATTTGATATTCTACTAAATTCTTGAATTATCTCAAACAGACTTCGCGTCGAGACTACCGGATCAGATATCGTAAGGAGAATATCATCGGCGTACATAGCTGTTTTATATGTATCCTTCCCAATTGTGATTCCTCTTATTTCGCTCTCGTTCCTTATCCTGGCCGCCAGGGGCTCCACCATGAGGGCGAAAACAAGGGGCGAGAGCGGGCATCCCTGTCTAGTCCCATTATTTATCATTATTGGGGTTGATTTGGTCCCGTTGAGACTAACTACTGCCGATGGTGTTTTGTATAGAGCCTGGATGCCTGTCAAAAATCTTCCGCCAATACCGTATTTCTGGAGGATCTGATACATATAAGGCCATGAGACCCTATCAAAGGCCTTTTCTGCATCAAGGCTCATCAATAGGGCCGGGGTCTTGGAATTATGGATGATCTGTATTGTATCAATAACTCTCCTAATATTTTCAAAGGCCTGTCTCGCTGGAATGAACCCGACCTGGTCCGGATGGACCATGAAGGGTGCGACCTTAGACAGGCGATTTGCCAAAATTTTCGCATATAGTTTAAGATCCGAGTTTAATAATGATATTGGCCGGTAGTTACTACAGAGGGTATGGTCTCTGTTTGGTTTTGGGATCACTATTATCTCGGCTGCAGTTGTGGCCTGGTCTAAGGGTTGTCCGTCCCCGATGGAGTCGAACAGAATTTTTAGATTAGGGGCTAAAATCTTGATAAACGTTTTATAATATATGGCCGAAAAGCCGTCCGGGCCAGGTGCTGATGAATTTTTTAAAGATTTGATAGTGAGCTCTATCTCTTCCACTGAAATGGGAGCTTCCAATGTTAGAATTTGTGATGCTGATAACCTCGGAAGGTTACATGTTTTAATAAACTCTTCAGTTTTAGTTTTACGTTCATCCTCTATCATTTCATTTGGGAGATTATATAATGCATTGTAGAACTCTCTGAACTGTTGTGACATTGCCCTTGGGTCGTATATTAGATTATTATTTTTGTCCCTAATCGAAAAGATTCGATCTCTCTGTCTTTTTTTTCGGATTCGATGGGCTAATAGAGCGTCCGCCTTGTCCCCTTTGGAATAAAATTTGTATTGAAGCCATTTCATCGTATTTGCAGCTTTTTTTGAGTGTAATTGAAATAGTTGGCTTTTTAAAGCTAAGAGTTTGCTATAAACAGTCCGATTAGGTTTTTTTTGATGACTAAATGTAAGCATACTAATCTGTTGTTCTAGTTCTTTTATTAATTTTTCATCTTTTATTTTTTGAATTTTTGTTCGTTTTATGATTAGGCCTCTGATTACCGCTTTGTGGGCTTCCCAAATTGTGGCAGGCTTGACTTCCTCCGTGCTATTTAGCTCAAAAAATTCTATTAACGAATTTTCTATCTCCTTCCTGTCCTTCTGTCTAGACAGAATTGAGGAGTTTAGTCTCCATCTATATCCTGTTGGGTCCAAGTTATTAAGTTGGATACTTATTGTAATCGCTAAATGATCCGACCAGACCACTGGGGTAACCCCAGCCTTAGTCAGGTCCCTAGTTAATTGTGCATTTACAAAAAAATAATCTAATCGGGAATGCACTTTATGCGGAATAGAGAAATGCGTGAATATACATTCCCTTGGATAAAGAACCCGCCAGGCGTCATAGAGGTTATTTGAGGTTATATTTTCATATAGTCTTTTTGTTTCTTTTCTAACTGCCTGGCTCGGGGGGGTTTCAGCTTTCCTGTCCATGTCAGGGTTGACTACGGCGTTGAAATCCCCTCCTATGATTATTTTGCCCTGTGATATCTTGTCTAATTGTTTAAAGAAATCTGCGTAAAACTTATTTTGTTCTAAATTTGGGATATATACTGAGGCTATTGTAAATTGGTTGTTTGCAATATAAATAGTTATGATGTTAAATCGGCCATTTGGATCTGAGTATTGTTTGATTATTTTATGCGCCAAAGAGTTATGTATTAAAATTGCCGTCCCTTTTTTTTTCTTAACAAAGGTAGAGTAATATACGTCTGGAAATGCTCGTGACTCCAGGGAGGGGTGTTCAGTTTTGAAATGTGTTTCTTGAAGTAATAAAATTTTTACCTTTTGTTTTTTGAAAAACTGAAGCGCCATAGTCCTTTTTCGCGGTGAATTTAGACCGTTGACATTCAACGACATTATACTTATTGACATGGGAGTTTTAAAGTAAGTTTTTTTATCGAGAACTGCGTATTGCTATTTCGGTATACCGTCTGGCTGCACCCTTGGGAAAGACATACTGGACATAACACAACATATACTGGAACTAACAACACGTAACATATAAAACAAAAATGTTTTGATGCGTCTATGCGCATCTAGGAAAAAAACGTTAAATTTTAGTAAACGGTGACACCACCCTTTAGGGGTCCCTTGTTGGGGGGATTCCTCTCGGGGTGGAGTATCTCAATAGGGGAGGGAAAAGGGCCACTAGAACAACCCACCGAAGGAAGGGGAAAGGTTGATAAGCGGTAAGGTTAAGCTACCTCTCTTTTTTGTCACCTACTGGTGAACAGCTCTAGGGGGGGGGAATTATGGGCATATGGGGGAATAGGTCTGGAGGGGGGGGGGGGGGACCGGTTATTATGTTAATCCCTGGTCTCTTTTCTTTTCTGTCCCATTCCTTTTCTTTCCTTTTATTTCCCTTTCTTCTCTTTCCTTCTCTCCTTGCCTTCCGTCTGCCCTCCTATCCCCTTCCCCTCCCTCTCTCCTTTTAATCGGCTGTTCTAGAGCCTTTTAAATCCCACGCCTATGCCCGGGCCCTCCATTATTTAAGATGCCATTAGTTTCTATTTAGGACTGTCCTCTCAAGGCTGTCCTGCGCGGGAATTTATCCCGATGTTCTCCTGATGAACTTCGCACACACAAACACACACGTAATCAAAAGAGAAGGAAAAAAAAAAAAGAAGGAGGACAAAGTACAATTTTTCTCTTTTTTTCCTTTTTTCCCCCTTCTCTACAACGACATATGTAATGGGGTGGGTGGGGAGGTAGGGAGTTCTATAGAAAAGGCTATTTCTATCGTTCATTTGCCCCGTTCGGATTGCTTTACCTCTATAAGAGTTAATATATTAGCCGGTAATTATGCGCTGTAATACAAGCAACTCCTCCACCCACCCTAAGTATGATTTGAGCAATTTGTACATTAGCAAGATTAAGGTCCCTGATCACAGTTTTTTATAATATTACAGTGTGCCCTCCCTGACTCTTAGGTAAGACCTAGTTAATTTCATGCACACTTTTCCATCTTATAATTGGAATTGATTAATATGCTTTCTAAAGGGACATAGCCCACATTTATCAAAGCGCTAGGGTCCCCTAAAATTGGGGGGTGACTACAGCGTATTGCCTAAGCGCAAGGAGAGCTAGAGATCTGAGATAAATAGAAGCAGGAGAGGAATAAATCAATTATTATGTATATATAGGAGAAAATAATAAAAAAATAAAGTAAAGAGTGCAGTGAATTTAATGTTAATTAATGTACCAATATCTAAGACCCCATATTGGGGATTTATGTGAGGTGTGAAGTGTGTGAACCTTACCCCTTTTTCTTTCCCTTTTCCCCTCGCACCGCCCCTTCTCCCCTTTTAACCCTCCCCTCCCCCTTCCCCCCTACTCCCCCCCCCCTACTCTCCTTTTTCCCCCGCCCCTTCCCCCCACCCCCTCCCCCCTTTGTGTAATCTGTGCCACTGTGTTTCATGCCTTATAACATAATGCTATTGAACTAAACATCTCTAGATATATGTGACTACTTATCATAATGTGCCATTTCTAAGTGTCTTTCTGGGACCTCAAATCGTGGTTCCAAAAAATGGTTAGTGCGTGTCTTAAATATCTCAGTTAATTTATGAACATTTCTCTTCTGCCTCTAATATGCCTTTATATCAAGTCCTTTGCGCATCAGACTTAATTACTGTATATATAGAATAGAGAAAAAAAAAAAAATAGAATGTTCATCATACATCGGCTTTATTTCTGCGACCATTCCGCACTCGGCGGCTTCCTTAGTTCAAGAGTCCCTAGGGCATCCATTGGGGTGTTTCGGGGGTCGGGGTCTATGCCGATGCCTTTTAATATTGTTGTACCGGAGGCAGGTTCTTTAATCATATATTTCTTTCCGTCATAGGAGAAGTTAAGAGAAAAGGGGAACCCCCATCTGTACGCTATCTTCTGATCTCGTAGGGCTTTAGTAATTGCTCCCATCTCTCTTCTCTTCCTCAGTGTGGATGGGGCGAGATCTTGAAAGATCAACAGGGAAGAGTCTTTATATTGAATAGTCGGACTTGCTCTGCTATAGTCCAGGATTTTTGTTTTTATGAAATCGTAATGGACTCGAATGATAATGTCTCTGGGGGGTTGATCTGCTGTGGGTTTCGCTCTTAATGCTCTGTGTGCTCTGTCCAAAATAAGCAGATCTTCTTTACAGTCCGGCAGCATGTGTTGCAAGAGCCCCTTTAGGTATATAGGCAGGGTTTGATTATCGATGGATTCAGGCACGTTTCGTATACGTAAATTCTGCCTTCTAGACCTATTTTCAAGATCTTCTACTTGTTCTTTTAAAAGACAGATTTCTGTTTTCATCTCTGTGACGTCCCGGCAGAGGTCTGTCTGAAAGTGACATATTTCGTCGGATTTGTGCTCCAAAGTATCTATCCGAGCACCTAGAGATGATATCTCCGATTTTAGTTCTGTCACTGCAGCTTTTAATTCTGTCTTAAAAGAATTAGTGATTCTTTGAATCAATACATCATAGGGATCTGGGTCTACTAACTGGGATGAGTCAGATCTGGAAATTGAGCTTGAGGGGCTCATGGTAGGTGTTGACATGGCCTGTTGATTAGCTTGTTTGTTCTTTTTGGTGCCGAAAATGGCCGCTGGTTCCTGGGCATTGCCCTTGCGGCCTTTACTGGTCATCTTTATTTATATCTCTGATCTATTTTTATGTATATATATATTTTTTTTTTTCCTTTTTTTTTTTTCTTCTTCCTTTTTTCTTCCTTTTCTTTATACTTTTCCCTCTTTTTTTTTATTTCTTTTGTTCTCCCCCCTCTTCTTTTTTTCCCCTTGCTCAGTCTTTCCCTCTGTTTGGTAAATAAAGATTATAAGATTTTATTCAAACTCTGCTTTTTGTACTTTTACTCTTCAGCTCTGATTCTCTGTCTCTCCTCCCCCCCCCCCCCCCTCTCCTTCTATTATGATTCTCCTCTCCCTCCTATTCCCTTCTTCTTGCTTCTTGTCCGGCTTCCCCTCCCTTTACATAATGTCTATGTATTTGGTAGTTTACCGCTTATCATTTTACTTTTTGGCAGACATTCTTCGCTTCTGGGGCCGGTGTGGCACTGTGCTCTAATTTGATCGGCCTGATTTATTACATCGTCCCTGTAGGACTGTTGTGAGTAAAAAAGCGCTGGATGACCAGTCTCTTCTGAGGATTTGCAAGTTTGTTTAAACTGTTTGTGGTTTCAGAGTGGGCCTGGGCTTGAGCCTTGATATGCAGTTGTTGGGGATTTTAAGCGTATAATTTTATAATGGGAAATAGTTTCAGCCAAAGGTTTGGCACTCACCCCTGCAAACTGCTCGTGTATCTGTCCGGTCTCCCTCTCCGGGGTCTGCTATGGTGTGGTCACCTGCGGGCCAAGCTTGCTTGTCTGGCTCACTCTGCTTGCACTGGCATCAGACGGGTACTCTTCCTGCTGTTTACCGCTTTTTCTGGCTGTACCTGCAGCGTCAGGACCAAGCCGGGCACCCGGCTCCTGGGTGAGGGACTGTGAGTGCTTCACACTACAGCGGGGTTCCTGGAGTCTGCGGCCACGGTAAGCGCGGTCCCATTCAGATCTCTCTATCAGGCCTCTGACGCGGCACTGCAGCTTTCCAGGCTCCACTCTGCCGGCGCCTGCGTTCGCCGCTTCTCCTCACCGGTCTACAGTGCCTCAGCCTGCAGCTCCGTCCTGAGCCCGGCTCCGAGGCAGAGACCGCTCGAGGGATTTGATGCTCCTAGAGACTTCAGCCGCCGTGAGCACTTTCCCTCTGCGGGCTTTCTGCCAATCTTCTGACGCGCCGCTACGCCCTTCCGGCTTCCACTCTGCCGGCACCTGCGTTCGTCACGTCACTGGTCCTCTCCGGTCTACAGTACCTCAACCTGCAGCTCCGTGCCGGGCCCGGCTCCGAGGTAGTGACCGCTCGAGAGGTTTGAGGAATCGGGTCTGGGGTCTAGCTTCCACCGGTACCGTGTTCTGCAGCACTTGTCTCCGGTTAGAGGATCATGCACGAGACACTCCAGTACACGTCCGTGCGGCTTCCTCTTCCGGCCACTCAATAATGTTATATTTCTATCACCACCTAGATGTGAGGGAGGCAAATGATCAATTGTTTGATACTTAGAGTTTATTTGGACTGAAGTGTTGTGCCACTGGCTGTTGTTCGAAGTCCTTGCCAATTTAGGGTCAACCTCTATTTAAACATTATGCTAGTCATGAATGACTGTCAAATGCAACTGGTTCTAAAAGACTGGTTAGAAATTACTTTAATGCCTGTAATTCTACTGTATGCGGTATGGAGGTGTAGAGAATATCCTTTTATACATAATCCTATAAATAACATGACATCTCCATATTTTCAAAATGGACCCATAGGACCGTGTTTCTAAAATCTGAGGGTATTTCTCATAGAATGCTCAATGCTGGGTTAAAAAAATGGATAAATATACTCAGTACCGGGTCTGGGATTATTCGGGATGCAATTCTCACTTTCTGGAGATGTGCACAGTTGAAAGTCTCTGTAAGAGTGAGCTCACTCTTACAGAGCCTTTCAACTGTGCACATCTCCAGAAAGCGAGAATTCTATGAGAATTCAGCATTGAGCATTCTATGAGAAACACCCTCACATTTTAGAAAAAACGGTCCTATGGGAATATGAAGATGTCAACGATTCTTTAATCCTATGGTGTGACCATCTGTGAAAATTAAGAGGCCCCCATACCGATTCAACATCTGAACTAAATTGTTTAAAGCGATAGTGTACCTCAGAACTTTTACAAGGACCCAATTAAAACCACCCTAGCAAAAGTCGTTGGAATTTATTGTTGTGCTATCTGTGAACCCCTGATGAAGTCCCATGTAGGGACGAAACGCGTTGGAAACACTAATTTGCTATTCTGAAATATTCAAAATTCACCAATGAACCTTTTAATAGTCTGGAACAGCCACCATTATCGTGTGGAATAAGAGACTTTTATAATAAATGTTTATAAATTTTGGACTTTACTTTGCTTTGTTTTACGATTTACTACATGGCTACATTGATCTTAACACTAAGGTCATCAAAAGGGCGCCACCTTACAATTGCTATCCATACAGTATAGTACCTTTCCTTTTTTCCCAATCCACCAGGGGATCTTGTACTGTAAGTCAGGCAGCCCAGACACAGTAACCATAAAATCTGTGGTGCGAAACAAGGGTCTGTTCTCTCTCTCTCTCTCTCTCTCTCTCTATATATATATATATATATATATATATATATATATATATATATATATATTTATACAGGTCGGGTATCCCTTATCCAGATATTCAAATACTGATATATCACAAAAACCATACGTTTTCAAAATATCCCATTTTTTAACCCCTCCACACCTAGACTTTTTGTTTTTCATACTCACTTGGTCCCCGGCATCCATGCAGTCCATCTTCAGAGGCATCCTTGGTTCCAATGCACCAGAGGATGCAGCAGGATACTGGGGACACCTGAGGACTAGGTGACAATGAAAAGAAAAAGATATTCCGAAATCAGGAAAAATCTCCTTTCCGAAATGCTGCTGGTTCATTCAACTTTATGTTAATAATATTAAAACAACCAAGATTATCTACAATATAGTCTGTCAGTTTAACATATATATGCATAGCAACTGTACAAATTTTGTCCAAGGGTTGTATTGATCTATTATTTGAATAATGTTTAAAGTGTATTCCTGCGAAACCTTATGAGCATTTTTCTAGCATTGTTTCTGCAGAATTGTGGACACATAATTAAACCCCATGGACTCTGAACCACTAATTCCAAAATGTACTTTGCAACAAAAGTTATAAATAGAAAATAAGACTGCCAATCATTCTTTTTTCATATCAGTATCCAATGGATAACTTTAAAACATTTGCAAAGACTGATTGTTTTTTTTTTCCAATGGTGTCCTGCAGTTTAAAGCTCTCCACATTTCTTATACAATTTATATAATTGGATAAACATGTTTTATTCACTAGAGTCAACAATTAAAATAATGTCAGTTCAATATATTTTTATAAATAAACAAGGCAGAAAGCAAACACGCAGAAGGAAATCCTGACAGTTTTCTCAATTAGCTATGAATAATTAAATGACATACACAAAATGTAGATTCTACTTTTTATCTTATGTAAATATGACTGCATTAGTATTTTACAGAGATACATATGGAAGTAAATTAGACTGGCATAATTATTCAGGACCCTAAATTAACAGTGAAAGATGCGAAACATTTCTTATTTGTGTACTTTAAGCCTTCCTGCAATGCGTTTCAGTGTGATCTCTCTCTCTCTCTCTCTCTTCCATCAATAATTTAAAAGCCAGAAAACAAGAGATGTGTATAGATTCTCCAACTCCCAAGTAACTCCTGTGATTCTCACTATGTACTGTACATTGAAAAATAGAAAGCTTCAGTACATTATACCTTGTTTATTTGTGGAGTTTATCAACTAAATGAATAATAAAAACTGAAACTGTAAGCATCAGAACAAGATGTAGAATTTCCCTGTGAATTGAGCTTAATGATTTCAGAGTTGATTCAAAATTAACTATTTGATTGCAAAGGGAATTTGTTAAATATTTGTAAAAATAGCTGTGAAAAAAGATTCTGATGGTTGTTTCTCTGACATCGGAATCCCAACTGTCAGAAGCCCAACAGTTGGAATCCCAACTTAAACAGGCTATTTTCCATCATGGGGGTCTACGACCCCCATAGAGGGAGAATACAATAGGTGATGAATGCAGCGATTCCGCAAGGGTCTTCAGTGTGCTTGTCCCCCTTGTTGGGCTCCTGACAGTTGGGATTCTGATGTTGGAGAAACTACTGTAGAAATCCCAAGAGTGGGTAAATTCTACCATACCCATGGGGTGCTAGCATTCAAAATACCGAAGCTGGCATCCTGAAGGATGGAATCCTGACAGGTATACAGTAAATATATTTGCAACATTGACCAAGTGATCTATTTTGCATGTGTGGAGTATGTCTTCTCTACACCATCCACAGGGGGATGTGCCCCTGAGCGTAACCATAAGTTCTGCCAATAAGAAATACAGTACACTAGGATCTATATGTTGTTTTACTAGCATCTGAGTCAGTTAACTGCTTGCCTCCTGAGCTGTATTCTAAATGATTACTGTATTCTAGGTAATAGTGTGTCCTTTAAAAATATTCCTTTAGTCAAATCATATGTGTAGAAATCAGTTTTTTCCTCAACCTGGTTAATCAACCAGTGGAGCCACTTCTGTATTTAGGCAATGCCAATAACTAAGTTCTTGTCGAGATGCGGAAATGCTGACCAGGCAACAATCTGCTGATCCTCATTTTAGTACAATGAAGTGCCAAAAGCATTTTCAAAAATAAAAAAGTAAATTTGAAGAAATATTTAAATACAGGTTGAGGAAAAAACTGATTTCTACACATATGATTTGACTAAAGGAATATTTTTAAAGGACACACTATTACCTAGAATACAGTAATCATTTATGCAGCCATTGATTATTATATTCCATGTTGTCTATGATTTCTAGAGATACAGTCTGATTTTTATTTACCTACAGATATGTCCCACTACAGCTTTGCTGCGTATAGCAGGGTCCTGTAGCAGGATCACGATGATGATCACAGCCTGTCTTCACTGACAATGTCCCATTATGTGCAAGTCATGTGCTGCAATACATATGCATCTCAGCCACCATATAAAAGGGCATATCTGTATGAAACCCACACTATTAACAAACATCAACTATTTACTTTATTAGCTGTAAAGTTGTCACCAGAGAAACTGTAGGGAGTTACATAAGTAACTCTAAGATTGTAAGATCCTTAGAGCAGGGCCCTCTTCCCTCCTGTTCTTACAACACCCTTCTTGCTTTTTAACTACAGCTCTCTTACTCACCTACAATCTATACCTGCATCTATTCTCACTCACGTCCCTATATCTCAGCTGTATTGTGTACTAAGATTTGTGCTGTTAATTGTGCTCTATTTTTGATATTTGGTCACTGTTATGTCTAGTTCTGTTTACCACTTGTGGCGCCTTATAAATAAAAATATAATAATAATAATAATAATAATAATAATAATAATAATAATAAAATGTGTCTTTACTGCCTGCAAGTCATACTGAAAAATGACTACTGTATGGCCCTTATTAAGATCTGATTGCAGTACAAATTTAAGTTAAGTTAAATTTGGGTGTGTTGAAACTGAAATCTCAGTGTAAAAATAATGCAGCCAGTATTTACCCTGCACAGAAACAAAATAACTCACACAAATCTAACTCTCTCTGCACATGTTATATCTGCCCCACCTTCAGTGCACATGGTTTTGCCCATTTTCCAAACAAATTTGTACTGCAATCAGATCTGAATGAAGGCCAGTCTGACTGAGCACTACCTGTGTAACAAACAATTCTTGTTTGGATAACAATGATGCAATCCATATACAGCATACATCTACAATATGATTTTACAAGGGCCATGAAATGCAAATCACATGATCAATTTTAAAGACATTTTATAGTTTGTGCTTTTTACATACAGTATGAACACATTCTACGTTGATTATTATTTTCTCTAGATTTTTTATTATCAAAAGTATTTTTTGATTCAGAATTTTAGAAATATAGGGTGAGATTTAATGGGATACGATTTTTAGTAAGGTTCCAAAATCGCACATTATCGCATTTTTCAAAATTGCATGAAGAATTCGACTATTTAATGAGATGCGAATTTGCAGCAAAAAAATGTGGGTACTTATGAGTTATCCGGGCGTCCGATTTTTAAATCGGGTCGGATCGGGACATCGCATCGCATCGCATGCGACCATCGGATGCGATGCGATGCGATGCGATGCAATGACCCGATTTTTCCATAGGAATCAATGTTAAAATGGACTGAGTCCATTTTAACATGGAATTCAATGGGAAAATCGGGTCCTTTTCATACCCCTACTATCCAAGTGGGCATGGAGTTGGATATAAACCTGTGGCGAGCGTAGCGAGCCACCGAGCCCGAAGCGTGGCGAGCGTAGCGAGCCCCGCGAGGGGACACGGAATACCGGCCCCTCGCGAGGCTCGCTTCGCTCGCCACGCTTCGGGCTCGGTGGCTCGCTACGCTCGCCACAGATTTATATCCAACTCCATGCCCACTTGGATAGTAGGGGTATGAAAAGGACCCCTTTTTCCCATTGAATTCCATGTTAAAATGGACTCAGTCCATTTTAACATTGATTCCTATGGAAAAATCGGGTCATCGCATCCGATGGTCGGATGCGATGCGATGCGATACGATATCGCATCGCATCGCATCTGATTGTATGCCTTAACTTAAGGCATACAATCAAAAAATCGGGAGCCCGGATAACTCACAAGTACCAAAATGTGATATGGTGCGATTTTTAGTCATGAAAATGTGCGAATTTTAGTCATGAAAATGTGCAAATATGAGGTAAAAAAATTTGAAAGCAAAATGGCGTAGTGTCCCCCCCCCCCCCCCCCCCTTGAGCATAAGCAGCCCCAGGCTCATTGGGCCGGACCTGCTTCCAAGAATACAGTGCAAAAAAAGAATTATATGTACTGTTTTTTACGGTGCACAAAAAGCATAGGAGTCCCCCATATTTGTGAAACCAGTCCCAGACTCTGGGACCACTCCTGGTTCCAAAAATATGGGGGACAAAAAAAGCTGTCATTAGCGATGGAGGAAGCTGGTTCCGCCCCGCAGTCAGTGCAGGGTGAGATGCTGCAGCACAGAGTCAATTCTGGGGCCTGGATTTTTTAAGTATAGAGGTGTAAAATTAATGTGTGAATATTAAAGTTTTACTTTTCTCTGTGTGTGCGTTTTTTAAACATTCTTTTTACAGGTGGACTACCAGTCCAAGGGGGCCCATTAATGTGGTTCGCCAAGTCCCAGCATATGAGGGAGGCCTGCTGGGACTTGTAGTTCACCTGTAAAGAGCAATGTTTTTTTATTAAAATTTGCAGTATCAGCCCGGCGTCCACCAGCCAGGGACGCCAGGGACAGCCCTGGGCTTCAGCTCTGGTCAGATGAAGACTGGGGGGACCCCTATATTGAGGGGTCCCCATTCCCCAGGTACCCTGTCCACTGCTGAACAGCCACGGTGCACATGGTAAAATAAAAAATTAACCATACAGTTTTTGAGCAGCCCTAAAAGATGTATCTAAAATTTTTGGATGATCTTTACAATGGTGCTCATGGTACGGCCGAGGGAGCTTATGTAAAAAGTGTCCCCCAGCTGTGGAATGACAACAGGGGCTGTTGGAGCCCAGTGCTGGTTCCAAAATATGGGGGACCCCCAGTTTTTTTATCCCCCGTATTTTTGGAAACAGGATCGGTCCAAGAGTCCGGGGCTGGTTCAAGAAATACGGGGGACCCCTATGCTTTTTGTCCCGTATATTTTTGGAACCAGGTCTGGCTCAGTGAGCCTGAGGCTGGTTATGCTCAGGAGGGGGGAACCCCACTCCATTTTTTATTTTATTTTAACTTTTACATATTTTTTAAGACAGAACCATGCACAGATCTCAATCTCAATCTCATGGTTCTGTCAAATTCGCCTGTCAAAACCTGGTTTATTTATTTCGTGATTTTTGGTAACGTTTACAATAATCGCATCCTATTAAATTTACGAGTTGTATACTTTATAATGGGAAAACATCTGGATGCGAATTAAAGTGTGAGAAAAAAATCCAACAGATCAAAATGTGCAATTTTTGTGGCAAAAAAGTGTGATTTTTACCACAATTTGCATCCTATTAAATGTGCTATTTTTGGAAAAAGTGCACATTCTGACTTTTTTTGCGAAAAATTAGCAAAAGTTGCAAAAACGCATCTCATTAAATCTTACCCATAATTCCAGTTATAGAAACTTTCAAATCATGGTTGTTTTACGTCAGTGTGGAGTTGATGTTATATAGTGTGGCGAGCGCAGCGAGCCCCGCAAGAGGACTCGCATTACTTCACATGTATTCCACGTCCGCTCGCCACGCTTCGGGCTCGGTGGCTCGCTGCGCTATATAAAATCAGCTCCACGCCGACGTGGATAGTGGGGGTATGAAAAAGTCGGAGGACGCGTACCGCCGCCCCTCGCGGGCTCGCTGCGCTCGCCACGCTTCGGGTTTGCGTTTATCGTGGCGTTGCGTTAACAATGGGGGGGCATTTTACCTAAAAATTAACCATCATGGTGGGTATACAATTAAAAATCGGGTCTGGGGGGCCATTTAACATTGGGTACAATGTAAAAATCGGGTCGGACGCGTCACATCGCATCGCATGCCATTGTAATGGCATGCGATGCGACCGATTTTTACATTGTACAAGGAACGTCTAAAAAGCCCGAAAATCGGGTCCCATCACGTCTCATCGCATGCCTTAACTAGTGGTATGCGATGAAAAAATCGGGCGCCCAGATATTACACAAGTACCGTTGTATTCGATGCTGATGAATTCTACAGGGAATCACAATCGCACTTTTCATAGTGTAGATATTTCCAGAGAAGAACAATAAATCTTAATTCCCCTGACTAATATGTATACTCCATACCAGAGGGGAGCCTTAGCTTACGCCACAACATATTTCATATGGCATCGTCTGATGTTCCAATATCAAGTATTTCAATTTTATTTATTCATAGAAACTAAAAACAAATATACCAACTGGCATAGTACTGTGTCTGGCCTTCTGATCAAGGCTATTTTTGTCATTTGAACAACCAAAGGAGTGTGTCCTGAAGGGATCCCGGGTCTCTCCAAAAGTCCACAGTGACCAGTATAGTGCACAGGAGTGGCTAGTTGGAGCATTTTTTGTGTGGATCACAGCACAGCAGTGACCAGTATGGAGCAAACAGTGACCAGTTGAGGGCTGAACATAAAGGCTGGGGAGCCCATACTCCCTGTAGATCTTATATCTATACTGTTATCAACCTATGCTGGAAAAGTCTTGTGCTGGTAGTGGAAATTTTGAGGACGAATCCAAGCCTTTTTCATAGATTGTGATGCATCCAGCCTAGGCAAGATCCACTAAATTTGGAAACCATTTTTAGGGAAGGAGAGGAAGGGGGTGTTAGTTTAACTGTAAAGAATCCTAATATTACATACATGATAACATGTATGCTTATACAGTATGTACTCAGCAGTTTTCCCTGCACTATATGGTTATCGCTGCAGGTACCACCGCATCTGACTATGGCTTTATATCCTATACATTAGTGACACTCCATTAGCACACCCACTGAACAGACCTTGTGTGCATTTCTAGCTACCTCTCAGTTCCCGCCCCAAGTGTGATATACTACATCTACAATGTCTAGTTAGACATTCAGTAGATTGACAACTTATGGTCAACATGAGGTTGAGAGATACAAATGGTTGACATGAACAAAAGGTTAGCAGGGTGAAAAGGTCAACACAAAAAATTTGAGACAAGATTTTTGTTGGGTAAAGGCCAAATATTGTACAGTATATGCCATGCTATGTGACCACCATCAGTACAAATGGTTACCCTCATTGGCTTTCTTCACTCTCCACAGTTTAGGCTAGGTGGCTCACCACATGCTACTATTCCAAATAGATGTCTACATAGCTAGTAAATTTAAAAAAAATTGTGAAAGCGTGCAAAAAACAAAAGACGTGACAAACATTTGTGCATTGACCATTATCATGTCAATCTTTGCACCTCTCGACCTTCAGTAATGTCAGTTTTTCATTTGTTGCTAGGCTTTCCATGGGCATGACTGCAATCTGTGGCCACACACCCCTCGCCCACACTGATCTGTGCAAACGGACTTGTAAATACACAATTCAACGCGTCCGTTCATAATATTTGGGCTGCACATAAGTGTATATGCACATGCGCAGCCCATAAACATTGCTCGTTGAAAACAAACCAGAATGACCTCCATATCCACGCTTGTTGTTGCTGTGGAATGCTGTAGCATTCGATGTACTACCCAGCGGCCCACCATAGGAGTGAAGGGCATGCATGGGAATGATGATTGTAGCTACATCTGTTCCAAGAAAGCTGCTCATCATCCATCGGCTCTATAGATTTGGAACATGTCACCACCGAGACCCAGAAGCCCAGACCTCCAAACATGACCCATTCCAGGAGGGAAAAAAATGCTCTTCTCCTGAACTTCCTTGCCAGTGGCAGTTGCCGAGGTGGGACTACACCATTGTCCAAAGTTCAGATAGGGGAGACACACAGTGGTGTTTGGGGTGGCAGTTGGTGGGGCTCCCCTACATGAATTTTGGACTGTTCTGCAGCCATGCAACTCTGCAACAGCCACTGGCATGGAAGTCCAGCAACAGAGCATCTTGTCCCTCCTGGAATGGGTCATGTTGGGAGGTATGGAAGCCCCTGGGATCAGGTAAGTGATTTCAGGGCCACAAAGACTTGAGGTTGACATTCTGTCATATTGACATGTCATCCATGTAGCGATGATGAATTTTAAAATGCCCATTGTCAACATTCAACACTCAACCTCACATATAACACTCTGCTTTTTATTGACATGCATACAACATGTGCATGGGTACAGCAAGTATTAAAATTTAAGGGAGCAAGAAGAGAAGTTTTGCATTGCTGTTGCTCATCATAAGTAACCTTTAGTCTCTTATTATAAAAAGTGCATGATGTCCTTATATATATTTAATTAACCCCTTCCCGACATTGGACGTACATTTACGTCATGGTCGGGAAGTACTTCCCGACACATGGCATAAATGTACGTCATGGGTTAAAACTGTCACCGCGTCTATAGACGCGGTGACAGTTAAGAGATGTCTGCTGTCCCTGACAGCAGACATCCCCCCTCGCCGCCCAGGGGGGGCAGGGGTGCCCCCCCCGGTCGGCGATCGCTGTGATTGGCTGTTCAAATCTGAACAGTCAATCACAGCGTTTCCTGTGTTACCGGCGGCTAAGCCGCTCGGTAACACAGAAAACGGTGGTGATCGGTGCAGCACCGATCACCACCGAGCGGCAGCACCCCCCTCCCACCCGCCGGGCACTCACCCGGCAGCAGCAGCAGCTCCAGCGGCTCCACCGCTACGTCCGGAGCGCACGCTGCGCTCCCCTCCTCCCCCCTCCCCCCGCAGCAGCAGCAGCAGCAGCAGCAGCATCATGCTGCTGCTGGAAAAATGAGAAATAAAATAAAATAAAAAATAATGGGCAAATGTGTGTGTATATATATATATTCAATGTTACCAAACTACTATAAAATACATTAAATGTAACAAAACTAAAATAACAAAAATGTACTTTACAACTGTTAAATGGATGTCAAATCTCCACTTAGATTAAGGTCAATAAATATATATATATATATATATATATATATGTGTGTGTATATATATGTATATATATGTATATACAACATATATATATATATATATATATATATATATGTGTGTGTGTGTGTGTGTGTGTGTGTGTGCGTATACCGCACCGATCGCCAGCCCCCCCCCCCCCTCCCACCCGGCAGCCCCCCTCCCTCCCACCCACCCGGCTGCCGCAGCGCCAGCACCCCTCCCACCCCCCCGCCAGCCGCAGCGCCAGCCCCCCTCCCAAAGCTGGTGACCAAAATGGGGTCACTTGTGGGGGGGTTCCACTGTATTGGTGCTTCGGGGGTCTTGCTAATGCGACATAGCACCCGCCATTCATTCCACCACCAAAAATCACTCCTTCCCTTCTGAGTCCTGCCATGCACCCAACTGGTATTTTTTGGTCACATGTGAGGCATTGCCGTACCCGGGAGAAATTGGGGCACAGATTTTGGGGTGCTTTGTCTCCTTCATTCCTTGTGAAAATTAAAAATTTTGAGCCAGAACTGCATTTTTGTGTAAAAAATTAAATTTTTTTACACAAAAATGCAGATCTGGCTCAAAATTTTTCATTTTCACAAGGAATGAAGGAGACAAAGCACCCCAAAATCTGTGCCCCAATTTCTCCCGGGTACGGCAATGCCTCACATGTGACCAAAAAATACCAGTTGGGTGCATGGCAGGACTCAGAAGGGAAGGAGTGATTTTTGGATTTTGCAGCACAGATTCTGGTTGAATGACCCCTGAAGCACCTATACAGTGGAACCCCCCCACAAGGGACCCCATTTTGCAAACTACACCCTTCAGGGAATTCATCAGGGGGTATAGTGTACATTTCAAACCCCCAGGGGTTTCACCAACTTTGATACAACTGGGCAGTGAAAATGAAAAATTACATTTTTTTACACAAAAATGCAGTTCTGGCTCCAAATTTTTCATTTTCATAAGGTACGAAGGAGAAAAAGCACCCCAAAATCTGTGCCCCAATTTCTCCCGAGTACGGCAATGCTTCATGTGTGACCAAAAAATGGCAGGACTCAGAAGGGAAGGAGTGATATTTGGATTTTGCAGCTCAGATTCTGGTGGAATTTTGGTGGGTGCTATGTCGCTTTAGCAAGACCCCCGAAGCACCAATACAGTGGAACCCCCCCACAAGTGACCCCATTTTGCAAACTACACCCCTCAGGGAATTCATCTAGGGGTATAGCGTACATTTAAAACCCCCAGGGGTTTCACCAATTGTGGTACAACTGGGCTGTGAAAATGAAAAATTACATTTTTTTACACAAAAATGCAGTTTTGGCTCAAAATTTTTCATTTTCACAAGGAATGAAGGAGACAAAGCACCCCAAAATCTGTGCCCCAATTTCTCCCGAGTACGGCAATGCCTCACATGTGACCAAAAAATACCATTTGGGTGCATGGCAGGACTCAGAAGGGAAGGAGTGATTTTTGTATTTTGCAGCTCAGATTCTGGTGGAATTTTGGTGGGTGCTATGTCGCATTAGCAAGACCCCCGAAGCACCAATACAGTGGAACCCCCCCACAAGTCACCCCATTTTGCAAACTACACCCCTCAGGGAATTTATCTAGGGGTATAGTGTACATTTCAAACCCCCAGGGGTTTCACCAATTTTGATACAACTGGGCTGTGCAAATGAAAAATTACATTTTTTACACAAAAATGCAGATCTGGCTCAAAATTTTTCATTTTCACAAGGAATGAAGGAGAAAAAGCACCCCAAAATCTGTGCCCCAATTTCTCCCGAGTACGGCAATGCCTCACATGTGACCAAAAAATACCAGTTGGGTGCATGGCAGGACTCAGAAGGGAAGGAGTGATTTTTGGATTTTGCAGCACAGATTCTGGTTGAATGACCCCTGAAGCACCTATACAGTGGAACCCCCCCACAAGTGACCCCATTTTGCAAACTACACCCTTCAGGGAATTCATCTAGGGGTATAGTGTACATTTCAAACCCCCAGGGGTTTAACCAATTTTGATACAACTGAGCTGTGAAAATGAAAAATTAATTTTTTTCATTTTCACAGCCCAGTTGTATCAAAATTGGTGAAACCCCTGGGGGTTTGAAATGTACACTATACCCCTAGATGAATTCCCTGAGGGGTGTAGTTTGCAAAATGGGGTCACTTGTGGGGGGGTTCCTAACTTTTAGCATCTTATGGTGCCTAGAAACCTACATGGTGCCTAAAAAATAATCTCATAAAAAGGAGGCTCCAAAATCAAGTAGGTGCTCCTTCTATTATGAAGCCTGTGGTTTGGTCACCGTGCACACTAGGGCCACATATAGGATATTTATGAAAACAAAAGAATTGGGGGAATCAATTTTTAGTCACATTTCTCTAGTAAAATCTACTGTATTCGTTAGAAAAATGTATTAAAATTGAAACTCTGCAAAAAAAAAGAAATTTTGAAATTTCACCTACACTTTGTTTTAATTCCTGTGAAACACCTAAAGGGTTAACAAACTTCCAAAATGCTGTTTTGAATACTGTGAGGGGTGCAGTTTTTGAAATGGCATCATTTATGGGGGTGTCTCACATACAAGTCCCTCAAAGTCACATCAGAACTGAACTGGTCCCTAAAAAAATCAGTGTTTGAAATTTTCTTGAAAATTTGAGAATTTGCTATTCATATTGTAAGCCTCCTAGTGTCCCAAAAAATTAAAAGGAAGTTGAAATAATGATGTCAACATAAAGTAGACATATGGTCTATGTTAGTTATTCACTATTTTGAGTGGTAAGATTATTTGTCTCACAAGCAGAAAATTTAACATTTTGCAAATCGCAAAATTTTCCATTTTTTTCCGACATTTTGGTATTTTTCACAAAAAAACACAGACTGTATCGACGAAAATTTACCACTAACTTGAAGTACAATGTGTCACGAGAAAACAATCTCAAAATCACTGGGATAAGTAAAAGCAAAAAAAAGTTATCCCCACTTAAGTGAGACATGTCAGATTTGAAAAAAATGGCTCTGTCAGGAACGCAAAAACTAGCTCTGTCAGGAAGGGGTTAAAAATGTAACTACCTCAGCCAATCTGTAAACTTAAAGACTGTATTTTCTTATTTAATTTGTAACTGTGATTTGGCCTCCAGGAAAATACAGACTTTTAATAAAAATACAACCAGTGGAAAGTTCAATCCTTATAATACGTCATATTTTAAGAAAATAATATAATGTTGCATTAATAATTCTGTGTTTCTTTTTCAGATTGTTGTTTAGTTCCCTAGAGCACTTTATAGACGCATGTTTTTAAACTATAATTAAGTATAAATTACAGTACATTGTGTCTTGGTCATAATGGCTGACTGGAAACTGTTTACTTGTTTTTCTTAGTTTATAGAAAGTAGTTATTTCCATATAATGTGTGTATATTATTTAGTATGAATTATATGCACAGTTTTTTGGCTTTAAATAACACCCCCCCCCTCCCCCCCCCAAAAAAAAAAATTGTTAATTTCATACCACAAAAGAAATGTTTAGTTTGTCAAATTAGTAGGTGTTTTCTAAAATATAACGTTCAGAGATGCATGTTTACTGAAATTAAATAACCTTGTTATCTCAAATGTTCTCAAAGCTGAAGTGCTCTCATGTGACAGAGCAGTGTTTCGCTCTGACTACTGTCATTACAGAGATATTTAAAATTGATTCAAAATGTTTTTCAAGATTCATCAAATTGGCTGTGAAGGTTACATTTAAAAAAAAAAAAAGGTTTAAACATGTTCCTGCCAGTTCAAATATGTTCCAGTTGTCACAAGTTTAAATAGCCACATTGTATTTTTTAGGTAAGGGTTTTCGATGTGAATAAGGTACGTGTAAGCTCCTTGGAACAAGGAGCTCTTCTCTCCTGTTCTCACAACCCTCTTATCACGCAATTGACAGCTCTCTGCTACCATCTATCCCTGCATCTCCTCTCACTTGTAACCGTTCATCTCTTCCTATGGCTACCGTCCCTTGTAGTGTGCCAGATACTCCTTTGCTTCCTTACATCTCAGCTGTATCGTGTACTAAGAATTGTGGTGCTAATTGTTACTTGTGCTCTGTTTTATTTTTATTTATATTCTGACACAAATGTCACACTTTTGTCTCTGTAAGGTACCACAGTGGATATCAAATTAAACAATGGAGATAAACAGTAAGTGCAGAAAGTGAAGACTTACCTTTGAGTGCCAAGTAAATTTGTCAAAAAAGGTGTGAAAAACAGGCATTTTTTATTAACCCTTTGAGTGTCAACATTGCTGTGAGAGATCCTCAAAATATCCGTTAAAAATGCCAGCATGGCTCACAGCGACTGTTTTTTGGATGCAATATTTAACTAAACTTCAATGAATTGACTTTTGTATTTATTTATTAATATCGAAAGAACAGTCACTGTGAGCGGTGCTGGCATTTTTAAGCGGATATTTTGAGGATCGCTCACAGCAAATTAAATTCAATGAGGTGAACAAAAATATTGTATGAATTTTCTGGAATTCAGGTGGTATTTCAAGCCCTACCATCCACTAGGGTGCGGAGGGAGAATATAATAATGTGCCAAGTGTATCGAGGCACTGAACCTGAAGCATGGTGAGCGCAACGAGCCATGCGAAGGGACATGGTTCAGTTTTTTTGGTGTCCATGTCAACTGTGTCAACACCCAGGACAAAAATGTGAAAAACCCATGTTGACCTTTTGGCTTTCGATCAACCTAATGCTTGTGTTGACTTTTTGACCCTCTCGACCTTAGGCATGTCGACATTTTGTATGATGCAACCTAAGGCCTGTCGGCCTTCAGTGGTCATCCCAATGTATGTCGATCTTAATTTGGTCGACCCAATGATCCAAACCCGTTTTACAGATGATGTGGTATGTTTTAGATCATGAGCCATTCCTAGCCTTCTACAGTACATACTTTTTTCATCCCATCATTCTAGTACTGATGGATCTTATTTTACCCAGTTCATTTAGAACTGGGATGGCTTTTTCTTTTGCCAAAGTCTAATCTGGCCTTTCTATTTTGAGGCTTTTGAATGGTTTGCACTTTGTGATGATCCGACTGTACTGTATGGCCCTTACTCTGATTGAGTCGGACGGCTGTGTGTTCGGTCGGACTGCCAATGTATTGTGTTTGCACATGTGCAGAGGAATTTCTGCGCATGTGCGAATGCTGCGCACGTCCGAATACGGTGTGAACTCCGTACAGAAAACGATCAGTCAGAACAATCCGAACAAGGGGTAGAGAGGGGCGTGAAGGGCTGTTTGGGCTCATTACCATATGCGTATGCCCCGCGTTTCATGGGCGTTCCCATGAAAACGCTGGGCATACTTATAGTAATCTGGTCCGCTCGCTCGGCGTCTTACCGCATTCGGAAGGTGTGAGCGATCCGTACGGTAGGCAGGGCTAAGAACACTTGGTGGCCGTCTGAAAATATGCATCCATCCGAGTCAACTAGAATAAGGGCCTATGTGTTCTTTGGAAGTCTTTTTTATGGTAAACTTGAATAATGATATACAAAAAAAATCCTTCTACGCACATATCAGCACTGGCATACAGTATACAGTTGTAATGAATGAATACTCATAACTAGCAAGTTGGCTTGTTCAATTTTTATGTTAATATTACAAAATAGTGGTTTTACAACTATTTATTTATTAACAATTTCTTATACAGTGCAGCAAGTTCTGTTGTGCTATACAATTGGAAATAGGCATAAAAAACTGGGTAGTTACAGACAGTCAAAATGGCTGGAGGACCTGCTGGCAAGCTTACAATCTATAGGGAAATAGGCATTGATACACAATGATAGGTATTATCTATTGCATAATAGTCCACCAGATTGCAAAGTTTCTTGGTGGGCTCAATGATACAGTGACCCAGCAATGCTAGCCTGGGGTCAGGAGGATGGCACGGTGAATCAGAAAAATAAGTGAGCATGTCTGCGCTGTACAGTGGGGATGTAATTGAATAGGAAAGGTTTACAAAGATTATATGGGTTTTTCTGGAATCTGATATGCTTGCCTGAAGAGTTAAAGTTTCAGGGAATGCTTGAAGGTTTGGAGACTAGTAAAGAGTCTTATTGTGCATAGGAGAGCATTCCACAGAGTGGGTGCAGCCCGAAGAAAGTCATGCAATCGTAATCAGGTAATGCATGAGGACTACTAGTCACTTTCAAAGGCTGAAATTTTAATTGCTTATGTGTGACATTAGCCTATGCATACTTAGTTTGTCATATTTTTCATAAATATGTGTGCATGTATTTATTGGGTGCTGGACAGGGCCCCGACAGTCAGGAATCCCGACAGTCCTTTACCCGACGTCGGGATCCCGAATGTTAAAACACTGACAGACGGGTTCCCGACGGTCACCAGCTATTCTCCCTCGTGGGGGTCCACGACCCCCATAGGGGGAGAATAGAATAGGTGGCAAGCGTAGCGAGCCACCGTGTCCGAGGCGTGGCGAGAGCAGCGAGCCCGCAAGAGGCTTTGTTGCACTCTCCATTCTGTCTGATGTCTAATGACTGTCAGGATCCCGACTGTCTGAACCCTATACCATCCCCCGTATTTATTTATCCCTTATATAGTTTATAACATTTTTATTCATCTTAAACTTATTATCACATCATCAACAGTCGCTGAATAACATTCAGTAGACAATGTATTCGATTTTTTTGGTAGGGGAACCTGTGCAGGGAGATAAGGCTAATACATTATTACTTAGGCACTCTGATTTTACTGTAGGTGTATAATAATGTGTAAATTCTAGTAATGTTTGATGGGCAACAATGGTGGGCTGAGTTTGAGGGCAGGATCCAGTGCCTCCCAGGCCAGCAGAATATAGCTGTTTGGGGACCCATGCTCTTACATTGAAGCTGGGAGAGATGCATGGCCATAGAGGTGGGATTATGGGGGCAGAGCCATACAGGTCAGGGACAGCCAGTCTTAATATGTTACAGTGCCCAGACTGTCCCCAGGGACCAACCCTTAACCCTTTCAGGTCCAACGTCTAGTCAGGCTCAATAGTCCTAGTGCCAATAGCAGATCCAATTGTGAGCCACTTTAAAATAAGAACATTAACATTGTTCAACATTCAATGTAGAACATTTTTTAGTACAAAAAAATTACAATTAAGTTAAACATTTAAACCAGACTTTTAGATTTGCAAAAAAAAATTGGACTGCAAAGGGTTAATGAGCTTTTTTCCTCTCCAAGCTGACTGTTCGTCTCCTGTTGCCCATCCTCCTCTCTTATCTATAGTGTACACCAGATACATTTTCATTGTGACATACATCTACCTCCTGCCACCTATTCAACCAGGTACTGTAAGTGGGTTGGAATCAAATAAACCTATGGCACAGCAATGTAATGGTTAAATAAACGATTATTAGAAAAATAATGTAATCTAATGTCATATAAGGTCAGAGATAAAAAGGTAAAAAACGATGTCATAAGAACCTACAAATACAATCAGGGAGCTGGCCTGACCCTATAATAACAACAACAGTATAATAGTACTGTATACAAAGTTAAATAAAAAATATGTGAATATATTCATGCAAAATGAATAATAAATTGAAAACATACACCGCAATCTAAACAAAGTTAAACATCCATGGTGCAGTGGTGAATGGATAAATTGTTCTTTTAAAATACCAGTACGTAATGGTATAGTGCTCATCTTGATGAGTATCTTACTATAGCTGCTGGTCTCTAAGAGGGGGCTGGCCTCCTGTAATAATGGATGAAATAGTGTGTGGAGTGACCTGCGCTTTGTTCATTCTGTATACAATGAGTTATGCTCAAATGAAATTCCAGAGTGATCTATAGCATGAATGTTATCAGATTTTTTATTGGCCACGATGCCTTATCACAATAACAACCAAATACTTCTATTTAAGTAATGGTGTTGCACAAAGGTGATTTTAAAATCTTTTTTGGGGTTATGCAAGAATATTTAGTACTTGTTCTATTAAATGTAAGCACTACTGTACTGGTACCTGATATTTACTGGTCACAGAGTCGGATTTTATATCAAAACAACCTAAACAGTATTCTTGTAAAAACAATAATCAATAATGAAGGGCACTAAGTGGTTACTTAGGCACACTAATATAAGGCAGTCAATAAATCAAAGTTGAAAGAGAAGATTCCTTCTTAGTCAAAGTGTAACTGCTGAAGCAGCTTTGGATTGTGTGCACATTCACCCAGAAGAGAGTAAATACAGTCTGTGTGTGGGAGTCCCTCCATGCTGTCTTGCTGTGTATGCAGGTTACAGTACGGGAGCAGGCTCTCTCAGTGGGGAATGTGTAAAGTGCTTGGAAGTGTATAAAGGCAATGTCCAGGAGAGGGGGCCAAGGGATGGGTGGGTGCAGGTCACTTCGTGCTCCATGACTATCCTTAGGAGATTCTTCCTAGGGATAGCCATCGACCATCGATGATCTAAAATCATCAATGGTTTGTGGCCGATGTCAAAAACTTTTGTCATCGATGTGGGAGTACCAGATGGTTTCCGTACATCGATGGCAAAGGAGAAGCGATGTTTCCTTTTCCTTTTTTTCAAGGTGCCGGGACACGGAGCATAGCTCCGCCCCGACACCCGGAAGTCCCGCCCCCATGTTCTGATTGGCCTACAGGACATTCAGTCAAATATAATGGATGACCATCGATAGCTAAAACTATCGATGGTTATCCATCAAATAGTTTGCCACTATCGATGGCTGGGTGCAGAATTGCCATCGATGGAAACCATCGATGGCGTCTGCACCGATGGCCATCCCTTATTCTTCCTCTTTGCCGGGGTCTGCGTGCACCGCAGATCGGCCGGCTGGTGTCCCACTGCACCTCACACAGGCAGATGTGACTTCCCGGTTGGCAGTATCGCCAGGCAGTATGTGCTTCCCTGAGTCTGTGGGATGCTGTGCGCTTAACTCTGGTGGTCAGAGGAGGCTTGCAAGGATTGTGTATGGGTGTGTGAGTGAGTCTAAATGCCTCCAATGCATTGCAACCCTTGTGGGCCTTCTTCAGGGATGCAAAAAAATATATTTTAAAATACCATTCAAAGCAGCATTTACCGTTCCAGCAGGGGGTTGTGTCATGGTTACTAAATAGTGACCATTCCATTTTCATTGTAGAGGTCTGACCTTATTGGCATGAACACATCTTGACTTATGGCTTTGGGAGAGAGAGGGGGGAACCGCAAGCCTTATAGTGCAAGCTATGGTGCGTCTGAAGATGCACTAAGCAGTATTTGAGGGACTGAAAGTTTGTGTCTCAGTCCTCATACATTTGAACATATGGATACAAATCAGGGAAGGGCTTAGTAGCTTTATTAGCATAAACTGACAGTGACAAATGCCCAAGGTCAGTCATGACTGAATTTGACTCAGAGTCATGGCCATAATAAGGAAACATAGCAACATTTCAGTGTATTTAAACACTTTTCATCAGGTTGAGTATGTTTTCCTTTGTGTGCCACTAGTTGCAAGCACTGAAAGACTGGCCCACATTTTTGCCTTTGCGCACCCCATGGTAGCTGAAAGTCATCAGCCAGTCCCTCACTGTATATTCAGATTTGATACAAGTGCACTTGGGAGCACAGAGGATTGTGGAGCAAGATCCACACCAGTTGAGAAGGAACAGAGGTTTGTCCATTAATAGGGAAAGGGAGACTGAATTAATCAGGATAAATGCATGACTCGAAAAGTGCAACGAAAACATACTGTATCTTTATACCTTGTCCAGCATATAAACAAGATAGCATTTTTGGGGAAAGATTTTTAAATACATGGATTGGGAGACTATATATTTAGCAGTGAACATCACCATGAATGGCTATTCCATCAAAGAGGGAAAAAGTAATTTCAGCACTAAGGGCCTGACTCAGATCGGATCGCAGTGCTGCTAAAAGGCAGAGTCATTAAGCTGCCACCCCACCAGAGTGAAATCCCACCCATGTGCAAGACTGCAAATGGCATCACAGGCTTGCGAAAATCTTCTAATCAATTCACAATAACTCACCATTGAATGATTGCTGTCGTGTGTGCAGTGGCTGAGTATTCCAGGATCTACAGCTGCAAATAAACTGGCTGAACGGGGCTGGAGCTGATGACTGAGGCCCTCCCTGATAACGGTTGGGCCCGCCTGCGTTTTTCCTTGACACTCCCTGAAAACAGCCAGTGCCACCCTCAAATACCGGCGGCCTGTCAATCTCCGCCCATTGATAAAAGCCGATGATGGCTTTCATCTTAGGGAGACATCATGCATGCGCGTTATGATCCATATGCATATGCATTCATTCAATAATCGCTAACTGTGAATTCGCAGCTGAGCATACAGGTCTGAATTGGACCCTAAGTCAGATTGATCTGCAGCCAAAGCTACTACACCACATATTTTATGACCCACTTAAAAAAATGTGTTTTGGTTATTTGGTACTTGTGTATTATCACGGTGCCTACGATTTCCATCGCAGGGCATTGTACGATGAAAAATCACGTCGCATCGTATGTGATGCGATGCAACGCGATTCACTCGATTTCTAATTGTACAGGCACCCAGATGCCTTATTACCATGTTAAATGCCCCCCCAGACCCGATTTTTAATTGTATATCCACACACATAGGTCATGACTATGTGAAATACCCCCCATTGTTAACGCCACCCCACTATGAACACCAACCCGAAGCGTGGCGAGCACAGCGAGCTAGCGAGGGGTGGCGGTATTCGTCCTCTGACCTTTTCATACCCCCACTATCCACGTTGGCGTGGAGTTGATTTTATAAAGTGTGGCGAGCGCAGCAAACCACAGAGCCCGAAGCGTGGTGAGCGCACGCGTATACCTGTGAAGTAATGCGCGTCCCCTCGTGCGGCTCGCTGCGCTCGCCACGCTTCGGGCTCGTGGCTCGCTGCGCTCATCCCCACACTTTATAGAATCAACTCCACGCCGACGTGGATAGTGGGGGTATGAAAAGGTCGGAGGATGCTCGCCACGCTTCTGGTTGGCGTTGATAGTGGGGGGTCGTTAACAATGTGGGGCCATTTAACATATTTATTACCCATCAGGGTGGGTATACAATTAAAAATCGGGTCTGGGGGTGCCATTTAACATGGGACTCAATGGGAAATCACGTTGCATCGCATTGCATGCCATTGTAATGGCATGCGATGTGACACGATTTTAAAATTGTATACTCAGCCCTGGAAAAGGCTGAAATCAGGTCCATCGCATGCCATCGCATACCTTAATTAGTGGTATGCGATGCGATGGGCGCCGTGATAATACACAAGTACCGGTCATTCTATTGGGTTATTTTTCTTTGCTTATAAAATAAAATAAACTGTTATATACATGTGCAAGAACGGAGCCACATTTCAACATACTGTACAGTTGTCCCATTTTGAAAAAAGGAATATAGGTGTTCCTGTCACATTTTCTCAGCCAATTCATTAAAATACCAGTTAGGCAGCAATCTCACCACCTAATCCTATACAGACATGTTTTATTTTAGTATCATTTTTGTTATGCTATAAACCAGGAAAATGAGCTTGCTCTTTTTGTATGTAACCTATGACTGGTAGTGTAAATGACACTTACAATTACGTTACTAAGAATATATTGATAACATTCTCATTCTGTTTGATTATACTTCGTGCCTAGTTATTTTCCCAGCTGTCAAATAGCTGAGAGATTCTTGCATTTCAAAATATTGAATTTTTTTTTCATGTTCTCTCAAAATCTAATTATTTATTCGGATGAATGAATTTGTTTAGGAAGTGATTAAATCAGAGAAACATTAGTACATTTGTGCTGAATATAATTCCCAGAATAACTACATAAACAAGGGGAGTTCAAATTGAAACTTAATTGAACCTTCATACTGAAAATCTTAAAAAAAAACTTTGCACCTGAAATACATTACTTTAGGCATTTATTTGGAAGAAAAAGATTCCTTCAAAATGCAAAAAAAAATGAAATGCATAGTAAATGTAAAAAAATAAAAGTACTTCCTCATCTTTGCAGCCACCACTTACGCTATAGAACTTAGGTAGCACCATTGTCCCCTTGCGGGCTCGCGTTGCTCTCCATGCTTGGGGCTCGTGGCTCACTTTGCTTGCCACAACTTTACTTAAGGTAATAGATGGTGGCGTGGACACAGGAGGGTGGCGTGGACACAGGAGGGTGGGGTACTTCCTCGTCGAAAAACCTTAGGTAGCGGTTAACTAGCAGCTAACGTAACTGGCATAGTGGTGGCCGCAAAGATGAGGAAGTACCAAAATAATTTTTAAAAAAGTGTAGGCACCTTGAGGTAAGCTGTATTGCCAAGCTGCAGTTATGTTAACATGGGTTACCCCCAAGATATTATGAACACATTAAAAGAGAAGAGGTATAACTGCGATATATTAATTCATGCAACAGGTTCATAAAAATAGACATATTCTTTTTATCTATTACATATAAAAATAATAAAATTGCTGGTGCCAATGAAAAGTCAAATATACAGATATATTCACCCAATTTGACCAATAAGGGCTCCTGCTGTGTGTCTGTTCCTGAGTGATGCTTCCATGTTTGATCCCAGGTAATGTGACAGACAAATTTGTAGATGCAAATAGTTGGACTTTAGGGAGAGACAGCGCTCTTCTGCTGTGGGAACACCTGTTTTTTTAAACGTTCCTTGTGTTGGTCGAATAAAGTGCAGCTGTGGGGGGAAATTTAGTGGGATCTAGTACGGTCACAGTGTTAATGCAGGTAGGTATCCAAATACGTGGGATATCTAGACCACGTATATTTGCAGGCAGGTGGCGCCATTTCCTCACTCCAGTTTAGGAGAGGGGAGAGGAAGGGTGTGCTGTGCTGCTGTGGTGTGGTGTTGTGACTCTTGTTGTGTCCTGTTGAGTCCAGTCCAGTGATACTGCTGCCGTTAATGTCCAGTCAGGTCCAGTGATATGCCTGTATACGTCCAGTCCAGTGATACTTCTGTATAAATCCACTCTCAAGATACTGCCATAAAAGTCCAGTGATACTGCTGCAATTCCAGTCCAGTGATTATGCTGTATCCAGTCCAGCAATACTGCTGCAGTTCCAGTCCAGTGATAGTGTTATATATAAGTCCAGTCCAGTGGTACTACCATTAAAGTCCAGTGATACTGCCACTGAAAAAAGTCCAGCGATACTGCCGTTAATGTCCAATGATACTGCAGTTAAAGTCCAGTCAAGTTATACTGCTACATAAGTCCAGTCCAGTGGTACTGCCATTAAAGTCCATTGGAACGGCCATAAAGTCCAGTGATACTGCCATTAAAGTTCATTGGTACTGCCATTAAAGTCAAGTGATAATGCCATTAAAGTCCAGTGATACAGCAGTTAAAGTCCAATGGTACTGCAGTTAAAGGTCATTGGATCTGCCGTTAAAGTCCAGTGGTACTGCCGTTAAAGTCTAGTCCAGTGATAGTGCAAGATGTTTCTTCACGCTAAATCCCAAATAAGAGAAGAAAACTAATGTGAGGGAAGAGAGCCCTGCTTGTGAAAGCTTCAATTCTATAGGGGAGTATCAATACTATTCTCATCCTACTCTACTAATTCTTATCTTGATCATATATGGTACTCAGACAAATTAGTACAACTCTGTCTGCTGTGCTCATCCAAGCCTTAACTAAATTCTGTAATTTCTCTTTCTTTACTGGTATATTTCCATTACTGTTCAAGCATTCAGTGATTACTCCCATTCTAATGAAACCAATTATGACTATCTCTATATCTGAAACTACTGCCTCATCTCTCTGGTCCCATTTCTATCCAAGTTACTGTACTTCAGAGAATTGTCTTCACTCGCTTCATGCACTTTCTTTACTTACATACTGTAACTGCTGATACCATTTCAGACAGGTGTTCACTCCCAACATCCCACAGAAACAGCACTGAATAAAGTAGTGAATGGTCTGGTCACTTATAAGTCTAAAACCAATCCCTCTTGTTCTTCTAGATATCTCTGTACTGATTTTGACACTGTGGACAACTCTCTTCTTATACATACAAACAAACACTATGATCTATAGGTCTTCATGCACTTTCTCGGATCTCATCCTATATATTTAATCTCTCTTTCAGTGTTTGCTTCTCTTAATCCACCTCATCTTTGCTACCATTATCAGTTAGAATACTACATGGGTTAGTCTTCGGCCATCTGCTTTTCTCAATCTATACCATCTATACAATCTATATCTCTTGACAAACTGGTCAGCTCTTTTGGACTTCAGGTCATTTGTATGTGAATTATACTTAAATCTACTAATCCTCTCCAGATTGTGTTCATCTGTATTGGTCCATGTCACTGAATGCCTTTCTGTCATTTCATCGTAGATGTAAACTTGCCACCACAAATTAAAAATTTCCAAAACAGAATTATTTCTATTTACTATTTCTAATAGTAGCTACACACCTGATATCTCAATCACTGTTGATAACTGGGGCAGTACAGATGGTGTAATGGTTAGCATTACTGCTTCACAACACTGAGGTCAAGGGTTCGATGGGTAAGATTCCCACTATCTGTGTGGAGTTTGTATATTCTCCCCTTACTTGCGTGAGTTTCCTCCTGGTACTCAGGTTTCCTACCACATTCCCAAAAATATATACTGGTAGGTTGTTTGGCTTTAACAAAAAATAACCCTAGAATGTCTGTCTGTGTGTGTGCATGTGGTAGGGAATATAGATTGTAAGCTCCACTGGGACAGAGACTGATGTGTTTGTTCAACTATTCTCTGTAAAGCTCTGTGGAATATGTGTGCGCTATATAAGAAGCTGTTAATAAATAAATAATTACTCTACAATAAACCTTAATCCCACAAGCTCACTACCTAGGTGTCATCCATGACTCTGAAGTCTCCTTTGTTCCCCAGATTCAATCGGTCTCAAAATCACGTTACATATAGATCTAAAAACATATCGTAAAAACAATTATATCTTCACACCTAAGAGACTACATCTGGTGGCATGCTACACTCACAGAAAATATACACACCCTCACTGCACTTAAGTTTGCCGTCCTTGCTCTGCATCTACAGGTGTGAGGAGCTTTTACTATGTGCACCTGTATGGTATGGAAACACAAATGCCTTTTTTTCAGACTCTAAATAATGACTTGCGTACATAAGGTAGCTATCAAGGCTATTCCTCATTCAACCAATCCCTGGGTCAGAGGATCAGGGAAATCCAGCATGTTGAATGTACAATTCACCATTTAGGCATTGGTGAGTAGAGATTTTTAACATGCTGTATTTTAGAAATTCCTTGCCAGATTGGCGATCAACGGTGTCTGCGATTTTGGTCACTAAGTAAGGGATCTGATAGCATACGCTCCAACATGACCCTTTCCATTAGGTACAAAAAGCTCTGTTCCTGGACTTCCTTCTTAACGTATGATTGCCATTACCTGTATTAAACTAGTTAATTGACGAGAAGGATGTAAAGGAACAGAGCATTTTGTACCTAATGGAATGGGTCTTGCTGGAGGGTATCAGTACAAAAAGGATTTACAGCACAGATGTATGACCTACATAACAATATTTAAAACCGAAAGCTTACAAATTGTTATTGTATCTATATTATAAAAAAGATTATATATACTGTGTGTGTGTGTGTGTGTATAAATTATATTGTATTAACTTGTAAAGTAAAAAATAAATGTCAATTTTTAAACAGCCATAGACTCGGGTCACCTAATTGCTACATTTGCATGAAAAATGCAACATACAAACTTGAGATAATCAACCAACAAATTCTGAAGAGAGCATCTGAAAAATTGCAAGTGCCCTTCCTGTATTAGCAAGGGAACATTGTCTTAATTAACTTGTACTGAATAAATATATACTGTTACGGAATAACAATCTTTTGTGGATAAATGTGTAATGCATTCTAAAACATCTTCACAAAGCGATAAATCAATCTGCATTGAAAAAATGTAGAGGACAAATTCTGCTCCATTCTTATTATTTCTTAGGTTAAACCCATACAATATGCCTACATGTTAAATTCTTAGCGTTAAGAAGCTGCTGTTAAGCCAATAGATAGAAACTCTATAATAGCTCACAATGTAATATTCCCTATAGGCAATTGCTGCTTTATATGATAGCACTCTTTCAAATGACTTTATGACATGAACCGCAGCCCACAGAGTACAGCAATAATCAAAGGCCGTGAACTTTTTGTATTCGGATTATTATGAATAGCTTTAAAAGTATCAAAGTGATTGATTCTTCTTTCCTAGAGATATAGCACAAATTGATTATACAGCCCCGCCACTTATAATAAAACCCGACTAGCTAGCAGCACCTGAACAAGGCTACAAAAGCTAATCTGAATATAATCATAATAATAATACAAAAATGTAAGATCTGAACAATACAATCTATAACGTATCCAGAGGAAATATCAAGAAGGGAGTCAAAATGACTGTATAATAGTTATAATAACAAGGAATACTATATTAAATAAAAATAAATATTAAAGGCATAGTGATAGCTTCTATTAACCACTTACAGGTACTTGCTTACATTTTTCCAAATAATATTATTTTTCAATATTATTATGATTTGCACCCTCAGTCATCATCCGAGATACATATGGTGGATTGCCATAGTCTCAGGAAGTGGTGTAACAATGGCACTGTAGCCCAAGTGGTGGCTGTGTAGGCTCAATAAATCACCAAATGAATTGGTTTGTCAATGTTTGGATTGGCTGCTTTTCACCTTGCTGCACGGTTGTAAGCTGTACAGTGGTGTCTCCTGCTATAGGGCTGCACCAGATCACAACTCCAGAGACACAGACAGACAGCACTAGAGCTCCGGTGCTCCCCCCCCCCCCCCCCCCAGGGGCAAACGCAGGATTTTCAGAAGGGAGTTTCCAGAGGGGCGGAGCAAAGCACGGAGATGGACACTTAGGTGACCCAGTATATGCCGGGTCAGTTAAAGTATTATAGACCAAATGTATATAAATATAAATAATAATAATAAAATATATATATATATATATATACATACATATATTTGCATACAGGGGCGTCAACAGCAGTGTAGTGTAGACGTCAACAGCAGTGTAGACCCCTGGGCATAGCAATGTATTGGGGCCCCTACCAATCCTCCAGCGGATGCTTTGCTTTGATGTCACGCGGGTGGCAGGAGGTATTATATAAACCACTCAGCATGTAGGGCCTGGATCAGTAATTTCCACTAATTACCCCTTTACTGAACAGATGGTGGGAGAAGAGGGCATTGGGCTGAATGAAGGGGTCCTGATACATAACTTCCAGGGTGGTAGAGGATGTTTAATATGTAAAGGAGGGGTGTATAGTGGAGTGGGCTTTTTTAGATTTTAATGGAATTAAAAACTAGAGAATCCCTCTTACCAAATGGTATTGGGGACTAGGGGATCAGAGTTCAGGAGGCAGAGCAATCTGCCAACGAGAATATAAAACTACATACCAGGTGTGTGGAGCTGGAGCAGTAACCAGCTGCTGGAAGGCTGATATCTCTGGATCTGGGATCAGTAGAGACAAGCTACTAGTGTCCATCAAAGGGGGAGAGTCCCAGCTTTTGGAATTTATCCTCAGAAAAACTCTAAGTCAGAGAGAACCTGAAATATCTGACTGGGAAGAGCAATTAACAGGCTTGGATGGGGACAACTGTTTTGAAGTCAGATATCTCCGGTTCCCAAGGGCCGATTTTTAAAATTCTTGTACCTATGGAAAGAGGGGACCCTCAGCCTTCAGCCTAGAGCCCCTAGACTCCTGGGGGGTTTCTGGGTACTCAGAAACCCCCCCCTGCGTGCGCTACTGCCCCCCCCCCCCCCCCCGCGAGCTGGCTGTGTCTCTGACATGCTGGTAACCACCTCTCACCAGGCTCCATGAAGCAGCAGGTCAGACACAGCAACAGCCCAACCCTGTGGGGAGGAGTTCAGCATGTAGTAGATTCTTACTGGAACTGCTACTGCTCATCACACACAGAGCAGGAAACTCCTCCTTCTCTTGGGCTGCCAGTACATGGAGCGATGACAGCAATAGATATCCAGCAGGAAGCCATTCTGTGCAAATCGCCATAGCTACAGTGCTTCTATGGGCTGCTGTCTGTGCAGCCCAGAAGCAATCCTTTGCAGTGAGCATGCCCAGACTTCAGTGAGTCAGTCAGGCCCTTATTCTGATTGAGTCAGATGGCTCCGAGTGCACTCTGATGGCCGATGGTTGGTGTTTGCGCATGTGCAGAGGCGTATATCTGCGCATGTGCAAATGCCTCACACGTACGAACACGGCGTAAGGTCCGTGCAGAAAAACATTGTACGGAACAATCCAAGCAGGGGGTGGAGAGGGGCGTGAAGGGCTGTTTGGGCTCATTACCATATGCGTACGCCCCGCGTTTCACGGGCGTTCCCATGAAAACGCTGGGCGTATGTATGGTAATCCAGCCATGATGCACATGTGGGGGGCGGGCAGCTGACATAGCCGGATGTCAGCTGCCCGCCCATATCACTGCTTTCATATGGAAAAATTTCCAAGTGGTCTGGAGCACTCGGTGTTGCCGGCTCGGTCCATCATTCGATGGTCGGCGACCATCGGAGGATGTGGGAGGTTCTCACAAATGGGGGAGGTGTTCACATGAAACATCCACTCGCAGTCTGTTCACTCTGCATCTTACCACATTCAGACGGTGTGAGCGATCCGTACGGTAGGCGGGGCTAAGAACACTCGGTTCCTGTCCGAAATAAACATCCGTCCGATTCAACTAGAATTATTAAAAATAATAATATTTGTGTGTGTAGATCTTTATCAAGGAGCATCATTTTGTGTACTTTAATTAATATTAAAGTTATTAAAAGTGTGTATTTTACTCTGTACCTGTGTTTGTGTGCATATGAGTACATCATTTATTTACAGTAAATGCATACAAACACTGGTACAGAGCAAATCAAACTAATAACCTGCAAATATTTAATGACTGTATGCAACGAGCAGTACCCAGGAAATTGCAGCCCCCTTAAGTCTAAAGGCAGGAGCCGCCACTGAAGCTGTATGTCTTAACAAAGAACCTGTTGGTTCAAAATGTCAACAATCCACTTGATTTGGTGATGTATTAAAACGTTTTGAGACTATTTGTTTTTTAGACTATTTGTTGAGTGCCTTCTTGCTGGATTTAAGTAGCCTGACAATCTCTATGTATGTGGCAGACCTCTATGTTGTGTGACCTTAGTGGTGCACCCCACTGTTGACTTGGAAAGGATGTGCATGCGGTGGCTGACCAGCCAGGGTGATCATGCTTTGGCAGGGGGGACCTTATGTAAAGGGTCGCCTGGATTTGGCATGACGCCACTGGCTGTTTGAGACCGGTACAGGTTTCCAAAATACAGGGGAATCCTACTCCTTTTGCTATTTATAGAAATACAGAGGTACCCCGATTCATTTTTTCCCCTGTATTTCTGCAACCAGGATCAGCTTAATGAGTCCAGGGCTGGTTGTACTGTACTCGGGCGGGGGGACCCACACCATTTTTAAAAATTATTTATCTACTTTTTTACATAGAGGAGCCTGCATGGATCAGCCAGATCCTTCAGGCAATATGCCTAGAAAATGAGGAGTGTTTTACAATTGTATTTTCTGCAGAATTACTGGCCGAATTCAGCAGTACGAATGACAGTAAATGAGCACACCACCATAGAAATCATGGCCATATGGCCATAGCCAATTGATGGTATATTCATTTATAAAGCAGAAATTGGCTGAACTTGCTGTATATACAGTAAATACAGAAATACAGAAATTAGCCAAATTTGGCTGTAAATTTGCAGATGCTAATTTACTGGCCGAATTTGACTTAAAATGGGAATGAATATGTGTATTCATGCCATTCAATTTTAGTAAATGTCCCCCTATATGTCGGTACCATATTCATTTGGATGTATTAATGCTACCTAAAGCAAGATACTGTATGTCCAAAATATAGATCATCATATTCCCTTCTTCAAGATTTTGAACATTGTCTTTAACAATATAAACATTTCTTAAAATCTCTCTAAAATCCCTTGGTGTCACACTTCTCCACCTCTGCTTTACTTGCAGAATCTTTCCACCTTCACCTTAAAAATATGACTACAAAACAACCTTTTTTTTTTACTTACAGAAAATGCTTATTTATTATACTATAATCTCCTGCATTGACTTCTGTAAGCTCCTCCTTCTGTATTAAGCATTCTCTCCTATTGGTATAATATCCTACACAATGAAAAATTATAAAAAAACGTGTCACTGTATCCATTTATATAGTGTAACACTGGTTAAAAAAAGTTTTAAAACTAGTAATATTTTAGATATACAGTCAAGTATTGGGGTTTTGCCTTCTACTGATAAGTTATAATTTTTTGATTTTTTAAAATTCATAGATGTTTGTGTAATTATTTTTATTCAATAAACTTTGTCACTTTAGCTCATATTATAGTTCAGAATGTTATGTCTGTGTATTGTTAAATAATTCACAAGTCATATATACCGCGTTTTAGAAATGCTATATTCACAGTGGCGGTTTTAACCTATGGGCTGCGCCCCCCCCCCCCCCCCCATGTAAAATCCACCACTATAGTGAAGCCAGATGTAGTCTTTGAGACTGCACTGGCTTCACTGTGACTGGCAATGACTTCCTATTGGAAGACTGACCTGCCAGTCACTAAGGAAGTCCCATTGGGAGGTGTTCCCTCCCTCCGGGACACCCATAAAATCCAGGGTCTGAGCATACGCAGTACCTATGTAGGTACTGCGCACGCACCGATTCTGGTGCCTGTCATCTCTATTATAGAGGCGCCGGGACCATGATTTCCATTCTATGGGCTGCTTTGGCAACATATCGGTACTGCGCGTGCACCAGTCCCAGTGCCTGTCATCATAGTACAGGCGCTAGGAACCATGAGGAGCGGCAGTGGCATGGGGGTTGCCAGCATCATGACCAGCAGCAGCCCCATTCCTGCCATAAGGTACGAGCCGCCCCTGTCTATTCATGTAGAGAATTATTTGAATTATACAATATTTGATCAATTTAAATCATGATAAAAGTCAGGGAATAAATTCAAACTTTTTAGGAAGCTTTTAAACTATATTATAATAGACATAATGGATATTCAATGTGGGCAGATATTTCCAAAACTTGAAACATTGGCACACCTCTATTTAATGTGGCCATTTCCAACAGCTTTGAAGCCCATTCAGATCTGACTTTTTAAAAAGTAAAATCTACATTGTCGAAAATGGCCGCTGGATTGTCAAATCCGCAGATGTTTTTGACAATCTGTAGCCATTTTCAACAATCCACTGCTGTTCTGACTGTTGGAACGTTTCAGACAGTCGGAATCAACATTGTATACCCCCTTTAGTAGTACTTGGTGTCATGTTGATTGAGGGATTTAAATAATTTATACACAGGTATTCATCTTCACACTCGGGTAAGTCTTCTCGTTCAAGGCTATAATTGGAACTTCAAGCTCTGTGATAAAAACAAGTATGGTTGTATTTTACATTAACAGTGAATAATAATATAAAATATTATTGTAATTTAAGTTATACTTACCAACTCACAGCAGTCTTCTCCTTCTGTACAGTCCTACAAAAAAAAAATCCTGATATACAGTAGTATCTCCTTAATAAGCAAAATCCTGAGAATGCATCAAAGACATATGCACTGAGTTCTGGTACAGTGAACATATAGCAAGTTGATCTCTATGGGTCACTTTATTATCTAAATTAAAATACCTTTTTTTAATGCAATGACACGCCTCCTCTTCACCTTCAATTGAAGGCAATGAATAGTTACAATAAAAAGACTAGCGAATGATTTAAAAAAATTATACTGTATGTCTGAAATTCAGTGATTTAGAACCTGTTATATACTCTATATTCAGGCTTTTTCAGAAATTGCCAGTTTAAATGTTCTATAAAAATTAGTTTTGTGCAAAACATCATATATAACAACAAATCAATTAATATTACAAATGATACTCATAATTTACTTGTATACATTTTTGTTTAAATATTTGTCTAATTATTACTTGTAATATTTCTATAAAAAGGGTTTACTCATCTCTACACGAATAGATACATTTGTGCTTACATACATTTGAGTGATCGTTTAATCAGAATTTATCTTTTTTTTTTCATATGTATTTTTCTAATATAGTTTAGCATATTTAAAATAAATGGCGATGTAGAAAAAAAAAACCTTATTATGTCAGGGTTTTTTATTGCAAAGTATAGCTGTACAGTTTTAAAGTAATTACGGATAAAAATAAATTGTAAACATTTAATATAAGCGTTTTTTTGTTTGTTTTGTTTTTTAATGTCAGAAAAGGACATTGAAAAAAATATTGAGAAGATGCTCACTGGACTTTATTTTTAATTGTATTTTATTCATGAATTCTGTATTACCCCGACTGGTGTATTTTAGGGTTCACCTTTTCTTCCAGTTTCACCAGGGAGGTAATTCAGTTTTCTTTAGGCACCAAGGTTTTAGCTAGGATTTTTCTTAAAAAAAAAAAACAATTTTACTTGATTAAAAAATACTATTTTCTGAAAACGAGTTTGATCTTATACAGGTACATGTAAAGCTTATCAACAATGGGTGTAAATTCAAATTAATTACATTAAAAAAAACACATTTCCAACAGTATAATTAATTTTAGTTAATGGAACTCAGAGTAGGCTGAAGTTCCTGTTAATCCTCACCAATAGCATATATTACTACTATATGTGCATAAATCTATGCATATCTTTTTATGTATACCATATATATTTCTTTTAAGACCCAGAATGGGTATGTACATCCAAGGTCTGGGGTACCACAATTCTTAAATTGTCATTGCCTGCTGTGAAACTTTTCTTGAAAATTAAGTACAATCATGAGATGAAAAAATAAAACAATCTAGGAACTCTATCCAGGAACAGTAATCAAGGGTGCAAGGACAGAATTGACATATGCACATTTAATATTCTGTATAAATGGAAAAAAAAAACATTAAGAAAAAGGGGGTATGATGAGAGTTATGTGGATACATAAGAAAGGTGGTCTTAAAGGAGGTCTTAATGACAACAAATTAATGAAAAGAGCAGTGTAGAGAATACAAAAACAAGAGTTAGGGCCAGATTCTAGTTCACTCTTAGAGGCAAATTCCTGCTCAGATGGACAAAACCATGTACACTGCAGGGGGGGGGGGGGGCAGATGTAACATTTGCAGCGAGAACATGTGCACAGCCTAGCTGCAAAGCCAGATGCAGGACAGCCATGTTTGGGTTGCAGCAGCTGTGTGACATCCCGCAGCTGCTGAAGTCCTCCCCCTGAGGACTGCGACCAATTAATTTGTGGGAGCAGTCTGGACAACGCAGGCATGACCGGACGGGTCATGCCTGCGTTGTCCAGACTGCTCCCACAAATCAATTGGTCGCAGCCCCATTGCTGCCTCTGGCCAGCACCGACACTGCGACGTGATGTGATCACAGTTTCAGGGCTTCAGCATGTGCACATACGCTGAAGTGTAGAACTCATTGAATAGAGATTTCCGCACTTCTGTGAATAAATCTGAATCAAGACCAATATGTGATAATTTGTACACAAGGCGCTTCATGTGGCATTAGCATAGTTGCCTCCTATTGCCTTCTCTGAGCTGCCGCTATGACTGAGGATGTACTGTAGTATCAGATCATCTGTACCTGTTTTCTGTGACCCTGGCTGCCATTCCCCTCATTCAGTGGCCAAATGGCTGGAGCCTGTGATTCAGACTGCAGCATCCAGGGCACCATGAGGGGCCTAGATCATCAGAGATGGACGCAAGCTTTGAGTTTGCATACATGCATTAATTAGGCCCCATATACAAATATTTTGGGAAATGAGGGGTAGAGAGTTGCCAATCATACTGTATAGTGCTTCCACATACATCAAGTAAAATTATTTATTGATTCTAAGGGTCATATGTACTAAGCATTGGAGAGTAATAAAGTGAAGCTAAAGGACAGCTCCTAACTGCAATGTTTCGGGCTATGCTTGAAAAATCACATGAGCTGATTGGTTGTTACTTTATCTCCCTCCACTCCACTATGTCTAATGTTTAGTACATCCGCTAATAGACTAAAGCAGGGTACAAACTATGCGATGAGTACCCAGACGATATACAGTATCAGCCTGGTGGGTCGACATATAGGATCCTGGGCCCATCAGATCTAATGAAAAGTTGAAAGATCAATATTCTGTCCTTCATTAGCCAATGAAAGTATGATAAATGGTGCTCCAGCAAATCAGCTCCCAACTGTCATGTGTTTAGCACCCAACTTTAATGTTCAAACACATGAAAGTTAGGAGATTAACACATGATAGTTGGGGGCTGATTGGCTGGAACACCATTTATCATGCACAATGCATTTTATTATTCACAATGATTTTTTAACACTCATTGATAAATAGGACCCTATGAGAAAAATAATATGCTACAATTTTTATCATTCACAGAGAGCTATAACGCTGAGGTGTTATGTAATAGGTTTGAAGATTGTGGATCTGTTGTGATTTTGATGAGTTTTCTACTAAATGAAAACATCAATCTGATATAAATTTAAAACTAGCCCGATTGCTGATTTAAATTTTGTACCAAATTCCTCGACATCATTCTGATACAAAAATCTCGGTTCATATTACATAAACTCTTTGTTATACCATTTATTAAACTCTGAGCAACAAATTACAAAAAGTCATTGATCAACATAGCAGCAGTGAGAATGCTGACATTACTGTACTTATACTATAAATATACTAGGAGCAGGCCGTATGGCTTTATATTGGATTTATCATGTCATCAACTCTGTCTCCCAATTATAAGTTTGTTAAACGCTTCTAAGCACTACGCTATGATCTCGCAGTTAGAAGTCTCATTTATTTAACAGTTGTCTCTGACTTTATGGATGATGTTAATTGGTAAATGTTGTTTTCCAATTTGCAATATAATTGTAATGTATGAACGTAGATTAACTTTGTAATCACTAGAATAACTGAAAGTCATGTTAAAAATAAACATAATAAAAGCAGAAATTATTCCGTTGTTTATTATTTCAATTTAGTACAATTAAATGAAGAAGATACATACACAACATGCACTGCTTAAATACTCATAAGAAATATATAATTTGTCCTGCCAGCACTTCATCAGCTATTTCACATATAGGCTACATACAGCAGTTCGAATGTGATAGCGTGTTACTCTAATTTGTGCATAATTCTGGAAACATCAGATAATGGGTTGTTTTTACTAAACACCAGGAATAATTGCTATTACTTCAAGACAATTATTATAGGTTTATCAATCTAAATTGGATTAGGGCCTCCTCCATTTTACCATGGCCATGCTGACCTGTCAGCTGCCCTGGCGATAACATTCATTGTGGGCTTAAAGTACACAGGCCCACCTTGGCGAAAAAAGTGAAGGATGTAATTGTGCGTGCGCCATAGGCACACTCCGAAAAACGAGGTGTAGCCAATAAAAAGAGGGCATGTCCTTGAGTGTGGTGTACCACACCATATACAACTTCTGCACATTATGCAACAAAATACTAGACCCCATTATACTTGCCTCTTACACATGATGCCAAATTTAGCCAAAATTCACATAATGCCACATGGATTGAGCCAAAATTCATATAATGCCACATGAATTGAGCCAAAATTCATATAATGCCACATGGATTGAGCTAAAATTCACATAATGCCACAAGGATTGAGCCAAAATTCACAATATGCTTCATAAACAGGGACAATAATGGCCATTACATGTTATGCCACACACCATAGTGTCCATTACGTATTATGCCAAACACCATAATGCCTATTAAAAATTATGCTACATAAGTGCTACACTTATTGCCAAGGTTTCCATGCTCATTGCCAGGGGTTCCATGCTTGTTGCCATGTGGGATTACATGCTCATTGCCAAGGGGGAATGCCAGGCAGAAGTGACAGACATTGACAGCCAGGCAGAGAGCGGGGGCAGCCCGGTGGTATTCAGAGCACTGCAGGTCCTGGCTATTTGAAATAATACCACTTTCCCAGGATCATGGACATTCCCAGGTTGGCCCCTTGTTGGCCTGCATTTTCTGGTGTGAGAGAAAACCACCCCTCCCCCCCCCCCTTTAACTGGCTATATCTTCGAATGATTTTGGTCCTGTTAAACTGGACCATTTGCTTCCAAAGAAATCTGCCCTCAAATAACATGAACAGCCATGAAATTACATTTCAGAAATAAAAAAATCGTTTTACCCGCAATATCTCTGGAACCAATTAACCCATATAGTCCACCTGGTATTAGATTGAAGACTCAGTGATTTGGGTTCGAATGAGATCAACTACAAGCTTTTTTTATGCCGCAGGGGGAACTGGCAACCGTCGGAACCGGGTGGGGGTTGGAATTAGCGGGTCCCATGTTATCCTATGGGGAAAATGTTCCAGTTTTTCCTGGCGGTATCTCCGGTTCCCAGGGGGCTAGAGACACGGGGCTGTTCCAATGACAGGAGGGGCACATGCCCGGGTGCCCCCCCCCCCCCTGAATCCACCCATGATTAGGGGTAAATTTACTAAGATGGAAGTTCTATTGAAGATGGGTTCTTGCCCAGATTCTAATTCTTATTCATATAGCACATTCTAGAAGATAATAGATAAAATCTGAATGGTTGTTATGGGCAACATCCCATCTTTAATACAACTTACATCTTACTGTAGTAAATTTACACCTCAGAGTCTCTATCTTTTTATCTGAAGAAAAGGACTAGATTTAGTGCATGGGGCAGAATATTATCATGAACCTTTTGTAGGGAGCTACAGTATGACCAATGCAGTGTTCCTGCTTTTTACAGTTTCTGACGTGAACGAGTATGGGACCCCAGTGTTGGCACGCGGTGGTGCAGCATTCCTGAGGAGGAGGGGCTGGATATCAGGGAGCCCAATGCACTGCACACAGAGGAGGGAATCGGGGGAGCAGCCAGCAGAGCAGTTGGCACTGGCAGTCCCGACTTAACGGAATACCCACCTGGACTGATATAGCACACCCCACAAACACCAAACCTCAACTCCATAGAAGAAGACTCTAATAGGCCGAAACATGTAAAAAGCAGGCCTAGACCAGCAGGATGCCACCGTCGGACCAGGTGTGTTGGACACCCTCACCACACACCCAATATTTAACCGGACAATTGCAATAAGTGACCGCATCACCATTGAACCACCTACATTGAAGCAGAGATAAGATCTCTCACTTCTCTTGTTATGAACATTATTTTCTTATTGTATGCTAATTGTATCCAATTTAATTATACCCAATCAAAATTGTACAATTGAATTTTACCCTCTGTAATGTATCATTTTTGCCAGTGGTTTCCAAACTTTTTGAATCACGGCACCCTATCAGAATATTTTTCAAGGCACCCCTAGGCCAAAAGTTGGTTACAATTTTCAGGAAGGATATTAAATAAGTTGTGATGTAAATGTTTTCCTTAGGTCCACTTATGTGGTGAGAAACATGATTCACTTCTGTTTGCCCACATATTCTTAATTAGAAGCCACAAGCACTGATTTTGCCTATTTCATTGGCCATAAATAACTTGAACCACCAACCTGAGGCACCCCTGCAAGTGCTCCAAGGCACCCCAGGGAGCCTAGGCGCACAGTTTGGGCACTGATTTATGCACTATTGTGTATTGTTCATTAAGTAAACCTTGTATCCAATTTAACTGTACCCAATCAATTTGTACAACCAAATTGGCAAATCAAATTGCACACAAACACACACACACACCAGCTGTCCAACACATTTACTGGTGCCTCTACGAGCGAGTAGGTTGGTAGCAGCAGCAGAGTAGGTGGTGCAGCCGGGAGGCATGTTGGGAGTGGGGGTGCGGCCTGCGTAGCATGCCCTCCGGTCGCCAAGCTGTGCAGAGCCACAAGCTGGTGCTCAGATGCTAATGCAGAAAAGGAATTTGATGGTGGATGTGCGCTAAAATAGGCTGCCTTGTAGGGGTGGTATCAATAGTGTGGTAACCCTAGAACCACAGAAATCATGTATTGCGTAGAAAAGGTAATTGATAACTCCTCCACTGGCGCCAATTAATACGTTCCTATATATGTGGGAACGGTCCTCTTCTCCAAAAATGGGGAAAGCTTAGGTATAAATACCGTACGCCCCTTAAAGTATAAGAGGGCTCCTCTTCTCCGAATGGCTGAGCTCAATAGGATCACACGAGTGGACACCCAAATAAAGGAACTGTATAGGTTCTTCACACGGTCGTCTCAAACAATGGTGACCCAAAATAAAGATAATGGGGGGGTATAGTGTAAAATCATTTATTTGTATGAAATAACATAAAAATGGAGGACAAAGAAACCAAATGGCATGTTACCGTCTCAGGTGGAGAACAAAGAAATAAATCAGAGTTCTCAACAAGGTATGTGTGGTTAGTCCAGGGGATGAAGACAGCCCACGTTCCCTCCAAGTGCGGTTAGGTAAATGCCAGGTCCTTCAAGGAAATCCTCCACTCTCCCAACACAATGTTCTGCTGCTTGGCTAGAAAGTCCAGTACAGTTATAGTCAGGGCTATTTTTCAGTAGGCTCCAGCAGGAACTGAGGCCCTTATTTTAGTTCATTCTTTCTGACAAAATATTTCTTAGATGGACAAAACCATGTGCACTGCAGGTGAGGCAGGCAGGTGTTACTTGTGCAGAGATAATTTGATTTGGGTGGGGTTTTACACCTGCAGTGCACATGGTTTTGTCCATCTAAGAAATATTTTGTCAGAAAGAGTGAACTAGAATAAGGGCCTCAGTTCCTGCTGGAGCCTGCTGAAAAATAGCCCTAGTTATAGTGATATATTAAACAAATAAAACATTAATGGACAACAGATTTGCAGAAGTTAAATGGCCTTAGTATGATTTCATTGTTGTTCTATTACCTAGTTACTCTAATGTCAGTGAGTATATATCAGTCACATAGTTTATGTACTGTAACATGATTAGTCTTATTGTTTGATTGATGGTGATGTCTCTCCATATAAATAACCAGGCAGTGGTGTTGGTGAGGAATTATTTATCATCATACTCCAATTTAATAATATTATACAAGACTTCTAACACAATATTTTGTTAATAATATTTGCAAGGCTCTTTAAATATGTTGCCCAGGTGTTACATACAGGCAATCCAAAAACTAACATAAGATATAATAACTGTGCAAATAAGAATAATTTGTAATAAAAAAAAACCTGACTCTATGGCTAAAATAAAAAAAATATAGAATTAATTTGAAAGAGTGTAACATTTAGATTAGGGTATATCACCATCTTGTGGTGTATAGTCATCATTGCAGAAGAAAAGTTAAATGTTTTGTATGTTTGTATATAACTTTTTAATATCTAATATTGACAAAAAGAATATAGCAAATTAAAATAGTACAGAAACTATTTTTTTTTTTGTTAAGAGATCAATATGTCATATCCAGATCATATATATGAAAGATGAGAGAACAGGCAGTGTGAAATACTTTAACAAATAAAGCCACCATAAATGGGCTCATGAACCTGCTATAATAGAATAATTTACGTCCGTTTTCACCAACATGTCCCCTATTTGACAGTCTACAGGTGGAACATTGAATTCTGCCTGTTGAAAAGCTGTCCAGCTGGGTGTAAACGGCACAGGTTTCTGACTGTAGGGATGTTTCGACAGTCACAATCCCAAATTGAATACTGCTCTCTGACTCACACGTGGAACAGGATGCTCAGTTCATCTAAGGAATCTAGCCTGAGCTACACACACTACATTTTTGTCGTTTTAAAACATGTGTCAACATGAACCTAAAATATATCCTCTATATTCAGAATAATTAAACACTCTGGGCTAGAAGGAAGCTGTATCTTTCTAGTAGCAACAATAACCAGTACATAAAAAAGAAAACCAGTAGTGAAAGAAAAAACTTTTTTTTTAATTAAAAGTAAGTCATCTATAAGTTAAAATGATAATTCATTAATAAAACACTAGCATACATATAAACAAAAGAGAAACATCAAGTAGACCGAACTAGTGAATATATATTAGCTGCCACTTTGTAATATATGCTAAATAAACCTGTTGTGGAGGAGAAATATAACAATAAAATATCAATACTTAAGACCCCATTTCTTGGTGTATTACTATGATTTTGCATTTATTTTTATTTTGATCATTATATATAGTTATTTTAGATTATGGGCAGCAACCAATTACTGACAATCACTGATAGTGGGAAATTGGCTTGCAGAAGGTTATCCAATTAACCCAGATAAGCTGTTGTGTGCCACAGCTTATCAGGGATTTTGTTTTGCCTGCCTGAGGCAAAAAAAGCAAAATCCCCAAAAGCAGCAGAAATTGTGTTTTTATCAGGCAATCTAATTGGATAGCATGCTATAAAAACACTGGTGAAACATTGAAAAAAAAAACGTGTTTTGTTTCCACTGTTTTATCGGTTTTGTTATGAAATTCATTTTGTGTCTGGACCATCCAAGGATCTGAAATACTGTACCTATTAAGGTGAGTTCAGCACCCCTTGTGGCAAATCAAAATACTAGTTTTCTAGACAACCAGGAAACATGTGAGGCAGAATTTATAGTAGATTTTAAAACAATGAGAGTTCAGAATCTAGAACGGAGAAAATATTTCAGCAAGCACAGGTAAAATGTATTCTTGATTAGGATTGGTACCAATAAGGCAAAAGGTAGAATCACAAGAGGATATGGTCGTCAAGGTTAAGTTGGTCTCAAATTTGGCTGGCAACAAATTGAATGCTAGATTGAGATTGCAAGAAGCATGAGAGGGGTGCTTCTTCCAACCACAGAGACAGAGTTTCCGAATAAGGTGTGGGCTTCCCTGAAAACAGTGCATTATAAACCAGAAGAATTTTGTTTCCGTAAATAGTTGGTGGATGAAGAACACCAATCTCATGAAGGCCAGAAGGTTTAAACTAGGACAGTGATGGCTAACCTTGACACTCCAGCTTTTGTTGAACTACATATCCCAGCATGAGAAGAGAGGAAGATATATATATGATAAATTGTATATAAATCGGTGAGCGCCACACAATCGGAGAAAAATTATAATAAAAAAAAACTAATTTATTGATATATAAATGCATACAATGTAAAAGTAATAGACTTTTTAAAAAGCATTAAAAGAAAAAAGTGATATACACATGCATACCCTTAGAGATGATTTCCATATACGGTTGTCCTGGTAACCAATAGCTCCAAATTCAGAGAGCTCTCTTTACGTAGTAAATAAGGATATTTATAATGGAATACTCCATGTGTTGAGTAATGCAATTTGAAGACAGGTGTGAAAGTGATAACCGGTACTGTTATTCCACGCCGTCTGCAGACAGCCAGCCACCCCGCCAGCGGTTGCCGCCTGTTGACGACCCGCTCACAGAGAGCAGGGAGCGAGCCGTCCACCCTCGGCAGTCAGCTCAGATCGAGAATGCTTTACTGCCAGAAACTGCTGGACTTTGATAATAAAGGCAGACTCACCCAGGCTGTTGGTTCTTTTGTATTCAGCCGAAACCGGCTAGTGCTGTTGATGACAGAACACTTGCGGGCATTGGTGGAGACTCCTGTTGATAGGCAGCACAGGAAACCGGCAACTTGAGTTGGAGCCAATGCAAATGGTTACACAGGTACAGCTGAGAATAATTGTAAACCGGAATGCATGCAGACTCTGCCCCTTGACGTGTTTCTCCGCTATGGCAATGTGCAGCGGTTTCTTCCGAAGGAAATCCCAGCATGCCCTGCTACAGTTTTACTACTTGGTCATGCTAAAACCAAAGCAGGGAATGCTGGGATGTGTAGCTCATCAACAGCTGGCATGTCAAGATTAGACATCACTGAACTAGGAGGAGGCCTTCAATAGGATAGCAGGAGGGGGAGAAAGGAATATGATAATCTGTCCATGGAAAGGGCATGATATCCCTTGATGGGGTAACAAAAGTCCAAACTTGGAAAGTTTTTATGGTCATCTGGAATATCCTCAGTTTCAAAATCACTCCCATTGAGTAAGGTGTTTCATGGACAAGGAAGGAGCCTACTAGTTTGTTTAAATGTCCTGAAATATATTTGGCTGACATAATACATCTGCCGCACAGTATCCTAATTTCATATCTCCATTGGTTCTTGGCCCAAAAAGAGAAATAATGCCCCCCCCCCCCCCCCCCCCAAGAACTGAATGCCTAGAGGAGACTTCTTCTTTAGCAATATATGCCTCTTACCATATAGCCTCAAATGTTTTTTGATTTGCTCTTAAATAAATTGATTTGTCTGTTTTAAACATTTTCATTTTATATACTTAATTTTGTGTTATTATGATGTACCAATGATGTATGATGGATTTTTTCTTAGAATCATGTTAGGATTAGAAATAAAATCATTGTGAATTTAATACTTAAAAATTGTTTTATTGGATTTGAAAGAAAGCGCTCTCTGTAAGGAGTTCTTTGCAAGGTTCTTATGTTCCGAGTAAAGTAACTCTTTAGTACAATACGGATTGCTTTAAAGGAGAGTAGACAAGGAGTCCACTAAGGAGTCCAAGGAAACATTAAAACCCCATTTTTCAGTCTGGCCTAGTATGAACAAGGGGCCAGTTGTGTCAAAGGCCTGGAGTTGAAGCTTATGCAGAAGTGTATCTGTTGTGTCACTATGGACTTTAATCACCAATGAGTGAACGAAGAGCTAAATTCTGTAAATCTCAAGTACAAAGAGAGCCGAGATATCAGGGATCCCAGTGTGATTAAGAATTATTTCATCCTCCTTAGTGAGTGTGGGTCTGAATGAAAATTGCTAAACCCTGATATATTTATTTGGTGGCATTCTGGCATTGCTATGCACCATAGTGGTATTCCAGCTACTGGCAATCATTTTTTTTAAAATAACGTTTAACCCCTTAAAAGGCATCTCTGGAAACATTGGCAAAAGGTTTAAAGGGGTGATTAATTAAGACTTGGACGGGGCCAACTTGGTCCCTGTTCTGATGGTGGCTGTGTACATGTGAATATTTGCACATGTGCAGACCCCGGCAACTAACTGCTTTGGCGAGTTACATACTCGCCAGCACGTTCATTGTGGGGAAGAGGGGAACGGGGCAGAAAAGAGGGTTGCCCTGCTTTTTATGAGCATTCTCATGAAAATGCTGGGCAATACCATGGGAATGCAGGCAGGTCGATGACTACCAGTGCTGGCGGCTGATGTCACAGGACGTCAGCTCCTGCCCCCTCTTTGGTGGACACCGAAGAAAATAAAAAAGTCAGTGGAGACTTATTTCTGAAGGCTGGAGAAATCATTGGATGGTCGACTACCATTCAATGATTTCTCCTGCTAGTGGATGCATGCAAGGGGATGTTAGTGAACACATTCCCTCACATGGTACCAAGGGGATTAGGCGGCCCAAGGCTCTTTTCTTAGCTGGAATGTCGTTAGAAATCGTGGGTTTGGTTTCCCCTGCTGTCAGGCAGGTGAAGCCAAACCTGCAATAAGTGCTTTTTTCCCCAGTGATCACAGCCACAGAAATAACTAGATCCACCAAAAGCTGCGTACCCTATGTTTTCTTGCATGATAAAAATGTGAGGGGTTTCCCAGTTGTAACAATTGCATTAATGCAATTAAAAATAAATTGGTGAAAAAAATAATAAATAATTCACAACATTTTCAGATCTAGTTGGACACCCCCCCACAGAGTTCTGCTTCACATATCTAAAAAGTAGTGGAGAACTGTGACAGTGAAGAAGTTGCCCATGGTAACCAATGTTCCTACCTTTTTAGTTTACAGAATGTACTTTATAAAGGCTACCTCAAAGCTGGTTGGTTGCTCTGGGCAACTTCACCACTTCATACATCACCCCCAGAGAACTCAATCTCCTCACTGCTGAAGTAATCTGAGCTAGGGAATGGGAGTTGCCATGCAAATGACCACTAGCATTCCTAGGTCTGTGGGAAAGGTAAGTGAAAATGTCAGAGCATTCAGGCACTGTCAGTGGACTACTGCAGTTAACCCTCCAGCTGTTGCTAGGTGGTAGGACCCTGATAGACAGGCACACACTGTGTATTTATAAAAAAAAAGGTAGTCTCCCATATCCAAAACACGAAATTTTTGGAGCACAACTGAGAAAATTACACTTATGCCTCTATGAATCCATCAGAAAGCAAATTATTCTTAAAGCACAAAATGAAATAAATAGAACATCTTCAGGCTGTGTGCATAAGGTGTACATGCAGCAAATTCGGTGTATGAAATGTACTCAAAAATGTGTTAGTTGAACAAAATCAAAAAATCCACAGGAAGCATGGATGGTGTAATGGTTAGCATTACTGCCTCACATCACTGAGGTCATGGGTTCAATTCTACCATAGCCCTAACTGTGCGGAGTTTCTATATTCTCACCATGTTTGCATGGGTTTCCAAATATTTACTGTGAGAGTTAAGGGGCATACACACGTTGAGATGTGTGCTAAGCTATTTAGGGTAGGTGAATTCCTGGTGTCCAGATCTTCCATGGGGAACACATACACATGCAAAGATTTGTGCTAAGCGATTTTGCTATGCAATTTTGCTTAAGCAAAAAAAGGCAGGGTAGTGGATCAGAATGAGAGATTGCGATCAGTATATCTCATTCTGTACAGACAGAGAGATTTGCAGTCACTTGCTAAGCAATTTAACTAGATTTTGACTGCATGCACTGACTTAGTCAGCAGGAGATAATTAATCTCTCGGAGCATACACACGGAGAGATCTGTGCTTACTTTCTAAGCAATCTACTCACGACAGCCTATTTTTTTCTTTTTTTTTTTTTTTACACAAAGCTCAAAAAATAACATACATTAGTAGATTGGTCAATTATATTGTGCAAGTTTTCTAATTACTGTATATTCCTTTAGTTTCATATATAACATTAACTGATGTTGAAAATCTTTAAAATTAGGAATAGATGCCTTTTACACTTAAGTTTAATGTTCTTTAATGATTCAAGATCACGTTTTCAAATCAATTGAAAAAGACTATTAGGAAGATATAACAGTGAGAAAAAAAATGACAAAAGCTGTATAAGAATTTTTTTTTTTTTATTTAAAAATACTGCACAATTGTATGAAGCAGTAATAACATTCCAGATATAATTAGTCATTCCAAATAATCATGAATTTGTTCTTCCAATTCAAAACAGGGCTTATTAAAAAATGGTATTTGTATCAAAATACGAACCTTTGAAAATACATGAGATGTGATATTCATGATATGAAAAAGTATCAAAAGTATCTGGAATCAATTCATACATTTTTTTACTTAATAGACATGTAAAACAGCTGTTATGCAATAGCATATTCTTACAAAAATATTTTTATTAACACTTTATTTTGTTATTATGTGGCACAATATTAAACTTAGCAAGCAAAGAAATTGTACACTTTTTCCGTATCAGTTAAAACATTGCAAAAAGTGCATCTCATTCAAATTAGACATCACTTCTATAATTAGCTTTAGTTTCTAAATAGGATGCATATTTAAAAATGTACAATACAAAAAATGTACTTAAATAGCAGTGCAATTTACAAAAAAAAAAAAGCTACAATATACTGTATGTTTTTCCCCCAATCTGAGATAACAAATTATTTTGTAACTTTCAGTGCCAGACAGTATGCCAAATTGTACAAAAAAATTGGACTACTTTCTTTTGATACTGACTCACTCAAATAAATATTAAAAATTGAGTTTTACTATTCCCCCCCCCCCCCCCCCCCCCCCCCAAAAAAAAAAATAAAGTCTAAAAACTACCGGTACATAGATTTGAAGAGAGAATAACATAGCATTAAGCATTATTTCAGGTTTTCTTTCCAAAAAAATTTCATATAGTTACAGGCAATTAATGTCAAAGAAACAAATTAAGCAATTAAGGTGCAGATTCTCACAATGAAAACTTACTAAACTTTAACTGTATATACAGTATACCTTATTTGTACAGGGTGCTAAAGAGAAAAATACCTTTAAAACTGTGCTAAATTCATAAAGAACAACTTTTTCAAACAACTGGATTCTGAGTTTAATGAATTTAATATTTTACAAAAAATGTAATGAAAACAAAATACATAACACACAATTCTTGGTTTCAAATGCATTAAAAGTCATACTTAACCTTTTGAGCGCCAACGTTGTGAGAGCCTCAAAATATCCGCTAAAAATGTATTTTTTTTTTTTTTTGGGGGGGGGGGGGTCCACTATTTAACTAAACTTCAATTTATTGACTTAGCTGTATTTGTATTTATTTTTACTAAAAGTACAGTCGCTGTGAGCGACGGTGGCATTTTTTAGTGGATATTTTGAGGATCTCACAGCAATGTTGACACTCAAAGGGTTAAAACCCTGAACAGAATTCATTTATATGGCTTTAACGATTAACCCTTTCAGTGCCTGGGGAATTTGTCAAAATAGGTGTGAAAATTGCCAAGCAAACCAAACCAATTTGCCTTCCTTAGAAAAAAAAAATTACAGTGAATATACATTCTTCTAAAAATTCTATTTAAAAAAAAAAATGGGACTAGAATTTCTGTCCGTAGAATAGAAAATGTAGTAGAGCTACAATAATTCAAGTAAATAAAAACAAAAAATGTAGTGACATCACATTTTTGCTTTTTTATTTAACAGGAGAAACAACGGTTTTTATATGGTCTTCAATCTATTTTATGAGAGCGAGTCAAGATGATGTCATGAGAAAATAAACACATGGTCAAAATATGGTTTCAAATTCTTTTGCTTTAAGAAGCTAGGTCAATTCATTTCTTTGAACAAACATCTGCTAATGTCCGGAATTTTGGCTCCAGTGTATTTAAAAAGTCAAGCCTATCTTCTTCTCTTTGTAGATCACTGCAACAGCCTACAGACCCAGCAACTGACCCTTTTCCTTCATAATTGTATGGTACAACATAATCCTCACCATGCTGGTGTTCTTCATCCTGTCCACAGATGTACAGTTTCTGTTAAAAGGAGAAACAGGGTTTAAATTCACTCAGTCAAACAAAGCAATGAAAGTGTCAAATATAAAAATTCATTCTAGTCACTTTGGTATAGTGTGTATGGGCTTTACTCATAATGCAGTCATGCCCAAACTATGGCCCTCCAGCTGTTATGAAAATACACATCCCAGCATGCCTTGCCATAGTTTTAGCATTCCCTAATAGCAAAACTGTGGAAAGGCATGATGGGACTTGTAGTTTCACAACAGCTGGAGGGCCATAGCTTGGACATTCCTGCACTACACTATACAATCCATGAGAAATGTTAACTATTTCCCTTGAACTCCGGGGCAACTATATTGCGCATACACATTGATCTTTCTGTAATGTCATCCGGTTAACAATATTGAGCGTACACAATAAGCAATATCGCTCAAAAGGACCAAAAGAGCAATAATATTTGTAATATCCCTTGGTGTGTATGGGGCTTACGATGCATATTCACCAAAAAAACAACTACATCTGTCACATGCCATTTCCAATTATAAATGGTCTGCTAAACTTCAACACCCAGCCCCAAAAAGTACATAAGAATCTGTATGTAGACAATTTGGTTTCTTTGCAAAGAAATTTACCAAAGGTCAGTTCCGAATACAAAAACAATAGAAACAAAAGTAGCGCTGACAATAACAATTGGGTAATTGGAATATACTGTAGATGCAATTTTATTTATGGACACAAAGAAGGAGAAATTCCCGCACCAGTACCTTTTATTATTTCGATTCTCTTCCCCCAGTTATTTTCAAAAATTAGGGAGATCAAATCTTCCCCAAAATCAGTCTGGGGGGTGCTACCCACAACTTAAAGTTAGACCTAAACACCCACGAAGAAAAAGTAGTATCTTACAGGGTGCACTGAGAATCAATTTTTATCATAAAATTTAACTTTTATTCATATTACGTATAAAAGAGTCTCTTATCAAGAGGAGACTATGTAACGTAACATAGTCTCCTCTTGATAAGAGACTCTTTTATACTTAATATGAATAAAAGTTAAATTTTATGATAAAAATTGATTCACAGTGCACCCTGTAAGATACTTCTTTTTCTTTGTGGGTGTTTACTGCAATTTTATTTATGCATGATGAAATAGGTTAAAACACAATACAAAAATGTAATAATTGGTTATAAAACCGTAATATTAAAATGGGACATACAGAGGTTATCAAATGCTCAATTGGAGCTTGAACTCCATGCCTCCAGCGGCATTCATCTTCTTTTTCAGACGAAAGAGGCAGTGGTGACGTATACAAACACAAGTGGCATTATAACAGCAGTTGTGGGGGCCCCTTACAATATAAGCAATTGCGTGAGGAACTGAGCATTATAGAAACAAGCAGCTTGCACTTTTATACCCTCTGTAGGTCCCATTTAATATTACGGTTTTATGAACAATTATTACATTTTAATATTGTGTTTTAACCTATTATTATATATTATATCATGCATAAATTAAATTTTGTTTCTTTATAGGCTAATGTCAGGCTCTGAGTAATAATGCGCCAATGTAATGCTAAAATTGAATTTTCCCCCAAAAATTACTAGGCGTCACTCTGGGTCTTGGTGAAAAACTGCAAACTTTTAGTGCTTGACCTAAAAGTTTGCTGGTTTTCGCCAAGACCCGGAGTGACGCCTGTTTATTTCATACTACATCTAGTGGAGTTCCCACCTGGGAGGGCACCTATATTTTCTGTGTTTATGCATGTGTGAGAAAGATGTAGTTTCACTCTCTGCCAGCAGATGGCAGTGTTTCGGAGACTCCTGGACACATCTGGTGTCCAGGAGTCTCTGAAACACTGCCATCTGCTGGCAGAGAGTGAAACTACATCTCTTTCTAACACATGCACAAACACAGAAGGTAGCAGACTAGCTTTAAAAACTGTTGCTTCGAGCGGGCTTACTAGTGTTTTATATAATTGGATTGTAAAATAAAAAATGCGTGGGTTGGGGTGTGCCCTCTAAATGTAAAAATGTCCACATTCGTCATTATCCTAACTCATGATTGCTACCGTCCTACTGCACTTTCCCTGTACAGTAGGCATCTTTGATTAATATAACATAATATAGGCAGCGAATGGAAATGAGGACCAAAGTAGCATAGTGTAAGTATACAGGACATTCTGTTTTTGTACTAGAGGGAGCAATGAAATGCTTGTACTGCTCTACTGTAATACAGAAAAAAATGAGCATTTAATCGGACATTTACAAACATTTCTAATTTCACATGACACCTGAAAAATGCCTAAATAATTCACGAAGTGCAAATGAAATAGTGAAACCCCTATTCAATCCTATAAAATAATGCAACAAGATTCCACAAATACAAACAGAAACCAAACTTACATCTACAAGGTGGCTGTTCATATAACTTTGCCATTCTGCATAAGTGTGTCTGTTCGAATCAAATATATGCTGTTCTCTTTGGTACTGTCCAGTCGAGTTTGAACCTAATGGTCTTTTTACAGCAGTCGTTACTTGTTGCGTTGATACTTGAGTTATATTTTGTCCACCTTCGTTGTATGAACCAGATGGACCACTTCCAGAAACATTGGGATTTGCTATGTGCACAGGGATTTTGAAATTTTGGTCCTAAAAAGTAGATATAAATATTTTTTTTTATCAAAAAGTCAACGTAATAAACATAAATGTAATGTTTATGCCTACATTACCAGTATTACGAATTCTAAAATAAAGAGGATAAAGATGTAGCAAATATCAATCAACACTATTTCCCTATAGAAAGACAGAGATATTACATAATTACATATCTAGATAGATTATACACACACACACACACACACACACACACACACATTCTGTTACTTATTCATTAGATTATTTTGGCAAAATAGCAGCCTGCATTTGATATAGCACATGTAGCATAATATTTATTCGCGGACAGGCCAGTTTACAATCCCCCACTTCAACCTCCTTCAAATTTGTCAGCCACCTTTGGCACAGGAATGATTTATGCATGAAACCGAAGTAGATTTAATAGTTCTTGCAACAGTCAAAGCAATGCGAGAGCCTGGGACATTACTCAAAGAAGATAGAAAGGCCAGACACCTTGGGATATATTCAATGCTCTGACGGTGAGCAGTGCCGATAGTTCGCCATCAGTATTCAACTGCCCCCCTTTCACTCGCTGTTTCCACCTCAATGGTTCTTTCCAGCAAGGTAGAAATAGCGAGTGCAGCCATCAAAACAGTGGGGCTCACCACAAAATGCAGCGTCTCGCATACACATATACATACATACATATATATATACACAAGAAGGGTGGGGGATCCAGCTCTCCCTCTCCCTGTTAGTTTTTAGCTGCGCTGGGTGCCCGCTCCATATATAGAAGATACAAACGGTAGTGGGTGGGAGTAGCACTCCATACATCTTGAAAAATACACTCTTACTAGACTGCTTGCAGACAACGTTTCATCGATCTTTAATGATCAATTTCCTCAGACCTGAGGAAATTGATCATTAAAGATCGATGAAACGTTGTCTGCAAGCAGTCTAGTAAGAGTGTATTTTTCAAGACCTATGGAGTGCTACTCCCACCCACTACCATATATATATATATATATATATATATATATATATATATATATATATATATATTTTTTTTTTTTTTTTTTTTTTTTTTTTTTTTTTCAAAAGGTGTGACCCAAAGTGCGCCTTAAAATAGTAAGCAGCTACTCTATCAGAATCCCAGTTAGTGGGAGACAGAAAGGTAGAGAGCGCTAGATGATACCACCACCTTGTAGAGAAATTATAATATGCAAGACAACGTCAAATAAGATCTTTTTGCATTTTATTTAAAAATATTATACAATCTTGACATCCATATCTGTTTGTTCAGCTCAAAGTGGTGGTAGAGATCACAACAACGCATCCAAACCCTACGCGTTTCGTCTAACCAGACTTCATCAGGGGTTATATGGTGTACAAACAAATACAAGAATAGAGAATGGGGATTTCAAAAGGTCCAATCAATGGATCTTAAAAACCATTTGACATCCACAAGATGCTATACCGAACTTTTTTTACAGATGATGTTCATTCAGCAACGAACCAAAAATTGATTTGATGCCTGGAGTGACGTCTATCACAACAGCTCCCCAAACAGCAAGATCTCATTTGACGTTGTCTAGCATAGCATATTATAATTTCTCTACAAGGTGGTGGTGTCATCTAGCGCTCTCCAATATATATATATACAAATTTGTAATCCTGAACCTATGGCTAGGTCACAAAAGAAAAGGTAAAAAATAAACTTGTATTGGTGCAAATTTCATGTTAGAACATCAACGTTTCAAGACAGGAGCTGTCTTTTCATCAGGATACCATAACAAAGTGTATAAGTGTTGTGAAAAAGAGAAGAAACACTTCACAACACTTATGCACTTTATTATGGCATCCTGATGAAAAGACAGCTTCTGTCTTGAAATATTGATGTACTAACATGTAATTTGCACCAATACAAGTTTATTTTTTACCTTCCAACCGAGTGCCGCCTGAGTCTTTTGTGACCTAGCCATAGGTCCAGGATTACGAATTTATTTGAATACAAGAGGAAGGCACCAGGACTATTATCCAGTGAAGAGAGTGCCGAACAACAACTCTGATATATATAGAGATAGATAGATAGAATCACACGGCCAGCTGATTGTTTTTTCCCAGGATTGATGACAAATAATGGTGTTTGGGGACAGTTTGCTTTCCAACAGCAATTTTGTTGGGATTTAAATACAACAATGAGATAGGATGGACAAATGAAGCCATTGGAAAAGTTTTGGCAGAGTCAATTACCAGTTTTGTGGTAACCATAATACAAGTTTCCAAGAGTATGCAAATAAGCAATGTTGCCGTACACTTATGGTGGACCATGGAATCTCTGAACCAAATGGCATTTAGTTGCCAGGTAAACCCCTTGATTTGAAATGCTAATGGGTAAAAGGCTATGGCTATTCTCTTTCCACTCTCTTTTTCATTGTTTTAGGACATGTGGTTAACCTATGGTTGATTTAAGAAAATTACTTACAGCATCTGCAGTCCTGCATCATTTACATATATTGGATAAATACATTTGGATGCATAACTGTTCACTTAATGACTTTTTATACAGATAAATGAATATATGCAGAGATTAAAATAAATACTTTATGTATTTACCATAACATCTGCTCCTGGTGCTTCAGTATTTGTTACAATTAAGTTTTGCTGTGCCGCATCATCAGGGAATCCAAGTTTGTTCTTGTTTGCCGCCGCACCACATAGACATGCCATTAGTAAAACTGTAAATGGAGAGGAGGAAGAATTAATCTCTGTGAGGGTATATTTACAGTTGAAATATATTGACTGGAACAACCAATAATGTAGCATAACTGTTTTTCATTGACCAGTCTCTAAAACCTTTTAAATAAGTAATTTTAGGTGATGTGTGTAACATCTCTGAATTACCTACTAACATGTTTTTCACATCTTATTGTACCACATGGTGTACTGAAGAAAAAATTAGTGCGTGTGTGTGTGTCTTTCTAGTCTAGAACCCCCCCTCCCTTTTAGCATGAGGGCAGAGGAAGATTTTCCACAAGGCAACTTAGGCACCTGCCTAGGACCCAGTAGATCCCAAGGGGCTCTAGATATCCTAGCCATCGAAAATGTTCTCTGCAACTACTGTGTGATTTCATGACATCCCATACACCCAAAGTCCCTGTTCTTTGATAGGATAAAAAACAATTAGAAACACAAAATGGTTTCCTTCACTGTAAGTGGGCAGTCAGATTACTTCCAAAAGACCTATACCTGGATTATGATTTGAACGCAATGCAGATGTTCAGGCAGCTGAGCATTTATTGGTATACTGTGCACGCGTCAAGGTACTTTATTGACCGCACGTCAGTCAGCAGCAAAAAGACAGTGCTATGGATTGTTTAGGAGGGAGGGAGGGAGGGGGGGGGGGGGTGGCATAACTTGTCTAGGGCCCCATGGAGGTCTAAATCCGCCTCAGTATGAGGGGCATTACTAATTTGATTGAGCAGCTTCCAGTTTGTTTATTTCAGAGAGGCATTGATGGTACTTGCACTTAAGGAATGTGCTGGTCCGTGAAGTGCCACAAGGAGGATATAGAGGGGACTACTGGTAAGCCATCTCTCAATTTAGATATAGGTGTATGTGCTATCATCATGTAGCCTTACAATTATATGGCTAAAGTGGGTACGGTTATCATGCAGTGTAAGAGATACTCCAGTATCAGAGATACTTACCATATATCTTTGCAAATATATGTAACCAAGATCACTCTGAATTACTTCCTACCATGTTTTTTTTTCCAAAACTTATTGCTAATGCCCCTTGGTGTGCTGGGGGAAACTCAGCACACCTAGGGACAGGTTGTGTGTGTCTTTCTGGTCTAGAACACACTACCTTTCAGCATCTGAGTGGCATTACCAATTTGATGGAGAACCTTATTCTGCATTCGTTAAGAGCAGTTATTTTTCAATATGAAATAAGAATACAATGAGAAAGGTGCAAAGTGTTAACATTCTGGTTTCATTTTGGTTTCTTTTATGTTCCTATTTTTGCCTAAAAAGAACTCTGGTGGGGAGATGAAATAGTTTCTACAGGCCGCCACACTGAATTGGAGAGAGTTCTGCGTGGGCACCTCATTTCTACTTGTATCCTTCAGGAGGTAACAAGCAAAAAAGTATAAAAAGTTGAGCTTTTGTATACTTGTTGCACTTTAGATATGTTCAGTTACAATTCATATTGGCACGACAAACGTTACAAATAATGGGATTCCAAATCAAATTAAATAGCTCAGCCATGCAACCATTCCTTACAGATTTACAACAACAAAAAAAACCTTTCAAGCTACTGTAAGGCAATTAACATAACAAAGCTTTGAATAAAAATTACTTTAGGACTTTAACTTATTAATGAAGTGGTTCCCAAACTTTTTAAAACACGGCACCATAAAGTACTGGATACATGCAACTCAGTGGTTCCCGAACCCAGTCCTTAACCGTTTGAGTGCCAACATCTGTGAGAGATGTGCAAAATATCCGCTAAAAATGCCAGCGTCACTGACATTTGTTCTATAAATTCAAATAAAAAAAAAATTGTTTAATAAAAGATTATATTTCCTATATTTAAAAAAAAGGCAACTATTACAGGTCATTATGATTAATAACACTTATTTTGACAGATTCACTTGGCACTTAAAGGGATAAGTACCCCCAACAATGCACATTTTCCATGTCTCCTTCCTCCTTAGCTCCACCTGTGGACCTTTTATAATGTGCCGGTGAGTCCGGAGAACACCTGTGTACATTCCGGGCGACCTAGAAAACGTGAACTGTTGGGGGTCCTTGTGTTTGGGAAACAGTGACATAACTCATGGATTCATAGATGTATCTGTCAATAACTAGGTCTGAATGCAAGGCAATGTATAAAGTATGACAAAGTATGACACAAACTCAGATACTTACAAAGAAGTGCAGCAAACAACACTGCTGACAGAACCATCACAAGAATAGCCAATCCTCCAAGTGCAGTATTACTAGTGGAAGAACGGCTACCACAATTGAGACTATCGGGGCAATCACATTTCATGACTTGCAGCATTTGTGTAGAACCATGACCTTGACTATCAGTCACTTTTAAGGGAATAAGCGAAGGTCCATTTGGATTATTACCAAGGTCTTCTATTTGTGCAGAATTTCCTGAAAGGCAAACACAATTACATGAACATACACACAATGTATATTTATCCCTGCTGAAAGAATAAAGGGATTCTAAAACGGACACCACTTTTAGCTATGGTGACTTTGCCTTTATTCCAGAGGGATGCCAATGTCTGTACTGATCAGCTTTATACATGCATGGCATGTCAGTCCTCTGTGCATATTATATATTATTGTGTAAACTATGCTATAGATTACACTTGCAACGATGTTTTGGTGACAGTTGGAAGTAGTGCAGGTCTGTTGTTCCGCTGGGAAGTGTGCAGCCATTGGGAAATAATACATGGTCATGTGATCTAGTGTGTTCAATCATTATAAAACACATTTTATAAAAATGTATAATTTTATACAATTGTATAACTCATAATTTAAAACCGGGTATCACTAATTTAAAAACCTAGGATGAATATTAAGATATTTAATTAGGGTTAAAAAGAGCCTCTGATCAATGCAAGGACTACCATTTATTATCGCTCAGAAATAAGAAAAATTATTTTGCTAAGTCAGAGAGGTCGGAAAGACCAAATCTTTATATCTTCCCGTGTGTATGCAGTATGTTGCTGACTGTGTGCACTCCTGTCTGAACAGCAACATCCTCCATTGTTTGTACATGCAAGACAACGGAGGGCAATCGTGTGTATGCTCACAACACATCACATAGGGTATACCCAGCATTATTCTACTCCTGTACTTTAATCGGAGTGCAAGTCTGCAATAGGATAGTTAATAAAACAAAACCCCTAGTATAAAAAAAATGCTAGTCAGATTACAAAACAAGTTAATGCCAGCCTTTTCATCAAAATGCAGTATACATATAAATGACATACCATCTTGCTGTATTATTCGCCAGTTCTGTTTAACATTCGGATCCTTGCCATCATCCAGACTAAATTGATATGGATTGCTATGGGAAGAGCTGTCTGCGTCTTGTGCTGTAACACTAAAAGTTGCCCTGCCTTTGCTACAAACGGAGAAATCGCTTCTTGGTACCACTGGAACATTGTCATTCACATCATCAACAACAATAGACAGACCACAGGTGCTGGATTTGCCGCCTAGTTTTTTAAAAAAAATAATAATTTAAGTTAGTCAATGGCACACTAAAACAACTTCCATGTATGCAAAACACTTAGGGGCAGCATAGCAACCAATCAGATTCTACTTACTTATTGAGCACCTCATACAATAGAATAGATTTAATCTGATTGGTTGTCCATAGCAACAGCCCATTTGAAATAGAATTCCTGTCTTAGTAAATTTACCCCTTAGCATCCCTGGTATAATAGATATGCATTTAGAAAAAAAAAATCCTCATGCAGTTCTACCTCCCCAATGAAAGTTCTCGTGCATAACTACCCAAAGGATATATGAACTGTAACATTTGTATGCAATCATTCTGTTGTGGCAATGTGAACTGCATATGAGGGGGGGGGGGGGGGGGGGGGAGACACAATGAAACAACGATATCCTTTTGTAGTATGGATTGTAATCTGCAGAATGCTGGTAGTACACCAATGTATTTTACAGTGTCAATAATAAAGTGTAAGGAATACATACTAATGGGCCAACTCGTGAATACCTACCCCGAAGAGGACCTGATCCAAAGATTTTGGGATTATTACATTGGAAAACAAGTGTGGGGTTAGCTGCCCTTCAGGATGAACTTAATTTTATTTTTAGCTCCCAATTGTTACAGGGATTCCAGCCTTGGGCTGACTAGTTTGGAATAGTTAACTTTAAGGTACAGCTAACCTATACGGTTTGTCTCCCTGCTATAGAATTACACCCCCTGGATAGCTCAACATGTGCTGGTTACTAGAAAATAGGGGAACTCCAATGTCATTTTTTTACCAAAATTTCCAAGGCTAGTCCAGGGTAATTGATCTGGTTATTGATTTGGGGAGCAAACACCCACCCCCCTTTCTTTTGTTTAAACCGTCAAATATTTCAGCCAGCCCTTTAACCAGAGCTACTTGAGGAAGGAATCAGCAGAATATATGAGGAAACATATATATATATATATATATATATATATATATATATATATATATATATATACACATATATATATTATAATATATAATATATAATATATAATAGTCCAGGGATCTCACTCACATCCAGTATTTCCAAAGAGGGAATGATGAAAGAATGAATTTTCCAAAACATAACGAAAAGTTCCGGTTTTCAACCAGAGAGGGCACTCACCACCAATAGCAGGTAAAATGCTTTTAATCACAAAAGGTCATCATACATGGTAGACGTTTTAACCTCGAGGGCCGGTTTCAAGACAAGCACAAAGTGTCATGTATGATGACCTTTTGGTGATTAAAAGCATTTTTACCTGTTATTGGTGGTGAGTGCCCTCTCTGGTTGAGACCCGGAACTTTTCACACACACATATATATTCAACCGGTGGGGTAGGGGTGACTTCGCGTGGATGCAAATTGTAGAAGTCTGTACCCAGCTTCACAGCTAGGAAATTTTCCAAGTTTTACCATAAACAGGTTTGAGCCTTAAAATAAAACTTGGTTAAGTCAATTTTATGACCCTCTTCAGTGACGAGCAGAAATAGGTGTTGCTTTCACAATTACCTCAATTGCTTTATCAAAAGAGAGATACCCATTTACAAACAAAAAACACTTACTTTGATCAGTTGCCAAAAAGGTTACATCGTACTTCTTTGGCATATCAGGGGACTCATAATCGAAAACCTTTGCAGTTGTTATTCGCCCAGTACTTTCAATATTGACCCAAGATTGAGGATCTGACAGCTTGGTGTATCTGTGTGAAAGTTTATTGATTATAATTATTCAACAGGACAGGACAAATCAAACATATAAATACATAAAAAAAAGAACGTAGAACAGACAATATATATGGGAGGGAGAGGGAATTTCACATACCGTATGCCAGAACTGCTTTTAGTTTCAGGATCAATGGCTTGGTATTCTGTAACCAACGTTCCAATTGTCTGATTTTCACGAACGTGCACTTCTTTAATTTGACTTTGGCATTCAGGCCCTTCATCCACATCTTTTACAATTACCGTGACTGGAACAGTGCTAACTCCACTGCTTTTTGTCCCAGATTGTGTTATAAGACTAACTTCATTAGTAACGGCCACCTGTAATAAAAACTGTTTGTCTTCTTCATAGTTTATTCCCTGGGAAAAAAAAAAAAGTGAAATACTTTAAATGAGAGCATACTAAAATTACTGTTCTATACATGAAACACAAGTTTGACAATGCCCTACACCAGGCATTCCCAACCTCGGTCCTCAAGGCACACTTATGGTGGATACACATATACTTTTTTGCTAGAAACAAAATCTGGTAATGGCAAAATGACACTTGACCATTTGCTCCAAATACTGAAAAACAGACAAAAACGGACATCCAGACAAATTGATTAAATAAAGTGGATTTAACTAAACAACCATTTCTGACTATTTTCACGGTTTTGGGAAAAAAATGGTTGATTTCCATTTGCTTCCATACATGACCAGATTTTAGCTAGTACCACAATGATTGGATATAATAGAACAGTCCGGGTTTTAGTCATAACCATGCATGATTGCTTAATTAGTATCGCAGTTATTTTGTTTCATCTATCTGTGCTGAAGTGTGGAGATTACAAAAAATGTCACCGTTACTGTGCCTTGAGTACAAAGGGTGGGAGTGCATGCCTATACAGTCATGTCCAGTAGCGGATCCTACCTATGTGGAGTAGGGGGGCTGCCACTGGCCATGCTGCCTGGTCTGCCGTAGGTGGAGGATGGTGAAGGAGGAATGCCCCTGCTGCCCATGTCCTGGCATCTGCATTATGAAGCTGACAGGACCGATAAACCCGCCTTCTATGGACTGCAGCAGCTGCAGCCCATAGAAGCCGGCTTGGGATGGTGGTAAGGCAGGAAGTGCCTGAGATTAACAGATAAATAGGTTCCTATAGGAAATATAGGAACCTATTTATCTGCTAATCTCAGCCTTGAGTTAAAAGTCCCTGAGGGTCTGTGACTGACAATTAGGACTTCAAATTGAAAGTCATTGACAGTCTCAGTATAGCTATTGCAGTCAACCGGACTGCTGGCTCACTCGCAGTGATGGAATATACTGGGTGAGCTACAGTGCTGTAGCCCATAGGTAAAATCCACCACTGACCATGTCTGTTCTACACATCTCAAGCTAAAAAAAAAAAAAAGTGAAAAACACAGATTGTGAAATCTTACAATCTATTATCCATAGAATAGAACAGAGACAAGTGGAGATTGGTACATCAGCAAAGTTGTACCAGTGTGAATAGGAGTGTGATCAACCTTGCATTGTTCACCACCCATTTATCCTCTATATACTCTTCTAAAACAACCCCCCCACCCCCTTACCTCCAATGCTTTAGGCTCTCACAAGCAGGGTCATCTGCCATCTAGGTTCTCATCCTGCACTATCCTCATCTCCACCGCAATCACCCTATCAGGAACTCTTACACTTTGGCCCTTATTCAGATCTGATCGCAACACAAATGTGTTCTCAAAATGGGCAAAACCATGTGCACTGCAGGTGGGGAAGATGTAACTTGTGCAGAGAGAGTTAACTTGGGTGGGGTGTGTTGAATCTGAAATCTAAATTGCAGTGTAAAAATAATGCAGCCAGTATTTACCCTACACAGAAACAAAATAACTCACCCAATAACTTTCTATGCACATGTTACATCTGTCCCCCCGGCCCCTGCAGAGCACATGGTTTTGCCCATTTTGAGAACAAATTAGAACTGCGATCAGATCTGAATATGGGCCTTTGTCTGTTCTTCGCAAGACAATGATTACAAACCATCCTCAATATTAGATAAATAGTGTGATTAAACATTGTTCTACTGCATTTATTTTTATGTATGTAGAAATGTCATTTTCATACATAAAAGATCATATCTATTAAAAAGATTTCTGACAGTGGTTAAATGTTTGAAGGCTGGAGGAGAGTGATCAGTATTGGTTGGATATTTCATAGGTGATTGTGAATGAGAAGTAGTTCTCTTGTTGCTACTTACAGGACTTATCAAAGAGGAGCTGAGAAAAGTCAGAGGAAATTTCAAAAGGCAACAAGATGATTTAGGATGTATGGAGGCATAGATTGCACGGAAGATTTTATATTTACACAGAAGGCACTGGATTACACGACAGTAAGAATAGTTAGATAAGTGTGTCATCGGCATAACAGTGCCAATGGAGGGTAAGTGAGCAAGCTAGGAGAAGAGATTGTACAATAGGAAGTTGGGGAGGGCTGCTGCACAAAAGGTTATCTTTCTTGTACATATTATAACCACGAATAAAAGGTCAGCACTAAGAAAAAAAATAAAATAAATAAACAACAACCTCACAGCCTTTTTCCCTGGCCAGATTCATGTTCCTGTTCTATGACAACCCCATAAGAGTAGGAGTTATCCATTGCGTTTGATCACACTGACACCCAAACACTCTTATGGGGGAGATGGCTGCGGGACCCTATTCAATGCTGTCTTCCCGACAGCATTGAACAGGGTATCTCGGCAGAACAAGCCCAACATCACAAGCAGTCAGGCTCGTTCTGTCGAGAACAGCTGGGAAGTGATGAGCTCCCGGCTGCAGCTCGCCTCTTCCTAACCACGCCCCCTTCTCTTCCCGCTGCAGGCGGAACATTGAATCCCGCCTGCTTTTTCTCAGTCGAGAAGACCGAGAACGGGACAGGGTCATGGCTCTCGAGCCAGCTGGAAAGCCCTGACCCCACATTGAATACCCCCCTTAAAATAACATACTGGGTGGAGGCACGAAAATAAGTTGTTACCTTTATAACACGAAGCAGTCCCTCATTGGTGGTTGGATCAGTGCTTATATTGAAAAAACCTTTTTCATTTCCTTTAGTGATCGTAAATACAGCTCTCCAATTTGCAGTATTGACCAAGTCATTATCTGTTACAGGGATTCTTAGTATGACCATTCCACTTTCGTTTTCATCCACTTCCACACGATACTGATGATGGGTAAAACAAAATGTCATAACCATGTACATAAGAAACAAATAATACAGTAAAACAAATCTAGATCTCTACAGAAAAGCAGCAAGCACCAATACAGTGAAATGTTCAACCATTTCTCCTGCATTCCTACACATGCAGATAAAATCTTAAACAGTAACATTTTAAACAGTACTTTAAAAAAAAAAATTCTTCATCCAGAAAAATGTAAAAGGTTTTTCTTTAAGAGAGTAAGTAAAAGCCACTATTTAGCTTTCATTGAAAAGATGCATCAAGCACAGAGAGAGAGAGAGAGAGAAAAGTGATAAAGTAGTAGTAGAGATAAAGTACTATAGGTCGCACTAAAAAAATGACAGCTAGGAGCTGACTGGTTGGTAATTTCTATCAATGGATTGATACATATCCTATATAAAATACTAGAGGTAGAGGTGGATCTATAAAACTAGCAAAAAGTTCTGCAGAAATATACTTGGGTGGAATCTAACATGGTAATATGGACTTTTGTATTTACCCCAATGTATTACATTCTATGTAGCCTTCTTCAATAGTGATCTAGGATGATCCATTGTAGAGACTAGACAGAATAAGTACTGTAGTGCAATCTTGCATTGAGCAAAATGTATGAAAAAGCAATATATAGAAGATCATACATGGTTTATTAATGTTCTCAAAGTGGTTCAAGTTGTGATAATGAATAAATGATAGAAAACTGCATGTATCTTAGTTACATAGATACAAATTAAGGGTACTCTTTACCTAAAAGGGCGCCCACGATTTTGATCGTGGGCATCGTAAGGAAAAAAAAAATCGCGTCGGTCGCATCGCATGCGACCAAAAAAAATCGCATGCGATGCGACCGACGCGATGACCACGATTTCCCATAGGGAACAATGTTAAATGTCCCAATTGACCCGATTTCCCATAGGGAACAATGTTAAATGTCCCAATTGACCCGATTTCCCATAGGGAACAATGTTAAATGTCCCAATTGACCCGATTTTCCATAGGGAACAATGTTAAATGGCCCACAGAGGCCAAATAGGCACCCTAAAGTGTGAAATGGCCCCCCAATTGTTAACGCCACCCCACGATCAACGTCAACCCGAAGCATGGCGAGCGCAGCAAGCCCGCGAGGGGTGGCGGTACGCGTCCTACGACCTTTTCATACCCCCACTATCCACGTCGGCGTGGAGTTGAGAATAGAAAGTGTGGCGAGCACAGCGAGCCACCGAGCCCGAAGCGTGGCGAGGGGATGCGGACACCTGTGAAGCCCGCGAGGGGACGCGTATACCTGTGAAGGTGTCCGCGTCCGCTCGCCACGCTTCGGGCTCGGTGGCTCGCTGCGCTCGCCACACTTTCTATTCTCAACTGTAGTGGGGGTATGAAAAGGTCGGAGGACGCGTACCGCTGCGCTCGCCACACTTCGGGTTGATGTTGATCGTGGGGTGGCGTTAACAATTGGGGGGGCCATTTCACACTTCAGGGTGCCTATTTGGCCTATGTGGGCCATTTAACATTGTTCCCTATGGAAAATCGAGTCAATTGGGACATTTAACATTGTTCCCTATGGGAAATCGCGGTCATCGCGTCGGTTGCATCGCATGCGATTTTTTAGTGCATGCGATGCCCGCCCTTCTAGGTAAAGAGTACCAAATTAAGTTCTAGCTGAAATTTAGTGCAACAAACACGTCCCCTAAATGTCAATTTTCAAATCTAGCTATTGAAAGATTTTTATTACTATAATTTCTGGATTATGGATTAAGTACTTACTGATTGCATTGAGAAAGTTGGTGCAAAATCATTGATATCTAGGATAGTTATGGACATGGTCCCAGTTGAAGACAAACATCCAATGCCACCACCCATATCACGCACTTCAATGATAAGAGTATAGCTGTCTAGTACCTTGAAAAAGAAAAAAGAAAAAAATTATGGTCATTATAAAATATTTACAATAGCATCTAATTTTAGTTTTTATTATGTCCGTGCAAATATATTGCATACTGCAGTGGTTATCAAACTTTCTTGAATCACGGTGCTTTACAGCATCAGCAATTTTTTTTCACGGCACGCCCAGGATAAGTTTTTTTTATGTATACATTTGGAAATAAAAAGTATTTAAGTAAATTGTGCCTAATTATTATCTTTGGGTTCAGTTATGTAGTGTTCTGATTGTCTACACATTTTAGGATTTGCAGCACCAGCATTGGTTTTGCCCAAAACATTGACCATAAATAATTTGATTCCGTCACGGTCAACCAACCCGAGGCAACCCCACAAGCGCCTCACAGAATCCCATGGTGCCTAGGCACAGTGAGTGGGAAATACTGGCATACACTGAATCTACTTATACTGTATGCATGTGTAAACTGTATACTGGAGAGGGATTTACCCTGTACCAACCCATCTCTAGTCCAGCCATCCCAAGTCTAATATGTATTGTGGACATGTTAATGGAACTGCTCTCAAAAAGACATTCCTGGTATAAGAAAAAGAAAATAAATAAAATCTTAAACTGAGCCCACACTAGTTTATTCCATTTTGGTTCTGTAACATTTCTACTGTTGCTTGTAAAAACTAACCATACATACATGCTAACATACGATTTCTGTTGTGTTTTTACATACCTCTCTGTTTAATTGATCTGAAACTGTAGTGACAATGCCATATTGTGGATTGATCGCAAACAAAGCAGGATTAGTTTGGGGAATTTGCCGAATAAGATAATAAGCTAGCAGGGTGTGACGGGTGTTCGGCTCATCTCTGTCTGTGGCGTTTACCCTTCCCACAACAGTACCTGTACACAAAAAAAAAAAAACACAGCTCACATCAAACACGAAGATCATCACGAAAGACACACATTTACATCGCTGAAATCGCACCAACAAACGGTTGCGGAATGATTACATACAGCATATTACTGTTTTCACTTTCTCATTCAAAAGTTGAAAAAACATAGATAAAGCTAAAAGTATACCATGAGTTTCATAATACTGTATTCAGAATATTGTCAAGAGAACGTAAAAAAAAATCATTGTAGTAGCTCACCAGCTTTGCTGTGCTCCAAGACTTCAGCACAAAACAATTCTTCAGTGAACTGGGGAGCATTATCATTATCATCTTCCACTATGACCGGCAGTTCGAGTGGAATTTCAGGTGAATATCCAGTTTTGGTCTCTGCATATGCTACCAACTGAATGCAAAACATACAGGATTAGGAATATATATATATATATATATATATATATATATATATATATATATATATATATATATATATATATATATATATATATATGTGTCAACACATGCTGTAGTTCAAAAGTTTGGGGTTATTTTTGAAACTAAAGCACTGTTTGTTTGTTTGTTTTTTCAATAAAGAGAACATTAAATCAGAAATACACTCTATGCATTGTTAATATGGTAAATGACTAATACTACCTGCAAACATGTTTTCTCCTTCATCCTCTGGGGACACTGAAGTACTACGCTGGGGATAGTGTGGTGTTATGGAGGAGTTGGCACTTTAAGAACTTGAAGTGTGGTGTGGCTCCTCCCCCTCTATCCCCCCCTCAGACTCCAGTCTTAGTTTAGTGCCCGGAGGAGTAGGATCCCTGGGCAGGAGGCTCCCGCAGGGGTCTCTGGTTGTCCGTTTTTTGTTTTATATAGAAGTGTGCAGGCAGCCTGAGTGTTAGACTGGCTGCCTGCAGTGTGTATAAAGCTCTCTGGGAGGTCAGAGCGGCACTGCGTGCGGTGCACGCTGCTGACCTCAGCCGCCTGCACTCTAGGTGTGGGGAAGCAGCCACAGCCGCTCGCGGCTTGTGTTACTGCTCCGTTGGCTAGTCACCCGCCGGAGAGATCAGGACTGGGGCGCTGGGCGCCGGGTGACTGCTGGATCAGAGTCACGCGCTGGTCCAGCTGAGGGGCAGACTGTGTCTCAGCGCCGCTGTCCTCAGCGCGCGCTGGGACGGAGGAAGGAGGAGGCGTGTCATGGGCGTCTCCTCCAGGTTAAAAATCCTCAGTGCGGCAAACGCTGCCTTCCTAAAGCCCACGCTGCCTTCCTCTGTTTGTTGTGCCTCTTCAGAGCCCTTCTGCTTCAGGACAGCAAAGCGTTTTTCATCCCAGACTGGACAGACTGTGTCACTGCGCTGGGTGAGTGAAGGGGTTCTCCTTTTTAGGAGTCCCCGCTTGGAGTATTCAGGTGGGCTAATTCGGGGAAGGTGAGCTCCTCTCCCCCTATTGTATTTCCTTCTTTTACACTGCTGAGGTTTACACTGCTATCTGTGTGGCTGTGTTAGAGTGTGCTGAGTGAAGGAAGTGTTTGTATTGGATTGCATTATGGCTACAAAAGCTTCTGGCTCTAAGGCTTCTCAGAAGCTGTTCACCTGCACTCAGTGTAATCAGCAATTTACACAACATGTGAAAGGTGTGTCACTGTGTAAGGATTGCTATAAAGGAGGGGCTGTTCAACAGCAAGCTGCTCTCCTTAATGCTGAAGGGGTTACAAGTGTGTTAGCTACCTTAGCTTCTGAGCTGGCAGCGTCTCGTAGGGACAGGGAGATTTTACATTCTCATCTGTCTACTATGTCTTCTGCTGAGCCTTCATGGGCCAGAGAGTTGATTAGGTCAGTGGATTCGCTGGTACAATCCACCGTTATGCCTACACAGTCCAGCGCCCCCCCTCCACCTAAAAAAAGGGGTGCTCCTTTGGTTTTGAGGATTGATACCTCTGATGAGGAGGAAGTTAACCCTCTAGAGGAGGGGGAGTGTCAGGTGTTGGATGATACCTTTGCACCTGTGGATGAAGAGCAGGGTGTTCAGGATGAGGCTCAAGGTTTAGAGGCCTTGATTCAGGCTATTAAGGTGACTCTTAATGTTGCTGAGCAAGAACCTCCTGCTCCGGTTTCTATTTTTGGCCGTCCTGTTAAAGCTGCGGTAACTTTTCCTGAGTCCATAGAGTTGGAGAAGCCTCTGTTGGACATTTGGAAAGTGCCTGAGAAAAAATTTCAGTTATCCAGGCGCTTTAAGGCGTCTTACCCTTTTGCCCCGGAAGCCAGGGCGAAATGGGAGAACCCGCCGTTAGCGGACGCTTCCGTCTCTAAGCTTTCAAAGAAGGCAGCGCTTCCCATTCCGGGAGCGGTGGCCCTGAAGGAGGCGCCAGATAGGCGTTTGGAGGCGGGGCTTAAGCACATCTTTTCTACGGCTGGGGTCTCTTTGCGTCCTATTTTTGTTATCTCCTGGGTCAGCAGGGCCATGGAGAAATGGGCAGAGGATTTGTCCAGGGGCTTGGAGGAGCAGAGGCCTCCTGAGGAGTTAGCTCAGTTGGCTGATCAAATGCGGGAATCCGCGGCATATATTGGAGAGGCGGCCAGGGATTCGGCTTCACTGGTGGCAAGGATCTCGGCTCTGTCTATTACAGCCAGACGGTCTTTGTGGCTTAAGTCTTGGCAGGCGGAGGCGGATATAAAAAAAGCAGTGGAAGCTCTTCCCTTTACGGGGGATGTTCTTTTTGGCCCAGAGCTGGATAGATTAATTGCTCAGGCGACAGGGGGTAAATCTACCTTCCTCCCTTCCTCAGCGCCTCCTCCGAAAAAACCTTACCAGGGTCCGGCTTTTCGCTCCTTTCGAGGGGCCCCGAAATTTAGAGGTAAGTCCAGAGGTTCCTTTACCTCGGGCCGTGGTAGAGGTAGAGGCTTTGGCGTCGCCACCTCCGCCGCTAACCCTGGCTCCCGGCGTGCAGACGCCAAGCAGCCAGAAAAGCCTGCGGCATGACGCCCTTCCCTCCTACCTGGGGGATCCCAGAGTAGGAGCGCGGCTTCTGGATTTCCGGCAGGCCTGGGAAGAATCCTGCAAGGACAAGTGGGTTCTCTCAGTCGTGTCTCGGGGATACAAACTAGAGTTTGCCGGTCCTCCTCCTCAACAGTTTTTTACGATGGGTCTTCCGCATGTGGAAAAAGACTCTCAGTTACTACTCCAAGCAGTTCAGCGGTTGTTATCAGCAGGCGTGGTAATGCATGTCCCAACCGATCAACGCAAAGAGGGGTTTTATTCTCCTCTTTTCCTGGTTCCAAAACCAGACGGGTCGGTAAGGCCGATCTTAAATTTAAAGAAGCTGAACGAGTACATTATGTACCACAGATTCAAAATGGAGTCGCTTCGCTCGGTGGTGGCAGGTCTGGAACCGGGGGAATATTTGGCATCCTTGGACGTCAAGGATGCCTATCTACATATTCCCATTTACGACTTACACCAGAGGTTCCTTCGGTTCGCAATCAAGGACCAACATTTTCAATTTCGGGCTCTGCCCTTTGGCCTGTCATCGGCGCCTCGCCTTTTCACCAAGGTAATGGCAGTCATGGTTGCCTTTCTCCACACACTAGGAGTCAAGATTGTTCCGTATCTGGACGATTTGTTGATAAAAGCCGGATCCAGGAGTCAGCTGGAACAGGCTCTTCACGTGACTTGTCAGACCTTGATTCGGCATGGCTGGATTCTAAACTATGGCAAATCCCAGATGGTACCTTCCCAAAGGATTTTGTTTCTTGGACTGATTCTGGACACAGAAGTACAGCGGGTCTTCCTTCCCTTGGAGAAAATTGCCTCGATTCAGGACTTGGTGAAGCAGGTGCTTCGTCCTCGGAGGGTGTCGGTGCACCTTTGCATTCGGTTGCTTGGCAAGATGGTCGCCTCCTTCGAGGCTCTGCCTTTCGGCCGTTTCCACTCCAGGACTTTTCAACTCGATCTGTTGAGACAGTGGTCGGGTTCGCATGTCCACATGCACAGGACGGTAATTCTTTCACCCTGCAGTCGGCTGTCCCTTCACTGGTGGCTTCACACGGCCAATCTGTTGGAGGGGCGTCGGTTCGGAGTCTGGGAGTGGACTATCATCACGACGGATGCCAGCCTGAGGGGCTGGGGGGCGGTTGTGATGGGACGTCACTTTCAGGGCCGTTGGTCTCCGCAGGAATCAAGGCTGCCGATAAATATTCTGGAGATTCGGGCTATCCGTCTGGCTCTTCTCAAGGCGGACCTGTTCATCAGAGGGAAGCCGATCCGAATTCAGTCGGACAATGCCACGGCTGTGGCATATATCAACAGACAGGGTGGAACGCGCAGTCGGGCAGCTATGCAGGAGGTACGCCCGATCCTTCAATGGGCGGAGAGGAATTCTCTGGCCTTCTCGGCGGTGTTCATTCCAGGGGTGGACAATTGGGAAGCGGACTACTTAAGTCGCCAGGATGTGCACCCAGGGGAGTGGGCACTGCATCCGGAGGTGTTTGGCCAGATTGTCAATCGTTGGGGGTTACCTCAGATAGACATGATGGCATCCAAACGGAATTGCAAGGTGGCTCAGTATTGTTCCAGGTCACGAGATCCGGAGGCAGTGGCGACGGATGCCCTGACCGCAGAGTGGAATTACCATCTAATCTATGTGTTCCCTCCGTTACCCTTGATTCAGTTAGTACTCAAACGGATCAAGCGCGAGAAGGCAACGGTGATTTTCATAGCTCCAAATTGGCCTCGTCGGCCTTGGTTTGCCGATCTTCAGGGGCTCCTGATAGATCAACCCTGGCTACTGCCTCAAAGAGAGGATCTATTGCAACAGGGACCATTCGTCTACCAAGAATTAAGGCAGCTGCGTTTGACGGCGTGGCTGTTGAGGCCGAGCTGCTGAGTAGGCGTGGGGTACCTAAAGAGGTCATTCCCACAATGATGAGAGCCAGGAAGGAGGTTACTTCCCGGCATTATTACAGGATTTGGAAGGCTTATGTGTCGTGGTGTGAACGACACAAGTGCCCTACAGCTGTTTTTTCTTTGTCCCGATTGTTGAGGTTTCTGCAATCAGGGTTTGAGGCGGGCCTTCGTTTAGGGTCCCTTAAGGTCCAGGTGTCCGCCTTGTCGGTTTTCTTTCATAGGCGATTAGCCTTGATGCCGGAAATACAAACATTTTTGAATGGGGTTCTAAGGCTGCAGCCTCCGGTAAGACCTCCGGAAGAACCTTGGGATCTTCCTTTGGTGCTGGACTATCTCAAGTCGGAGGTGTTTGAGCCTTTAGAATCTATTGATTTACGTTTACTTACCTGGAAGACGGTGATCTTACTGGCTTTGGCATCGGCTAGACGAGTGTCTGACCTCAGTGCTCTCTCATGTCGTTCTCCGTATTTGGTGTTCCACTCAGATAGGGCGGAACTCCGGACTAGATTGGATTACTTGCCAAAGGTGGTGACGGCTTATCATCTTAATCAACCAATCGTGGTTCCGGCCTTGACAGGAGAGTTCGCTTCACTGGATGTGGTCAGAACTTTACAGGTTTATGTGGACAGAACCAAGGATCTCAGGAAGTCGGATTCTCTGTTTGTCCTATACTGTTCCGCAAAACGTGGTTGGCCGGCTACCAAGCAAACTTTGGCCAGGTGGATTTGTCTAACCATTAAACAAGCTTATGTTCAGGCCTCCCGGCCTCCGCCTACTAGAGTTTCGGCTCATTCCACCCGTTCGGTGGGACCTTCTTGGGCGGCGGCCAGGGGGGTGTCTCTTTCTCAGGTATGTAGGGCAGCCACTTGGTCTGGGCCCAATACCTTTATTAAGTTTTATAGGTTTGACACCTTCGCGGCATCCTCTACTAGGTTTGGCCGCGCGGTGCTTCAGGATGCCCAGCGCCTTCCCGCCCGTGGGGATGGCTTTGGGACGTCCCCAGCGTAGTACTTCAGTGTCCCCAGAGGATGAAGGAGAAAATAGGAATTTGGTACTCACCGATAATTCCCTTTCTCCGAATCCGAAGGGGACACTGAGCGCCCTCCCGGCACTGGTCTTCTGGTAAGGGAGGGGTTTTTACAGGTCGCATGTGGCCAGGTTGTGTTGCATGCGATGGTCTGTATGTAAGTTCTTTTGACTTATTTTTGTTTCGGTGTCTTGTTTTCATTCTCTCTCTCTCTCTGTCAGAGGTTTCCTGGTCTCTTTTCTCCTCTCGGGCACAGTAACTAAGACTGGAGTCTGAGGGGGGGATAGAGGGGGAGGAGCCACACCACACTTCAAGTTCTTAAAGTGCCAACTCCTCCATAACACCACACTATCCCCAGCGTAGTACTTCAGTGTCCCCTTCGGATTCGGAGAAAGGGAATTATCGGTGAGTACCAAATTCCTATTTTTTTAAATGAATATCTACATAGGTATATAGAGGCCCATTTCCAGCAACCATCCATTACTCTTCTAATCGCATTAGAAGAGTAATGGTTGATTAGAAAACCCTTGAAAACACTTGTGCATTTAAGTTAGGACAGCTGAAAATGGGATTGCTCATTAGAGAAGCTACAAAAATGTATATGGACAAAAGAACACAGACATTGGACAGAAGAAAATTGCAAAAAAGTGTTATAGACAGAATAATTGAAGTTTGAGGTGTTTGGATCACACAGAAGAACATATGAACAAATTAAAAGATCCTGACACCATCTGTCAAGCATGGTGAAGGTAAGGTGATGGTCTGGGGCTGCTTTCATGCTGATAAAGTGGGAGATTAAGGAAGGCTATCAATCCATTTTGCAATGCCATACCCTGTGGACAGCGCTTGATTGGACCCAATTTCCTCCTCCAACAGGACAGTGACCCAAAGCACACCTCCAAATTATGCAAGAACTATTTAGGGAAGATGCAGGCAGCTTGTATTCGGTCTGTAATGGAGTGGCCAGATCTCAACCCCATTGTACAGAGCAGATTGACCAAATGGTAAGCATGTCCACCAAGCCAAAACAACTTGTAGGAGGTTTTAAAATAAGTATACATGAAACCAAAACAAAATGTACTCAAGACCAAAAGAAGGAAAAGAGGTTACATTTTCAAAGCATCCTATTTTTGTAAAAAGCAATGTAATCGGGTCGGAGTTGCCTGAATATTTATTAAGCAGCAATAGTTTACAAGGCAAAACCGGTCTGGCTTCTAAAATATACCCATTCTCAGGACAAAAACCACAGACCACCAGAAACTGGGATGTTATAAAATTTACCCCAAAGCATTTATTTTTTTGCTAGATAAAAGTGTTGTCCATTTACATATCGGGCCTAAACATAATCAGAAGCTTTGTAAAGAAACAGGCTTAAGTCTTATACATTTAAAGAATGTTATTCTGTTCCTCAAATTGAAAAATTATAAATTATAAAAAGTGGTAGGCATACCGGAAAAAAGGGATATTGTTCACGATCTACCACGCCTGTAATATATATATCACCAGTTTCTGCAACAATCTGAAACAATCCAATGGGTGGCTGGTCCACACCCGGTCCCCTGATGGAGTATAAAATGTCATACTTTTGCTGAGTGTCAGACTGGATCTGTATGGATAAAAAAAAAATGCAAAAAAGGTTTATTAACATAGTCTTATTCAGTGATCCACAATACAAGTGCCTAATTAACCAAATAGGCTGATCAGGCTGCAGCCTAGGGCGTGGCACCTTGCAGTTGACAGCCAAGGAATAAAATTAAAGGCCGAATTTATTCCATGCTTGTTAGCGATCCCCTGTCCTGATGTACTGTGGGGGGGGTTAAAGTGTTTAAGGAGACTGCCAGATGGCTGTGCCAGTGTATCTTACTAATGGAACCATTCCTTTCTGTATATTGTGCTACAGCACCAGCGGGTCAGTTTAAAGCTAGTCTCATGCCAGTTGTGTGACTTTTGTTACATGCTCATTGGCATTATAAATGGCAAGTCTCTGAGCACTCATACATGTGTGTTTAACAGCAATTCAAGGGGAGCGACATGTGCATTAGCCGAGGGCACCTGGAACCTTAAATCAGGCCCTGCACAATACTCTTTTGTACGGTGATGTGGGACAGATATAGGTTATCTGTTTTAAAGATCGCATTTGAGATAAGCAATGGCAGGATGCAGTCATTTGGTCTACAGCATGATGGTCCACATGGGTCTAGGTCGAAAGGTCATTAGTTCGACAATGTCTAGGCCGTCAAAAGGTCGACATGGGTTTTTCACAGTTTTTTGAGCCGACATGTGCCGGCAGGTGGTATTTCCTGCCCTACCATCCACTAGGGTGTGGTGGGAGAAAAAAGGGTGCCCGACGCATAGCGAGCGCAGCTGTGTCCTTGTCGACTGTGTTGACATGCAGGTAAAAAAACAGGGGAAAACCCCATGTCGACCTTTTGACTGTCGACATAGACATTGCCGAACTAATGACCTTTCGACCTAGAATCATGTCGAACTTTTCCCATGTCGACCATCATGCTGTAGACCAAATGATCCCAACCCGCAATGGCAACATATGTATTTAAGCATATAAATAAATATTTGGTTGATATGGTTATTGGATTGAAGCCATCAGAACACCAGTTTTTGCAACAAATTATGAGCTGAAAAGGTCATTTATGACCAACAATGACAATTTTAGTGGACAGAGGACTTGGACGCAAAACTAGGCAATGTTATGCTGGGATGTGCACAAGTAATTAAAACAAATATAAAAAATGTAATCTCATGTCAAATCACTAAAGATGTTAATTAAAACATGAGGCCACAGGAATGTGCAGATTCTCCAATACCACTAAATTTATAACCCAGGTTGAAGTTTGGTGGAAGAGGGTCAGATCAAAATAACCCGGTTCAGGTAATCCAGGAATCTGAACCCGGTAGCTACCAGGGTCAACCCGAACACCAATCCAGGAAGCATAAAGAGCCTGATCCCCAGTACTTGGAGAGGTCAAGCGCAGGTAAGGGGTAGACCCTATAATAAGCAGAGTCCAGCCTACGCTGTAAACAAAGTTTTATCTCGCTGCAACACTACTTAAAACTTCGTATTCAATTACCCAGGTCAAACGCAGGTTTTTGGTGGAAAAAGTAGAAGCGCTATACTGTAGTGTTATACACTATGCTTAGTCAAATCCTGGTCCCTTCACAGAAATAAATGTATATGTTAATGTTGTCAACGTTTCAATTGTATTGATTTTGTCAGTGCCGCACCTCTGGAGTCATACATACATATACTGTACACACACAAAAATGGAGAAAATAAGAAAAAAAAAATTCTGCAAAACCTACCCGTTCAACAAAGGCTGGAAAATTTCCTCTGTAGTTCTCCTGGATTGAAAAGGGCATAGGCGCCCATCTTCTCTTTGTACGCTTCAGTAATTCTCTTGCAATTCTTGATTTACCAACCTGAATCAAACAAATTAAAATAATACATCAGGGGATTTGTATCGCCAGCCTCAGGCAGGCGAAGCAAAATCCCCAGAAGCAGCCCTGCGGCCAGGCCAAAATACACTGAACCGGTGTGTTTTCACAGCAGAACATGTCTTTTAACAGATGATCCAATCCCCATGAAAAAAACATCTGGAAAAATAGCGAACAGATGTTTTCTCCCAATATTTACTGGGGCAATTGGATACCCCTCCAACGATGGAAAAGCAACATAGCTTCTAAGTCTTCACTATTTTAACATAAAAAAATTTCCCTTGAAATTCAGAACACTCTTGGACAAAAGATATCATGGCCAAACTAAGAACCCTATTTTTTTAAAATATAGTAGTTTCCCCAACCAACTATCCCCAAAAAACATTGGTAGTGAAAAACTTCTATTTTTCTAATACCCCCCATAGGGGGCTATTCAATGTGTCACCGCTATTTCCGACGGGGGAAATAGCGACGGCTCCCTATTCAATGCTGTCTTTAGCGACAGCAGTGAAGCGGGATCACGGCAGAACGGGCCCGACTTTAGAAGCTGTCGGGCCCGTTCTGCCGATTACGGCCGTGGATTGTCGCGATCCCGGCCTCAGATCGACAACCCACGGCCGTTTTCGCAGCCACGCCCCCTTTGCGCCTATCGGCAGCAGGGACATTGAATCCCGCCTGACGTTCAGCTGTCGGGCTGACCGCAAACGGGCCAGGATCACGGCTATCGGCAGGGATCGACAGCCGTGATCCTAGATTGAATACCCCCCTTGGACTGCCCAACAACTCTCCTGAAAAGGTTCAGTGAAACTGGTATTTTCAGCTGCAGTAGGCATTTCGTCTGCCCGAGACAGGTGAAACAATATCCCCGATAAGCCCACAGCACGGGCGGCTTTTCAGGCAAGCCTAGGAAATATATATATACACAATCTCAAAAAAATACAAAGGGGAAGAGGTTTTTCAGAACTTTTGGAGAAAACCGGTTTAATAAATAATCCCAAATCATTACAAAAAAAAAAAAAAATACACTTTATCCATATGTATAGTGCAATATTACTCCATTAAACCGATTTTCCCTTTATGATACAATGCCATACATCTTTATTAAAATACAAACATTTTATCAGAAGAGTTATTTTAAGTACTGTTACTTTAACAAACTAATATCATCCTTTCATTTATGTAAATATGGATCTTGCATGTGCAGCTTAATGGACTGGACCCCTTAAGTGTTAATCAGCACCAAACGTATTTATATAGGTTTATTGTGCCTTTAAATTATGCTCTGGCTACACAAATTCCTTACTGCAACCTGTGTAAGTATTTGTGCCAGCCAGAGGCACCTCTATTTTCAGACAAAAAAATTTCACCTCCTGTTGCAACTTGCAAAAAAAAAAAAAAATATTATATATGTATAATATAATCCAGCACTTGTGTGTAATCCTTGCTCCGCTTCTAGACAATACCTTGATACAGAATGGAAAAAGGCGGCACTCCAAATTTTAAATGCAGAAGTCTATTTGTGTTATAATCCGACAATTGTTTCGAGCAGCACGCTCATCCTCAGGGACCTAGACCCCTAAGAATGAGAGTGCTGCTCAAAACAATTGTTGGATTAAGACGTGTACAAACGGTTCGATGATTCAGGCTAATGGACGATTTTGACAATCCGATTTCGGCTAAGAGCACTTGCGATTTTGACTACAGTATCTTGCTATTTGGCCCTAGGCCAAATACATTTAACAGGTGACATTGTGAAAATAGACTTGCCTGCACATTCTATTTTCTCTTGCAATATTGACACCGTGGGGCCGCGCAGCAGTATCACAAGCCTCCTAAACGATGGCTAACTTACTATCCTATTTTGACTACATAGTCAAAATTATAGCCAGAATTTCACCGTGTACACATCATTAGTATATTTACTTAAGAAGTTATCTTTTACCAAACAGAATGGAAAAACGGAGCACTTACTTTTTTTTCAGTTACAAGCTTAACGGTAATAATCCTCTCACTCAAGGTGCCCACATCCACGACAATAATTCCAAATGACAAAGCATGACTGGGAATTGTAATAAATTTCGTAGAATAAATATCGTATGTGGAATTTAAATGTACAACTATAAAATCTGGATTGTTTGATCCACCGATTACTTCACTGGAATGCAAGCAGTTTTGCAGATTGACTAATAAAATAAAACGGAAACAAGGCAATATAAGTAAGAATAAAAGATATATATATTGAACATACCTCATTTCACATAATTGCACATACACACACATAAATATTTCAAGAAACCGTTCCGAAAGCTCAAAGTGGACGGTTCATTCTTTTATTTATTTTCTCCATTGGGGGACTTTGGGAAGCTTTGGGCACAGAGTTTCAGACAGGTGTCCGTGCATTTAAATTCTGACACGCAGAGAGTTATTCAGAACTTATCACTGGGCTGCGAATCAGCAACCCAGCCGATTAATCGATCGACTGTGCATGCATACAGCTGGCAGCGCTCACGCGCAAGGCCATCTTCCAATAAAATCTGGCATCTTATTTCATCGCTGCCAGTTAGCAAAAAGATTTACAGGAAGCCAGCATTTGTGGGTGGTAACCGGACATTTTCTGGGAGTGTCAGGGAAAGGGCAGGCATGGCCAGGCATGTGACGTCAGCTCCAGCCTTGATCACCCCATGTCTGACAGGCCGAGTCAGTCCTGGGTTATGCATAGGATGCACACAGTGACAACTTATTTAATGGTGAGCGAGTTGCGAATGGATTTGGCTCTTATCACGGCTGAAATCACAACTGGGCAGTCGTATATAGGTGTCCAGCTAGTTGAAATGTCAGTCACCAGCGGTCACTGCCTATACACACAGCCAGATGGCTTAATATATCTACAGAGATAGATAGATAGATAGATAGATATCAAGAAGAAGTGGCACTCAGAGACCTGGCAAATGGTGAAAAAGATGGATGCTTTTAATTTTATTTATTAGCAGTTTCTTATACAGCGCACACATATTCCGCAGTGCTTTACAGAGAATATTTGACCATTCACATCAGTCCCTGCCCCAGTGGAGCTTAAAATCTATATTCCCTACCACATGTACACGCACACACAGACATTCTTGAGTTAATTTTGTGGGAGCGAATTAACCTACCAGTATATATTTTTGGATTGTGGGAGTAAACCGGAGTACCCGGAGGAAACCCACGCAAGCACGGGGAGAATATACAAACTCTGCACAGTTAGGGCCATGGTGGGTATTGAACCCATGACATCAGTGTTGTTAGGCGGTAATGCTAACCATTACACCATCCGTACTGCCCTAATCCAAGGTGATCTACATTTCGGGGTTCGGTGACCCCTTCATCAGGATACAATCGTAAGTAAATATTTTTTATCCAATTAGGTTCATTAGAAACCTCTCGAAGCAAGATCAGTGAAAATAATATAGTCTCTAGACACAAACATTAAAAACTAGATGTCCACTTGACATAGCTTCTCACCCGAGCACCAGTGCAATGCTTAAATAGAGATGCTCCATCTTTAGATTTTTGGAAACAGAATGCTCTGTTCCTAAGTAAGCTTGGAGAACTACCAAAGTAATCCACATAGCAATGGTTTGCTTGGACAGTGGACAATCTCTTGTGGGTTTTTTAGCATACCAAAAATATATATATATATATATCTTATTAGCTTCTATGCACAGATTACCAGTTTGATGAACACAGGTTTTCGAAGCCCTAACCACCAAAACATAAAAAGAGACCTTTTCTTCTGGAGATCTGCCACAGGTATATGATAGAATCATATTCTGAGAGGTGACACATGCAGCATCCCCTGCAAAATTGTACATTTACATGCCAGTTCCCCGAGTGATAATGGAGTGGGAGAAAATCTGCACCATCAGGCAACTACTGTAGGTTTCAACTCATGCTTTCCCTTTCTGCAAGAAAACTAGAAAGGAATGCAACTGTAATAAAGAGGTGGAAAAAAAACCTTGTTTTCACAATAGGAGATGCAAGCTCAACCCTGCCTAAAAAGTCTGACTTTCTTGTATTCAGCAAAGTCTCAACCTCTCCGTTAGGCATACAGTCAGGTACATAAATATTGGGACACAATTCTCAGATTTTGGGCTCTGTTCAAATCCATTTTGGTGGTGTAATGAACCAAAAATGAGGAGTTTTAATTTGAGGGTATTTACATCCAAATCTGGTGAACGGTGCAAGAATGGTTTATATATGTGCCTCCCACTTCTTAAGGGACCAAAAGTAATGGGCAATTGATTCAAAAGCCATTTCATGGACAGGTGTGGGCTATTCCATCATTATTTCATTATCAATGAAGCAGATAAAAGGTCAGGAGTGGCTATGCCTCAATATGAGATCCAGTGAAGCAAGCCATCATTAGGCTGAAAAATCAAAACCAACCCATCAGAGAGATAGCAAAAATATTAGGTGTGGCCAAATCAACTGTTCGGAACAGTCTTATAAAGAAAGAACGCACTGGAGAGCTCAGCAACACCAAAAGACCCGGAAGAATGTGGTGGATGACAGAAGAATTACTTTCCTGGTGAAGAAAAACCCCTTCAGAAAGGGGAAGGGGGAACTTCCATTCCAATGAGCATTTAAAAAAATAAAAACCGGCAACCTATTAGCAGAGGCTTGGGATACAGAGGGAGAAGAGCTACAATATGGAGAAACAAAGTGCCCATGCAGCTGCCTGATAATCTAATCCCAAGAATCAGTCCAACAATTGGGTGACTACCTACAATATAAAGTTCTACACATTGCGATTATTCTGAATTATCCTAATTCCAGATTTTTAAGAGCGTAATAAAACAGTTTATAAATCTCTGGAATACCAGAGTATACAGGGATGTGTGTGTGATGTAACCATAGACCAGTGGTAGCCAACCCTAGCCCTCGAGAGCTACCAACAGTTCACATTTTCCAGACAACCTAGCTGCTGCACAGCTGCACTCATTAATCACTGACACATTTTAAAAGATACACAGATGGAGCTAATTAGCTAACTTGTGATTCTGTGAGGAGACCTGCAAAACATGCACTGTTGGTAGCTCTCGAGGACTAGGGTTGGCTACCCCAACCATAGACCATTGTTTAAGGAATCAGTGTATACTTCAGGAATTTATACTCAATAAAGAGGTACTGTAAGCTCACTGTACCCCTATATGCGCACACACTTTTTACAAACAACATGACATTTTATTTAAGCTCACCTTTGCCAACTAAGTGTCCAGTGTGGATAACATCTGGCACATGAAGTTTCACTTTGTGACAAGGATTTCCAAACACGACCAATGGCTATGAAGATAAAGAAAAGTAAATATTAGAAATTAAATATTCATTTTGGACAAAGCATGTACATTATTTTCAGCGGTGGGCGCCTATTTAATGCCGTCGTTCCCAACAGCAATGAAGCATCAGCTAGTCAGAATGGCTGAATCTGGCCCTATGCCTGGTGCTTTTAGCAGTTTTCAGTCCAGGAAATAGACATATTAAGCATTTGACAGCATGCCTTTTAGTGGACATAGGTGACTGCTTCACTATAGACAGTAACAAATTCTGCTTCATCCTCTGCATTTCCAATACTTCCCTGGGCAGGGCACATTAAAAATGTAGTTTGTAAATACAGTATATGCAAAATAGTGTTTAATGCATTTTATTTGCCCTACACTGCATTTTTTTTTCCACAGCCTCTCCTTCTACATTCCTTTCACCTTCTTCTCGTCATTATATGAAGGGTTATGAGACCAGGCCTTGCCTGAAAGCGATTCATTTCAGTTCCCTCTCCTTAAGGCAAATATAACTTTGCAACACATGCCTAAGAACAAAGCAGCACAATGTAAACAGCTAGATATTCTCTGAATATTGCTGCAAAATACTGTATATGGGTATTATTTACATAATTTAATTAACTCAATGTTTACAGACAAATATTTGCAATTTAAAAATGATTTGAAGTTTATATGCCACACTCTGTAGTTACAATGCATAATATCTATTCCACACTGTCCCAATAGTGCCCTGTTTAAAGGCACACTGGGTTTAAATGGACCAAACCCTTTTGGGTTTGGCTCAAAAGCCGCCCATTGTGTACGACCAGCAATGAGCGGTGAGTGCTCCCGCATCCTTACCGGCGTTCATCTGCTAGTATTACCAGCAGATAAGAGACAGAATGGACAGCTTTCCTCTGGGGGAAAAAAGCACTCAGAGGGGGTGAAAATCACTCAGTGTGTTTGCACTGAGTGATATTCAGCCCAGTGATTTTCCCCATCATCGCTGTAAATACACACTGGGTAAAATCGCTCAGTGTGTATGGACCTTAAAAGAAAATAGATACATAGTGTCATTAAGGGACATCTAAAAGGTCCATACACACTGGGCGACTATGCCCAGCGTGTATGGACAGCGATGATGTCAATCATCGCTGCGGGGAAAGCCACTCAGTGCATACACACTGAGCGGCTTTCCCCCTGCCCGGCGCCGACGGAGGGGGAGGACGGCATTGCATAACGCAGAGCTATGCAAAGCCATCCTCAACTCCGCTTACCTGCTGGTATTACCATCAGATGAGCGGCTTTCCCGGCGATGATGCGGGAGTGCGCAGCAGTGCTCATCGCTGGGGCACACACACTGGGCGGCTTTGAGCTGAAAGCCGCTCAAACAGGCTGGGCCTTAAGCGCAAGGGTAACCAGCACATCAAATGTATGTATATGCAAGTTCAATATAGCAGATACGTATGGAAAAGGACATAAATTCTTCAGTGCAGTCATCTATATACAGACAGGTTTATTAAACAATTACAAATCAGAATGAAATACAGGTTGAGTATCACTTATCGAAAATGCAGTGTAAATGATTGCCGCTTGGAGATTTCTTACCAAATCTCTCACTTTATGAATCTTTCATCCGATTACATTTAATTTGTTATATCTCAATGATGTATCACGCATTTATGTTGTACAAACACATGAAACACACACACACACACACATACATTTGTAAATAAAACAAGGTTTGTGCACTATTTCAGGAACTGAATTTGGATGCTAAGCAATCATTTTCCTGCCCATTTAGTGCAAGTTACAGATCATGTCCCCAGTACTGCATTTATAAAAAAAAAAAATATATACATATATATATATATATATATATATATATATATATATATATATATATATATATATATATATATATATATATATATATACACATTCTGGAAACTATGGTTTTTAGAATAATTTGGATAACAGATATCTGGACAAGGGATACTCAACCTGTATATGATTAATATTCCAATTTGTGACTTGGAAGAAGGTTCAAAAAAAAAAAAAAAATCTAGTGCTCACTTCCCTTTAATTAGAAAATAAGTGCATCAGTAAAATGAACAATCACCATTGTTTCCCAAGGAAATTTGGTGCACACTTATAAAAAATGTTTTATCTAATGGCAGCTAAAGGACATGACTGTGGAAGGCAACTGGATGTTCACAGGCTTCAAATGTGGCTTTCCTTACAACACATTTCAAAATTTGGACTTCCTGTATTCACACCTTACACTGCTTTACTGGGTTTAGAAATAATAATAGCGGCATATATTAATAACGCTTAAATGTTGTGATTATTGATAGGTACATATTATCCCCACTATGCACATAGGGAAACCTGGAGGCACAGTGTTCGTGATAACTTTGGTGATCCTGGGGAATCAGACACAGAGCATGGTGTCCGCTTCCACGATCATCGCACCAGATGGAGGCCGCTTTCGGGGGGGATTCTCTTTCCTATGGCCACAACTACCCCCCTCTGCTTAATTTTAATTTTGTTGATTTGTTATAAGCCTCATTTGATTGTAAATGTAATATAATATACAGTATGCATAATTACTTATGCTGGCCACACATCAGACCAACTTTCCTCCAACCATCCAACTAGTTGATTAGATGGAATAAAAACCTGGTACTGGGTAGGAGCAAATGTAATTTAGTCATGTTTCCCAAATCTTAAAATGGATAACAGCTGTCACTCAGACAATGTACTGTAGTTGGACCGATTTGATTTAAACAATTTCACTGAATGTTTTTGTTCATTCTCCTGAGTTTGTGAGCAAATTGCTTATTGGCATTTGCCTCCATACAGTTCCAGATTTTCAGTCCAAATAACCAACCAACTCAGCTCAGGGAGGACTCGGCGCCTGAACTCCTGAGCGCTCCCGAGTCTCCTCCCCCCAAACATCCTCGAGCTTGTCGCCTTCATCACTGCTGAGAAGTGAATGGCGGCTGGAGGCTGGCGAAGCGGCAGGGCAGCTCTGGCATATGATCGCCGGAGCGGAGGTGATGGGGGATGGCCCTAGAGGTGGTGCGCCAGTGATGGAGGCACCACTGACGCACACCTACTGCATAGTGGTATGCCTGGAAATTTGGAATGGGTCATATTGGAAGATATGTAAAAAAGCAACTGTAGCCTAACCTGATGGAATATCTATTACATTTACCTAAAAATGTGCCAAAGTGTGATAAACCAAATTGCAAAATGTACAAAAATAATCACAAAAATATCTCATTGTATGGTATTTTCAAAATGCTATAAACAGTTGTTGTTTGTTTCAAGCAAAAACAACCTATAATACAGCGCTGTGTAACCTACACAATATGACAGGGTTCACTCTAGCACCCTGATCAGTGGGAACTAAAAAGGTGCCCATACATGGTACAATCTAATGTAACATGCTGCACATATTTTTTATGTACTTACATATGTTAGTTGGGCGCCCACTAAGCTATTTGCTTAGTTTTCCGGCTACGCTCACCACGCTTCGGTCTCACTATGGCCCTTATTCTGGTTGGTGCGGTCGAGCCGCATATGCGGCTCCGACCGCACCAGACGAATCCCCGCCCACCATACGGTTCGCCACGGCCGTCCGTACACGGACGGCTGGCGAACCGCACGAAAATGGTGGAGGCGTACGCCTCCACCATGCTGGGAGCTGCCCCCTGCATTCGATGGTCGACGACCATCGAAGGCAGGACCGCACGCCGCGGCAGCTCCCGCAAGCTGAGACCACACGGACAATCGTCCGTGTGGTAGCTTGTATGGGGGCTGAAAGCTGACATCCGGCGACGTCAGCTTTCCGCCCCCATGAGTGGCGTCATGCCCTCATTACCATGCGTACGCCCCGCGTTTGCATGGGAACGCCCATGAAACGCGGGGCGTACACATAGGGAAATGAGGGGATGAAGCCCCTCACGCCCCTATACGCCCCCTTTGCGGCGTCTAAATTTTTAACACGGAGAATTCCCCTGCACATGCGCAGAGTGACCTCTGCGCATGTGCAGAGAGAAAACATCGGCGGTACGGCCGCACGCGGGCCGTACCGAGCCGATTAGAATAAGGGCCTATATAAAAACAACTCCATGCCGACATGGATAGTGGGGGTATGAGCGTACTAACTATAGCGGGCGCCCAACAAACATATAAGTACCATTTTTTGTACTAGATTGCATCTCGTTCAAAATGCATGCGATGCAATCTAGTACAAAACGCACGGTGCCTACCCCACTGTGTATGTGTACCTTAAATGTTTAATCGCACAATGTTATACTTCTGCCCTTAAACATTAAGGGTACTAGAGGGAACATCATGATGCAGTGTAATAAAAATAGAGTAACCTGTGATTTCAAAGCTATTATTCACCAAATTTGTTTTTAAAAAAAAGTTAATACTTAACAATCTGATGCAAAATCGACTGAGTTAAGACAATCACTGTTAAAATAAAAATTGGCCTCCATCCACTAGTCAGATTTGGGCTGTTTTCTTCAGATTCAGATGGATCTGGCAGACCGATCTGAAGAAAAAAGGCCAAATCTGAACGTGCCCGTACACGGTGCGTTTTTATTGTGTGCAATGCGCGCTCCTGTGCACATCCCATCGCACAGTTCAAAACTATGTGCTGCACATACTTTTTTTAAACTAGATTCGGATCGCATTGCATGCGATGGGATCTAGTTCAAAACGCATACAATTATTGTATCATGTATGGGCACCTTGAGTCCCATATCCATCTGACAAAAAAATTTTGGGTGCTGCACCAAAGATCCGTCTGATCTGAAGCAGTCAGTGGTTTATCATAGGTCTGATCAGATGTATCTGATGAAGTAAATACAGTGAGATATTTGTAGCTGCGTATTGGATGGGGGCTGTCACAAAACAATTTCCGAGTTGATGCAAATATGCACAGCCTAAACTACTGGAGCTCTGTAAAAATGATCTAGCATGAGATTATTTGAAGAGAACAATGTAAAACATGGCATTTCATTCATAGCAGAGCAGTAAGGGGTCCTTCAAATGTAAACAATGAAAGAAAAGCAAAATTCCAACAATATTTGCAGGCCCAAATAACATACAGCGATAATGTTTGTAATAAGCACACAGGGTACCACATGAGACTCTCAGGACTATTAAAAGGGGAATAAAAAGTAAAAAAAAAAAAAAAAAAAGGGCTTACGATAAAAATAATAGTATACATATGAATTAAAGAAAAAAAATCCTATTCACGTGTTGCAATAGCATAAACCTTAAATCTAAAAGTTCCTATTGTTAGAAATATGAAGCATTTGTAGCACAATTACTGTAGTTAGAGGTCTAATGTGCATCATGCAGCTGTGAAAATATTTGGCACGGCAATCTAGCTAAAATCACACCCTACTAGACCTGCCTGATTAAAGCACACTTGAGGAAGTTTGCAACCATTTAAAACATTTGTCAAATACAAACAATCACCACAAATAATGTCCCCCCTCTTGTTAGAACTATGGACACTTTGCTATAATACAAAATGAAAACCATTGCTAGAAAAATAGGCTAGTTTCTATGGCAAATAAATGTTTAGTTTTGGTGTCAGATCTATTCAAATTATTCCATAATCAGATATACTGATCAGCCATCCAAGATTAGCTACTGTATGTATGCAACTTAGGCTCCCTGGCCTTTAATCATCTCTAGCCAACAGTATGGGACAGGTTAACTTTTCCCACTAAGCTAAAAATTGTTTCCAGCACATACAGTACTGTATAAACCATTTCAATGTAACAAGCAGCCAGTAAGTAAAAGTTAAATGCATTCTATATAGCTATATGAAGAATAAATAAAATAATGTTTTCTGCTTTTTCACACATTTAGGGGGTATTTATTTAGGGGGCATTTATTCAAGCTTGAAAAGAGAAAATTGTGAGTGATAAAGTACTAAACAAATCATCTCCTGGCATTTTTTTTTCAAACACAGTCTGTAAAATGTAAGGTATAATCTGATTGGCTGGTATTTTTTTCCCCTGCAATCTTTGATTCATGCTCCCATTACAGTTTGCAACACGGTATAGCACACATCACATGCGTATTATATCATTTTACCCAAACCAAGGGTAATAGTTCTTTTCCAACACCTTACCCAAGTGTACAACAGCACAGGTGACATACACCCTGTGCTAAGTGTCCTTCTGAAATTCAAAGAGTGCCGCAGAGAGAATAATCCCACAGTGAATGAGGATGGAGTACATAAAAGATACAACAATTTAAAAAGGAACAAATTTGTTTCAAGATCGTTGAAATGGGATTTTACTAAAACATATACTGTACACACCCCACAGGTGGTGAAGCGATCAGCAATGACAAATGCACAACACCAGTAAAGGTACATACAAGCTAGGTGAATGTATGAGGTCAGTCAATTCATAAAATAAAAAAGGAGACACTTGGCCTAAAGTTCAGAACATGGGGTACACTAGTTTGTTATTAGACAGATAGATGTTTACTTAGGTTAAGTTACAAGTTTGTATAGGTTAGTGTTCCCCATGTTCTGAGCCGTTACTGACACTTGACTTACTGACACTTGGCTGTGACAGGCTTTTTGAGGGTTTTTTAATGCATCAAACCTGGAAATATTCTTTCACTGATAATGATTCAGACAGAATGACGTCTATCACTCTGTATAGACACATACAGAGGAACAGTAACACACACAGAGAATAACTATACAACTGGACACAAACAACGTCACCACAACGTACAGTAGTATTCCTAGCCCGCGGTGTGTGCCCACCTGTGTCACCCTGCGGTAACTACAGCCGTCACTCACATCTGTCAGTTAAACATTCAGGAGCAGATTGTGGGGCCCCTCAGCCAGAGGCAGCAGGTACTGTAAGTAGCCGCTTCCTATTAGGGTGAGCAGCAGTGATAAGTAGTGAGCACTCACCAGGAGCCCCGCCAGCAGCCAGCACGGCACGGCAGATCCTCTGGATGACGTTGTATACCCCATTGTCGGGAGATCCAGGAGAATGCAGCCCGGGAAGCAGAGACACAAGTGGCACTTATATTAGGTGTCCCAGGCGGTAATCCGGCGCAGAGTAACTCCCCGGACTCTTGTTCCCCCGGCGGCCTCCTGCACAGTACTGCTGCCTGCCCGGGCTCTGCCTACTGCTGGTTCCTGCTGCACACACAGGCTCTACGTCCTCTGCTGCCTTTTCTTGCCTGCCTACACTCTGCACCTGTCCCCTCCCTGATGGAAAGCATGAAGGTGTGACACGCTACGTAGGTGGGGCCGCAGCCAGTTTCATACAGAGTACCTGCTTTACCCCCTCCTATTCCTCTGTGACTCCGCAGCGAGTCATCCCGAGCTGCAGACTACACACAGGGGAGGGCAAAGTCCCTGCTGCTGCTGTCACCTGCCCGGCCCCGGCATGGCTGCTGCCTGCTCACAGTCTCACAGTCACACTACAACTAACGGAGCCCAGTGCGGGGGTCAGCAGGAGGAGAGCCGTGGGAATAATGGGGGCAGGCGGTGAGAAGTGAGTGCTGCTGACCCGGGAGAGGAGGAGCTGCTGTCTGCATTCCTTTCTTCCCTCTAAGATAACAAAACCATTATTTATTATCACTTCTATAGGCAGCCTAGTTACTGTGCTGCATTCAAACACATTTACACCCATTACTCCTACAACTACCTACAGAATAATATCATGGCCAAAGCTGTAACTAGACATTGTGATGCCCTGTGCCAGAGAGACAACTGATGTCCCCTCTACCCCCCACATTCATACCCCCAAATGGGTTCTTCCTCATCTTTGAGGCCACTGCTTATGCTAGGGAACTTACGTAGCAGACGGCGAGCTGCAAGGGTTATTTTAGGGGTCCACGCCACCCTCCTGTGTCCACTCCACCGTCTATTACCTTTGTTAAAGTTGAGGCAAGCGGAGCAATCCACCAAGCCTGAAGCATGGCGTGCTAATCTTGCCTGCGAGGAGACAATCGCGATTCACGTAACGGCTAACGTAACTGGCGTAAGCGGTGGCCGCAAAGATGAGGAAGTACCCCCAAATTTCCCAATTACAGCAAGATAGTTCCACTAATTGGAGAATGTCCCACTGTCCCTCCCACGGGTCACAGTGTCCCTCTAGTGTTTTTTTTGGTGCGGGCAGGTTGGGCGAGTTGACGATTCCAGAGCAGCTGGTGATCGATGAATAGATGACATGCACCTGCACGCGGCATCTATTCAGTGCAGGGAAGGAGCAGGGTACTATATCAGGCACTGAATTTGAATGCCTAGCAATCATTTTCTTGAAAATATTTAGTGACAGTTACATACTGTATTATGTCCCCAGTAGTGCCAGTTACATATTATGCCCCAAGTAGTGGCAGTTACAGATGTACCCAGTAGTGCCGGTTACAGATGTCCCCAGTAGTGCCGGTTACAGATGTCCCTAGTAGTGCCAGTTACAGATGTACCCAGTAGTGCCAGTTACAGATGTCCCCAGTAGTGCCGGTTACAGATGTCTCTAGTAGTGCCAGTTGCAGATGTACCCAGTAGTGCCAGTTACATATCATGTCCCCAGTAGTGCCGATTACAGATGTCCACAGTGGTGCCGGTTACAGATGTCCCCAGTAGTGCCGGTTACAGATGTACCTAGTAGTGCCAGTTACAGATGTACCCAGTAGTGCTATTTACAGATGTACCCAGTAGTGCCAGTTACATATAATGTCCCCATTATTGCCGGTTACAGATGTCCCCAGTAGTGCCGGTTACAGATGTCCCCAGTAGTGCCGGTTACAGATGTCCCTAGTAGTGTCAGTTACAGATGTGCCTAGTAGTGCCAGTTACAGATGTACCCAGTAGTGCCAGTTACAGATGTACCCAGTAGTGCCAGTTACATATCATGCCCCAAGTAGTGCCAGTTACAGATGTCCCCAGTAATGCCGGTTACAGATGTCCCCAGTAGTGCCAGTTACAGATGTACCCAGTAGTGCCAGTTACAGATGTACCCAGTAGTGCCAGTTACATATCATGTCCCCAGTAGTGCCTGTTACATATCATGTCCCCAGTAGTGCCTGTTACAGATGTCCCCAGTAGTGTCGGTTACAGATGTCCCTAGTAGTGCCAGTTACAGATGTACCCAGTAGTGCCAGCAACATATGTACCCAGTAGTGCCAGTTACTTATCATGTCCCCAGTAGTACTAGTTACAGGTTAGGTTTAAAAAAAAAAAAGAAGTACATTCTGGAGACTATGGTTTTCAGAATACAGGTTGAGTATCCCTTATCCAAAATGCTCGGGACCAGGAGAATTTTGGATAACGGATTATTCCGTATTTCGGAATATTTTAATATTTCAATGATGTATTTTGAAGTATCTTGCATTTATGCTGTATAAACACATAATATACACACAAATATATTTTATTACCACATAAAATACACACAAATATATTTTAATTGTTCAAAAAACAAGGTTTCAAAACGTGAAACAAAATGTGTGTACTATCTCAGCACTGAATTTGAATGCCAAGCAATCATTGTCTTGCACATATATAGTGCCAGTTACATATCATGTCCCCAGTGATGCTGTTACAAATGTCCCCAGTGAGTTTTTAGCAAAAAAAAAAAATTTTTTCACTTTCTGGAATGTCCGTATTTCGGAATAATTTGGATAACGGATATTCGGATACGGGATACTCGACCTGTAATTTGGATAACGGATATTTGAATAAGGTATTTGGATAAGGGATACTCAACCTATATTAGCCTACGGTGGCTGGAAGCCTTAATCAGGCCTGTGAGTTCCCCAATACTACTTGTGACCTATATGCTACACTTAATTGAAGGCACCTGGGCATAAGACTTGGAGCATAGTTGCCTACCCTCCTATATTCTACAAGAGACTCCCTTAAATAGTAGCCATCTCTATGAATATCTAGCAATCTCCCTGATTTTAACAATTATTATTATCCACAAAAGATCCACAGTGCCCAATTACAGAGCACATAAACAAATAAACAACACAGTGACTAATGCTGCTTTCCCACTGCAGAGCCGGTTAAAGTACCGGTATTTTTAAATGGTATTTAAAACGGTGTTAGCATTCACATTGCACTAGATTACCATTTTAAATACCGTTTAAGTGCTATTCACATCACAGTGAACCGTTTAAAAAAAGAGTGCCTGTCTTTCATAACCCCCCCCCTCCACTCCCCTGGTACCTTTCCTGGACCCCCCCCCCCCCTCTCCTGGTACCTGCCCTGCACCCCCCCTCCCTCCCCTGGTACCTACCCTGCACCCACCCCCTCCCCTGGCACTTACCTGCATGGGGGATCCGGGCAGCGGGGTACGGCATGGGCACATCACTTCAGGTCCCTCCCTGTGGCTGATGGATGCAGGGCAGTGGGGAGGCAGCGGGGTGGGGTCTATTTGGGATCCGGGCAGTCCCTGGGGCTGATGGTAACTAGTAGTTCCCACTATGCGCATGTGTAATGAGCGCCGTGCAAATGAACCGCTCATTACATATGCACATATGTAATGAGCGGTTCATTACACATGCGCATAGTGGGAACTACTAGTTACCATCAGCCCCAAGTACTGCCCGGATCCCAAATAGACCCCACCCCGCTGCCTCCCCACTGCCCTGCATCCATCAGCCACAGGAAGGGAGGGACCTGAAGTGCTTTGCCCATGCCGGACCCCGCTGCCCGGATCCCCCACGCAGGTAAGTGCCAGGAGAGGGGGTGGGTGTGGTGCAGGTACCCTTCCAGGAAAGGTACCAGGGGAGGGGGAAGTAGTGTGGGATTTTAAATACCGTTTAAGAGGCATTCTCACTGCCTTAAAAACTGTATTTAAACGGGTTGAAATACCGGTTAACTTTAACCGGTATTTCAACTCTGGCGCGATAAACAGCCAGCCAATCAGCTCCTGGCTGACATTTTTCAAACACAGTTTGTGACATGCCAGGTAGGAGCTGATTGGCTGGCTGTTTATCACTCTCCATTTTATCACTTTTGAAGCTTAGAGAATCTAGCCCAAGGTCAGGTGGGAATGTAAAGGCAGATAAGGTCAGAGATGTAAGTGGGAGACGATGTGTGAGAAGTTCGTGAGTGTGAGAACTTGAATTGGATTCTGAAAGGGAAGGTAAGCAAGTGAAGGACTTGAAGATGAGTGGAGGTGTATGTAGTGTGTTTGGTTTGGAAGATGAGGCAGCAGCATTGAGGATAGATTGGAGTGGAGAGAGACATTTGTCAGGGATTCCACATAGGGAGATGACCAGAGAGTGGATAAGGGACTTGTTAGAATCCTGTAAGAAATAGAGATGTGCAGCGGCCACTTTTTCGGGTTTTGGATCTGGATCTCCCTTCGTTATTTGGATCTGGATTGGTTTTGGCAAAACCACCCTCGCGGGTTTTGGTTTTGGATCTGGATTTTTATGGAAAAATGCTAAAAATGGCTAAAATAACAGAATTTGGGCCTGTTTTTGACCCTAAAGTATTATTAGCCTCAATAACATTAGTTTCCACTCATTTCTAGTAAATTTTGATCACTTCACAAAGTTGTTTTCATTTACTGTAGTTGGGCCAAAAGGTTATACCGAGGTAGCTGGATGACTAAGCTAAGTGACAGCAGTGGGCATCACATACATGTGGACCTTACACTTCCAACCTGGCACATCTTGGAAGCAGAGCAGCACTGCAGGGGCAGACAGGGTGGCAGTTTAATAAACTACCCCAAAAAGAGAGAAATGCTCCAAAGAGCAAAAAATACAAAGAGGTGCAAGATGAAACTGTCCTCCCACCCACCCTTAGGGCTGTTTCACACAGTACGGTTCCTGCCGCACGGTGAAATCCCGTACGGCCAGGGAGCCGTGCCGCACTCAGCAGTTGTGAATGGACACTATTGTGTCCATTCACACGGGACGGCCACGGCCCGGCCGCACGGCTGCAGCCGGATCCCCCCACTGGAAGGGACGGCTGCCGGGCTGTGGCCATCCCTGCCATTATAAAATTCTGAGTGCGGCGCGGCTCCCTGACCGTACGGGATTTCACCGTGCGGCAGGAACCGTACTGTGTGAAACAGCCCTTATGTTGTATACAGGACATGCACAGTTTAACAAACCAATCATTGTCATGACTGGTGGTAGCAGCTTCAGCACTTCTATCAGGTTGCTGATCTCCCACTATTTCCTCCTCCATCATCCTCCAAAAATGTGTTTTTATTTTATTTATTACTTTTATTTATTTCTCTTACTTTACACTGGACACAGCCTGTCACACTGGACACAGCCCCTGGACACAGGCCATCACACTGGACACTGGATACAGCCCGTTACCCTGGACACAGACCCTGGACAATGGACACAGCCCCTGGGCACAGCTCCTATACACTGGACACAGCCGTCACACATGACACTGGATACAGCCTGTCACCCTGGACACAGCCCCTGGACAATGGACACAGCCCTGGCTACATGCATTGTAAATAAGATTTCTCCTATCCACTTACAGTATATGGAACTACATGTAAAATCCATGAACAAGCCCTGATACTTACACTATGATATCAGTGTATTTTTATTCAACACATACAGTAAATACTAACTGCTTTGGATGTAAGTAATTTTATGACACAACATTGCAACTGAGCAAGGTTGTGTAGTGTGCAGCCAGACATCCAATCCCTTACAGCAACACACTACATAGGGCAGACATTTCAGTGAAGAGAGATGGGTTTGAATACCAGGTATGACAGCATCTTCAAATGTAATAAAGGACAGTGTGAATAGCTCTCAAGTTAAGTTTATAAATGTTGTATAGGTATTAACAAATGGAAAGGGTGGAGGAAGGAGATGGGAGATGCCAGGCAGTGGAGATAAGCTATAAGTAAAATAAAATTAAAACATAATTAAGAATTGCTGCCAATAGCACCCCTATCCTACAGCTCTGTGTGCAGTGGCACACTCTGAACAACCCTAGTTATGGCCCTGACACAGAATACTGTACTACCAGTTCAAATTACACCATATAGAAGCGTCTGTTAAGTCACATTACACAACACAGTAGAGCCCCTTATACATATTACAACATACTAATAACCCTTATACATGTTGCACCACAATAGAGCCCATTATACATGTTGCACCAAAGAACAGCCCCTTATACATGATGGGCAGGTAGCCCCTATACCTAATTTCTCCTTCCTTCGCATCACAGAGGCCATATACCTAATTTCTCCTTCCACCCAGCAGCAGTTCACTTACATGACTTTACAGCTTTCAATGATCCCCTAAAGTCCTGACTCTTAAAATAACTGCAGCACTGGCACATCAGAAGGGTGTGGGGGAAAATCCACTTTGCCTACTACAGTGGTTGCAGGGACGAAGACTAAAAAGGGAGGGGGCAGGTGCACATGGGGTATCCACTCTCGCTACCCATTAATGTCAACTATAATGTCTGCAGCAGCTTCCAGAGCAGTTGAGGGGGGCGAGCACAGCAGACAGCACTGAAGCACAGACAATGTCGGACAAATGGGGTGGATGCCGACTACAGCACCATCTGCACCACCCTAGTCACAGTCCTCATCAAAGCATTGAGAGAGAAAGCTAGAGATATAAAGCACTGACCAATCAGCTTCAGTCATTTTTCAAACACAGCCTGTACAATGAGAGTTATATATTGCCACTATTTCCAGATTCCAGGTCAAGGAATATGACACTTTTTTTAAATCCTCACCCGTCAATTTGAGGATTCACAGATGAATAGGCAATCATTGAATAATACAGATGGCGCCACTCGTTGTTGCTGCCATATTGCCACCCACAGGTTTCTGGCAGATGGCGATCTGGAGGATGGGGACCCATTCTGGCGGACTCTGGTGGAAGGCGCACGGTGGTAGTCAAGCCGGGAGCCGCTCTGATCAAGAGCGGCTCCATCTGTACATAATAAACTGTCCAACAATAACAACTGTCCTAATAAATAACACACAGTAAGTCACTCCGTTTCTCACATGGAGACAATCCACATCAGTAAGTAAGGGCACATCCTCTACAATTTACTACGGAACTGAAAGCCCCACAAAGTAGTATGCCCGCATAGATGATAAGCAATAGCATACACACTGCAAGCATTACTTCCTTAGAAATGAGAAATTACTCAGAATTTTAACGGCATATGGATGCCAAAGGAATCACACATTTGAAATTATAATAGTAGCAAATTATCAAAAGCAAATATTCAGCTGTCTAGCTGCACCCCCCCCCCCCCCTCTTCTGTGGCCTCTTCTCAGCATGAGTCAGTCCAATTGCTATGTGGCCTGTAATGCTCCATTCCACCCTTGAATGTACAGTATGTTAAAAGTGACAAATTGAAGCTGATTAAGCTTCTGACTCCATGCCAATGTTAATATAATTATTATTCTTTATTTATATAGCACCAGGGGTTCCAGAGCGCTTAATAAAGCACATAATCCAACAGAAAAGAGAAGAGAAGAAGTGGAAGAGGTAGATGCGGATAGGGTCAAGGGCAGGGGCGGATTTAGGGATGAGGGCGCCCCTAGGCACAACAATAATGTTTACTAAGTAGGACAGTTTATAGGGGCAGTATCTGCATGTCCTATCCATTTACACTCTATTTAAGATGGAATATAGTACAGTACAGTGGACATTTTGCAGTTATTGGTACATTTTGGGCTGACAGTACTATCACAGGCATCCAAGTGCCGCCCCCAAACATGTGCCGCCCCTAGGCCGGTGCCTCACGTGCCTAATGGGAAATTCGGCTCTGGTCAAGGGTGAAGTTTGAAAGTGGAGGAGAACTGGATATGGGCTGAGATTTGATGACTTGGGGTGATTTTCAGAGTCCAGCTATCAGAAGTACGCTGCCTTGCCAGAGTGAAATCCTGCCCTTTGCAAGCTTGCTTGCGAAAAATAACTAGATCCAGGATTCGCCTGAAAAATCCATTTGCAAGCCAATCCACATCCCAGTGTGTTCAGTCTGTGCGTAGCCCTGGATTTACTCAGCATCTGTTATAGAATCAGACTGATTGTGGTCGGAGCTGATGTCACATCCTACCTCCAAACACCTGTGCACACCGCCATTTTCCCTGACACTTCCAGAAAATGACCAGTTACCACCCCCCAAACCCCGGCGTCATATCAATCACCTTGCAATTGGCCAGCAATTTTAAAAAGTTGCAAACTTTCCTCGCAGGAAGGCCTCGCCCATGCGTACTACGGTTCGTATGCATGCGCAGTCTATCGATAATAGCCCAGCCTGTGAATTCGCAACCGTGGGATCAGATCTGAATTAGGCTCTTTGTTTCCAGATACTTGGGAGAAAGAAGTCATAGTTAGTAAGATGGATGGGGATTGGTAGGCTGTGGAAGGAGAGTGTGGGGGCTAAGGGTCTGGTGGAACTGTCCTGAATTATTGGTGGATATTCAATTAGTTAAAATTTTTCATATAGGCAACCCCCAACTAATCAATGGAGGACATTTTCCAGCTATTGAAGGTGTTTTTTGCCAATGTCATTTCACTTTTTTGCGCGAAAAATCATTGGTAAAACATGCCTCAAAAAGTGATGAAAACGGCAGCAATTTCACCAGCAAAGTGGTAAAAACAAGTGGATCTGCGACTAATTCACCGATCCAGGTGTGTTTTGAGTGACACTCCCTAATTTTTTGCATAGACAAAAAGGGTACCACAATTGAATAGGGCAAATCCCCATTTGCCCTAAAAATAGAGAAGAGCTCAGATTTTTCGTCTAGGTGAAAAATCATCATGAATTGAATTCCTCCCATAGAGTCAATTTTATATGTTAGGTGGGTGGCAAAGTCAAGAGCCGAGAGTGAGCTGGGGTGGCAGAAGAGGGAGTTGAAAGTGGTTAGAGAAATAGTTTGCCACTTTCAACTGGTTTAGAGAACTATTGGGAGGTTCTGTTTAGAGAGATATAGGCAGATGAAGTCTCACTGTAGTGTGATATCCTCCACTATCGCTTGGCATTTTGTGAGCACTCTTAGAGGTATTTGGAGTGCAAGGGTTGAGGTCTGGATTTTGGTAGAAAGCTGAGTAATGATTGTCAGTCCAACAAAGTCAAGAGCAGTAAGGGAGAAGGCAGAGGTCCATAAGGTAAATGATTATTTGAGAGTTTAGAGGGTACATCGATAGGGATACTGAAGTCACCTTAAATGAGAGCAGGAATGTCTAAATATAAAATGTTGGTGAGCAGGCTATGAGCCTGCGAATTTGCAGCTGTGCGATCAGGTCTGAATAAAGGGGGTTATTCAGACCTGATCGCACAGCTGCAAATTCGCAGGCTCACAGTATGCATTTGCGAGGCCATCCTTCTATAAAATCTAGCAGCTTTTTATAATTGCTGGTTGTACGCAAGTTGAATGACAGAAAGCAGAGGGTATCAAGAAAATCACAGGCCTGCCCAGGCATTTTCAGGGTGACTTCAGCTCCAAACCCAATAAGCCTGTTTCTATAACACTGGTCAAATTTCTATCGCACTGGCCGAGTTGGTCCTGAGCTTTGCACGGACTGCACTCACTAAAATACCATCCAATGGATTTGCAGCTAATCACAGGGCTGCGATATTTTTGCAAGCTTTTAGCAGGTTTGCACAAGGTGGGATTTCACTCTGGCTGGTGGCGATTACCTATTCGTAGGGCTCTACAAATTAGCAGCCGTGCAATCAGGTCTAAGTAGCTCCCAAAATTAGAGGATAAATGGACCACATCACCACCACCATGGTGAAACCAGGGGTTTATGAGAGAGACTCCTAGAGGAGAGAGCCATGAAAAAAGTGGTGCTTGGGGGGTATCTGATCTTCATATAAAATATTAATTTCCTTTGACTGCACATGCATCTAAATCTATACTGTGCATGCATCTAACAGTCTCTATGCACAGAGTCACAGGACCAAATGAGTCACACAGACTCTGCAATGTATTGGGCATTCCTGGACAATAACTGTCATGTGTCTTAGCACAAAATAATGGGGCAGATGTATTATAGCAGCGCGTAGCGTGCCGCTATAATACTTCCTGCTTCACCTTATTAACGAGGCGAAGCAGGAGGGGAGACCGAAAAGATGTATTAACATTTTGTCCGCCGAAGTAACATAAACTCCCCCCTCTGGCGATGTCCCCCTTCTGGAGACAGCACATTAATTAACACTGATGCTCTGTCTCTGCCTGCCCAGCCGGCTCACTGCACATGGCCGAGATCTCACTATTTTCGCAAGATCTCGGGCTCAGCCCGGAGCCAGCAGCAGGGCTAGCATTGTCCCCACAGTGGGTGAGCTGGCGAAGCGGCCAGGGCTATTTAACGCCTAGGGGGCTGTTAAGACATCGCCCTGGCTGCTAATTACTGGGGGGATTACAGGGGACAGCCCTGCCCAGCGTTACTCGGCGAGCTGTCTCTAGTGCACTTAACCCTAGTTCATACATCTGCCCCATTCTGTCTTATGGATGTGTTATAGGAGTGATGAGGGCATGTCACAGGAATGGTTCCAGACTCAGACTTTAAAATACATACATTGGAAGCCATAGTCTGACAAAAGATCCTGCATCCGGCATAGGAATGGGCCTAGGGCTTGATTCTGTTTGTAAAACATCCATTAGCAGGGGAGCGTACAGGAGCAAAAGCATTTCAATGGTCACCGGACATCAAATGATTTTTCCCATTTTCAAAAATATAAGTAATTCTTGACTGATCTACAGTATATTTGCGGCGCCCAGGTCAGAGAGCGGAGCATAGGGACGTTCAGGAAAACATTTTCCTGGGTGCACCCACCATTTTTCTGGAAACACCAAGGAAATGCAGGGTGTCCCTATGTGGCGCCCCCTACACGCCTCCATACACCCCCCCCCCCCCACGAGCACGATTGCCAAATGTGCATGTAGCCAAAGTTGCCCATACAGCAGCCCTGCATTTATACGCATGCACAAATATTGTTCCATGGTGTGAATACACAGGGAACCGATCAACTAGAATCACTCCCCTAGTCACAATGGTAGCAACTGCAGCCACTGAGTGAGGACATCCTATCTTTTCCGCATTGAGATGCACAGCTGTACACTAACAGAAAGGGCTAAGTAACATTAGCATAATGTTGCAGGTGCGCCTCTGGGAATAGATGATGGTCACAGCAGGGTCCGAGTCATAATCAGCTCATAGTGTTTTCATGTACAAAATATATTTAGCAGACCACTGCTCCTGATGAAGACGTGTTGACACATCGAAACGCGTTGAGCCCCACAATCCACTCTGCTCCAGCTTATACCTCGGTGAACCAGTTTTTCCGGACCAGCCGTTTTTTCAGTCAAGTGATTCCACAAAACCTCAGCATCCATCTGCAGTGATCCGAGGAAGTGCCCTCCCTTCCAATTTAGAATCAGAATCAGAATCAGAATCAACTTTATTGGCCATGTGTGCTTGCGCACACTAGGAATTTTTTGTGGATTTTACAGTGCAGGATCAACCAGGGAGGGGAGGGGGGGGGGGGACATTACATACATTAAATTGAGACATTATATGCAGTAAACACATGCCCGCCGAGCTGCACAGCGCCTAGGCAGCCATCAGCGGCGCCACTGGTCGTTGCAGCAGCCGGTAGGTAGCAATATAAGCAGGGACAGTACAATACCACACAGGGAACATATACCCGCCGAGCTGCACAGCGCCTAGGCAGCCATCAGCGGCGCCACTGGTCGTTGCGGCAGCCGGTAGGTAACAATATAAGCAGGGACAGTACAACATCACACAGGGAACATATACCCGCCGAGCTGCACAACGCCTAGGCAGCCATCAGCGGCGCCACTGGTCGTTGCAGCAGCCAGGTAGGTAGCAATATAAGCAGGGACAGTACAATACCACACAGGGAACATATACCCGCCGAGCTGCACAGCGCCTAGGCAGCCATCAGCGGCGCCACTGGTCGTTGCGGCAGCCGGTAGGTAACAATATAAGCAGGGACAGTACAACATCACACAGGGACCATATACCCGCCGAGCTGCACAACGCCTAGGCAGCCATCAGCGGCGCCACTGGTCGTTGCAGCAGCCAGGTAGGTAGCAGTATGAGCAGGGACAGTACAGTTATCACATAAGGAACAAATACCCGCCAAGCTGCACAGCGCCTAGGCAGCCATCAGCGGCGCCACTGGTCGTTGCAGCAGCCAGGTAGGTAGCAGTATGAGCAGGGACAGTACAGTTATCACATAGGGTAACATAGGCAGTACAGTTATCACATTGCAGTTAAGGCAGAGATAGCTTAGGCAGTACAGTTATCACACAGGGGACACAGGTTATATATGGTTGAGTGCACAGATCCTAGGCAGCCATTTGCGGCGCCATTTGCAGTGGTGGAGATGGTGGTGGGGGGAGGGGAGAGTCACTGAGGCCAGTGGAGAGTCAGCGAGGCCTGTGGCTGGAGCCTGACCATTTCCAATGAGTCCGGGGGCCTTTGTTGGGGGCTGCGGCTGAGCAGCAGGCCAGGGGGTGCCGCAAGCCAGGGGGTGAGACAGGGGGGGCCAAGGCTGGGCCCGCAGTAGGCCAGAGAATGGGACAGGGAGCCAAGTCCAGGCCTGCAGGGAAGGGTGGCTACCGCTGGTGAGACTACCAGGGCAGGGGCCCACCTAGGTGAGGCAGCGGGCCAGGGGTGGGCCTGCAGGGAAAAGAGTGATCGGGGTCCTCCTCACCGACCTGACCTGCACCGGGCCCGCCAGGATACTCCCATCCATGTAGAGGGGGATCTGGGGATGATCTTCCTCCTCCAGTGGTCCCCCCCGGGCCGATGGCGATGCTGGAGTCTGCGGTGCCGGCCTCCACTGGCCGGGTGTCGATGCGTCCTCCTCGCGGTTACAGTGCGGCAGGGCCTCTCCTGAAGCCTCTCCTCCATCGAGCGCCGCACTCTTTCTCTCCACAGCGCCTCCCCAGCCGGCGAGCAGGCAGGTCCTGTGTCTGCAGGGCTGCTCCGACATGAGCTGCCGATGCCCGTGCCGCCGTGGGGGAGCTCCGTCGCGTCCGGTCCACAGCCGGTCCGCAGCTCTCCTCATCCCCGGCATTCGGGGAAATCCCCAGCGCACACCGTCGCCCTCCTTTCTCCGTCCTCCCCACGCCACTCACTCATCTCCGGGGCCGGGGATGGGAGCCCCCGACCTGGGATGGACGGAGCTCACGTTGGTGCGACCATCCCCAGCCCCCACCGGAAGGCTGATTTACCTGCCTATCCTGCCTAACATCCTCTGAGCTTATCTGGATCCAAATGCTGGGAAATATACCGGAACCGTTGTCATCACTTTTCTCCATAGGAGATCACCACATTTGATTGTCACCGTTGGTAACTATACTAATCACGTTGATACCCACGAACTGATACTTTTTCACTGGAGCAACCATGCATGCAATGACTGTTTTTTAATATTTATTCAGTTTTTTATCTTCTTTACCCCCATATTTTTCCGTTTTTACAAATCCTAGAGAATTCCTTTATTGAATATACTTTATATATATTTTTTGTTTTTTATGAAATAAATGTGTTTATATTGCCACATGTAGTTGGTTATCATTCAGTCTAACCCAAGCGCTGTATACCTCTTTTCTTGTTCGTACCCATTTAGGGAGCCCATACAGCAGCTGTAACTGTACTTGTGGTTCCTAGCTTCTCTTTTCTTACAAAATATATAATTGGGGTACTTATGTAATATCTGGGCTCCCATTTTTCTTATGAGACCGCATCCCCTCGCGGGGCTCGCTGCGCTCGCCATGCTTCGGGCACGGTGGCTCGCTGCGCTCGCCACACTATATAAAATCAACTCCATGCGTAGTTGGATAGTGGGGGTATGAAAAAATGGGGTGCATTTAACATGGGAGCCCAGATAATACATAAGTACCGAATGACTCACATACCAAATATAGGGAGCACGGAAATCAACAGAACCAGCGGAAGACAATTATAATTAACTTAAGTAAAACTCTTTGACATAAAAATAAATAAAATAAAACCCTCTGGGAGGCAGAGAAGTGAGACATAAAATACTGCACCTATAGCTGAAAAAAATAACTAGTAGTAAGAATATGGGCGGTATTCAATGAGGCAGAATCGCCAAGTTTTATGGCGATTCTGTGTTTTTTTCGTGTGTGCCGGCGATTTTTGGAGCTGAAAAAGCGAATCACCCTATTCAATGACCTCTATTCGCCGATGACGACCGGTGAATGAAGCCCCAATCGCCAAATGTTATTCTCTACAAATCGCCGGTTTTTGTCTATAGGAATTTTCATGGGGATTCGCCGGTAGTCGACGGGAATCACCATGAATCGCCAAAAGTGTATTCAATGAGAGGTTGGCGATTCTTATTTCTTGTTTCATATCGCCGTTCCTCACCGAGTGTCCCTCGTCATCTTTTTGTGGTGAACTTTTATAGGAACCTGTGAAATAATTGGTTTTAAGTGTTCAATTTAACTCTGCAAGTGTAATGTATTATTATTTGCTGCCCTTGTGTGATGTGATGGTCGTAGAAGTGCTATACAAATATATATTTAATTTTTTCTGGTATTTTTTTTTTCTCCCACAACGCACTGTTCTTACCCATGGTGCACCTCACTTACCCATGATTCTCCTCCCCACCTCACTCCTTCGTTTGGCCTTTGAGGAGATTACACAGCTTTTGCAGTCTGCTGTATTGGAATCGTTTTTTCAGGGTAATTTGCATTTTTCTTGCATTTCACTGCAATTTCTTACAGTACTGAAGCTGTTTAGGGAAACGCCGGATTGGCTGAGAATCGCCGTTGGGGGCGGCGATTCTCAGCCACGTTGAATAGGGTGACACAGCTAGTCCCGGCGACTCCCGACGCTTGGCGAATTGACGTAAAAAACCGGTGAATGGCTGGCGAATGTAAAATCTGAATCGCTGTGACCAACGATTCAGGTCATTGAATACCGCCCTATGACTTTTGCTTGCAACTAATCCTCCTGTACTTGTTGATATAGAAACCAGTTGTCCCAAAAAGGTTCTGTCACGCTTCAGAGTTTTAAAACAACTTGGCTGTGTTTGTCCCAGCTGGCACGGAGATCTGCTCGCGCTAGGGCTGCACATTGCTCTGGACTGATGCAGAGGTCCACCAGCAATGCACATTGGGCCTTATTCTAGTTCATTCTTTCTGAAAAATTCCTTCTTAGATGGACAAAACCATGTGCACTGCCAGTGGCGTAAGTTTGTCCAAGTTGCCCGGAGGCAAGATGAATATTGGTGCCCCCCCCACCACCACCACAAACACACACAAAACGTTATTCAAAATATATATAGTCTGTTGAAATATATATTGTATACTGTATGTATATACAGAAAGAGAAGGAGAACACATATATATTTCAGAACTCAGCCACAGAAGTGATTTTGATGGCTTTTTATTAATGGATTTAAACTGGCAGTGGTGGAGAGGTGCCCCCTTGAGTGCAGGAGCCCGGCGGCAGATAACTCCATTGCCTCCCAGAGTTCTGCCTCTGTGCACTGCGGGTTGGGCAGATATAACATGTGCAGAGAGAATTAGATTTGGATGAGTTATTTTGTTTCTGTGCAGGGAAAATACTGACTGCATTATTTTACACTACAATATAGATCTCACTTTGAAGTAAAACCCCACCCAAATCTAATTCTCTTTGCACAAGTTACATCTGCCCCACCCGCAGTGCACATAGTTTTGCCCATCTAACAAGGAATTTGTCAGAAAGAATGAACTAGAATAATTGGGACTAGCTGGTTGTGGGATCTGTCTCTGTCTGTACTATGGGCCTGGCTCAGATCTGAATGCACAGCTGGGAATTCGCAGCAGCCATTGTTCAGTTAAGCCACCGTCCCACTATAGTGAAATCCTGCCTTGCGAATTAAAGTGCACACAGCGTATGAATGTGTACGGCTTCACATACATTCATAGCTGGGTTGGGATCATTTGGTCTATTGCATTATGGTAGAAAGTCATTAGGTCGAATCCATTAGGTCGACATGCTAAAAGGTCGACATGATTCTAGGTCCACATGGGAAAAGGTCGACATGATTCTAGGTCGAAAGGTCATTAGTTCGACAGGTCATTAGTTCGACAAGGTCATTAGTTCGACATTGTCTATGTCGACATTCAAAAATCGGAGAAGAGAATTCTCAATCGCACAGAAAAGTGAACATAATTTTGTATATATTTGGACCCTCCTTATTTGTTTATATACTCAATTTTACACATGACTTAGTGAGGGTGTGCTACCATAGGCATCGGAATTGTAGATAAGAATTTGGACAGAAAGAATGCCTGTTGCTGGTGCACCAAGAAAAAAGAACTCTTAATATATAACGTTTATTTCATTTATTTAAAAATAGTTTTAGCGAAATAAAACCACACATACAAGAAATGACAACATTTAGTAAAAAAAAGGGGGAAAGATGTTACCCTTAACTCAGTGTGACCCCTCTTTCCCTTTACCCTATGTATAAATATATAAGGTGTATTGGGCATCCACAAGAGAATAAATGCTCTTTTTTATATAATGGGCTGGAGAGCCGGTAATGCACAGTTGGATGTCTGTCCTGGGTCAGATACAAATAAGTGCTTGTTATAATTAGTATACACTGTATCCGTCCCAGACACTGATATCTCCAATGGCTAAGTATACAGTGAACGTGATTCACAGAGATCGGCTCTTTAGGGCTTAGGTTTAGTGTGTACAGCCAGTCCTGGCAGCTACGTCTAGCGTGACTGACTGCCTCGGAGACTGCTCTGTCTCCTATGCCCCCGGTGAACTGGTATGAGCGGTGTGCAGGAGTGCACCCGTCTCGCTCAGCCGCCTCGCTCTGATGACGCTGAGTCTGGCGCCAGACTCGCGTCTTTGGTCACGGAGGTAACCGATGACCTGGATGCGCAACAATACAAGTAAATTTCAATACATTAGTAAGTGGGGAGGGGGAGAGGGGATTTAAAACACACTGAGTGTGTTTGATCGGTCAGCGTACGCTTCGCTTAGAACGCTTCCTCAGGACCACCTGGTGTGCGTCCGGAAGCTCCTTTTATTCCTCCCTTCTCATGAATATTCATGAGATGTTCGGGGGTGTGTGTAACACCGTCCTGCTTATTGGTTTAATGTTACGAGCAATGGTCAGTGAGTCGTAAACATAGATTAGGTGGCATTAAAATTGACTGATACGGCTTTTAGACTGTGTCCGAGTACCTTTGTGTCCTGAAAGGATAATACTGTGGATTGATGATATAATCACATGTCATCTATTCCCATTGTCGACACCTCAATTGTCGACTTGGTTTTAGTCAGGCCACCGTTTTGTGCTTGATCGCATCTTATACAGCGGCGGTATATCTCCGGTGGTTGCCCTATCGCACGATCCGGGTGTTCCCTTGGAGATTGATCATAAGGTATAAGTATGCGGTCAGGCATATTGATTCCTATGGATTACTGCAGTGATCGTGAGTGTGTGTTGACATGCCTTTATTCATAGATCTAATTTGCGGGCACATTGATTTAACAGATCTCATATTATCGGTAATTTCTATCGATATTATGTATTGCATGAATCACTGTTTTACAAATATAAGTATAAGGAGGAGGAAATTTCATAAAGTCAGTGTATATCCTGCTCATACGTTATATGTGGATCGACATGTCAACATGTAATGAGTTGACTGTGTCCACCGGATAATTTTTGGACATTAGTCTTGCGGTGTAATTCCAGGACAGGAGGACAGGTTCCTGAAAGGCGCCCTGTCTACGAGTCCGGGTGTCGGCATTGATCCATGTTGACGATATGTTTCTCACTCTCCTTGAAGTGAACGATAAATGGAGAATAGGTATGTGTTTATGTTGTATTTATGTCAGTGGGGTCAGAGAGACAAATGGGCATACCTGTGGTGGGGTCATGTGACTATAGGAAATGGTGACGTCAATAGTTGATCTGAAAAAAACTTGAATATAAATTATTCCCTGGGTAAGTGTTTGGACACCTTGATTTTTGAGAAAGTGTTTATAGATCCTCTCTGGTGATCTTAATAGAGTGAATATATTTAAGGACACTTTTAATGTGTCCATAAGTGAAAAACCGGTGAAAATAAAGGAAAACAGTAATAATAAAATAACACTAAAACGGTGGACACACGTGTAGATAAATTTTTGGGGGTCGTGTGAGGTCAGTATATGCCCTCTTTGGGTCTGAGGTAGGGTGAATTCTGGGTGAACATTTGTGAATTTTGTCAACAACCAATAATGAATAGTGACTCCAATGATTTTTCATATCGGAGATTTGTTGTGGGTATGAATTAGAGTGAGAAAACATCGAAATATGATAATCCTACATATGAGTCTTAAACTCTCTTATAACGCGGGTAGTCTCCCGGGATGTGTTAAGATGATGATATGTCAGTAATTCCAATGGCTTGACATGACGTGTCAATTTTCAACCTAATTCTGGGGGAACAGTATACATTCGGTCACAGTACATGGAACAACGCCATTTACGAGTTATTGGTTTGCTTGTATATATGACTCTTTAGTCATGTTCCGTATTCTGCTATTTTGTATTTTTAGCCACGTTGAATTGGATTTAGGCTCGTTTGTCATTTGGTACTCGCCAATCTGGCTCCAAGTGAGGGATTTATCCCATATCTTTGATCACCGACATTCAGAGAATAGGAAAATTTATTGTGTGTGTATAGTGGCCTGAGACCGGATATTTGGTATGGAAGTTATCCTTTACTAGGACAATCAGTATTGTTGTGGGTAAGAGGGCTGGTTGACATGTTTTCTTAACAGGTGTCATGTCACTGGTTTCTCCTAGATGTTTGTTACCCTATAGGTCAATGTTCACAAGAAGACCGTATAAACATTCTCCTCATTGAGGCCCAATGGAGAAAGAGTCTGCATGAGGAATATCAATCGAGTTTCCTGTTTAAGAAGTTCTTTATCAATATCTCCTCGGCGGTTGCCCATCACTACCTGCATCATGCCGTATGCTTGAAGGCCTTTGGCATTTCCCTGATGGTACCTGAGGAAATGCTTGGCTACTGGTGTGAGTGTCTTCCCAGCTTGTAGGTCTCTTTTGGCATATTTTATGCTCGCCAGATGCTCTGATAGTCGGATTTTCAGTGGTCTTTTGGTTTTACCAATATAGTGTTTCCCACAGGGGCACTCAAGATTGTAAATTACCCCTGGGGTATCACACGTAATATATTGGTTGATTTTCCATTGTTTACCGTACCTATCAGTATACATTTGATGGGGGGCTATGTATGAGCACACTCTGCAGGTTCCACATTTGAAAGTACCCTTTCTGTGGATTTTGGCTCTGGTGGGTTTTTCAAAGTGGCTGTGTACAAGATGGTCCCTAAGGTTTTGGCTTCTCCTCCAACTGATCTCAATTCGATCGCCTAGTATTGTTTCTAGGTCTTTGTCAGTCTTGAGTATCCCAATATGTTTATTGAGCACGCCCTGAACTTGCCGCCATTCCTGACAGTACGTCCCAATGAATCTAACCTTTTCATTGGAGTCTGTCGCTTTATGTTTTTTGGGGACTAAGAGCTGGTCACGTTCATATTTGTGTACTTCGCCTCTAGCCTTGCGGATAGATCTTTTACTATAGCCCCGGTTGATGAGTCTGAGATCTAATTCATCTGCTCTGCTTTCGTACGTGGTATCATCTGAGCAGTTGCGCCTAGTTCTAAGGTACTCCCCCTTGGGTAAACCTTTCCGAACTGGTGGATAATGGGCACTCTCATTGTGGAGCAGTGAGTTGGTCGCTGTATTTTTCCGAAAGATGTCTGTGGCTAGTGTCCCATCAGTACCAACACTAATACGTAAGTCAAGATATTCGACCTCTCTTTGGCTGGTACTGCAGGTAAGTTTGAGGTTCAGGTTGTTAGTGTTAAGAATTTCCAAGAATTCCATGAACAGATTGATATCCCCTTCCCACAGGATGAGCAGGTCATCAATATACCTGAGCCATATGAGTATATGCTCTGTGAACCTGTCATTCCTTTCAGTAAATACGTGCTCCCGCTCCCACCATCCCAGGTACAGGTTGGCATACGTGGGGGCACAAGTGCTCCCCATCGCAGTCCCCCGCACCTGGAGGTAGAAGCGGTCTTCGCATATAAAATAATTGCGTGTCAGTACGAAGCGCAGCAATCTGAGAATGAAGGAGTTTAATGGTACATCACGTTCCATGCTCAAGAAATATTCTGCAGCCTGTATACCATGCTGATGTATTATGCTGGTATACAGGCTCTCGACATCGCAGGTTATAAGCCAGGAGTCAGGATTCAAGGTGATACCCTGGAGTTTATTCAAAACATCCATTGTGTCCCTCACAAATGAAGGCAGAGTAAATACGTATTCTCTCAGAAAACAATCGACAAACTGACTCGCCTTCTCAGTGAGACCCCCTATTTGTATCTGACCCAGGACAGACATCCAACTGTGCATTACCGGCTCTCCAGCCCATTATATAAAAAAGAGCATTTATTCTCTTGTGGATGCCCAATACACCTTATATATTTATACATAGGGTAAAGGGAAAGAGGGGTCACACTGAGTTAAGGGTAACATCTTTCCCCCTTTTTTTTACTAAATGTTGTCATTTCTTGTATGTGTGGTTTTATTTCGCTAAAACTATTTTTAAATAAATGAAATAAACGTTATATATTAAGAGTTCTTTTTTCTTGGTGCACCAGCAACAGGCATTCTTTCTGTCCAAATTCTTATCTACAATTCCGATGCCTATGGTAGCACACCCTCACTAAGTCATGTGTAAAATTGAGTATATAAACAAATAAGGAGGGTCCAAATATATACAAAATTATGTTCACTTTTCTGTGCGATTGAGAATTCTCTTCTCCGATTTTTGTCAAGTTAATGGTGATATATTATCACTTTCAATCAATCAGCACGGCACACATGTGTATCACTTTATATTAACAAACATATTGGTTAACTAACCTAGGTGGACGACACCGGTTAGCTCCTATTTTCCTGTAAAAAAACATTTATGGAACACATGTCGCTCTTCCCAAACATGGCTGCACCATCCACATCGTTCAGCCTTAGTCAGGAACTTAACGACAGGCAGAATAATTTTAAAAAGTGTTTAGAGACCATGATGGAAAAAGACATAACAAGTATGGATACAACACAAGAGGACTGGGTCAATGAATTATATAAACTCAAAATCTTGTTAACCAAACAAATGAAAGCCTTTTGGAACAAGGCTACATTTGAGAGTTACACTAAGCAGCAAATAACGCCTAGAGGTTTGAGACCTCGAGTCTTTCCCTCTTTCGAATTAGCAGAAGAATCCCTGAAGAGAGAGTGGGAGAAAACTCTTACAACATGCTCCCTTAGTCTGATCAATATCCTAGCCAAGCACGATGAGATAATGCTCAATAAATATGCACATGAAATCTCATGTATAGGTGATAAACTCAAAAATTTTGAGAAACTGGAAAAATTCCAAAAGTCATATCACAAAATTAAGACTGAGTTGGACAGTATAGAAAAAGAAGTCATTAGCCGCAAAAAGAATAAATTACAGAGGGATCTTAATGACTTTCAGACCAATCGAGTCTATAAGTGGAATCTCCCCCAAAACAGAAAACCTGCAGACAATACCAGGGGTTACACTACCTCGGAAATAGACTCATCCGAGAGCGATCACTCAGACTTCTCTCAGACTACTAGACGCCATTTTTTAGGAGTCAGCCCCAGGTCTATCAGAGACAATCTGGGACGAGATACAAGAGAATCAGGAGGGGAAAGAAGAGGAAAGAGGGGCCCCAGAGAATGGCGAGAGGATCGCAGGGAAACCAGACGATACCGCAGATAGCCCCCCCAGACTCGCTTAGAATTGTTAATTTAACTGACCACATTCTTTCTGAAGCCCAGATCACTGTATTAAATAAAGGACTCAGTTTTTCCCCAACTAAACCCATGAACAGGTTTGAGTGTGAAAAGGACTTACATTTGTACATACGAAAACTTCTCCTCAAAAAATTCTATAAGAGAAGGAGTGACATCCTAGGATCACAGGACAATGAGGGCACCCCACTATCTAACACTGACCCCCTATTTGATGACTTTGACAGGGAAGCACTACGACTGCTAGAAGAACTAGCAGAAGAAAGTGACATGACATCTCCCACCGACACTGTCCTAAATGAACACAGCAAAATCATGCCCAAGCTTAAAAAGAAATCTACCTTTCTCCCCGATATCTCAATATGCCCACAGGCCAAGGTTTATTTAGAAATGGTCAGCCAAGATCTGGACCAAATTGAGATTAACAAACCCTTTTCCAACTATGGGGACAATATCACTGTGGAGGAAAGGAAAGCCATCCAAGAGATCAAAAAATGGGAAGACACGATAGTTAAACCCTCCGACAAAGGGGGGAACATCGTGCTATGGGGGATCGACTCATACAGGAAAGAGCTGAAACGCCAACTGGATGACACAACCTGTTATAAAGCCCTGATCTTTAACCCCACTGATGATTATTTAGACCTATATCAAAAAATCTTGGAAGAGGCTAAGCGAAATGGCGTCATAACAAAATCACAATTTGAATTTCTGGAAGTCAAGACAGTAAGGATCCCGACATTATACCTACTGCCTAAAATCCACAAAAGTGAAGTGAATCCACCTGGGCGACCTATAGTGTCGGGAATAGGGGGTCTCACTGAGAAGGCGAGTCAGTTTGTCGATTGTTTTCTGAGAGAATACGTATTTACTCTGCCTTCATTTGTGAGGGACACAATGGATGTTTTGAATAAACTCCAGGGTATCACCTTGAATCCTGACTCCTGGCTTATAACCTGCGATGTCGAGAGCCTGTATACCAGCATAATACATCAGCATGGTATACAGGCTGCAGAATATTTCTTGAGCATGGAACGTGATGTACCATTAAACTCCTTCATTCTCAGATTGCTGCGCTTCGTACTGACACGCAATTATTTTATATGCGAAGACCGCTTCTACCTCCAGGTGCGGGGGACTGCGATGGGGAGCACTTGTGCCCCCACGTATGCCAACCTGTACCTGGGATGGTGGGAGCGGGAGCACGTATTTACTGAAAGGAATGACAGGTTCACAGAGCATATACTCATATGGCTCAGGTATATTGATGACCTGCTCATCCTGTGGGAAGGGGATATCAATCTGTTCATGGAATTCTTGGAAATTCTTAACACTAACAACCTGAACCTCAAACTTACCTGCAGTACCAGCCAAAGAGAGGTCGAATATCTTGACTTACGTATTAGTGTTGGTACTGATGGGACACTAGCCACAGACATCTTTCGGAAAAATACAGCGACCAACTCACTGCTCCACAATGAGAGTGCCCATTATCCACCAGTTCGGAAAGGTTTACCCAAGGGGGAGTACCTTAGAACTAGGCGCAACTGCTCAGATGATACCACGTACGAAAGCAGAGCAGATGAATTAGATCTCAGACTCATCAACCGGGGCTATAGTAAAAGATCTATCCGCAAGGCTAGAGGCGAAGTACACAAATATGAACGTGACCAGCTCTTAGTCCCCAAAAAACATAAAGCGACAGACTCCAATGAAAAGGTTAGATTCATTGGGACGTACTGTCAGGAATGGCGGCAAGTTCAGGGCGTGCTCAATAAACATATTGGGATACTCAAGACTGACAAAGACCTAGAAACAATACTAGGCGATCGAATTGAGATCAGTTGGAGGAGAAGCCAAAACCTTAGGGACCATCTTGTACACAGCCACTTTGAAAAACCCACCAGAGCCAAAATCCACAGAAAGGGTACTTTCAAATGTGGAACCTGCAGAGTGTGCTCATACATAGCCCCCCATCAAATGTATACTGATAGGTACGGTAAACAATGGAAAATCAACCAATATATTACGTGTGATACCCCAGGGGTAATTTACAATCTTGAGTGCCCCTGTGGGAAACACTATATTGGTAAAACCAAAAGACCACTGAAAATCCGACTATCAGAGCATCTGGCGAGCATAAAATATGCCAAAAGAGACCTACAAGCTGGGAAGACACTCACACCAGTAGCCAAGCATTTCCTCAGGTACCATCAGGGAAATGCCAAAGGCCTTCAAGCATACGGCATGATGCAGGTAGTGATGGGCAACCGCCGAGGAGATATTGATAAAGAACTTCTTAAACAGGAAACTCGATTGATATTCCTCATGCAGACTCTTTCTCCATTGGGCCTCAATGAGGAGAATGTTTATACGGTCTTCTTGTGAACATTGACCTATAGGGTAACAAACATCTAGGAGAAACCAGTGACATGACACCTGTTAAGAAAACATGTCAACCAGCCCTCTTACCCACAACAATACTGATTGTCCTAGTAAAGGATAACTTCCATACCAAATATCCGGTCTCAGGCCACTATACACACACAATAAATTTTCCTATTCTCTGAATGTCGGTGATCAAAGATATGGGATAAATCCCTCACTTGGAGCCAGATTGGCGAGTACCAAATGACAAACGAGCCTAAATCCAATTCAACGTGGCTAAAAATACAAAATAGCAGAATACGGAACATGACTAAAGAGTCATATATACAAGCAAACCAATAACTCGTAAATGGCGTTGTTCCATGTACTGTGACCGAATGTATACTGTTCCCCCAGAATTAGGTTGAAAATTGACACGTCATGTCAAGCCATTGGAATTACTGACATATCATCATCTTAACACATCCCGGGAGACTACCCGCGTTATAAGAGAGTTTAAGACTCATATGTAGGATTATCATATTTCGATGTTTTCTCACTCTAATTCATACCCACAACAAATCTCCGATATGAAAAATCATTGGAGTCACTATTCATTATTGGTTGTTGACAAAATTCACAAATGTTCACCCAGAATTCACCCTACCTCAGACCCAAAGAGGGCATATACTGACCTCACACGACCCCCAAAAATTTATCTACACGTGTGTCCACCGTTTTAGTGTTATTTTATTATTACTGTTTTCCTTTATTTTCACCGGTTTTTCACTTATGGACACATTAAAAGTGTCCTTAAATATATTCACTCTATTAAGATCACCAGAGAGGATCTATAAACACTTTCTCAAAAATCAAGGTGTCCAAACACTTACCCAGGGAATAATTTATATTCAAGTTTTTTTCAGATCAACTATTGACGTCACCATTTCCTATAGTCACATGACCCCACCACAGGTATGCCCATTTGTCTCTCTGACCCCACTGACATAAATACAACATAAACACATACCTATTCTCCATTTATCGTTCACTTCAAGGAGAGTGAGAAACATATCGTCAACATGGATCAATGCCGACACCCGGACTCGTAGACAGGGCGCCTTTCAGGAACCTGTCCTCCTGTCCTGGAATTACACCGCAAGACTAATGTCCAAAAATTATCCGGTGGACACAGTCAACTCATTACATGTTGACATGTCGATCCACATATAACGTATGAGCAGGATATACACTGACTTTATGAAATTTCCTCCTCCTTATACTTATATTTGTAAAACAGTGATTCATGCAATACATAATATCGATAGAAATTACCGATAATATGAGATCTGTTAAATCAATGTGCCCGCAAATTAGATCTATGAATAAAGGCATGTCAACACACACTCACGATCACTGCAGTAATCCATAGGAATCAATATGCCTGACCGCATACTTATACCTTATGATCAATCTCCAAGGGAACACCCGGATCGTGCGATAGGGCAACCACCGGAGATATACCGCCGCTGTATAAGATGCGATCAAGCACAAAACGGTGGCCTGACTAAAACCAAGTCGACAATTGAGGTGTCGACAATGGGAATAGATGACATGTGATTATATCATCAATCCACAGTATTATCCTTTCAGGACACAAAGGTACTCGGACACAGTCTAAAAGCCGTATCAGTCAATTTTAATGCCACCTAATCTATGTTTACGACTCACTGACCATTGCTCGTAACATTAAACCAATAAGCAGGACGGTGTTACACACACCCCCGAACATCTCATGAATATTCATGAGAAGGGAGGAATAAAAGGAGCTTCCGGACGCACACCAGGTGGTCCTGAGGAAGCGTTCTAAGCGAAGCGTACGCTGACCGATCAAACACACTCAGTGTGTTTTAAATCCCCTCTCCCCCTCCCCACTTACTAATGTATTGAAATTTACTTGTATTGTTGCGCATCCAGGTCATCGGTTACCTCCGTGACCAAAGACGCGAGTCTGGCGCCAGACTCAGCGTCATCAGAGCGAGGCGGCTGAGCGAGACGGGTGCACTCCTGCACACCGCTCATACCAGTTCACCGGGGGCATAGGAGACAGAGCAGTCTCCGAGGCAGTCAGTCACGCTAGACGTAGCTGCCAGGACTGGCTGTACACACTAAACCTAAGCCCTAAAGAGCCGATCTCTGTGAATCACGTTCACTGTATACTTAGCCATTGGAGATATCAGTGTCTGGGACGGATACAGTGTATACTAATTATAACAAGCACTTATTTGTATCTGACCCAGGACAGACATCCAACTGTGCATTACCGGCTCTCCAGCCCATTATATAAAAAAGAGCATTTATTCTCTTGTGGATGCCCAATACACCTTATATATTTATACATAGGGTAAAGGGAAAGAGGGGTCACACTGAGTTAAGGGTAACATCTTTCCCCCTTTTTTTTACTAAATGTTGTCATTTCTTGTATGTGTGGTTTTATTTCGCTAAAACTATTTTTAAATAAATGAAATAAACGTTATATATTAAGAGTTCTTTTTTCTTGGTGCACCAGCAACAGGCATTCTTTCTGTCCAAATTCTTATGTCGACATTCACCAGGTCGACATGGGGTTTTTCACTGGTTTTTTACCTGAATGTCAACACAGTCGACATGGACACAGTTTAAAGTGCACTGCATCCCCTCGCATCGCTCGCTGCGCTCGCTATGCGTCGGGCACGGTGCCTCGCTACGCTCGGCACACTATTTTATTCTCCCACCACGCCCTAGTGGATGGTAGGGCATGAAATACCGCCTGTCGGCACATGTTGGCTCAAAAAACAGTGAAAAACTCCATGTCGACCTTGTGAATGTCGACATAGACAATGTCGAACTAATGACCTTGTCGAACTAATGACCTGTCGAACTAATGACCTTTCGAACTAGAATCATGTCGACCTTTTCCCATGTCGACCTAGAGTCATGTCGACCTTTTAGCATGTCGACCTAATGGATTCGACCTAATGACTGTCGACCATAATGCAGTAGACCAAATGACCGCATCCCTCATAGCTGTATGAAAATGTCCAAAAGACTGTAACCGGCTCACCATCGTATGATTTTTACACTGACCGCAACTCATCGCAGGCGCCACGTAGCCTGATGTTTACTTGGCAGTGCGATAGATAAAGGCATAGGCTGGAGCTGACGTCACAAACACTCCCCCAAAATGCTCAGGCACGCCTAGCTCTCATTTGTTCTTGGTCATTTAATAAACTGTTATTATTTTTATTGTGATTGTTTCATATGTATTCTTAAGCGCCACGCGGTCCCCCTTTTTTTTACGCCTAGCTCTTTCCCAGTCACTACATGCCTACTTCATGTCAGTCATCTTGGGAATGCTATGCTTTTAAAAAAAGGTTGCAGGACTTCATTTCAAGATGAATAGTACTCATGCGCAATGTATCGATGTGTGTGTGTGTGTATGTGCGACCTCAAAGCCATGTGTTCAGGCCTGAATCAGGCCCTATGTCTGCTCTGTGCTTTCAATATGTACATCGAAGCACTTCTCCACAGTGCCCTGCTCTCAGAGTATCTACTCAGCATGCTAGTACTATGGCTGTTCCACAGAATTCCTTCCAAAATCACAGCATGGGCTCAGCCATGTTGGAGTCATCTGACTCTCTTCCACCACTCAGAGCGCTGTTCTGAATGAGCTGATTGCAGTACCCAATCACCTAGCACTACACCCTATATATTCCGCTGACTGGCTCAAATCTACATAACAAGGTTGCTTTTTTTGAAGTTAACACTCAGTTCTCCCCCTGCCCAAAGTGTGGCTCTGTGTAATGTGGGTAGGGGAGGCAAGACCGGTCTCGGCTTAAGAGGGCCCGCCTCCCAATTCTCAGGGCCGGCTCTACCATTAGGCAGCTGCCTAGAGCGCTGGGATCTGTGGGGGAGGGGGGCACCACAGAGTCTGCCATCACAAAATAAAGGATATCTGTGAGGAAGACATTTTTTTTAGTACAGAAGGCAGCTGTGGATCTTCTAAGATACCACTTCCATACTTTCACTGCTAGAAAGTGGGTATTGGTGGCAGTGTGGGGTTGGAGGGGGGCAGTAGATTGAATCTATGGGTAATAGCATCACAATCTACATATAATATATATTCAAGGTACCTCTAGGGGGGGGGGGGGGGTACACACCAGAACGATTAGGGCTCAATTCCATCAATCTGGATCCAATTCCGACCGATTGGATGCAGATTGTATGTAGATTGGGCATGTTTTTGCATGTTTAGATCCAATTCCGATCCGATTCCTATCCGATGCGCGTCCCCGCTGTCGTTTGGTCATTTTACAGATCCTACCTGCTGCTGGTAGGATCTGTAAAAGATCCATTCAACTGGATACAGTCTCAGATTGGATTGGGATCGGATTGGATGCAGACCGTTAGCAGATTGTTAGCAGATCGTGTGCTCCAACAGATCGTGCGACCATCACACAATCTGCTAACGATCTACTAACAATCAGGATCGTTCTGGTGTGTACGGGGCCTAAACAAAGGTAATTTTATTAGTAAATAATGAAACATATAGAACAAACCTAGCTAATAAAATAAGGGAAGTTTGTTAAGCAAATAATTCAAATAGTTTAAAAAAAACCACTGTATTTTTAAAACGTGTTTATGTGCAAACAAGAAAAAAACTAAGATTAGGAGATACTTGGTTACATGTTATCCAAGGTTTTGATGCTTTGATTCATGATACATATTGTGTTGCCGGATGCAATATTGCTGTTTGGGGGCAGAGAGGGATCTGCAGCAGCAAGTAAAAATTACACTAAACTATATAATATAGTTTATAGGACCTGATTCAGGTTTGATCAGATGCCCCCTTTTCCGATGGTGGGGGTCTGCTCATGAGTTAATATGCGCATGGGCAAATCCCCTGTGCGAACGCCTTCTGCGTTCCCCTTCACACTCACTGAGGCATTTGCACTGTCAGGTGTGTCCCTTGGACCAATGAGAGAAGACTTTGGGGTTATGCAAACCTGGATCACTGCAGTCGATCCCTCACGACAACCTTGATCCTGTCCCGTTTGCGGTTTTCCCGACAGCAAATTGGCAGGCGGGATTCAATGTCGAAAAGGGGGCGTGCCCGCGAAAACGGTTGTGGATTGTCGATGTCCGTCCTGGAACGCGACAATCCACAGCCGTTATCGGCAGAACGGGCCCGTCAGCTTTTAAAGTCTGGCCGTGATTCCTCTTCAATGCTGTCGGTAAAGACAGCATTAAATAGGGCCCTGCCACTATTTCCCCCATCGGGAATAGCGGTGGAGGATTGTATACCCTCCTTTATCTGATGTAGTACAGTATGTGCTTTTGGAGACAATGTATAAATAGTTGGCACCTAGATCAGTCTGGTAAAACTTTATGATAATGCCAGAAAACCTGTATCCCAGGGGTGCTTGCATACATATGTATATTTTTTTTGTAATTCTCATATTTGTTAGATCCATCTGTGCTGTAACTCTTTCTAGGCTGTTAGTCTATATTTATACTGTAACTCTCTTGAGATTGCTATAATTATCTGTTTACTATAAATATCCATACGTTACTGTAATTATCTATATTTGCTTATATCTTTACTTTGTTAATTAAATCTTTTTTTGTGCGTTGCACCACAATACAACGGTATATGTAATTGTACACTCTTTCTTAAAGGTATTAATGAGCGCATAACCGCACCAGAGGTACACTATGCTAATAGAAGCAACTTGCGTCCACAGCAAACTATCTTGAAATGTTTATTTATGATTTGAATCTAAAATAGGATAGATTATACACAGATAAATGTATAGTATTAATAGAGAACAATCCTATTAAAACTTCCCAATGTTGATTAGAAAATAAATTTCATGTATCCATTTTTATAAATGTCCCAAAATGTATTTCAAGTCAATGTTTTCTATTGTATGTTCCTGAAATTACTGTGGTAAGAAAATATGTGAAGAACTTCAATATTGTCTTCGAACATCAGACATGGGCAATTTTGCATTGCATTTCATGAGAAATAATATTCCAAATTGTAATATTGTAATATTGTTCCTCCAATAACATGTATAGGCAGATTGCGCCACTCCTGAATGACCACATAGAAAAGGCCCAACAATGTCAGAAACAAAGGGTGAAATTTAATAGGATGAGAGAATCAGAAAGTGAGAGATTTGGTAAGAAATCTCCAGTTTTTTTAAAGCGGCAATAATTTACACTAATGCAATACAGAAGATTTAATTAAGCGCTTGTTAGGTCCAATTTACACTGCAAAATCAAACGTGTTTTCTGCCATTCCATCCAAGATGACGTTTTGACTCCACCCGTGATGGTCATTAAACAAAGGCCATATCACATACTGGAAGCAACTGGGGGTTGAAAATATGTTATAGAGGAATCCACCAGTGAGTGGAATACTCCAATTGTGGATTGCATTGCCTCTCCTGGTTACCTGGCAACCGGTTGGCCAGCCCAATGAAGACTCTGCCAGGATGTCAGACACCTGCCCAAACTGTCACTACGGGCTGCCTTCCACGCTTCCTCAATGCATGTCTCTCCGGGCCCTTCCTGGACTTCTGCTGCAGTATCTGTCTACGCCGCCGCCAGGCTGTCCGTTGCGAGCTGCTGCAGGGTGAAAGATCTGTGACCCAGGGCACCACGATGCAGTGTCACTGCAGGCCACGGGACTGGAAGTACTGCTCGTCCCAGTGTATTCCTCAGCAAGCATAGGCCAGCGATAGAGGGGAGATCCGACCATGTAATTGCGGATGCAAATGAAGGAGAGTAATAGAGGGATCCCCAGAACCGGAGGTCCCCACAGTAGAGATCGAGAACTGCAGTGCAGCTAGACAACTTGGATACAGAGCATCCCCCACAAGCAGCTCTTCTCAAACACTGGAGGGACAGGTTAGTAGTGACCACAGTGGGGTAAAGGTTCTCAAACCTCCAGTATCATCTCCCTCAGTAGCCTCATCCTAACCCCCCCCCCCCCCAGCCTAACCCTAACCATATACCCTCCCGCAGCCTAACCATAACCATAAACCCCCCTCCCACAGCCTAACCCTATCTATACACCCCCCCCCCACAGCCTAAGCCTAACTTACACCCCACCATAACCATTCTTGCTCCCACAGCCTAACCCTAACCTTACATGCTCCCCCAGCATAACCCTAACCAAATGCCCCCCAGCCTAGCCCTAACCCTACACTCCCTCCCAGCCTAGCCCTAACCCCACACTTCCTCCCAGCCTAACCCTAATCATACCCCCCCCCCCCCCACACACACCGATTAACCATGCTGTGAAGAGGGGATGGGCCCATCTTTGTTACGCTTAATTCTGCCTTGCCCTATTCCCCGGGTTGATGAGTTGGTAGAAAATGTAGCCAATAGTTAGTATCTCACTACACTTGATTTGACAAAAGGTTATTGGCAGATTCCGTTAACAGAAGCTGCTAAGGCAAAAACAGCATTCTCAACCCTAGAAAGCTTATACCAGTATAAAGTGCTTCCCTTTGGTTTACATGGTGCCCCAGCAACCTTCCATAGAGCTATGAATAAGTTGCTGTGGCCCCACAGGGAATATGCAGCTGCATACTTAGACAACATTGTTATTTTCAGCTCTGACTGGGAGTCACACCTACCAAAGGTACTGGTGAGGCTGTTTTAAAGTCTCTATGGGCACTCGGGTCTACCGCTAAACCTGAGAAATGTGCCATTGGTATGGTAGAAGCCAAGTATTTGTGCTACATTGTGGGCAGGGGACAGGTTTAACCTCAGCCTAGTATGGTAGGAGCAGTCCTCACCTGGTCTAAACCTAAATGTAAGTCACAACTTAGGACATTTCTCGGTCTGGTGGGATATTATTGCAGGTTCATTTGAGATTTTGCCACTACAGCGGCTCCACTAACCCAATGTCTTAAAAAACAGTCCCCAGATAAGATAATGTAGTCTTTAGAAAACAATTAGGGCGGTATTCAATGACCTGAATCGTTGGTCACAGCGATTCAGATTTTACATTCGCCAGCCATTCACCGGTTTTTTACGTCGATTCGCCAAGCGTCGGGAGTCGCCGGGACTAGCTGTGTCACCCTATTCAACGTGGCTGAGAATCGCCGCCCCCAACGGCGATTCTCAGCCAATCCGGCGTTTCCCTAAACAGCTTCAGTACTGTAAGAAATTGCAGTGAAATGCAAGAAAAATGCAAATTACCCTGAAAAAAGGATTCCAATACAGCAGACTGCAAAAGCTGTGTAATCTCCTCAAAGGCCAAACGAAGGAGTGAGGTGGGGAGGAGAATCATGGGTAAGTGAGGTGCACCATGGGTAAGAACAGTGCGTTGTGGGAGAAAAAAAAAATACCAGAAAAAATTAAATATATATTTGTATAGCACTTCTACGACCATCACATCACACAAGGGCAGCAAATAATAATACATTACACTTGCAGAGTTAAATTGAACACTTAAAACCAATTATTTCACAGGTTCCTATAAAAGTTCGTATACAGAAAGGGAAGGGAACAGGGGGATGGGGATCGCACCAGTCTCTTATGTACTTTATTAGATTAGTTCTATAATTTGTGGTTATTAATCTGTATCCTTTAGGACTACTGACTGATGGAGTTTGTAATCTCCAATTAGTCACCACAGCCCTTGGAGCATGTCCCTTGGGTTTTTTTTTTTTTTTTTTTTTGGTGACAGTCAGTGGTGCACCCCGAGTTTTGGACAGATCATGTATGACTGATAGGTTCAAGAGAGAACCAAGAGAAAAGAAAACTCTATTTGGGGGCACCCTTATGTCCTAAAGGAATGTATGTTATATAACTATTCTTAATACATAACTTTTATTTGTAATTTATTAAAATTAAGACCACCTTTTATTTAATAATTATCTCACTTATTGCGAAATATTTCTGCACATTTCAGCAATCCATAATTTGCTGTCTTTATAAAAAATGACCATCATATATCAGCCACTTATCACCAGAAATCGGGTGTTTGTGTGGTTAAATCATCGGTCATCAATTTTTCTTTACCGTCTCTGTGTGTACGTTTGTTATCAATTAGCACTTGGATCTTAAAAGATAAGGGAAAATTAGTGTCAGCCCTATGTGGGGATAATTCACTTCTGCTTTTCACCCTTCATGTTAGTCAACAGAGGAAAGGGAATGAGAGAGTGGGTTTCCCCAGGGTTATGACTGAGAGATAGGTTGGGTAGTTGGCTGTAGTGCCGACAGTTCATTCTGATGCCCCTGTTGCCATATAGGCATTGCAGGGTGCTTCTCTGATGAACTATAGTCAGCCTTTCAGCTTGCTACGAAATAATTAAAGGGATAGTAACCAAATCCTTTATATGGGAGATATATATAAGTGGTCAGCCCTACCGGAAATACTCCACTTCTGCTTTTCTCCCTCTTATTAAAAAATAGCGGAGAAAGAATGAGAGAGTGGTGTCCTCCTGGGTTATGACCGAATTCAGATTATATGTTTGATTACAGTGCTGTCAATTATATCACAGGTAACCCTGATACTGTATGAGCATTGCAGGATGCATTCCTGAAATCATTGGCAGCTCTCATATCAACCATGAAACAAAGTATAGTACAAAGTAGAAGAGTTGGAGGGAGAATAAGATACACTTACATCCTCAGTTCTAGTTATGCTTACTGAAACAACAAAGCCAACAATTGCTACTTGGAAATAATTTCTGACAACTTCCTTATTGACAGTTAATAACAATGGCCCTTATTCTGATCTATGCGGCCGGAGCCGCATACGTTGCTCCGGCCGCACAAACCAATCCCCGCCTACAAGACGGATCGCCACGGCCGTCCGTACGCGGACGGCTGGCGATCCGCATGAAAATGGTGGGGCGTACGCCTCCACCATGGTGGGAGCTGCCCCCTGCATTCGATGGTCGACGACCATCGAAGGCAGGGCCGCACGCTCCCCCCGCTCACGCAAGCTTAGACCACACGGACAATCGTCCGTGTGAAAGCTTGTATGGGGGTGGAGAGCTGACATCCGGCGATGTCAGCTTTCCGCCCCCATCACTGGCGTCATAGCCTCATTACCATGCATACGCCCCGCGTTTGCATGGGAACGCCCATGAAACGCGGGGCGTATGCATAGGGAAATGAGGGTATTAAGCCCCTCACGCCCCTATACGCCCCCTTTGCGGCGTATAAAATTTGTGTGCGGCGATTTCGCCTGCACATGCGCAGAGTGACCTCTGCGCATGTGCAGAGTGAAAACATCGGCGGTACGGCCGCACACGGGCCGTACCGCCTAGTTCAGAATAAGGGCCTATGTAACTAGTTCCCCTCTGCTGACCCTAAATACTTCTATTCAGCTATCCAGCCTATCTATATTCCCTTACTGATGTATTCAGTGCTTTATCATTTTTTACATCCGAGACATGGATAATTTTTCTCGATGATTAATATATCATGATAGACCATATGACATGCATATTGTTTACAATAAATTCGCTTATAAATTTCACACAGGCGACAGCATATGAGATATAATTTTTGCCTTATTAGGAGACGAATATCAGTTCAAGGTATTTGGTTTTTACCAGTAACTGTGCTGCTTATTGAGCAGTCAGAACCGTTGACATTGTGTCGACATCAGAGGCTACTGACAATCACCTGATTTTCACTACATATGGAGCAATTTTACAATGAATTTGCTTATGGATTCCACACAGGCGACAGCCAATGAAATGCAGTTTTTACCTTATTAGGGGACAACTGTCAGTTCAAGATATTTTGTGTTTGCCAGTAACTGTACTGCTTGTCAGGCAGTCAGAACCGTTGACACCGTGTCAACACCAGGGGCTACTGACAGTCACCTGATTTTCATTTCATATGGAACAATCACATAAATAGACACTGTGTCGACTTCCTCCCCAATTTGCTTACACAGCTTTTCTATTCATGGGAGGTAAGAATCATTTGGACTGCTAAACACTCTCTTGGAGTCACATATTCCTAACAGGATCCGTGAGCAAAATCTTCCAACTTGTGTGTATTACAGTACAGAAAGGGGGGCACCAGTACAATCCACCTGGTTATTGCCCACTCTGCTCGGTATGACAGTGTCCAAATCAAATTTTATCTGTCCCTTATGCCTCCAAACACTGTGTTATGATATCAGGTGTTCGTCATTAATCCACCTGCCATGCCCAATGCCCACTCCCACTGAGCATAGACACCGCAGGTGTGTGCCGATATCACCCCCAGTTATAAGATGTGACAGAGGTTGAACCGCCCAGGTGTCCGCACCACCCTGCAGGTGCTTTTAGCTGGACACTCCGGCGTCCCCCCTTGTTACCTTAACCACACCGATATGCGTCTCCCCGGCTGTCCGCTTGCGGCTTCTCTGGATTGCACCTGGTTCCGATACCTGCGGTCACGTGTGTGCACCACGTGACCCGCCGCTACTGACGTACGTTTCGCAAATAGCCGAGCGATCAAAGGAACCATAACTGATTTAATGAGCCATTCGCAGTTTCACTGTACCGGCCGTGTATACATTACACTTGCAGAGTTAAATTGAACACTTAAAACCAATTATTTCACAGGTTCCTATAAAAGTTCACCATAAAAAGATGACGAGGGACACTCGGTGAGGAACGGCGATATGAAACAAGAAATAAGAATCGCCAACTTCTCATTGAATACACTTTTGGCGATTCATGGTGATTCCCGTCGACTACCGGCGAATCCCCATGAAAATTCCTATAGACAAAAACCGGCGATTTGTAGAGAATAACATTTGGCGATTGGGGCTTCATTCATCGGTCGTCATCGGTGAATAGAGGTCGTTGAATAGGGTGATTCGCTTTTTCAGCTCCAAAAATCGCCGGCACACACGAAAAAAACACAGAATCGCCATAAAACTTGGCGATTCTGCCTCATTGAATACCGCCCTAGTGTTACAGACGGATGCCTCTGTGACAGGATTAGGAGCAGTCCTTTCCCAAGAGGTAAATGGAGAGGAGAATCCCATCCTCTACCTTAGCCATAAATTATTGCCCAGCGATCGCAAGTTCTCAGCAGGGCAGCCGAGAGGAATGCCGGGCCCCGGTAAAATATTGGGGGCGTGGTCTACGTGTGGGGGTGTGGCCACCTCCCGCACTTAGATCACGCCCCCAAAATGTTTAGAGGAGGGTGAAAGAAAACTCTAAACTAAGCAGCAGCAGCACACACCTACAGCATGTGCAGTGCTGACAGTAGGCTCAGCATGACCCTCACGCTGTCAGTGAGATGCTCATGCTGAGCCTGCTATCAGCACAGCACATGCTGTAGAAGTGTGTGCTGCTGTTGATACCTGGGAGGGACGGAGGGGGACCTGGGAGGGTCAGACCAGGGCCCCTCCAGCAAGCCTGGGCCCGGGTAATTAGTACCCCCCCCCTCTCGGCTGTCCTGGTTCTCAGCTGTAGAGCAGCTGAGCCATTAAGTGGGCAGTTGAGTCATTAAGGTATTATTTATTGGGGCAAGAGTTTTTGTTGGTCACTGACTGAGGTTGCCTGTATGCTACTGCCAGTAATACCGACTGCTTGTGGATATAACCTGCTATACTGTAACCTGCTATTTAACATATATATACACACACACCAGTGGCGTAACTATAGCTCTGCAGCCCCCGTGGTGGCAGGGAGGCGCAGAGAAAGTGCGGGCGCCGGAGGTCTGCGGGGCTATAGTTACCCGCTGCTGTCTGCCGGTACCTGGCCTGCGGTCACGGTCCCGTTTCTCCTGGAGCCGGCTCCTGCTGCTATAATGAAAACTGACACTTACAAAATGGCTGCCCCCCCACTGCAGACAGTTTTCTGTCTGCAGTATGGGGGCAGCCATCTTCTAAGAGTCACTTTTCATTATAGCAGCAGGAGCCAGCGCCGGGAGAGACAGGACCGTGACCGCAGATGCGGCCGGGCAGGTACGGGCATGGGGGTGCGCCGGAAAGTTTGGGGCGGGGGGGTCGCAAATTAGGTAGTTACGCCACCGACACACACATATATATATTCTGACATGTGGGAGCCCATTGTAGCCTATGCGGTCAGCAAGGTCAGCGCATGTACAGAGCCCTGTCCCTGTGTGTGCAGGATGATACATCCCTGCAATATGATCGCATATTATAATGTGGTTCAGGTCAGTAATATTCTGCCCAGATCGCATTGTATATATCTGTATTATATGTAATAAATGGGCCCCCTAGTTAATCTTAGGCTATAGATCTGTCCAAACAGAGATTATGTCCAAATACATGCTTTGACTCAGAAGGACAACTACATACATATTTTATATGTGTGACCCCTTGCATTTTATTGCCCTAATTATAGCTCTCTCTAATTATTACATTTATGTGTGCATGCATACCATATTCATGCTTGATATTATAATTTGTCTCCCTATAACATGTATTTATAAATATACATCTACTATTAGCTTTGCTAGTGTAAAGCTAGACCAAATTTTGAAAAATATTTAACCATTTTTTTTAAAGCAAATAGATTTTTGTTTTACCAAAGATTTTGTATAAAGTCTGCAATTGTATGACAGTTCTTGACAATGTAATTTGTACTTGTTACATTCCTGCTGATCACACTGTTAGTGCACCTGACAAAACAAAGCCACAGTAGTAGATAAGGTTCAAACATTTCATTGCACTTGCCCCCCCCCCCCCTTCCCCGCACACACACTTACAAAAATAAAAGCACTTTAGTAACTGAACAATACTCATTGCACAGGCCTATGAAGGATAAGTGCATTGGAAACACTAATGAAACAATTAAACTCATATCTACATGCTATTGGAGGAACAAGATTCTTGCGGTGCTTGCTGCATCACGCCCCATGGCATTTGGCCTTATTCCAGAAGAGGTGGGAGGTGTATTCAGAGGCAGATTGGCCCACCGGGAAACCGGGCCATTTCCCGGTGGGCCGGACCAGATATCCCTCCGGCTGGGCCGCTTACCTAGGTTCCAGGGCTGTCGGAACCAAGCGGCCGCAGCCTGGTCACAAACGGCAGCATTGTCCAAAACAAATATGGCCACCGCATATATGCATATATTATATGCACATATGCGGTGGCCATATTTGTTTTGGGCTATGCTGCACTTTGTGACCAGCTGTCGTTGTCGGATGACGACGGAAGCAAGGCAGTGCCCGGTGAGTAGTGTCCACACCCCCCCCCCCCCAGGCTGTATCGTCAGCAACACACACACACACCCGGGCTGTAGTGTCAGCACCTACCCCCGGGCTGCAGCGTCACACACCCTCCCCCCCTTCCCGTACCCGGGCCGGATGTCTATCTGAATCCGCCCCTGGGTGTATTCCAGTGGCAAGTCCTCATGGTATCCCTGGCATGTCTCAATGTTATGGGACCACAACCCAATGTGGGATTGACCATGGCCCTTCTTGTGTATACATACTGTAAATTGTCCAGATTCCCAACTACAACAGTGGAGATGGATGATTCATACCTTATGTAATTGTAAGAATATGCATAAATACTAACTACCATTTAATTATATCAATTAAAATTCTTGCTGTAGTCCAGTCAGTGCATAGAATCATCATGCTTTTTGTAGTACTCATCAAATACCTAATACCTGCTCATTAGATAGTTTTTATACTACAGGTATAGTTAAATGCACATGCAGGCTAAACTATATTGCTATAGCAAACAATAAATATTCTAAATGTTTGCTCCATTTATCTGTTGTTACCTCACATGCAGCGGTGGCTCCTATTTACATTAAGGAGGAGGGCTGCTATTACCCCAGTGCCCAGAGAGGAGACTGCCAGCCCCAGGTCCCAACATCAGTGCAATGGATCTAGCAGGCCCCACTGCGACTGTACATGTGCAAAACACCAGCTTCTATGGACTGTTTTGGCAGCAGCCCAGAGAAGCAGAGTCTAGTCCTGCAGCCCATTGGTTTAATCCACCACTGTGACATACGTGCATCTGTTACTGCTTAAATCTGTAGTCTCTCCAGCAAGAAATGCAAACAAGCGTTTGAGCATCTCTCAAGGTGCGCACACAAGCAGCTAGTGTAAAGTTAAATCTGTGCAGGGTTTTTCTTCCCCTTTCACCACAATTAAACACACAAACAAAATACAGAAATTATTTGGGTAAAAATATCAGTTTGAAAGGTTTCCATTATCTAGCCAAATACACTAGAATCTAGATCATACTTGCTGACTTTCTGGCTGCACCCAATCTCGAAATAACCAGTATTGAAAAGTATTGTAGCCTCCAGTTTCCCCCTGGTGTCACCTCAACGCGTTTCTCCGCCTGGACAGTCTATCAGCGGCTTCCTCAGACCCTAGCTAGAGAGGGCCTAGGGGTACTGACCCCCTGTGCCCCCCCCCTCTCCCCCTTTAATCCGGCCGTGCACAGTGGGATCCATGTGTGACTGCTGCTCTTCCAATGGAGCTTTGCAGAGCACCCATAGAGTTAATTGGCTTCTTGTTCTGCAAACACCTACAGCAGGAGACAGGGGGCTTCTGCCTGATACTGCTCAGCCAGTGCTGCAGAAAGCAATGTTGCACTGCTGCAGCTGCTGAACTCTGATTTGGGACCAACAGATGAATGCTGATTCTGCATGCTGCATGCTATTACTGAATCTTGTGAGACTGACCTGGACCCACCATCCATTATCACACCTTTTTTTTAAGGGAAGGGTGGCACCAAATTCAAACTTGCCTCTGGCGACTAGGATAAACTTACACCTCTGGATTGTACACTGTCTGCTGAACATTCAGACTATACAAGTTGGGTATCCCTTATCCAAAACGGTCTGGAACAGAAGCATTTATTTTTTTTATTTCAATGAGGTATCTAGAGGATGGGACACATGTGAACACAAAATACATTTATGTTGTATAAACACATGAAATACACACAGATATATTTAATTTGGGTTTGCACATGTGTATGCGTGAAAATGCAAACCATGATTCGGCGAGTTTTACACTCACTGAGCCGTTCGCTCCGGACAGAGAAAAAATGTAATCGATGGTCAGAGAGGGACTCTCCCTCTGTAATCGGGACAGTTGGCAGGTATGCTTCCCTCTGCCTTCAGCATAACACTATCCCTTCCCTCCTGCAGCCTAACACTAACAGGGCAGCCGAGAGGAATGCCGGGCCCCGGTAACATTTTGGGGGCGTGGCCTAAGTGTGTGTTGTGGGAACCTCCCACACTTAGGCCACGCCCCCAAGATGTTTAGAGGAGGGTGAAAGAAAACTCTAAAAACTGTCATCTCAGAAGCAGCACACACCTACAGCATGTGCTGTGCTGACTGCAGGCTCAGCATGACCTCTCACACTGTCAGTGAGACACTCATGCTGAGCCTGCTGTCAGCACAGCATATGCTGTAGAAGTGTGTGCTACTGTTGCTACCCGGGAGGGATGGAGGGGGAAGGGAGGGGTCAGACCACGGCCCCTGCGGGGCCCCTTCAGCAAGTGTGGGCCCGGGTAATTAGTACCCGCTCCCCCCCTCTCTCGGCTCCCCTGAACACTAACGCTCTGTCTTTGCAGCATAACCCCGTCACCATTCTGAGAATGTCTGCAGATGAAGGCATGTTTCATGTCAACATTTCAACAATATCGACTTCATAACTGTTTACACTGTGGTGTCAACAGTATGACTGTAAAAGTTAACGATATGACTACATCTCATTCCCTCTGGCACAGTAAAAATATCCTATTATTTAAAAAAATAATTAACCAACTATTTACTATAACCAGTGCAATGAAGAGCAAGATTCCGAAATATAATACAGATTGATACAGATTCTTAACAAGGGCCTGAAATTTTGTCCCACAACACCCCCCAATATGTTTTCACTATTTGTGGAATTGAATCGCTTCATTGGGACATTATGCAGGAAAAAAATATTTAGCAAAATAAAAAATTGTTTAAAGATAATGATTTTCCTATTGTGCTTGATCAGGATGATCAGAAATCTCTGGTTGAACTAGAACTCCTAAGAGAAAATAAACTGAGCCCCCCCCCCCCCCCCCCAAAAAAAAGTTGCTCTTTGACTTAGATTCTGAGAGAAAAACAGTGCACTAGAAAACAAACTTATTACCATAGATGAATTTTTTATTTATTTTTTGCACCCATACTATCACTCCTAATTATTACCACCTACCCAAAATTCACAAGTCACTCACCTCACCCCCTGGGTGCCCCATCATTTCAGGAATTCACTCCATCACCTCTAATTTGTCAGTGTATGTAGATTATTTTTTTACAAGCACGGGTGACATCACTGAGGTCACACATGAAAGACACAACACATTTTTTTTATTTAATTAAAGACATTGGGGGAAATTTACTAAGATGTGTATTCTACTTCACATGTGATGTTGCTATGGGCAACCAATCAGATCCTGTCTACTATCTTCCAGAGGGTGTTAAATAAATAGGAAGCAGATTCTGATTGGTAGCCCATAGCAACATCACATGTGAAGTAGTACACATCTTAGTACATTTCCCCCATTGAGTGGAGAGACAGCTATGCATTTCTCACACTCAACGTCACAAGTTTATATACCAACATTTCACATTAATTAGGCATTAAAGCCATATCTGATAGATTACGAACAGATGTTGTCCTCAGTGATACACATATCACTTTTTTTTAATAGATTCTATTTGGTTCATTTTGCTACACAATTATTTTCTGTTTAATTCCACTTATTATTTACAGGTGATGGGTACAGCCATGGGGACCAGATTCGCCCCTAGTTGCACCAACCTCTACATGGGTATGGTTGAAGACCAACTCGTGTGGGGTGGTGGACACAGGGCAAATCTGGTCCTCTATGGCCGTGACATTGATGATTTGTTTTTCATTTGGGATGGGGATGCACAATCAGCACAGTCCTTTGTTTATTTCATGAACACTAACACATACAATTTACACTTCACTCACACCTACCACCCCACACATATCAATTATTTGGATATCTCCTTAACCATTAAAGATAATTTTATATACACATCCAACTATACTAAGGAAGTCAATACCAATTCATACCTACATTTTCACAGCGCACACTACCTCCCGGAAGTCAAATGTACCCAAAGGACAGATCATGAAACTTATGAGTCTCAGAGCACCTCATTAGTAGACTCTTTTATAGATAGGGGATATCCCCATAATTTAATTATGAATGCATGCACAGAAGCGGGTGCATGTGATGGGACTTTATTACTAACAACTAAAACCAATAGAAATAAAACACAAAAAAGTAGGGAAGATATTGAGATTTCATTTATTTCAACTTTTAATGGTGAATATCGCCAAATAAAGGAAATATTAATAAAAATTTCAATTTGCTTAAATGTGATCCAATCCTCAGGGACCTTTTGCCAAAGAAACCGACCTTTATATTTATGAGAAATAAAACTGTGACAAACATATTGGCTCCAAGCTTTTTTAAAGGGAAAGAAAAGAAAGGTACATCGTGGTTACAACCCCAAACTGGATGCTTCAGATATATCAAATCCAGATGCATTACTTATGCAAACATATTCAAAATAGATTTCAAGAAATATTTACTGTAAATGATAATAAACCTTATAAACGTAAAACATTTATCAATTGTGAGACTGTAGATGTCATATATCAATTGACCTGCTCTTGTGGTTTAAAATATATCGGACGTTCATTGAAAGACAGATTCCGAGAACATCGAAGAAATATATTTAATGGGGTTAACACTCACAGTGTATCCAAACATTTGTTGTTGCATCATAAAAGCGATCAACAACATCTAAGAGTTTTAGTACTTGAACATATTAAATGTACAGAGAGGGGAGGCAGGGCTGGCAACAGAAATCTTGGGGCCCTGTACAATTATATTTCTGGGGCCCCCACCTAATCCCAAATCCACACAACCCTCTTCTGCATGAGCCTCATTTAACCTTTCGCTTCTCCAGATCCTGCTTTCAGGTGCAGACTTCTCTCATTCTCAGTCCTGTTGGCCTGGCTGCTGCTGGCCTGTCACTTTCACAAAAGAATGCAGAGCACTACAAGCAGGCATGGAACAGACGACCTGCGCATGTGCTATGAAGTACAGGAGCCAGAGACTGAGGCTACAGTGCCAGTGGCGGGTATGGCTGTGCGCCTGCCGCCACAGGCCATGTGCACACACAGAGTAGATGGCTCTGAGCACCGAACGGCAAGGCACACACACAGTAGACAGCAGTGGAACACAGTGAGTCAGTATGACTCAGCCACACACAGATGGTGCACAGTCCACGGGGGTCAATGAGAGGCCAGCGGCCGTAATGGGGCATGGAAGTTCTGGGGCCCTTAAAATTGCTTGGGCCCGTCACACTTGTTCCCCTTGACCCCCCCCCCCCCCCCCCCGTCGCTTGCCCTGCTCGCCCCCCCCCCCTCCTCTAATGACCCCAGGGCCAGCAACATAAGTCTTGGGGCCCGGTACACTGATATATGTGGGGCCCCGTAACCACGCCCCCTTGAGCAGAACATTTTTAGTATACCGCTTATTGAATGTGTCTTTTATTATTACAAAAGACACAATTAATATTCACTAATACTGGAGGGGTGTGTGGGTAAGTACCCTTACAGGAATCCAGGTGGGTGCCTTTATAAACCATTTCTAGGCACTGCACTGCCGCAGCTATGCTTACAGCCCATCAGAACTTTGGGGCCCGGTACAGGTGTCCCCCTTGACCCCCCTATCGCCTGCCCTGAGGGGAGGAGACCGATTTAAGATCCTGTGCCAACAGGACATATACTGGATGCACAGACTAAATTCTATTCATCCAGAGGGACTGAATGATCAAGTTGAGCTCAATGTATGCCTATGAGCAATCTATCTTTTTACTGATACTCTCCCCTCCACCAACAACCCCCCCCCCCCCCCCCCCTTTTTGTGTAAGCCAAATATAGTTCTCTACATTCCACCAGTATCCTCTTTGTATATTGATAACATAGAAATAACTTATAATGCAATGAGTGACATGGAAAATATTCTATATATCTGGATAAGTGAATCAACAAGAGTTCCTTATTACACTTTTTTTTTAATTATTATTATTATTATTATTATTATTATTATTATTATTATTATATTGTATATTATACAGATTTTTTACTACTATCTATGACTTTTTACTTTTTATTATTTATTATTTACATCTTCTATACGTATATATTTTTAATATATACATATTTATCTTCACTGTTTTCTATACCTTCCTATAAAAACAACATGACTCCCTGATGTTTGGAATGCAAATTGCGTTCCACATACAGTAGATATAGGACACAATTCTAACAAATAAAGATAAAAGGACTAAATAATATTACTATATCTATCTCTGTTAAAGGGATAGATGAAGTCATGCTTTTATTCTTCGTTTCTCCCTATTTTTGATGTAATATCTGTTAGGAGCTGCACGGGCAGCGCCTCCGCTTGCCCGGCAGTCTCCTCTATTCTTCCGGCAGTTGCCGGGTTACCGCGACGCCGTCGCGTCATCAGCCGGGAGCTTCCGGCAGACAGTCAGGCTGCCGGCGTACAACCCCTTCCTCCCCTGCCGCAGCGGTTGCCAAGGCGACGGAGGACGCCCGGCGGCCGCAGGGTGGAAGGGGTGTGCATGACGCCGCACGCAGCGTCAGGGTAGCGCTTGGCGCGCTATTTAAACTTGGACACTGGGACACTCAGACGCCGGCTATAGCTCCTGATTTGGCGTCCTGAGTGTTTCCGGTTCCAGGCTCCTGCTCACCCGTGGTTCCTGGTTTCCAGTCCCTGTTCCTGGCTGCCTCCAGAAACCTTGCTTGCGTCTGCCTGCTGATATCCTGGTGTTCAGATAAGTTGGGAGACTCTCACTCCTTGCCTCCCTTATTGTCATTTATATTGTGTCAGCGTATTGTGTATTGTTACACCCCTCAGCAGTTCTTATTGTGTCAGCATATTGTGTATTGTTACACCCGTCAACAGTTCTTATTGTGTCAGCATATTGTGTATTGTTACACCCGTCAGCAGTTCTTATTGTGTCAGCATATTGTGTATTGTTACACCCGTCAGCAGTTCTTATTGTGTCAACAGACTGTGTATTGTTACACCCGTCAGCAGTTCTTATTGTGTCAGCATATTGTGTATTGTTACACCCGTCCACATCTTGGATTGTGTCAGCATACCGTGTACTCTGCACCTGGGTACACCTTGTGTATTGTGATACCAGTCAGTTTGGCCACGGTACTTTGTCTGGCCTGCTGCCCACAGCATTAGCACCGCGGGTCCCAGCCAAGTCCGCTATCCACTGACACCCCCCTCTGTGGGGCAGGGTGGTTCTCGCCTCCTTGGTTTCTTAGGTAGATTTCCCCTTGTTTACCTCCGGCCTTGGCGGCTGCGTTGTCACTAGTAAGACCAGGTGGCATCGGGGTGGGAGCCTGACTAACGGGCTCCCACGAACGCGGCTATTATTGGTGAAGGTTAGCTTAGCACGCGTCCGCCAATTCCAAGGGGTGACAACGGAGTTAGGGTAGGCGAGATCTCCCTGTTCCTAACATTATAGCCGGCCCGTACTTCACCCGAACTTCCAGTCAGCCATTATGGATCCGGCCCAGCAGGCTGCTAATCACGCTCTGGCGGGGCAGATGCATACTCTTACTCAAGAGCTTCGGAAATTGACCCTCCGGGTAAACTCACAAGAGGAACGGGTACAAGGGGTCTTATCCTCATCTAGAAACCCCGAACCCAAGTTGAGTCTCCCGGACCGGTTTTCCGGGGAACGTTCCCAGTTTTTTAACTTTAGAGAGTCGTGTAAACTTTATTTCAAACTCCGCCCGGCCTCCTCCGGTGTGGAATCCCAGCGTGTGGGAATGGTCATCTCCCTGCTACAAGGAGACCCCCAGACCTGGGCGTTTGGCCTTCCCGCAGGGTCCGAGGCCCTTACCTCTGTGAATGCTTTTTTTTCTGCCATGGGGTTGCTTTACGACGACCCAGACCGTGCTGCCTCAGCCGAAGCCAACCTGAGGGCACTACGGCAGGGTCAGAGTAACGCAGAGGCTTATTGTACCCAATTCAGGAGGTGGGCCATTGACTCTGGTTGGAATGACCCAGCACTCCGTAGCCAATTTCGCATTGGGTTATCTGAGACGTTAAAAGATGCATTGGTTCACTACCCTACTCCGACCTCCCTGGATGAAATTATGGAGTTAGCCATAAAGGTAGATCGGAGGTTCCGGGAACGCCAGAGGGAGAGGGTTTCCGGGGTATATCCCTCCACATCACTGGGGGAGACCTCGGAGGTTGTCTGTGACGAACCCATGCAAATTGGGGCTACACGTTTATCTGCCGCAGAAAAGAATCGTAGGAGGCTGAAGGGTCTCTGTCTGTATTGTGGTGGTCAGGGTCACCGTGCAGTGGTCTGTCCGTTGAAGGCGGGAAAAGACAGGGCCTAAGTGGGTTTGGGGAAACTCACTTGGGCCTATCTTGTTTTTCTCCCCTAGACTCGATCATTATTCAGGTTTCTGTCACTTATAATAACTGCACTGTCGCTACCACTGCCTTTGTTGATTGCGGTGCAGCCGGCAATTTTATTGACAAGGGGTTAGTTTGTTCATTGGGGCTCAAACCCATTTCCCTGGTCAATTCGTTGTCGGTTTGTGGCCTGGATGGTCAGCCACTCGCCAACGGCAGTGTTACCGCGTGCACCCCTTCTCTCCAGCTTTCGGTGGGGGCTCTTCATTCAGAAGAGATTTCTTTTTTGTTGTATCACTGTCCGCTTACGCCACTCGTCCTAGGGTTACCATGGCTTAGGAAGCACAATCCCAGTATCGACTGGACCACAGGAGAAATTGTACGTTGGGGCTCTTCCTGTTCTGATCACTGTCTCTCTCTTCCTCTTCGTCTTGTCCTTCCCGTTTTTTCTTCTTTACCCATACCCTACAGAGACTTTACCGATGTGTTTTCCAAGAAGGAAGCTGATACGTTGCCCCCTCACCGTCCCTTTGATTGTACTATAGACTTAGTTCCCAATGCCAGATTGCCCAAGGGACGTCTATATGCCCTCTCAGAACCTGAATCCCAGGCCATGGATTCATACATAAAAGAGAGTCTCGAAAAGGGATTCATCCGTCCTTCTAAATCTCCTGTAGGTGCAGGGTTTTTTTTTGTTGAAAAGAAAGATGGATCTTTGCGTCCCTGCATAGACTATAGGGCCTTGAACAAAATTACTGTAAAAAATTCCTATCCATTACCTCTCATCTCTGTTTTGTTTGATCAAATCCGGGAAGCAGTGGTGTTTTCCAAGATTGATCTTAGAGGAGCATATAACCTCATCAGGATTAGAAAGGGAGATGAGTGGAAGACAGCCTTTAACACACATTCAGGTCACTACGAATATCTTGTGATGCCGTTCGGCTTGGCCAACGCTCCTGCAGTTTTTCAGGATTTCATCAATGAAGTACTCCGGCCGTTCCTGGGAGTATTTGCTGTGGTTTACTTGGACGACATTTTGATTTTTTCCAAGTCACTTTCTGAACATCGGCAACACGTCCGCCTGATCCTTCAGAAGTTGCGTGAAAATCAATTATATGCCAAACTCGAAAAGTGTGAATTCGAAATTGCTCAAGTCTCTTTTCTGGGTTATGTCATCTCTCCTAAGGGTTTTTCCATGGACCCCAGCAAGGTTCAAGCCATCATGTCCTGGGCTCTTCCTAACAATCTCAAGGCCATCCAAAGATTCTTAGGATTCTCCAATTATTATCGGAGATTCATCCGGTCCTTTTCTGACATTGTTGCCCCCATTGTGGAACTGACTCGCAAGGGAGCCAATCCTGAAATTTGGCCCCCACAGGCTGTTGAGTCCTTTCATCAATTAAAGAAGGCCTTCTGCTCAGCTCCTGTCTTACATCACCCTGATCCCAGAATTCCTTTTATTGTGGAGGTTGACGCCTCGGATGTAGGGGCTGGAGCTGTCCTTTCTCAGAAAGACATTCGTGATCAGAAGATTCATCCTTGCGCCTTCTTCTCCCGTAAGTTCTCCTCAGCTGAAAGGAACTATGATGTCCGGAATCGTGAATTGTTGGCCATTAAGTGGGCCTTTGAGGAGTGGCGTCATTGGTTAGAAGGGGCCAAACACATCATCACTGTGATTACCGACCATAAAAACTTAGCCTACATCGAATCTGCCAAACGATTAAACCCACGACAAGCCCGGTGGGCGTTGTTCTTTACCAGGTTTCAATTCATCATTACGTTCAGACCCGGCCCCAAAAATGTCAAAGCTGATGCTTTATCTCGTAGTTTCCAGACTTGTCAGAGCACTGGACTCAAAGATACACCCATTGTCCCGTCTTCTGTCATTTTTGCGGGTCTGACTCAGGACTTGGCCTCCCGTGTCCTGGCTTCTCAGCCTTCTGCTCCTCAGGGGACTCCACATAATAGACTGTTTATTCCCAAACACCTCAGAAATTTGGTCCTCAAAGATTTTCATTCTAGTAGAGTCACTGGACACCCTGGCGTTACCAAGACCCTTGAGCACTTATCTAGGGCGGTTTGGTGGCCCACCATAAAACAGGATGTTGCTCTGTTTATCTCTTCTTGTCCGGTATGTGCTCGACATAAATCTCCCAGGTCATCACCAGTGGGTACTCTTCTGCCATTGTTCATTCCCGAAAGGCCGTGGTCCCATATTTCTATGGACTTCATTGTCGACCTTCCTTCTTCTTCTCGTTTTACCACCATTTGGGTCACGGTCGACCGTTTTAGCAAGATGGCACATTTTATTCCCTTGCGTAAACTTCCCACTGCTAAAGAGTTGGCACAACTCTTTATCTCACATATTTTCAGACTCCATGGCCTTCCCTTGGATATTGTTTCTGACAGGGGATCTCAGTTTGTGGCCAGGTTCTGGAGAAGTTTTTGTTCCGGTTTAGGAATACAGGTCAGTCTGTCCTCCGGGCATCACCCACAGTCCAACGGGCAGACCGAAAGGGTCAATCAAGCATTGGAGCAATATTTACGCTGCTTCGTCTCCAAATGTCAGAGCAATTGGGCCGAACTGGTACCTTTAGCAGAATTTGCTTATAACAACTCGTATCATGCGGCCTCCAAAAGCTCGCCTTTTTTGTGTAATTTCGGGTTCCATCCCAAGTGCAACTCCTTCTTTGTTCCGAGGGATTCCTCTCGGCCGCCCTTCTCCACAGTGTCCTTCCTTAGGAAGTCGTGGCAAAAGGTTCATTTGGCTCTGAGGCAATCTTCAGCACGTTCAAAAAATTTTTTTGACAAACATAGGAGACCATGTTTTTTCCAAGTGGGGCAGAAGGTGTGGTTGTCTACTCGCCACATTAAGCTTCGCCAGAGATGTCCCAAATTAGGGCCCAGGTTCATCGGTCCATTTTTGATCACTGCTCAAGTCAATCCGGTGGCATTTAGGTTGCAGCTCCCCAGAGCACTGCGGATCAATAATGTCTTTCATTGCTCTCTTCTTAAACCAGCCTCGATGGCTTCCCAATCAGGGCCTGCTTCCAACCGCAAACCAGTCCTCATTCAAGGGCACAAAGAATTCATAGTAGAACAGATATTGGATTCCAAGGTTGTTCGGGGTCAACTTAAATTTTTGGTCCATTGGAAGGGGTTCGGAGAAGAGGAGAGGTCTTGGGTGCCTGAGCGATTGTTACATGCGCCCAGGCTCAAAGCAGAGTTCTTTAAGACCTTCCCATTCAAACCTGGTTGTAAGGGTTCGGTGACCCCTCCTCAAGGGGGGGTACTGTTAGGAGCTGCACGGGCAGCGCCTCCGCTTGCCCGGCAGTCTCCTCTATTCTTCCGGCAGTTGCCGGGTTACCGCGACGCCGTCGCGTCATCAGCCGGGAGCTTCCGGCAGACAGTCAGGCTGCCGGCGTACAACCCCTTCCTCCCCTGCCGCAGCGGTTGCCAAGGCGACGGAGGACGCCCGGCGGCCGCAGGGTGGAAGGGGTGTGCATGACGCCGCACGCAGCGTCAGGGTAGCGCTTGGCGCGCTATTTAAACTTGGACACTGGGACACTCAGACGCCGGCTATAGCTCCTGATTTGGCGTCCTGAGTGTTTCCGGTTCCAGGCTCCTGCTCACCCGTGGTTCCTGGTTTCCAGTCCCTGTTCCTGGCTGCCTCCAGAAACCTTGCTTGCGTCTGCCTGCTGATATCCTGGTGTTCAGGTAAGTTGGGAGACTCTCACTCCTTGCCTCCCTTATTGTCATTTATATTGTGTCAGCGTATTGTGTATTGTTACACCCCTCAGCAGTTCTTATTGTGTCAGCATATTGTGTATTGTTACACCCGTCAACAGTTCTTATTGTGTCAGCATATTGTGTATTGTTACACCCGTCAGCAGTTCTTATTGTGTCAGCATATTGTGTATTGTTACACCCGTCAGCAGTTCTTATTGTGTCAACAGACTGTGTATTGTTACACCCGTCAGCAGTTCTTATTGTGTCAGCATATTGTGTATTGTTACACCCGTCCACATCTTGGATTGTGTCAGCATACCGTGTACTCTGCACCTGGGTACACCTTGTGTATTGTGATACCAGTCAGTTTGGCCACGGTACTTTGTCTGGCCTGCTGCCCACAGCATTAGCACCGCGGGTCCCAGCCAAGTCCGCTATCCACTGACACCCCCCTCTGTGGGGCAGGGTGGTTCTCGCCTCCTTGGTTTCTTAGGTAGATTTCCCCTTGTTTACCTCCGGCCTTGGCGGCTGCGTTGTCACTAGTAAGACCAGGTGGCATCGGGGTGGGAGCCTGACTAACGGGCTCCCACGAACGCGGCTATTATTGGTGAAGGTTAGCTTAGCACGCGTCCGCCAATTCCAAGGGGTGACAACGGAGTTAGGGTAGGCGAGATCTCCCTGTTCCTAACAATATCCCAATTTCTATACCTTCCAATTGCTATGCATATGCAAACCCCGTGTCAGTGTGACACGCAGACCGGAAGGAAGGTGCATTCCACCGGTTACTGTGACATGCCCTGAACAGGAACCAACTTTTCTATTAACCGGCGATGCATGCAAATATGGAAGGCGGAAATGATATGCAATCCACAAACCGGATATTCGAGCATGTCGTGCACTCCAGCATCTGGATATTATATTATCTAGGGGGAAAAAAAGAATCTCCCATTTTTGATACATGCTGAATGGTGAATATATATATATATATCAGTTCCAATGGCGAGCACCCGCAGATTCTTCAACGGTAATAAATCACTCCAACAACGTGAAGTTACACAAGCTTTCGGGCTTTATTATGCCCTTCGTCAGGCAGCAATAGACGAAGGTCATAATTAAGCCCAAAAGTTTGTGTAACTTCACGTTGTTAGAGTGATTTATTACCGTTGAAGAATCCGTGGGTGCTGGCCATTGGAACTGCTGTATTACTATATTGGGCTGGAGCACCACGGTAGTTGTTCAAGCTGCAGGAGGGTGCCTGTCTCTCTGGACTTTTGTATATATATATATATATATAAAACACCGAACACCAGACACAACCTCCGAATTTGTTGCTGGGTGGGTGCCCGCACCAATCCAAATAGTATAGATACGCAATGATGTGCAGCACTGCAACCGATTTCTTCAGAAAAATAGCTTCTTTATTATTACAACATTTCAATATCTCATTGACATTGTCATCAGGACAATGATGACAATGTCGATGAGATATTGAAACGTTGTAATAATAAAGAAGCTATTTTTCTGAAGAAATCGGTTGGAGTGCTGCACATCATTGCGTATCTATCTATCTATCTATCTATCTATCTATCTATATATATATATATATATATATATTTTAATATGATATGTGGGTCTGCTTCCCATTAGTTTAAACATATACCAATGTACACATTTTTCTAATGTTCTAAGTATTTGGATCAATTAAATAAATAAATAACCAATTAATCATGTAACCTATGTAAAGTGTACTTCCTGTTGAAGGGTATAAAACCAGGACCTATTACAAAGTGCTATACCTTTGATAAAGTCGTCTGAGCACGACGAAACATGTCAGGCAGCACTTGCAATTTTTAACAGCCATTGGATTTTAGAGGTTGTATTGGACTCCCTGCTTCTAATAAGCTCCTAAACGCTCACCCCTGGGCTCCAGCCTGGAAATATCTGGCACACGATTTGTCTTTTGGGATACCACCACCTGTGTACTGAGGATTACAAATACCGCAAACATCGTGAGGACACCTCTACCATCAGAGGATATCATTCACCCTCCAGCGCTATTTAAAGATCCGGCACAAACATACCCAGTGGGAAAGTGAGTTTTTGACTCTTACAGGAGCTATACAGGAACAAGCAGGACTCCGCATATGCTAAGTATACAACTTCTAATTGTTTTATTCATTTATTTCAATTGCATATATTCATCAGTACACCTGCTACTAATTGCTATATTTGTATTTGTTATATGCTTTATGCAAATGTGTTTTAATAAAATGTTATGATTATTGTAATACTTAATTGATCCTGTTTTTTTTTCAGCGCTCCACCTTCTTTTGTATTTGTAATAAACTATTTTTTGGGGGGGATTTGACTTACCCCTTGTGAGAGTAGCTGGGCAATAACACCCTATTTGGCCCCTTTTCTATTTATAGAGCCACCAGGCTCATAAATATATTGTTTCCATATTTATACCATTCTGAGAATGTCTGTAGTTTTTATATCAGTACTCCACATGTCAGCATTATGAACATGTCAATATTCCGCAGATGAAGGCGTGTTCCATGTCAACATTTCAACAATGTTGACCTCATAACTGTTTACACTGTGGTGTCAACATTATGATTGTAAAAGTTAACGATATGACTACATCTCATTCCCTCTGGCACAGTAAAAATATCCTATTATTTAAAAAAATAATTAACGGACTATCTACTATAACCAGTGCAATGAAGAGGAAGATTCCTGAACATTCCGAAATATAATACCGATCTCTGTGACAAACTTCATATTGAGCTTTCTACTGTCATGAACCATAAGATCAGTGAATGGTGAGTTACAGTACTGTACATGATATACATATACAGAGGGAGCAGGTCTCGTTCAGGCAGAGGCCAGCCAACGTTCAACCGGAGCTCTTCCTGGGTCCTCGCCGCCTTCCTGCCCCATGCAAATGGATGTTTTGCATAAACATCCATTCACAGCAGTGGTCAAAGTGGGGTGGTATATGCCGGTATGTCATACCGCCACTTCTATCTGATGACAAAAAAAAAAAAATCAGCAGCGTGAGCACTGCTTTCACTGATGCTGCGACTCCACTGGCAGAGGAGGATTAGACCATCCCTGATGGACTGTCCTTCTGCGCCTCCGCCAAAGCACCCCCTCCCCTGGTCACCCGTTGCACAGCAGGGAACAGTACAGGATGGAGGAGCAGAGCTGGCCCTAACTGGGCAAATTCCTAGGGCATTGGGAGTGCTAAGGGGCAGCATACCTTCCATGCCGAGGACCGTCTCCGCTTGAATGTGCAGACACAGGACTGTGACAACGCCAACAGCTCTGCTGCGAATGTCCTAATGCCAGGGCTTGATTAAGGTAGTAGGGGAAGTGGACACTAGTGGGTTAGGAAGTTCCAGCCAGTGCAGAGGATGCGGCTGCAAAGAGCTCAGGCTGTATCCAGTGCCCACCGCTTCCCCTGCACCCAGACATGCACATGCAGTAGGAGGTGGTCTGGGTGAGCACCGGACCACCCTAGTCAGATTGCTGATCCACAATGATGACACATGGAACATTGATTTAACCCCACGGACCTGCAGGAGCAGGTAGAATGAGACTCTGCCTCCTGACAAATAGGAACCCGGCTCTTGTACATTCGCGACGTGATGACATCACTCGCGTGTGTGCTCTGTGTAGGGAAAATCGTTGGTGAAGAGTTTTGTGGCCCAGCACCAGGGGAGGGGACGGCTCCAAACAGTGTGATTGTGAAGAACTGCTGACAGCTGTCTGACCTCAGCAGAGATAGCAGGCCAGTTACATATGTTTTTCCTAAGCATATTTCTAATGAATATCCATCTGGCCTTTTAATACATTTTTATTCCACTCCCCAACCAAATGAATTTAGTTTGGGGGTACCATTGTCTGAGCACACCCTTTCCCAGCAAGACCACACAACTGTTTTGTATCTATAAAATATTGGGGAAATCAGTGCTGTTGCTGGCACAGAGCATCAAAATGTCTAGTTACGGCTTTGTGGATTAGGATTGCTATGGATGTGGAGTAATGGGTGCTGCTGATTGCTGCTGGTTTGATGGGTGCTGTGCTTGGAGAGGGGTGCTGGGTTAAAGGCACAACTAGTGGCGGTGCTAGGGGGCACCAGGAAAAATCTTGCCTAGGGCATCAAATTGGTTAGGGCCGGCTCTGGAGGAGACTATGCGCCATTCACAGTATACATTGGTGGGATGGAATGAGGTACTGCCACTTTTTCTTCCTCCACTCCCCTTCACAGCAGTCCTGTGCTGTCTGCCATCCTACCAGGAGTCACGATACTGATTCATTCATGTGATGCGCAATGCCCAGGCAGCAAAGAGGCTGCCACAATGATCCCTGAGACCTCTGCATGTCCTAGAGCTCTGCTTAAAGAAAGGTAAAGAATGACTAAGGTCCTATGCAGGGCTGGAGTTGTGCTTGTCAGGGCCCTGGGTCAACAAAATTTTGGGGGGCCCTCCAATATGTCCCTTGCATTATGGTAGTATTTACACTTGTACGTGTGTGTGGGGTGGAAAGGGGGGGGGGATAATCATCTTACCCTACCACCTGGTTTGCACACTGGTTCCATTTGGTGAATGTTTCTCAATTTTGTGTTAGGGACCCGGACGTCCAGACAGCCATTTATGCATTCCAAATCATTAGGACTCCATATACCATAAAGCCGCTGTGTGGTGTCTACCCTGATGGACTGATAGAATTCCTGACTCACCCTGTGATTGTGATATGAGGGTACCTGGGTCCCTATGCACGTGTCAGTTGTGTTGCAGCCAATTCCCAGTAGGCAGCGGTCGCACTGCTGGAGGTCCTGGATTACCCAATGTACATATGCAACACACCGTGATGCACATTATACATGTGCCACATACCGTGATGCTCATTATACATATGCCACACACCGTTATGCCCAATCTACATATGTGGCTCTATCTGTGTCCCCGCTGTCTCTCTCTCTCTGTGTCCCTGCTGTCACTCTCTCTGTGTTTCCACTGTCCGCCTCTCTCTGCTGTCACTCTCTCTGTCCCTTTGTCCTTGCTGTCCTTGAATTTTGGCTCATACCGTGTGGCACAATGTGTAAGGGGCACTAGTACTATATACTGTAGTATAAGGAGTCCTACTAGTGCGGTGTATAATGTGTATACAGGGTATGTGGTATGGTACACTACAATTAAAGACACGCCCCCTATTCCAGTGGCCACACCCCCATTTCCAGAGCATGCGCGCCTTTAGCGCGCGCATAACTAAATCATTTATCTTTCCATACCCCCACTTTCAAATTTCCACTTCGAGCACTGATTCACAGGGTAGCGTGCTGGCCTGAAATCATTCGGTGGTCACCGACTTAGACTTGCGGCAACCGGTCCGAGAACTAGGCGGGTGACTGACGTCCTGTGACGTCAGCCATCCGCCCCCAAGGCAGGCTGGTGTCCACCTACATATGCATGGGGAAGCCATGCGAATGCCCCCTGCCCGTCTGCAATTGCCACGGAGACTATGGCAATTGCATATTTGCGGGCCTTCAGAATTGCAATTGCGGGCCTTCAGACGTCCGGACAGGACGTCTGAAGGCCCGCACAGAAGCCCTGCACATGCGGAAAATCGAATATGGGCATGAGCAGTGCTTCAACATTGGTCCCCTTACAATCAGTCTGTCACTTTTTGTACTGAAATATGGACACAATCATCCTGCTATCTATACAATGTTGCGGTTTTATATGACGGAGTTGTGCTGTTCTTAAATTAGATTTTTAGATTTTTTACAAAATCTAATCTTTTGAATGAAATGTTAAGCAAGCATTATAAATCTGCACAGGAGATCAGAGGGTGGCACTTGCTGCTCCCTGTTTTATGTTTGACAGGCCTTACTGTATATTGGATTTGTGGCTGTGTGTACTTGTCTTTCATTCTAGTAGGACCAGTAAAGCACTTGAACAATAAGGGTGTGAAGAGAACCTTTCAGTGTTCTATTGTATGTAAGTTACAGCAAACTGGTCATGCAATAGTACAACATAATAATCATGAAATGGGAATATATGTAAATATTATTTTGTTCAATGTATGTAAATTAGTATTTATAAACAGGAAATCTGGACCATGGGGCCGATTCATCATCGGTTGTAGCAATCTGAATTTGGTCCCAGCCCCGATGGTCGGGGTTTATGCATGCACATTTCTGCACATGTGCAAATCCGGACAGCGAATGGCTGCATTTGCAGTGGTGAGGGAGGGCTGAGGGCGGATGAGGGTGAAAACGGGTCTCGCCCATGGGAACACCCAGCGTTTTATAGACACCCCTGTGAAAAGGCTGGGCATTCCCATGGGTACGCAGGCGGGCTTATGTCTGCTGGGGGTGGGTGGCTGATGTCTTTGACCTAGTGCTCGTAAATGAAAGTCAGTTGAGACTGACTTTTATTAGCAAAGGCCGGAGAAATCATTTGGTGGTCGGTGACCGTGGAATGATTTCTCCTGCTAGCGGAGGCATGTGTTCTCGTACACATAACCTCAAATGGCACCCTGGGAAGTTGGCAGAAGGGAGGGGGGGCTCGGGTATTCGGCTGGGCGACGTCTCGGGCGCACTGTAAGCTACGATGTTCACTGCTTACCGAGCCAAACTGAATTTGGACCAATATGTGGTTAGAGTTGCACCCAGCGATGCCCAGGTTTACTGGCATTAGTTAGTGGGCAATAGGACCTTGCACGGTTCTCCAGCGGTGACCCCCAACATGTACCTTCTTTACATTTGCGGCACCCTGCTACCTCTTTTTTCCATCCATCTTTTATTACGAACAAGTCCCTTAGTACCACCTAGAATGGAGGAGTATATGGTGACCACATTAATTTACTATATCACTTGCGACAGACTGACAGTTGCCAGACAGACAGTTGCCAGACAGGCAGTTGCCATACAGACAGGCAGTTGCCATACAGACAGGCAGTTGCTAGATTAGGAAATACACATCAGACCTCCGGTTACATATACTCATGCTGTTTTTATCGAAGCATCACCTGATTCAGATGAAATTGCAGAGGACTGGGATCAGATAGCCAATGCCCAAACAGTGTGAAATCCCACCCTGTGCAAGTCTGCTAATGGATCGCTGATCTGCAAATCAATGCGCAACTCACTCACCATCAAATGATTTTCCCTGTCTGTGCAAGTGTGCGGAACTTTGATCCTTCCGCAAGCCTACGATAGAGACAGGCTGATCAAGGCCATAGCAGACGTCACAGGCCCTCCAATAAAAGGTCTGGGAACAACTGCGTTTTTTTTCTGACACGCCCAGAAAATGGACGGTTACACCCCCAAATGTCAGCTTCCTGTCAGTCAAGTTGCAAAGGGTTTGTGGAAAAAGTAATCACTTATTTTTGCCACTGTTTGGCCTTTGATCCATTTGCATGCACAGTTGTTCGATAATCAATTGGCTTGTAAGAAAACTGTTAAGGTGAAGTATCATAATGCAAGATGTAAAATGTTCCTTTTTTGTCTTACTGATTTATATTACATTATGAAAAGATTACTGTTTTATACCCATTCTTCTCTCCCCGTGTCTGTCTTTTGTTGATCATCGTTTTGTATTTTGTTTATTTCCCCATGCTTATATGTTCTCCTTCTTCTATTACTTGTATACAATCTGTATAAGTAACATGCTGTTATTGCCAGCAGGTCAATTATTGAGAAAACCATCTAGCTGTTCTCAATACAAACATTCCTGCCCAGATATTCACTCTTTGTATTCGCATTGTGTGTCTGTATTCCTATCTACCTATGAAATTTCAATAAGAAGAATTTAATAAAAAAAAAAATCAATTGGCTTGTGAATTCGCACAACAGAGATCAGATCTGAATAACCCCCTGATATTAATGCAGTAAGCCTAATCATTAACAACGATTCATAATTTGCATATAATGATACTTACTATAATACCCTTAGGAGGGTATTCAATTCCGACTGTCGTTTGATTCGACAGTAGCTCAACAGTCAGAATTCAATGTTCCGGTTGTCGAGTGTCAGAAACCACCCTGGTTGCAGCCCTGCCTAGGGTATAACTACTATAGGTGCAGGGAGTGCAGCTGCTATGGAACATACAGCCAAAAGGGGCCCATCCTATCTGTCAAAGGCCCTGATTCAGGTCTGCTTAGTATGCTGCGAACATTGTAGCGTACTGAGCGCCTGAGACACCGCCCAGCTGAATAACCCCCCACCAATGAAACTCCTCGGTACCATGCAAGTGGATGTGTACCAGAACACATTCCCTTGCATGGCTCCACTAGCAGGAGAAACATTCAATGGTCTCTGACCATCAAATGATTTCTCCTGTCTTCGCAAATAAACGTCAGTGAAAAGTGACTTTTCTTTAGGAGGACAACAATGAACACAGGGCTGGCGGCTGATGTCCTGTGATGTTAGCCCCTCCCCCCTGGCCTGGCAGGCATCGGCTTGCCCGCATACCCATGGGAACGCCCAGCGTTTTCATGAGGAAGCCCATAAAACGCTGAGCGTCCAGCTCTGTTTTAGCCCCTGTCCGAGCCTGCCCCCCCTCCCCACAATGAACGGCAAGGCGAAGCGCTGAAGCCATTTGTTGCCAGCGTCTGCACATGCGCAAATACATGCTTGCACAAGGCAGACCCCCAAATCTTGAATCAGGGTGAAAGTAACATGTGCTATATACATTTTTCACAACTGGGTGGTACAGAGGTGCCCTTACAAACCTTTTGCCATGGGCCACAAATATCTAATGGCCATGTCCCTGGTAGATACCCAGGAATTGGTTGTTCCATAATTTTCCTTGTTATGGCAGCTCTCTTAGGCATTGGTTCAATGGCTTCCTCTACTGAATGTTCTTGTGGTTTTTGTCTATGTAATACTGTATATAATACATGGACAAATAAGTACACTATATACTGTATGTTATATTGAGCCATTATAACATCCTGGCAATTTAGTATTGTGGGATTAGGTTGCACCATGGTTTTACAATGATAGCTATATTGAATACCTGTCCTTAAGGGGCCTACACACGGGGCGATTTCAAGGCATTTTTTCACTAGCTCTCACTAGATCACTTAGAAAATGCCTCTACTTTGCTCTGTTTGTAGGGACCATAGGGGCTCCGCATGTCGCTATAGCGCGGCGATTAATATCCAGCATGCTGGATAAATCTTATTTATTGCCGGTCAGGGCCTGTGTTCACACTGAAGAACACTGGCCCTGACAGATCGCTCAGCACACAACGCTGACACATTGCTGTGCAGCGCTGTGTGCTAATTGATCTTGCTGATCGATCAAAGCAATCTACATTGCTCAGATCGCACTGCACTGTTACCCCATGTGTAGGTTCCTTTAGGGGTACTCTTAGGAGTAAATTTACTAAGAAGGGAGTTCTACTGGAGATGAGATGTTGCTATGGGATCTGAATTAGCTCCAATGTCATTATTTTAATGTTTTCTTTTCTGTAGGACTACAGATGACAGTGGGTTTTTAAGCTGAGCAGTCCCAGTAAATGGACACTTTCCCACCCATGGATTGCAGCTTCCTGTGGGTCGGAGTAGAGGGGCAGGTTGGGGAAGTAGAAAAAAGGGGTAAATAGTCCGCACTTCCACTTTAATGCTGCCGGGCTCCTGGTAGTACCACCTACTACAAAGTATATGCCAGAAAAAAAGAAGAAATAAGAACCCTGTGCTTCCTATTGGGGTAGATGGAATAACTAAATGATGGTAGTTTCTTTTTTGTGATCTCCTTCTATAATAGACAATTCTTGTTCCTCGAGTAGGGTTCTTCAATTTATTTCACCTCAAAAAGAAGATAGAGAAAATCTCATGGTGCAGATTTTCCTTAGATGTTCAATACACATATGTCATAAAAAAGAGGTGAGGGTACTCGTACCGTATACAGGCCTCTCCTTTACGCCAAGAATTTAGGCGTAGATCAGGGGTCACTTAATAAATCATGAATGTTTCCAATGATCCAGTCCTTTCCCAGTTTCCTTAGAGATATACAAGGGAAACACTCATAGCGTAATCAACCAACCACTTTATTTATATAAAAACACACCGTATATATATAAAAAAACGGTACTCTTTACTTAGAAGGGCGCCCATCTCGGCCATCTCGGGCATTGAATGCACTAAAAAATCAGGTGCGATGCGACAGACGAGATGCCCGAGATTTCCCATAGGGAACAATGTTAAATGTCTCAATTGACCCGATTTTCCTGTTCAATGCCTCAATTGACCCGATTTTTCCATAGGAAACAATGTTAAATGGGCCACAGAGGCCAAATAGGCACCCTGAAGTGTATAATGGCCACCCGAATTGTTAACGCCACCCCACGATCAACGTCAACCCGATGCGTGGCGAGCGCAGCGAGCCCGCGAGGGGCGGCGGTACGCGTCCTACGACCTTTTCATACCCCCACTATCCACGTCGGCGTGGAGTTGAGAATAGAAAGTGTGGCGAGCGCAGCGAGCCACCGAGCCCGAAGCGTGGCGAGCGCAGCGAGCCCCGCGAGGGGACGCGGATACCTTCACAGGTATCCGCGTCCCCTCGCGGGCTTCACAGCTGTCCGCGTACCCTCGCGGGGCTCGCTGCGCTCGCCACGCTTCGGGCTCGGTGGCTCGCTGCGCTCGCCACACTTTCTATTCTCAACTCCACGCCGACGTGGATAGTGGGGGTGTGAAAAGGTCGTAGGACGCGTACCGCCGCCCCTCGCGGGCTCGCTGCGCTCGCCACGCATCGGGTTGACGTTGATCGTGGGGTGGCGTTAACAATTCGGGTGGCCATTATACACTTCAGGGTGCCTATTTGGCCTCTGTGGCCCATTTAACATTGTTTCCTATGGAAAAATCGGGTCAATTGAGGCATTGAACAGGAAAATTGGGTCAATTGAGACATTTAACATTGTTCCCTATGGGAAATCTCGGGCATCTCGTCGGTTGATCGCACCCGATTTTTTAGTGCATTCAATGCCCGAGATGCCCGAGATTTTTTACTAACGATGCCCACGATCAAAATCGTGGGCGCCCTTCTAAGTAAAGAGTACCAAAAAAACAAAACAAAGCCTGGTACCGTATCTGGCCTTTCACCAAAGGCCGGTTATGGAGTGTATGGGGGGGTCAGAACTCAGATGTAACAACCCGGGTGGACCCCTGCATAGATTCTCCAGAAGCAGATCCCGGTGTTAGGTTTCCAGGTGCCTCAAAAACACACACCCTGAGGAAGACTTTGCAGTCGAAACGCATTGGTGTTTTTGAGGCACCTGGGAACCTGTCTGGAAACCTAACACTGGGATCTGCTTCTGGAGAATCTATGCAGGGGTCCACCCGGGTTGTTACATCTGACCCCCCCATACGCTCCATAACCGGCCAGATACGGTACCAGGCTTTGTTTGTTTTTTATATATATACTGTGTGTTTTTATATAAATAAAGTGGTTGGTTGATTACGCTATGAGTGTTTCCCTTATATATCTCTGAGGAAACTGGGAAAGGACTGGATCATTGGAAACAATCCTGATTTATTAAGTGACCCCCAATCTATGCCTAAATTCTTGGCCTAAAGGAGAGGCCTGTATACGGTACAAGTGTTAATGGTGTGTTAATGGTGCGGACAATTAATATGACAAGAGGGGTATATAAATATATAAACCCCATAAGACCAATGCTCTGTACACCTTGATAAAGCTGTGATATCAGCGAAATGCATTGGTGGATCTGAGGGAACCAACTAAATCCAGTCCTACTCTGCAACACTGCTAATACTGTTATTGGGCTCCGGTACCAGCCTCTAAACCTTTTCTGCTGAGCAATCCACAATTAAATCTTCACCTTTAATCAAAGAGGACAATCTGGAGCTCATAATCCTGATCAGAATGGAGGTCTAGAACAAGGAAAGGGGTCTCTACCCCCAAAAGAACCTACCGCGGACCAGTTGATTACAATATAATCTCTACAATACCCCCCAGTAATCTTTGGAACATCTGAAGTGGGCTCACAGTTAGTCTCAATACCATTCGAAAGAGGCATCATTTGAACGGACCTCCCCAATACAGGAACGTGCAAAATACGGTACCGTTTGGACTGATATATTTTTTCTATTTTTTGGTTCCCTCTGTTTCAGTACAGACATTCCCTGTCTATTGCAATTTTTATTTTGTCTTTTATTTGTGTTACAACATGTCACGTTGTCTTTATGTTTTTATTAAATGTTGATGCTTTTTAAAATCTTATCTGGCACCATGGTATTGGATTATTAATTTCTCAAACTGTAAGTTTAGTTTTAACAAGTTGACAATAATTCTAAATTCACACTATCTGTTTAGTGATTAGCGCAGTGTACCTCTCTTCTTTCTTTAGCTGTATACAAGGGGTGGACTACCCCTTTCCCACACTGCAGCTTGACAAGGCACCTCATACACCTTGCGCCCCTCCTCGTGTTGATAATTTATTATCAACCTTTTTCCAAGATTTCAAAGCACCCCTCCAAACTGTTGCCGATTTAAAAAATACACACAAAATACATCATATCACCTACGTTTTTGTAACTTAAATTGTAAAAATCATTTGATCTACTTAGCAAATTTCATGATCTCCTTTAAATATTTTTAATTTGACATGTTCCTATGGGATGCTGCCACCCTGTTTATTAGGTTAATTTGTATAATGCTCATCGCTTCTTTACACACCCTTATTGTTAAAGTGTTAGCTTGACCCTGCCCAGTGTGAGCAGCTGACACACCTTCACATGTAAGTACAATATGACGCCTGGCATAGGAAGTGACGGGTCACACCCTTTAGTCTAAAACTTCTGTAAAGATTTATTGCATTGTGTAAAACTTTATCACCGATCAGCAGAGCATCAAAGTCAAAAGGAAAGAAACAACAGGACAACACAAACAATTATATAAAGACATAATCATTTAAAATTCCAATTGCAGAAATTATGTAATTCACCCTAATCATGTTTATTAAATAGCTTCTAGTTCAACATAAAGTTTCAGGGGCCTGTTTACAACTAGGAGCTGATCCATTTACAATTACCATTTTTGTGATGTATTGTAAATGGTAAAAATGCTATTTTTTGCATGTATGAAAAAAATCCTTGTTTTGCACATAGCATGGGGTGTAATCAAAATATTGCCAACAATGGAGACAGTTATGATGTAGACACCACAATGTCATCAATTGTGGTGTCAGTAATGTTACAATGTCAACAGGCCACATGATGACATTCTCAGAATGTTGACAGGTAAAATGTGACAGTGGGGGTTATTCAAGTCCATTCAGTCCTCTGTGCATTCGCACGGAGGACCGATGTTGCGCAGGCGTGTTTCTGCGCATGTGCAGACGTAGGTTGTGTGCACCCACGGCAAAATTTCAGTTCGCCAGGCGCACGCACCTATGATGGCATGCGGGGGGGGGGGAGGCGCCGGGCTGCCCCATTACCCTATAGGCGTGCCCATGAGAATGCTGGGCGTTCTCATGGTAATGAGGCAGTGATGCGGGAGCACAGAGGGCGGGCAGCCGGATGTCAGCTGCCCGCCCATATCTGTGCCAGCGTGCACGCATATGGAAGTGACTTAATAGTCACTTTTATATGCGTGTACCTTACACATCTTTCGATGGTCGCCGACCATCGAAAGATGTGGGCGGTTACCCCAAGCATACAAATGGATGTTTATGCTAAACATCCATTTGCAGCCTGTGCAGGCGAACCCACGCTGTGAGGGGGGGGGGGGGGGGGGCGTTCATTAACCGGGAGGAGTTTAGTGGACCTGTAGCCTTGCAAATCAACCAGAATAACCCCCACTGTCAGAAGATTCACATTAGGGTTAGGCTGCAGGTTAAAGGGTTAGGGCTAAGTTTCAGTGGGAGGTTAGGATTAGGCTGTGGAAGGGTTTGGGTTAGGCCAGGGATCCTCAAACTACTTGCTCTGGTACCCCATCAGGCAATAACATTTATGCCAGGACCCCAGCAAGTTACTGCAGAAGGCCATCATGTCACATGTGTATTCAGCAGACAGCACATACATGGCAGCATTGTGGAGGCACAACATGATGGGAGGAGTCTAAAATAACAGACAATACAACAGATTTCAGACTCCTTGAATCACTGACTGAGATTAGGAAAGTCACCAGCCTGATGGTCAGCAACATGGAGTTGCGACCCCATCCTGAGAAGGTCGGGACCCGCTTTGGGGACAGGACCCACAGTTTGAGAACCGCTGGTTTAGGCTATAGTGGGAATGGTAAGGATTAGGTATGGGGAAAATTACATACGGAGCAGTGGGGAAATGCAGGTTTCTCCAGAAGTGACATTAACATGACCCTAGAGGCAGGGCTGCCATCAGGAATTTTGGGGCCCAGGATTAATTTCCAGTCCGGGCCCAGGGCCCCCCTCTTCACTTGACTTACCGTAACCCAGCTCCTGCTCCCCCATCTCCTCTTTCGCTGAGCTGCAGCCAGGAGGTCCTGGAGCACAGGCTTCTTCAACTAGGGATGCTGGCGGCCAATTAAAATGCAGTACCGGCTGGTGAGCCAATGAGAGCTCAGGTACCAGCAGCCGCTGTGATTGGGTTGCTGGTACGGGAGCTCTGATTGGCTCAAAGCCAGTGCTGCATTTTATTTGACCACCGGAGTCCTGGGTTGAATAAGCCTGCTCTCAGGGACTTGTGTTGTTCAGCGCACTGAGCGCAGTGCAGCAGAGGCAGTCGGGGGGTTGCGGTGGGCAAAATGAGCTGCCTGGGCCCTTCCAGAGGCCGGAACAGCTGTATCCACAGCACCTCCCTATTGGCGGCCCTGCCTAGAGGCCCATAAGACACAGCTGGAGCCACTAAGAGAACACAAGTCACAGCTGGTACACCAGTGTGAAATGTCGACATCAATGTCATCACTGTGTACACGATGTTGAACATCATCAATGTCAACATTGTGGCTATGTCGTGACAGATGTCAGGACAGAGGTGTCCTCATACATTATTGCTTCCGTCGTACCAAACTTCCCCTCTTGATGAACCAGTTTCAGTGTCCTATTTTAATTTGCACTGCATTGCTGACAGCATTGTTAGATTGAGCAGCACATATGTGGGAGAGCACAACAGTGCATACACACTTTTAAATGACTTTCCAATCTGCCAAAAACAGGCAAATTGTTCTAAATATCCTTTAGTGTGTACCCACCTTAAGTTGCAATACAATGCGAATAGGATGCATTAGGATATACAGATGTGTCCCCCCTACATCGTGGCAGAGTGGGATGCATGGATTGCATGTTCCTGCTATGAATTCTATTTGAATTGGTGACAGTGTGCGTATATACCTGCCTCCCATACACTTGTGCAGGACTCGGTAGCAATGCAAATGACTTGGCATGCTGCACTGCATTCATATTGTCGTCCTACTACAGCATGCTACAATAGGTAGAAAAGTTGTAGATAAACACATCTGTACAAAGGACATCTGTACCAAGGTCGAATATCACAGTCTTCTAGTGCATCCAGCTCATGTTGCATTATTATTATTACTAGTTATTTATATAGCGCACACATAGTCCGCAGCACTTTACAGAGAATATTTTGCCCTGCCCTAGTGGAGCTAGGGCAGGGCAAAATATTATCTACCATAATCTATGTTCCCTACAACATGTACAAACACAGACATTGTAGGGTTAATATTGTTGATAGCCAATCAGCCAGTATATTCTTGAATTGTGGGAGGAAACTGGAGTACCCAGAGAAAACCCATGCAAGCACAGGGAGAATATACAAACTTTTCAAAATGATGGGAATTGAACCCTCAGTGCTGTGTGGCAGTAATGCTAACCATTACACCATCCGCATTGTAACCAAAATACATTTTTGAGTAAACGGACACACAAGATGCCCATTGCTAGTTTTTAATTTAATTGACCTTTATAGGCCTTTTACCTGCTGCGCTCCATAGAAATTTCTGGGCATGCCACTGTAAAGAAAGAGTGTGCCAGTGGTGCCTCCAGCGGTGAAACACTATGACACCACCATTCCTTTGTTGCTGATCCTCCCCCCCTGTTGTCGATCCTCCCCATCACTCCCTGTCACCACTCAAAGAGGATCATGGCCGCTTGGGGAGGATCAGGCCCGCTCGGGAAGGTTCAGCCATGCTTGTCTGTTCGTGTGTTCGGGCTTCCAGAGACAGGAATGCCTGAACAGATGAATGGCTGAGCGCCCGATCACCCGAGCGCTCCCGAGGCCCCCAATCGGACCTGAACTTCTCCAATTGGCCAAGATCTCATGTGCACAATGAATGCTCTCGGGCTCACACAAGTCATCCACTCTGCTACACATAAAAGTGGTCACACTCTTCATCTTGTCTTCCAGATTGGATTAGAAGTCTCTGACCTAAAGATAAACCCAGTCACATGGTCAGACCAATATGGTTCTCAGTTGCAACCCCTCTTTGCCCATGGAATTAACCAGATATCGCCCAAGAAGGTGTCTGACTCCTCAGGCCATGGCAGCTTACTTGGACCTCTCAGCAGTAATGGGGACCTGTAAAGATCCATGTTCCCTAGTCCATTATTATAACAGGGCTGTGACATTGGCACTGGATACTATCGCCCCTGTGCCTATACGACCCTGCAAACCACACCGTCAAGCACCCTGGTTTGACAACAGTATTCGTGATCTCATGAAAAGGCGTTGTATACTTGAAATATGATGGAGGAAGATAAACCTGGCAGAGGATAAATTTAATCTAATCCAACACATTGGAAAATACCAATCAACAATCACCCACTAGAAAACAGAGTTCCTTTCAAATGAGATCATGGCAGCAAAAAACAGGCCTACTCAGCTTTTCCGTACAGTGGAGATGCTTTGCAAACCAGCAAGGAATATCAGCTAAGGAATATAGCCAGAATCAAGCACTTAATTTCCTCAGAAGACCTGCCTGAAGTCATACATGCATTTATATCATCACGCCTAGACTACTGCAATGCTCTCTACCTGGGTCTCCCAGCAATAGAATTGCACCGCTTGCAGCTGGTACAAAATGCAGCCGTCAGACTATTAACTATCCAGCCCCGCTCCTGCAACATAACTCCCATTCTCTACTCCCTTCACTGGCTACCTGTAAAATGGGGAATCGTTTTCAAGATTGACTTACTCACTTTCAAGGCCCTACATGACCAGTACCTGCATCAGCTGCTGATTCCTTACTCTCGTACTCGATTACTATGATCCACTGAAGAATGACTTCTAACAGTACCCAGAATTTCCCTGAATTCATCTGGGGGTCGAGCTTTCAACTTTGGTGCTCCAACTCTATTTAACTCTCTTCCTCGCACAGTGCGAGAAGCCCACTCTGTAGAATCCTTTAAAAATAGACTAAAGACGTACTTATTTACTCAAGCATTTCACGGACATCTACTGTTAAGCTTGTTGTGTATATTGAGCTGTAAAGACAACGGTAAAGCACTTTGAGTCCTATTGGGAGAAAAGCGCTATATAAATATAATTATTATATAAATATCATTATTGTTATTTTTATTATTATAACCCAACAGCAGCAGCCCCAGGGGAGCAGGGGCTGCTGCAGAAGGCAGCGGCTGCCCCTTCTGTGGTCAGTATTTCTGAAGCAGAACAAACCTGCCATGTGCTTGCAGCTGACATCATTGGATGTCAGCTGCCCACCCGCTTCCCACACAGGGCGCTTGGAGATCTGAGACACCATAGATGTGTCTCAGATCTGCGAGTGCTGGAGAAATCATTAGATGGCTGCAAATGGTTGATTATGCAAATCATCCATTCACATGCCTGTGGGAGATCGCGGCGTGCAAGGGAGGGGTGGACAGTGGTGCGGGAGGCAGGCGCATCTGGGGGACTCGCAAGGCCTTGCGAGTCAACCATAATAAGGTCCTTAGATCGTTCCTTAAGACAATAAGGTGCAGTAGTGTGCAAAGTTTGAAGATGATTAGTTAAATTGTTCGAGAGTTATCGTGGAACATCATTACACAGACACACAAATATCATTCATTTATACTTATGTTGATATGCCTATGTACTGTATGAGGTCATAGAAGAGCAAGAATATTTGGGTATGTCAGGTCATGGAGAAACCCACATAGAATGAAACATTGCATCATTTACAGCATGCAACATCTTGTCTTTATTTGTTGTGATAATATATTTTGTACCTCTTCTTTAGTACTACAAGAAACTAAAGTTCAGACTGTGTAAAATGCTCTAGCTGAGCTCAGCAGTCTGCCCGATACAGTGCAGTAGCTTTTGAGTGAGTCACCTTCGGCGATTTTGTTTGATAAGAGCGGTGGTGAATCAGAAAACTTTAGAAAATACAAGTTTCCAGGAATCTGTTACCTACAAATGTGCGCTGTTGTAGGGAAATAGAATTGTCACCTAGCAACAAACTGGTGGGTTAGGCAGCAAGGGTGTGATATGATATTTTGACATTTATCATGAAAACATGAGAATATTGATATGGCCATAATGATAAAATAACTACATGCTAGAATGTCGACATATCATATGACATTGGGGTGTCAATATTGTATCTGTCAACCAAATTACTACATCCTCAAATACAAATCGCCTCAAATACAAATCTGATAGCATTTGCACACTCCAAACTGGGGCAATTATGCCTATCCACCCAAACCTTAAGCTGTGTACTCATGGGACTCCTGGCGATTTCGGCTGAGTCCCATATGTATCAAGATGTAGATAAGCCATCAGAGAGACAGGTAACTACATCCTGCCAGCCCCGGGAGTCCCGGCCAAATACAAGAACATTGGGCGGGTGATAGCGATGCTCTGGGGCCATGTATCGCTATATATATATCGCGGGGCAATTCAGGCAAACCATCTACGCGATTTTGATGATGTAGTAAAAATTGCTTAGAAGCATCGCCCTTTATGTACACCCCTTTACTCCCACTCAGCCCCGAAATACACTGTAACCATTTTATTTTGTGGGCTGCCAATAGATAGTGTACAAAATAGGGATAATTTGGAAGTATGCAAACATACTGAAACACCCTGCTGAGCAATATATTACACCTGTCACTGTGAATTCCCAGCAGCCTCAGGAGCTGCTTAAGAGGTCAGGAGAAGGTCACAAGACCAGTGTCAGGTAGTAAGGTCAGTGATAGTTTGAAGGGAGTGTCAGTTGATGGAGTCATGTACAAGGCCCAGTGCGTGTATGACAGAGCAGGTGCTGTCTGTGAGGAGCCTGTTCTCAGGTGATGGTGGAAAGGTGCGTGAGGTACTGATCAGGAGATGCTGAGAATCAAGGCCGGAGCCAGCATCAGTGCGGTGTGGAGAACGGGAGCTGTGCTACAGCAGATTCAGAGAGCTGACAGATAATGCACTTTTGAAGCAGAGTCTGCAATATGGACAACTGACAGGTCTGTCAGGACTCACACCTCACACATACTGTACTACAGGAGAGTACACAGCTAAATCCAGTGAGCACAACTACACTATAGGAGTATAGGGACTTACATTGTGGCAGGGAAACACACATGGAGGTACACTGAGACATACTGTACAAGTGCCTCCGTCTGTTAGGGAGCTGTGTAAGTGATAGAGACTACACATTACATTTACCTAGTAACAAAGTTAGGGTAAGCTTTATATTGTAGCAAATATAAAATATTAGTATCCTTGCCTATTTATATGATGTATATGCTATTGTGTTAAAGTGTGTGTTGTGTTATTACCAGTCCGGGCCCCCAGCGGCACATTGCCGCTTCTCCCGCCCGTCGTGCCCCCCGCATGACAGCACCCCACCATTACTTACCGTCATCCATGGCGAATCGTCCTCCGGCATCTTCAGTGTCCACAGATCTGGCGCGCACACTGCACAGTGCAGCCTGCAGAGCGCTGAGCCACTCTGTGTCCTAGGCTCGGCACTCTGCAGGCTGCACTGTGTATTGTGCGTGCCTGGCCACCGGGTGAGGGTGGCTGGGTGCGGGGGTCTGTGGGCAGCTGCCTGGGCCCCTCCAGAGCCCGGGGCCTGGGACAGCTGTACCCAGGGCACCCCCCTGCCGGTGGCCCTGACTGCAGGGAGTACAGTATATATACACCACATGGAAAGCCTGTGTTTATCCATCTGTACCTTACTCTGTAGGAGACCTCGTAGGCTCAGTGCTGCCTCTAAAAACCCTCCCATGATGAGGCTGCTGCTGCTGTCCTACATGAGCCTGAGAAGCATGTGATGAGTTCCACCAATCAGAGCCCAGCTCAAGCCTCTCAGCTTCTGACCTCTTGTGGAGTCTCATGGGACTTACTCAACTCTCAGTAATGCACTGCACACTTCGTTGCAGTCAGTGTGGCTTGGCTCCCGATGCCAGCACCATTAATCATTGTCACATGGGCACATAGGTGAAGCTGCAGCACTACTCCACTTCCATGCACAAAACATTTAGCTAAAAAAAATATATATGTATATATATATATATATATATATATATATACATGCCAACCAGAGGGCACCCTAGATAGAGGGGCAGCTTAATTCATCTCTAGTTATTACTGTGGTTTTGTGCTTAAAAACTAAGAAACAATAGATTTCCTGATATATTTATTGTGATATTTACTTAGTTGAGTTTGGGGAACCACCTGCCTCTCTGTTGTGGGCATGCAAAGTCTGGGAGAGGAATAGTTAGCAAATAATAAGAGTCAGTTCTCCAAAATACACAAACATACTGTAGGGGCCATGTTCCCAAATACTTGTGCATGTGTATTTGCACTGCCAGAGATAGGAGGAGGCTGCTGTAGACAAGTCATCTCTTTAGTTAAACCATCCCTTTATGTGAATTCAGAAAGACAATTTACCAAGAGAGATGGATTCTCAGTTGGATCACATTGCATCCTGATCACAATGGGCCCCGATTCAGAACCATCCGCAGCCATGCTGGTTACCAAATGATTTGACGCAGGCCGTATGCTGATGATTTTTTTTTTTAAATATAGTATTTCTTTATTTCCATTTAATATCACAAAACAAGGCATATACAATGTGTACCTTAAAAACACATGGTTCACCTTTCTATAGTACATAGCATTATAATATTATATCACACATTTTCAACATACCCGACCCTCCCTCCTCACCCCCCCTCACCCCAGTTTGTCCTGGCTCTATATTATCTCTACTCTTTTACCCTCTTATTATGCTATTTATTCATTATTTGTGAGGTGACACACTCTTATATCGTGATATAAATTTTTCTCTTCTTTATACCTGTTTTCTTTATCTACGTGCTCCTAATATTTCCTCATTTCTATGTTCTTTTCTCCTGTAATATTTCCACGTGATCCACTTATCCCACACTTTATAAAATTCTTCTATCTTGTTACGCTTTGTGTACATATATCTTTCGTGCTTTAGTGTGTCATTTACTAAGTTTACCCATTCATACACTGCCATAACATATGAATGTATGTTCCTTTATAGGCTTTGCATTTGGGGCAGATATCATTCTTGTTTTTATCGAAATGTCTTAATTTAACTGGAGTTACATAAACCCTGTTTACTATAAATAGTTGTATCTGCTGGTGCCTAATCGCATACGTTGCCCTTGTCGGGGAACTCAGAGCTCTACTCCATTCTTGTTCCGTTACTTCCCCTATATCGTGACTCCAGTTTATTCTTTTCCATCTGAGTATTTTTAAGCTCACTAATTAACATTTTATATATCCTTGATGCTCTCAGTTCTTTACTAGATAGTAACAATTGTTTCACTGGGGACTCCTGCACATTAATTAGTATGCTGCCGATTTACAGGAAGCCGGTGTTTGAAGGAGGGCCCGATCATTTTGAAAGAGGAAACGGAGATGGGACCCTGGAGTTGGAAGGGAGGATCTTTGACGTCAGCCCCGGATTCGTCTCATCGCAGCACCGTGTAAGTATATGGATTCTTAGTTATTGCACACACCGGAGGGGAATCCATTCAATGGTGAATGATTGCAAATTAATTTCCCCCTATTCGCATTTATTATTATTATGGTAAGAATAAAGAAATTTCCCAGGCACTAAAATAATTTTGCTTTGGTGTTTTGCTTTATTATTATGTGAGACGCACTTGCTTAAACTTTTCTCCCATGACAGGAGTGGATTTTATGCCTTTAAATGAATCTGATAGCTTGCTGCATCTAAATGATGCTGAATGGATGAGTCATGCAGCCTGATGACGCATTTAATTGTGACCCTTGTGGGGGGCATGATAGCATTATCACGGTACCATGCCCCCCCCCCTCCCCCAGTTTAGAATTTTACCACTAAATTCCTATTTCTCCAAAAACTATCAAACAGAGACTGAAGTATATAAATATAGTGCATTGCTGTAATATTATACTTTACTGAATGGTTATACATGACTTCGTTATCCTATACTTTGTTTAACTAAATACTATAGCATCATTCAAACCCTGGGGATATAAAGTTTCTATGGAGATAATCCAAAAGGTCTCCCTGTTGCATAACAAACTGAACCTTGTAGACTTAGCATTAACAAAACTTTCTATACAGACCCTATTCAAGCTGCATGAAGAAACTTCACCAATTTATATTTAGGGAAATTTTAAAAGAAGCAAGCTTTTGTCTACTATTTACTTATTTAATAACAGTTTCTTATATATAGCGCACACATATTCCGCAGCACTTTACAGATAATATTTGAATATTCATATCAGTCCCTGGCCCATTGGAGTTTACAATCTATATTCCCTACCACATGTACACGCACACACAGACATTTTACATTTTAGGGTTCATTTTTTTTTTGCGAGCCAATTACCCTACCAGTATATTTTTGGGATCAGGGAGGAAACCGGAGTACTCAGAGGAAACCCACGCAAGCACTCGGAGAATATAGAAACTGCACACAGTTAGGGCCATGGTGGGAACTGAACCCGTGACCTAATTGCTGTGAGGCAGTAATGCCAATCATCTCCTGCCTGCCATGTCACAGACTGTGTTTGAAAACTGTCAGGCAGGAGCTGATTGGCTGGCTGTTTATCACTCTCCATTTTATCACTTTTGAAGCTTAGTGCATCTGGTCCAATGTCTGACCCATCAGCAACACATGTGTAGGATTTGTAAGTATACAGTACACATTTTTTTCATTACTCGCAATGAGCCTTTTGTTGCCTCCTTAGTTGTAGCTATGTCTTGTAGGGTGTAACCCCTGGATTCATTAATATCAGATTGGCTATATTCCACCAACTAAAAGTAAATGATGTCACAGGACGAAAGGGATTATAAGAGGTAACAGCTGAGAGACATTCTCACACATAGGAGATGAAAGATAGACTGAAAAACAAGACACCCACAGACTAGCCTCTGCAGTATCTTTAACAGATCAAATGACAGATGAGATGAGTCAAAGATCATGTTTTAGGTGTGTTATGTTATGATGATACAATGCTGACCCTCATTAGGTCAACATGCAAATGTCGACATAATTGTAATATGTCAATATTCATCATGTCAATACCGTAATGTCGACAATCTGTTATTAGTGTAATTATATTTTTAACCTTTATGGTAACTGAACCCTAATAATGAAAACATCAAGACAATGTTAACATTTCCAAACACAATATTCTATCGATATTGATATTTTGCAGGTGTTGACATTAAAAATGCTGATTTTTATCCATGCCGACATAGTCAATGTTGACATTATGATCGTAGACTTTCTGAGCCAAATGTTTTAGTCAAAAATAACTTGGCGCTTCCTTTATTTTGTTTTGGACAATTGTCTGTAATGTGAATGGGAGCAAGAATTTCAAAATTCAAAGCTAACAGAGAGGCACATTTACCAGACATATTGTATATAATAGGACTTGTCTAGAACAGGTTTTTTTTACTGATCTAAAGATCTAGCACTGATACAGTAGGTAAAAGGTGTTTGGCCCAACTCGTGAACAAAGGATTAGTCACTTTCATTTTTAATTGGTCTGCAGCATATATCAGCGTCTCATCTAATAGAATGTTGCACTTCCTTCTGCAAGCTAGTAGCCCTGTGGAGGGACGACATGGACAGTCATCCTGGGACCCCCACACGTGAGGGCACTATGAGACACAATGTTATTTATTTGGTATGGACCCCAACAAATGAGTTGCCCTGGGCCCACAGAAACCTTAATCTGGCCTTAACTTTGTGATTACTTAGGGGGTTATTTTGGTTCACTCTTTCTGACAAATTCCTTCTTAGATGGAAAAAACCATGTGCACTGCAGGGGGGCAAATATAAAAGGTACAGAGATAATTAGATTTGGGTGAGTTATTTTGTTTCTGTGCAGGGAAAATACTGACTTCTTTATTTTTACACTGCAATATAGATCACACTTTGAAGTAAAACACCACCCAAATCTAATTCTGTTCTGCACAAGTAACATCTGCCCCAACTGCAGTGCACATGGTTTTGTCCATCTAAGAAGGAATTTGTCAGAAAGAGTGAACCAAAATAACCCCATTAGTACCACGTCTTATTCTGTAATGATTATGAGTAACAAGAGTGCATCTCAGTGTTGTGGTTTAAAGCCAACATGAACTAGCCATTTCAATCGAAACTAAGTTCACCTGGCTTAGATAAGACAGTGGTTCTTGGTAAATCTTCAGACCTACAATCTACAGGGCAAGAGCATGATTGGTTGTTTTTTTTCTAATAAGAGGGATTCTAATATGAGGGAAAAGATGGTGTTTTGTGGTGCCATGACCCATTATACTACCAGCTGTGGGATAAGTATGCCAAGCTGCCAACTACGGGAAGGACTAAGATGTATGTTGTGGGTTATAATAATTATAAAGGTAAATGCCAGTTAAAATAGTTAATGCACTTACAGTCGGCTCAAGCCTAAATCTTTTTGGTAAGCGAATATATATTTGGTGCCCCTTAGTGGCATATACTGTATAGGTGAGTGGCTTCCTTGGTAAGGATTGCGCGTGACCACAGTCTAGTACATATCAATTCACATTACATCAGTAGTGTACGTTAGTCACATTACAATACATGTAATGGAACATTGACTCTGCAGTGTTTATGCTGGCATTATTAAGAGACACAGATATTTGCATATACACAAGGAACATATATTGTATGGATTAAATTCCCATCCAGATTTTCAGTGGTTCCTTTGCCACCTGGTTGAAGGTGAAATTAGACTTGTTCATGGTTTAGGTTTTATGGCACTGTGCAGTAGAGAGCCCCCTTCTCTTATCCAGCAGCTGCCTAATCCTGAGCAGCAGGCACTTGGTACAGAAAGTATACAATAGGTAGCCCACACTTAGCTCAGACCGGAAGCAGGTAGCGGGACAGCAGAAGCACGTCACTCTCCTACCCGGCCTTGTCCGCTCTGGCTCTCTGTCTCAGGCAGCTCCTGCCGCACAGACAAATGTGTCCTCATCAGTTTTGCACCCTATGCAGCCATGTTCCCTGTTAATGGTAGAACCGGCACGGAATGTGCTTTACCATGTCCCTCAGCAGGTTTAATTAAAGCATTTTTAACAGCAACAACATTGTGTTTGGTGTTTATTTTTCTGTATGCACCCAGATCAGGGAGAAGGCAAATGTGATCTTGACCATCTGATTCAGTCAGGGTTAGATATAGTTAAAACCTACCATTAGTAACGGCAGGGCAATTGGGCGATCTTTTGAAAAAGCCTTTCAGGGAGACTGTGGAAGGAACACATATGTGTGCAGCTTTGTACTGCTCTATCTGAGAGGCATTTCATAACATTAACTTATGTCCAATTGTAAATGAGCCCCAAAGTAGCTAATTATTTTGGCATGTATAAAGTAAACCATGTATAGGCACTGTATGTACAATATACTCTCCCTGGTTTTACATGGTTTGCCTCCAACTGCTCCGGTACTGATCTCTAGCACTCCAAAAACACCGAGGTCAGATGTCAAATCAAAAATAAACCATAGTGGGGCTGATTCTGAGTGACATCCGCTGCAAGAATTTGGAAATCCGTGATTTTATGCCAGCCACCGAGTCATCATAAGACCAACCCCTGCTATGTACAAGAGATCAATCAGGCTTCTATTTCCCATACACATGACTGAGAACGCACTGATTTAATAATTAACTTTACTGCCTCACAGCTAATTGTATGCATATTCTACCCGCATTTGTATGGGTTTCCTCTGACAATCTTAAAATGATAGAAGCTGATTGGTTAAAACCTTTTTCTTTCTTGAAAGTTTGATATTTGTCAACTACAATGACAGAATGGTTCCATATTGGAATATTCAATTCATGGGTCCCCTTTAGTGGCTGTTTATAGAATAGGAGTAAGTGTTAGGGAGTGTTAGGGAAAATGCAGGAGTACCCATGCATTTTATGGGAGGGTGTGTGATGTCAGCAACAGGCCGGACATGCCTGTATTCATCCCAGCCACCGTAAGTCTCCGGCTACTATGCAATGCCTGGTGCAAAATGAAAGAATCATTCAATGGTGAGCAGCATACGAATAGATTCGCAGCCATACCCATCTTTTTGCACGGCAATTCACTAATTCGCAATGTGGGATTTCACTCTGGTCTACCTAAACGCTGGCTGCTGTGAATTCGCACCTGTGCAATCAGGTCTGATTAGTTGGATGACATCAGAGTGGGGGATGGTCCAGTTCCAACTGAAGCTCAGAGACCAGAGTTTCCTATACAGTATACAGGGCCCTTTAGTTTCTGCCTGCACCTCTCTGGGACATGTCTACACTCACTGCCCTGCTAGGCATATTTTGTGTAGTGGTCACTGAATATTGTTCTTGTTTGTATAACGAAGTTTACAGTATAAATTACTTCTTTATATAATAATTCTAATTTCAGCAATGCGGTCCTCCCTGGCGGTGTCATACAGTCCAAACCTGTACAGTCATACATGATACTTTTATTAGGTCATGCATATAGGTATAATTGAGTACTAACATATTTCTTAGATGGGCACAGCCTAAAGGAATTATTGGTTTAATTTATGCTTTGCAACGGGCGGATCATTTTGAGCAAGATAGATTTCGGGAACTATTTTTTCGCAGGAATTGAATGGAGGTTGATTAAAAATAAAGTGCAAATTCAGCTACTGTGTGTAAAGTTTACACCTAAGAGAAAACGATTTGTGCTGCTGGGTGAGCATGTACTGTACTGTACATAGAATTCACAGCCTCTTTTTTACAGACGTTGTGATGGGCAGAAGTTTTGTGCATAATGCAGTATAAAAATAGTGCTAGTTGTTATGTGACAGTGTGTGCTATACAAGCACATTCAGTCCTTGCCCTGTAGGCAGAAACACATGTGCTCTTGCTGTCATTGAAAGAAAATGCAGTATTTGATTGGTTTTAAATTGTGCATCTTGCCAAAATTTCCACCAACTTCTATATTATTCCCAAAATGTCCTTTTTACTTCCTTGATGTCAGTGTATTAAACCTACTGTACAGTAGTTCCATTTGTCTAGTACTCCCCCCACAACTACAGTATGTGTACAGTTGTGTACTGTATTTTGATTTTATCAGAAATAAAGTATTGCAATAAATCTGTAATTATCCGCTTTTGTACAATTGTAATTTTAATAATAAAGTAAGTGCCTAATCAGAGTTATATGCTATTGCATTAGCAGCTGCGATCATGGTTGCAGTATATTTGCTAAAATATGCTAATGAAAATGTAAAGACTCCGCACCTGTACTAGATAGAAGTACGTGCAGGGAAGTCCACTTAACTTGTACATGGTGAGCTGATCTGTTGGCAGTTATGGACACACCACAATTAAATCAACATTGGACACACATTGGACCTAATTTTGGTCCACACGCAGCATTTTATTAAAGGGAATTTAGAAATATGCAGCAATACTCCCATGACACTCCTATAAGACATCCATGACTCCACCCAAGAACGCCCATGATTTGCAGTGTGTTGTGTGTGTCATACATGCAGTGGTATATCTATAATGGGTGCACACTGCACACACTGCACCCAGGGGTTAAAGTGGAGGGGAACGGGGTGGACCTAATGGTGAGGTGGAACATTTTAATCTCCACATTGGCCCTACACAGTAATTCTCACAGAAAAGCATCCTAGTTTGCAGGGGGGTGCCAAAAACGCTACCACTGGCCTTGTCTCTGCCTAATGGGGGGAGAAGGGAGGGGGGGCGATAATTAGGTGGCATAGATTAATGAGTACATGCCACCTCTGCATGGCCACTTTAAACCCTGACTGCACCCATTTTTAATACTTACTCCCCTGGAGTCCCGCGATGAAGGCAGCAGCGCTGCCAGAATATCTGCAAAGATGGCCGTGGCAGACATTTTTTCAGAGTGCTGCGCATGTGCACTAGAGTCTGAGCCCTCTAGAGCTCAGACTCTACTGCACTGTGCACCAGAGAGGTGCTGGCCGGGAGAGGAGAGGGCCCGAACAGAGGAGACTGAACACAGGCCTCCTCCTCCCTTCAGCACCTCTGCATACAGGCAGGGCCTGATTAAAGGTTCCAGGTACCCTAGGCTAATACACATGTAGCGTCTCTTGTAATGCTGCTAAATACACTTGTATGGGTGCTCAGGGACTCTCCAGGGGTCAGGACCAGCAGCCGTGGGACCAGCGGGTGGCAGCGGCAGTGGAGGGGGAGTGGCATCGGGGCAGCCCCCTTCCTCCACAGAGATGAGGGCCACCATTGGTTCCATGTGTAAATTTTATTAGCACAGCCACCTGGTAGTCGCCTTAATAACATTACCCCCCCCCCCCCCCCACAGGGTGATAGCCTGGCATAAATTAGGTCTTCATTTTATTCTTCATTTGCTACTTGCAACTCCCCCCCCCCCCCCTCCAGTCCTGGCACCCCAGCCTATTGGCTAATCAGGCACTGCATACAGATTGCATACTGAATTGCAGCCCATTGTTCATTCATGCAAAGCAAAGGTACACATACATGGTGCGATGATCGCACCCGTTATGGGCTGGATTGCATCGCAAAGCATGCGTTTTGCGTGCAATGCGACGTGATTAGAATGCAGTACAAAAAGTATGTGCAGCACAGTGTATGGGCACCTTAAGGATTTCCTCTGTATTTCATGCATACGCAGAAGCAAAAAATCCCTGCACTGTGAAAACATAGGCCGCAAGCCCACATGAGAGCTAACTTATTTTAACTTTGTCTTCTAATGCTTTATATTAATTTGTTTTCACAGTCTTTCCATCTTATTTATGACATATCGTATTTCACATTACTGTTTCTCCTATCCAAATAGATGTCATCAGTAGCAAACGGCAATTAAAGGCATAAGAGCTCTAGAATGACCTCTGGCTTTTCTCTTGAAGTGGTATTAGAAAGAAGTTCCCGAATTCTCATAGTCTCATGCACTAGCAGTGTCTGTATACTACACAGGCAGCGTCCATGCTGAACACAAATCCCCAGATGTATATGATCAGCAGTATGGTTAGCATACGCAGAGGTGGGACTTCAGTTATGGACCAGTTCTTAAACTCAGATGCTTAAGACCTGTGATGGACTTAGGGACACTATTTCCTATTGAAGAAGAGGGTGAGATCATTTTTTATAAGCTTTGTGCTTGCTTTTTATAATTGTTTGTGTAGTATTTACTATTCTTTTGTATTACTAAAATATATTCATGGTTCACTATGCAATTGCACTTCTCTTTGCAGAGTATTGCCCAATTTCTGTGATGTTATATGCATTCCAGTTATATGCATTCCAGTCTTAAAGCATCAGACAGGGAAGTGTCAATAACCAGTTGGGTGGTTCAGGAACTGTTTCATTTGTCACAAGCATTTCCCCATCAGACAGCAGTCCTAAGGTCATGTGTCAGAAGCAGATCTATTACTATAAGTCACAACATTTAAGAAAGCAAAAAACATATTCCATACACAATCCACCAACACCACATCTTCCCAAACACCAGATATGTCAAGCCAACCAGACAACAGTATCTAAAGTCTTCTATCTCAGGACCGTTAGAAGTTATGCTTTACACTGAATTATTAAAATAATTACTCATATTTGAGTTCTAAACCAAATCCCTGGACATTGCAGATGACTTTAGACGGAAAGGGCTACATGTAGTACCCTCTGAGTTGCTGGTGTTTCAGGGTTTTCTACATATTTTACTTTTTTCTTTAAGCAGCAATCACTTACAAGGCAAATCTTTTGTTTTAATGCGACAAATATTAAATATGGGATTAAGATTGATAATTTAGTCCTGGAGAAAGGCCCTCATTCGGGTTGAATCACTTATGCAATAATCGGAAAACTGTGCCCGCACAGGACCCATTCTGCACATGATTGACAGATGGGGGGAACGGAGCAGAGGTGTTCGGTAAACTTGGGGTGTGTTGTCCCTGTTTATGTCCATTGCGAGGCCAAGTACTGCATCTGCAATGCAGTTTTACTTGGCACCGCAAGGCTCCCTGCAAATGCAAGCCTGAGTAAGGTCCAACTTTCAGACTGTACTCGCAGATGAACATCGTAGTTTTAGCAATCACAAATGCAGGCAGGGGGTGGTATGCATCTTCTCCTGCATTTGCGCTGCTAAGGATCACATATGCTATGAGAAGCTTAGCATATACAATCCAACTTGTTGAGGGCCTCAATTCAATAGTTTATGAATAACTTTATGTGATCATGGTTGCGGTTACATTGAACAACCTTTCATTAACTCCCAGAGGCTACTGGAAACAATACAATATAACTGAGATGTCTACGTATAGCAATAAAATGCGGATGTTGAGTAATGCCCAGTGCATTGGTTCAGAGTGGCACCCAAATATTCCACATTTGCAGCCGCATTGCTAGCCTCAAAACAGATGCAGGTTTCTGCCTGTGTTCAGTCAGCCACATCTATTTGGCTGCACCATCCCAATAAAGAGAGCAGCCGCCATCTTTATCAGCACGATACCAGTGTTATCCTTGGTGCAAAAGATACAACTCAAATATCAGATCTTTATATGCCATTGTCGCTGAACAACCTGTAATTCTGTCTCCATGCCCATGGCACATTTATTCTAGCTGCTGCCCAATTGCACCCATTAAGCAGCAGGTGGAGATCTGTCAGAGTTGCAGGTCTACATCTCACACACCCTCAGGCCCATGGGCAGTGCTAAAAATCACAAGTTTGGCTATTTGTGTGCAACTCTGAGTCAGGACATTTTCAGTGATACATTCACCATAGGCAAGTAACACACTGTAATGTTTGGAATGACTTCCTGAGAAATAAAGAAAACTGTAATAGGGCTTTGTCACAAGAGTAAGCCGTAGAATATTTATTTGGAAAAACTTCATAATTATGTCTGTCACTTAACATACTTGTACGTAGAATAAGGGAGCAATTAAATACAAGCCAGATTGCCGAAACAGTTGCATAGTTTCTGTGAGGTGATACATGTACCTTTGCATGATACACCTGTCACATTCACAACATATGCTTGCATCACTTTTACAGTGTTACCATAGTGATATATTCCAATTACGTGTTACATCTATATTTCAAATGACGTGTTACAGCAGTCGACGTACACCTAATAAATGACCAGCGTTGCCTTGCTATAGTCATTACAACACTGGCTGCATTCATATGTTTAATACATTCCTGGTACATGCATCACATTTTATAGACTATAGTTTTCTGTGTGAGTGTCACTCAACTAATAAACTGGATCGCCATACATAATGCACAGCCTCTTTTATACAATCTATATGTGTATGCAATATGCATGAAGTTTTTTCGTGTACTTTTCACTTGGTCTAGTAAAATCATGTTTCTCGTTTTACATCATTTGGGTGTAACCCTTTTTATTTCAGGTGTGTTTAAATAATTGCAGGGCATGTATAAGATCTTCACCATAACCTAATCATTAATCATGAAAGGCATAATGGAGACTATATAAATGGATGAATCACAGCCTGCACATTTTAAATGTAAGATGTAAGTCTCAGTGTTAGGATCCCATTCCCAACTTGCTGAACAGCTAACAAAGCAGCACAAGATTACATTTCATGTTACTGCCTGGTATTTAAATCCTGTGAATAAAATCAGTTTATTATTATCTTTATATTCAGCGTGATATAAGGAACAGTACAATAAGCTCACTGTATTACTCTACCTCAGATCAGTCTACAGAAACACAAGTAGCACGACAGTCATTCTTCTATGCTTAACGCATACATTCTACAAAACTGCAAATGGTATTCTGTTTCCCATTTCTTATAAGGAAATATTTATCAGAGCATTGAGAGAGAAATTTGTGAGAGATAAAGGGACCAGCCAATCATAAGACAGGAGGTGACTGGCTGAAGTACCATTAAGCATTTGTAACGAGTGACAACAAGAATATCACTTCCTGTTTAATTTGCTTGTAAAATTGAACACAGACACAAACAGATTGGCTAGTACTTTATCTCTCACAATTTGATCTCTCTCTCTGAGCTTTGATAAATACCTCCATATGCATGTTATTAATTATTTGAAATATATAGTAAGCATTTACAGTATTTGTTCACCGTTTTTTTCAGTTGTGTGCACAGGAAAGTCTACTTGTAATGCTTAAGAATCATTGTAATAATAAAATGGTGGCCATAATGTATAATGCTCCGCACAGCAGCTTTAATCTGGTGGTGCTTAAAATAGTGCATACTGTACTACCATCCTTATACACAGTACACTCTCAAATTATTCTAAACATGATTGCTGCTATACAATAGAAAGTACGATACTTGCTAGAGCAGGGGTGGCCAAACCGGTCCTCAAGATCTACCAACGGTCCACATTTTCCACATCACCTAGCTGGTGCACAGCTGCAGTCAATACTAACTGTCACATTTTCAAACATGCTGCATTCATTCCTACTATAGATCCACAGGTTGCCTGGAAAACATGCACCGTTCGTAGATCTTGAGGACAGGTTTGGCCACCCCTGTGCTAGAGCAATCTGTAGCGCATAACTGCCTCATTTTTATTTTGCTTTGGGAGAAGTCCGTAAAGAGACTCAAATGTTACACATCGGGGGGGGGGATGAGGCGTGGCTTAAATGATGCCATTTGCGTAATTTTAGTCCCATCCCCCTCCCCAAAGAGCTTCAAATTACGGAATTTGTTTCAGCGGCTCGGGGGGGGGGGGCCTCAGAGAGCATGCGGGAGACTTGCCCACCTTCCGGCCGGGAGGGGGACCCAACTTTTTGCAGCCTCCCGGCCTTTCCAGGAGGGTAGGCAAATATGCTTTTGTAGCACTTGGATGTGCTGGTACTGGAATTCCTAGTCCAGCGTATGTTCTTAGTATGTCTGCTGTAATGCAATACAACTAATTACACTATTATTATCCAGTGAGAAAATAGTAGGTGCTGGCTGCGTGGTATAGAAGATGTACAGTATTTAGGTCAGCAGTCAATAGGTTGACACCAAACCATATTTTGTAAAAGTTGAAATTGCCTCAACGAAACTGGACTTAAAAATAGTCAAAAACAGTTTAGACAAAAACAGCATTTGGCGCCGGTAAGTCGCCCTCTCCCGCCTTAAAGGAGCGCAGGGGGCAAAAATGGCCCCCGGAGCAGGATAAGGGGGCGGGGCGCTAGGCACCCTGCAGGTCAACGGCGGGAAACCCGGGTCGGGGGGATGGTGGGGGGGGAGGCAGCAGCCAGGGTGGCCGATCCCCTTCTTGTCACCTAGTCGGGAAGGGAGCCAGTGAGAAGCGACAGGGTTAATTGAAGGGGGGTGTGAGCAGCAGCAGGGTTAAAAGCAGGGAGCAGGGGGGCTGAGCTCACTCATTCCCCAGCTAGGACGGAGACACCCACCCACCCAGCCCTTTTGTTGTGGTTAAAAGCTGTTGATAGGTACTTGCCAAGTAGTAAATCTTGTATTAGGCATGTTTGAAATGTAGTTGTCACGTTAAATGGTGTGTTTAAAAAAAATATATATATATATATAAATATATATATATATATATACAGTATATAGGGGAAATTGAAGAGGGCACTCACCAAGTTTTGTAAAACATCAACTGATTTTTATTGGCATCTGATAACCAAGCGTATCGACGTGACGTTACGTTTCGGTCCAAGATAGACCATCCTCAGGACAAGGTTCAGCGTTACAAACAACTGTTAGTAGACATGCGACCTGGCATCCATCCTCCAGAGAGGATCCTCTCTGGAGGATGGATGCCAGGTCGCATGTCTACTAACAGTTGTTTGTAACGCTGATCCTTGTCCTGAGGATGGTCTATCTTGGACCGAAACGTAACGTCACGTCGATACGCTTGGTTATCAGATGCCAATAAAAATCAGTTGATGTTTTACAAAACTTGGTGAGTGCCCTCTTCAATTTCCCCTATACCTTGATGTTGATTCATCAATAGGAGCACCCCCTTCATTGATATATAATTGAGTGCGGAATACTTCCAAAAATTATATACAGTATATATATATATATATATATATATATATATATATATATATATATATATATATATATATATATATATAATTAATGGGGAAAAAAAATATATATATATATATATAAACACGTGGATCGGGGAGTAATTTGCAAATCCACGTGTTCTTCGACCATGCCAGATTTTTCGGCAGTCGAAAAATCTACACTCTAATACAGTGGTTCCCAAACTGTGTGCAGTGGCGCCTTGGGGGACTTGCAGGGGTGCCCTGGGTTGATGGTCCAGGACCAATTCAAGTTCTTTATATCCAATATAATAGTAAAATTATGGACAAACAGAAGTACATTTTGTCCATTACAACATAACTGATCCTAAGGATGAGATATAAACACAATTTATTTAATTTAATATTTGTGTCTGACTTTCTCAATGAGAAACCTTTAGCCTAGGGGTGCCGCGAAAAAATTTCTGATGCTTCAGGGTGCCGTGAGTCAAAAAAGTTTGGGAACCCCTGCTCTGATAAATTGGTCAAATGTAGTATAAGAAACTGTAAATAAACTGTAAATAAATGTAGTTGATTTTTCGCTGGTTTCAGAAACACCAGTGTTTTGGGGGGATGCGGTCATCTATTAGAATGAACTTAGGTCTACAGTCATTAGGTCGACCCCACTAGGTCGACTGGCAGGAAGGTCGACCTGACTTAAGGTCGACATGGGCCAAGGTCGACATGACTTAAGGTCGAATTTGCATAAAGGTCGACATGAGGAAGGTCGACTGGTCATAAGGTCGACATGGGTTTTTCACTGTTTTTTGAGCCGACATGTGCCGACAGGCGGTATTTCATGCCCTACCATCCACTAGGGCGTGGTGGGAGAATAAAATAGTGTGCCGAGCGCAGCGAGGCACCGTGCCCGAAGCATAGCGAGCGAAGCGAGCAATGCGAGGGTCCGATTCTCATTGCCAACTGTGTCCATGTCGACTGTGTCGACATTCGGATCAAAAAACAGTGAAAAACCCATGTCGACCTTATGACCAGTCGACCTTCCTCATGTCGACCTTTATGCAAATTCGACCTTAAGTCATGTCGACCTTGGCCCATGTCGACCTTAAGTCAGGTCGACCTTCCTGCCAGTCGACCTAGTGGGGTCGACCTAATGACTGTAGACCTAAATGCAGTCTGACGAATGATCCCATTCCGTTTTGGGGAACCAATGTAATGCTTTCACACTGTGTTATCCAATATGATGTTGTTATCCTGCTTGTGCTTATTTCTCGCTTCTGTGGCATAATTCTGTGGTCACAATTTTTCCTTTGTTTAATATTGTGTATATAGACGGAGGTATATAATGCAGTGGCAAGACAACCACAGTACCATTAAGGAATGTTTGGTTAAGTCATTCAGTGTAGAGACCCTGCAGTGTAACATTTGAGCTTGGTATGTGACAACGCTGCCATAAATTACACACAAGGTCAGAAGGGTAAATAAAACCTACTGGAAAGAACCTTCCACTCTGCAGTTGCCAGACCAGTTTATCAGGTTCTTCTAATTCACATGAGCTTTGATATAAAACAACGTCCACTCTGGATGATTGCAGGAAATATCTGTCTGGAAGAAGATTAGTCTGATTTTATTAGAGATAATGCAAGATTAATAGGATTTCTACAGTCTATAAAATATGATACTGTATATCCTTACTTATAGAGCTTTAACATAAGAGTCTGAGAGAAAAATGTACTAAAATACAAATGGCTACAAATGCGCCTATTTCTATGCATTCATACACGCATACGGCTGTAAATTCATATTTTCGAATTTCGAATTCCGTATTTGAATTTACTATGGCTGATATACGGGAAAACTGGACCATTTGGTTCCAGAGAAATCTGCCCCCAGAGTACATGAACAGCAATGAAATTACATTGCAGCAATAAAAAAAATCGGTTTACGCGCAATAGCTCTGGAACCAATTGACCCAAATGGACCAGCCTGGTATCATACTGAAGGCCTGACGATTTGGGTTTGAATGAGATCCATAAGGAATTAGTGGATCCCATGTTATCCTATGGGGAATATGTTCCATCTTTGAGTGCCATTGAGTGCCAAGTGAATTTATCAAAATAGGTGTGAAAATTGCCAAGCAAATGTTTTTATTCATCATAATGACCTGTAATGTAAACCTTATATAGGAAATAAAATAAAATAATTTTTTAATACAACATTTTTTATTTGCAAATATTTTGATCATCTCTCACAGAGATGTTGGCACGCAAAGGAATATACTGTACACTGTATATATATATATATATATATATATATATATATATATATATCTTATATATTTGACCAGATCTGTCACTCATCCCCTGTGTGTATAACGTTCCCGCCCAGCGTTATACCCACCCCCCTAGGGAAAAGACCAGTGTTATACACACCACCACCCCCTTGACATCACCTCCCCCCGCCCAACCAGGGCTACAGTACACGCCCACCATCCACCATGGTGTAGGTGAGCGGCAGCGCCCCCCTACACCCGGAAGTCCCGCCACCGAGTTCTTATTGACCCATGGCCTATTCAGTCAGATATAATGGATGACCATCTATAGCTACAACAATCGATGGTTATCCAAGTAATATTTTACTACTATCGATGGCAGGGTGCAAAATCACCATCAATGCCGACCATCGATGGCGTCTGCACCAATGGCCATCACTACTCTGCAACAGCCAAAAACCTTTACTACCCCTCATGCCCATACACCCCTATCACTGCCCTGCCTCCTGTTCTCCTGCCCCATAACTTCCGCCACTGGGGACCCGCTCACCCTGTGTTGCCCACATTCCCCTATCATGCTTTACCACCCAGCCTCCTGCTCTTATGCACCCTAACTCCCACCCAGTAGGAGGAGACACTGACTCAGGGCCACCATCCTGTACTCCTGTGCTGCCACGCTAGACCCTCACCCACTGGCAGAAGCTGCACAGTGTCCCCCACCCTCCTCTTTAGTCCCCCTTATGCCCACACACCCCTATCACTACCCAGCCTCCTGTTTTCCTGTGTCGTCACCTCCGCCAGTGGGGAGCCGCTGTCAAAAACACCCTACTAAACAACACGCACGCACCCCACACCCACAAATATCACTGTACCCTCCACACTATCAATGTACATCTTACTCTGTAACTGCTTTTTAATTAAACAAAACAATACACACCCCCTTTCAAATCATATGCTCTCTATTTAACACATTTCACCTATAACTCAAGTTGCAATACAGGGCATCTTTCATACAATTCTAATCATATTTCACACAATAAAAAAGTTCACAAATTAAGGGGGCGCAGCCCCTTACGACTGTGTGAAGAGCGCCCGTAGGGCACAATGAATCACCTAGTATATATATATATATATATATATATATATATATCTCCATCTACAACAAAATAGAGGGGCGTGGCTTGTGTGACGCTAATCTGCTGCTGGAGACGCTGCTGGTCACCAGGTGTGTGTCCAGAGCGCCGAGCCGCTGCTATCCGGGAGAACACGTTTTTATTAAAACGATATTACACTATTAGGCATCCCCTCTATTTTGTTGTAGATGGAGATGTTGTAAGAGACCCCGTGGGAATTGGGATCATTGGAGGGAAGCTGCAGTCCAAGAATACTGTATGGACTATTGTGTAAATAAAAGACACTGAGGATCAGTTGGTCTTTTTAAACAAGGACTACAGGTGTCAGCGCACCTATATAACTCTTTTTGTATTGCATATATATATATTGCATATATATATATATATATCTGTTGTTGTAGAGAAGTGTTGGTGATCTCCCCGTGGGAATTGGGAGCGAGGAAGAGGAGCGACGGTCCAGGATTTGAGGACACGTGCATATAGACTGAGAACTGTTTAAACAGCTCTGATTGAGTAAAGGTGCCAGCGCACCTATTCCTGTATATATATATATATATATATATATATCAGACAGTACAAAACACGCAGAGGCACTCTCGAGGTCTTGTAAAATCAAGCAGAGTTCAGTGGTAATCCAAAGTTTCGGTGTCAACAAACCCCTTTTTCAAGGTGTAACAAGTGGAAAAGTGCAAAAGACATACCTTAAATAGCAGTGTGGAGTGGTTCAGGAGAATCCGGATCGCGGGGCGGGCGACGTGTGACGTCACTTCTGGGTCATGTGACCACTGTACACCCCAGTGTAGCTTCCCCGTTGCCATGGTGACGCTACGGCGCTCCCTGCCATCTGTTCTTAGTGTCTGTGTTGCTCAGCAACTGTTGCTGCCGGCGCCGCATCCCGGGAGGAGGAGTACTCTGTGTGAGACAAAAATATAGTTATTGATAAAATACGCGCTTCAAACTGCGTGCAATTACTGTAGACATAAAAATATATACACATAAAAAACATGAAAAGCACATTAGAACGTAAGCGGTGAATAAACACACTATGTTTATGTGGGCATTTAAGCCTGCAGCCCCCTTCACGGGACTTCCCGTGAAGGGGGCTGCAGGCTTAAATGAATTGATCAATTCATGAACCAAATCTCCACTATTTATTATCAGTTAATTTAGTGTGTGCAGAGCCCTTACAATGTCTGTTTAAACAATGTGGTCACAAGCCATAGGGCACCCCAAAACTAGGAAAGGTGAGTGCCGATGTTAAGTGTATATATTGTTTATTAGATAAAAATTTTTAAATTAGTCTTATTGTGGTCACATTCTCTCATGCACCATGTTTTAACTAAGATTCCATAGCTTATGTTAACCATTTCCCTAGATGATTAGTGACAGGTGTGTTGGTAGCTGCTCACCTATAAAAGCAAAGTGTACTGTGAGCTTCAGACCAGATAGCATGCCTGGAATCAAACATTGATGTGATAGCTATGTGTATTGTAGCCATTTTCAGCGATAATGTTAGGACCTGCAGAAAAGTGGGGTCCTGTGAAGGGGGCTGCAGGCTTAAATGCATTGATCAATTCATGAACCAAATCTCCACTATTATCAGTTAATTTAGTGTGTGCAGAGCCCCTACAATGTCTGTTTAAACAATGTGGTCACAAGCCATAGGGCACCCCAAAACTAGGAAAGATGAGTGCTGATGTTAAGTGTGTATATTGTTTATTAGATTAGTTTTTTAAATTAGTCTTATTGTGGTCACATTCTCTCATGCACCATGTTTTAACTAAGATTCCATAGCTTATGTTAACCATTTCCCTAGATGATTAGTGACAGGTGTGTTGGTAGCTGCTCACCTATAAAAGCAAAGTGTGCTGTGAGCTTCAGACCAGATAGCATGCCTGGAATCAAACATTGATGTGATAGCTGTGTGTATTGTAGCCATTTTCAGCGATAGTGTTAGGACCTGCAGAAAAGTGGGGTCCCGTGAAGGGGGCTGCAGGCTTAAATGCATTGATCAATTCATGAACCAAATCTCCACTATTTATTATCAGTTAATTTAGTGTGTGCAGAGCCCCTACAATGTCTGTTTAAACAATGTGGTCACAAGCCATAGGGCACCCCAAAACTAGGAAAGGTGAGTGCCGATGTTAAGTGTATATATTTTATATATATACAGGTTGAGTATCCCGTATCCGTATATCTATTATCCGAATTATTCCAAAAACCGAATTTTTTTTTTTTTTTTTTACCCTCCCTAACCCTCTTTTTATACTTACCCAGTCCCAGGGCGTCCACAGCAGGCCTCCGGCATCTTCTCCAGGGTCTCCAGCGGTCCCAGGAATGCATTGCGCGAGTGTGCGCGCGCGCCGGTGACGTCACCGGTGCGCGCGCACACTCGCGCAATGCATTCCTGGGACCGCTGGAGACCCGGAGAAGATGCCGGAGGCCTGCTGTGGACGCCCGGGGACTGCGTGGACACCGAGGGACCACCGGACACCATCAGGGGACAGGTAAGTATGGCTAAAACAATTTATTCTAAAAACCGGAATATTCCCCTATCCGGAATGCTCGTGGTCCCGAGCATTTCGGATAGGGGATACTCAACCTGTATATATATATATATATATATATAGAGAGAGAGAGAGAGAGAGAGAGAGAGAGAGAGAGGGGGGGGGCGAGAGAGAGAGAGAGAGAAAGGGTGGATGGCAGCACTCTCACGGATTTGTAATAAAGGACTCCACACAGGGATCAGGTCAACGTTTCGGATTTTACTCAGTTTTTAAGACCATAAACCAGCGAAGTGAATATAAGAGAACATACCTATATACCGTGGAAACTGCTCTCCTCCCATCTGGCTGTCCACAGCAGGCGTACGATGGTTCCCCTGCCATTTCCGGGTCCCGTCCTTCCACACACTCGGTGCACAGACATCATCAAGCGGCGTTGAACTGTATCTGGCATCTTCATGGTAACTGGGTATACAACTAGTCGCTCATCGCCTCCGCATGGCAGCAGGCAGGCATTAAAACAGGTGAACAATCCCGGAGTCTAGTGTATCTATGATACCATGCCATAATCTGATGTGAGCCTGCTTGAGAGTCCGTGTGCAGGTGCGGTCCTGGCGGGTCGTCTGACAGCTGCTGTGGGTTGCCAAGCAACCAGACACTGTTACAAACCATGTATGACTATTCCCTAAAGTCCAGATTAAATGGTACAGAAAAGGGTGGTTTGGTAGTGGTGTGGCGCTACTTCAGGTTAATCATAGATCTCTTCTTGATACTTATATTTTGCTTGTCTTAGTCCTGTAAGGTGACCTTTCTTCTCTCCTCTTTTCTCCCTTTGATCTTGCAGATTAATATGGGGGAGGTAAAAGTTACAGAAGTGGAAAGAAATCTGCTGTTTAGATGCAGATTTCCTGGCTCCATCAGAGAAGATCCAATGGCCAGTCAGAATAAGCTGAAGCTTTTTCAGATGGCTGAGAGCTATGGCAGTCGGGATGGTGATCAGATCCAGTGTCTTCATATGCAGCACTGGGATCACAGGTGCTGGCGGGAGGCATTTAATTCCTGTGTAGGCAGGAATAATAAAGGATGATCCTTTATTATTCCTGCCTACACGGAACATGATCAATAATTGTGTATTTCAAATTGGCTAGAGAAAGTTTAGCAAACAGGAAGTGCTTAACCACAGGCTGGTCATTGTCCTTGTTGTTTAGGGCCGCCTAGATAGCAGATCTATGTATTCATACTTGCCTACTGTTAAAAACTAGTTTTAGGGGGATTATAGTTGGTAGTAGAATTTTGCACAGTGCCCCATTGCGGGGGCTTGTCATGCTCTACCCAAAGGGCGTGTCTAGTTCCATATATGGAGAGATTGTGAAAAGAGATAGTGAACATGGCACCTACAAGCGTAGGTGTGTACTGCTACATCTGAGAGGATTTTTTTTTAAATGACTTATATCCAAATGTAGATGAGCCCCAAAGCAGATAGTAAGAGCTTCTATTCTTGGTAAAGTGCTGGGAAATGGTGCAGATGATTCAATGTAAATGTATCTAGCTCTTATTCCTTTTTTCCCCAAAAAATGTAGCAGTGTAATGTGGGGTACAGATGTACCGGGTGTCATCTTTGCTGGTGATCCGCCAGCAGCATGCTGCTGGCGGATCGCCAGCAACACGGCGCCGCCATCTGACTGTGACGCGCGTGCGTCCCCCACGCACGCGCGTCACAGTATACGGGCGACGGGGCGGCGAGGCGGACGCATTACTGTCCATCTCCCGCTCGAGGGGCATGGGGGGGACCCGAGGAGGCTACGGGGGGGGTGCGGTCGCCAGGTGTGGGCACCGGGCGACCGAGGGCAGCACCATCGGAAGAGGACGCGCGTGCACCTCGTGCGCGCGCGTCCCCTTCCGGCATACAGATGGCGGCGGGGCAGGGGATGGCGATGGCGACGCCATCGCCATCACCTGCAAAGATGAGACCCGACCCATCTGTAGGTGCAAATAGAGATATTGCTAGACTAATGGAGAGAGGGAGATTGCTGCTATTTCAGGGAGTCTCCTGCACAATGCAGGAGGGGAGGCAGCTATGATATATATATATATATATATATATATATATATATATATATGTGTGTGTGTGTGTATATATGTACTGTATATATATATATAGATAGAGAGAGAGAGAGAGAGAGAGAGAGAGAGAGAGAGAGAGAGAGAGAGAGAGAGAGAGAGAGAGAGAGAGAGAGAGAGAGAGAGAGAGAGAGAGAGAGAGGAATTCGGCAGGGGGTGGCACTCCCAATAAAGAATACAGTTGGCAAATAGCTTATGTATAACGTTTCAGTTATATTTGAACTGTTATCAAATACAGAGCATACAAGAGAGAGACATACCTTTATACCCAAGTGAGTGTGTGCAGCGTTCAATCATATCAACGTCAATGCTAAAAAAACAGTGTATAATACAATATTACATCCTTATTAAAACTTAACATTAGTAATAATCCATTCCAAGACAAAATTTGTACTTTTTAAACATCAAGTGACATCCCGATATTTTTATCATTAAGCCAGGTGCCACATAGTTATGTAAAACAGGTATATGAGATACTCTCGTTGCGTACCACTGGAGCGAGTGTGCCCAACTGAAACATCCATTGCGCTTCACACCTTAACAATTTTTTTGACCTATTACCTATATGGTCAATCATTCTGTAACAGACTGTATGCAATGGATGCCCCATTTCCAAGAAATGCCGGGCTACCGGCTGATAACTCTGTTTACTTTGGATAGCTGCCCTGATACTAGATCTATGGGCTGCCATGCGGTCCTTAAATTTACAGTCCATTATTCCGATGTATGATTTGCCACATGGGCAGATTAATTGATAGACCACATGTGTAGAATTGCAGGTGAGTTGATGGCGGATCTCTATCTTTCTCCCTGTTAGGGGATGACAGAGCTGGCTGCCTGGAAGTAAAAACTGGTAATGCAGCTGTATTTTAAGCAGCGTAATTTTTTATTTCTAGTCAAGAAATTTTTTGATTCCACTGTTGCTAGATATTGTGTGATGTCAGTCCTAACTAGCCCGTTTCTTAAATTTTTCCCACAGCGGTAGCATGGCATAAGTTGAGTGTTATTTAAAGGTAATTGTGGGTCATTACTTACTATGGGCCAATGCTTTTTTGTTGTTTGATTTACTGCTGGTGACTTAACATTATAACTGCTCACCCAAGGAAGTTGTTTTGAAACTGGCGCACGTTTTTGTTTTTCATTCAGTAATACTAATCTATCCATTGCCAATACTCTATCCTTGGTGGCCAACAATTGTGGACGTGAATAGCCCATCAAGAAAAAAAATTCTATCAAGTGGTCAATCTGGCTGCTAGCTGTCTCCAAATCACTATTGATACGTCTCATACGTATTATCTGGGAGTACGGCAGCCCTCTCATCAGATCTTTTGAATGACAACTGGAAGCTGACAGCAGCATATTCCTATCTGTTCAACGGACAGAGGTCCCGAAACATGTTGGAATAAATCATAGGTGAAGGGGCCCTAAACTGCACACCCTGGACATATGAGGTGCTACCTGCTGAGACCTGTAGTGCAGCAAGCAGGAGGAGGAGTTTGCAGGTGCACACTAAATATAAATGCTAGACCTTTTAATATCATTGCTACAGCATATTGCATTTAAATCATAATGGAATAAATCATACTGTCACGACCACCATGTCTGCCACTCACGCCTCCCATGCCATGGCTGCCCCTGGGGTTCCTAACAGGGTAGTTCAGACTCTGGCACTCACCTCCGCTATCAGTCCCCTTGTTCCTGGGTTGCGTGATGTTGCGCTGTCATCTCATGGGGACAGTGGTAGCGTGCGCGCCGGTGACATGCGGGGCCCTATGGCCTGAGTTGCCATAGTGTTCTGTGTCCTGTCTGGGCCTGGCTGGACACGCTGGCTGGTGCTTGCTGCACACTTCCTGGTTCAGAAACCTGTTGCCCCCCCCTGGCGGCGGCCATCTTGTTGGTTTCTCCAATCAGGCTGCACTGCCAATTTCCATACAACCAATCACAGTGCAGCTCTCCCTTCAAATACTGACTTGCTGGGCCAAACCAGCAGTCAGTACAATGATTTCCTTATGCTAGGCATCTGACTCTCCTTGCTGCTGGTAGCGCTGCTACTTCTAGTTCCAGAGACTCTATCCGGTATCCTGCTACACTCGCTGTCTTCAACCATCACATTGCAGACCCCTGCTGCCGCCTTAACGGACCGGACAAGGTTAGCCCCCCAAAGGGGTCATCCTTTCTCCAGCCTGACAGTTATTACTCTGCGATCCCTCCTGGTTACAGCTATTAGGGTTGTCAGCACACCCTTCCCGGATTCTTCCAATCATCCATTCTTCCAATCATCCAATCATCCAACCATCGAATCATCCAATCTTTCATTCAATCATTCAATCATCCAATTCGGCAATCCAATCATCCAATTCTTCAAACCTTCAAGTCAAGTCATTTCTTCATCCCAATCACCTGCAAGCTCTACAATAAGTATTGCATATCATTGACTTTGTTTACTCATTATCTACAGTATTATCCTTGTGCCATTCCTCATCTTCTGTACCATCGTATCTTTATTAAAACTGTTTTTTCTTTTATCCAATTGCTGTCCTCTATTCTGTCGCCTATGCAAAAACCATATATCAAGCACCTAGCCTCCGTTTCACTCCAGCCGGTGCTACCGGAAACGTGACAGTTTGTACTGACTCCATGGACCCAGCATCAGGTCAGGAGCGAGGAGCTCCCGTTCAACAGCTAGTGGCTCGTCTGGATCAACAGGAAGCCGCACAGGAGCAAGTTTTCCATGCCCTCCAAGACCTGTCAAAAAGACTGGACAATATACAAACCACCTTGAATCAAGGGTCAACTCCTACATCAGCACCATCGCCTAGACCCATAGCTTCAACGACAGGAGTCACTGCTCATCTACAGCTTCCTACCCCAACCAAATTTGATGGCAATTCAAAAAACTGTAGGCTTCATAAATAAGTGTGAAATTCACTTCGAATTTCAATCTTCTTACTTTCCTACAGACCGCCCCAAAGTTGCTTATGTGATATCACTACTTACCGGCTCTGCCCTCAATTGGGCATCTCCCTTATGGGAGAAGGCAGATCCACTGCTGTCAGACTATGCTCGGTTCATTAGCACCTTCAAAATCATCTTCGATGAGCCAGGTCGAATTAGTTTGGCTGCCACTGAAATATTACGCCTACGTCAAGGTTCCAGGACAGTGGGTCAATACTTAATCCAATTTAAAATCCTGGTGGCTGAGTTAGCATGGAACGAGGAGGCCTTCCTTGCGGCTTTCCTAAATGGTCTCGCCGATAAAATTAAAGACGAACTGGCGGCTAGAGACTTGCCTTCCAAATTGGAAGATCTAATCTCCTTGTGCACTAAGATCGATCTAAGACTCAGAGAGAGGCATCAAGAGAGGAGCCGAGTATCTCCCAGTCTAAGTCTACCCGTATCCAAATCTCCATCATTACCGACGGAGGAACCCATGCAAGTCAACCGTTTCGAGTTATCCTCAGCCGAACGAAGACGTCGGCATGAAGAACACCTCTGTCTCTATTGTGCTAATCCTCAACATTCCGTGGATTCTTGTCCAAAGAGGCCGGGAAACGCCAGCACGTAACCTGTAAGGGAGAGGGCAGGTTAGGGGTTGTTATTACCTCTCCAAATTACTAAAGACTGTATTCTCCAAGTGTCACTACAAGTTAAACATCAGCTCCGACAGTTATCAGCACTCCTCGATTCAGGAGCAGCAGAAAGTTTTATCACTGCTGAAGTCGTTAAACGTTGGCAACTACCTACTGTTCCCCTTCAGCGTCCAGTATGTCTAACTGCTGTAAATGGGAGTCATATATTAGGAGAGACTGTTACCCTTCAAACCCAACCTTTAACTCTGCAAGTCGGCCTGTTGCATGTAGAGAAAATACAGTTCTTTGTCATACCGAGTCCTCCTACCCAATTATTTTGGGTCTCCCCTGGTTGCGTGCCCATAATCCCAGTATCAATTGGGTCACGTCCCAGGTCCTAGCATGGGGTGCATCCTGCACCAAGTCCTGTCTCAAATAGGTGACGCCCTCACGTCAAGTCTCCCTTCAAATTCCAGAAGGGTTACCTATCTCATATCAAGACGTCGCTGATGTATTCTCCAAAAAAGCTACTGACAAGTTACCTCCTCATCGACCATGGGATTGTCCCATTGAGTTACTGCCAGGCAAGAATCCTCCACGAGGCCGTACGTATCCCTTGTCCTTACCAGAAACACAGGCAATGTCTGAATACATATAGGAAAACCTAGCCAAAGGGTTTATTCATCCTTCATCTTCTCCTGCTGGAGCTGGGTTTTTCTTTGTTAAAAAGAAAGATGGAGGGTTACGGCCTTGTATTGACTACCGTGGCTTAAATTAAATCACCATTAAAAATCGTTATCCACTACCACTCATTACAGAACTTTTTGATTGAATTAAGGGAGCGACCATCGTCATTAAATTAGATCTGCGTGGAGCCTACAACTTAGTCCACATTCGTGAGGGAGATGAATGGAAAACTGCTTTTAATACCAGAGATGGACACTATCTTGTTTATGCCTTTTGGGTTGAGTAATGCCCCAGCAGTTTTTCAGTCCTACATGAATTAACTTTTCCAAGATCTTCTCTATAAGCATCTCTATAAGCATGTTGTGGTCTACCTCGACGATATTCTCATATTTGCCAGTAATCATCAGGAGCATCAGGAACTTGTTCGAGAGGTACTGTCATGCCTTATAAAAACTCTTTTTTGTAAATTGGAGAAATGTATTTTCGAGGTATCGTCCAAACCCTTTCACGGGTATATTGTGTCAGGTTTCGGTCTAGAAAGAGATCCAGCCAAAGTAGAGGCAATTCAGTCATGGCCTCAACCTCACACTCTCCGAGGGGTCCAAAGGTTCTTCGGATTCGCTGATTACTATAGGAAATTCATCAAAGGGTTTTCTACAATGGTTGCTCCCATCACTGCGCTCACTCGTAAAGGTGCCCAACCCTCCAACTGGGATCCTGAAGCTTCCAAAGCCTTTACCATCCTCAAGAGAAAATTCATCACAACACCAGTTCTGGCTCAACCAGACGTCACATTACCCTTTACATTAGAGGTTGACGCCTCTGCCATCGGTGTAGGAGCTGTACTCTCCCAGGCAAAAGGTGACGGACAATTACATCCCTGTGGGTTTTTCTCTAAAAGGTTCTCCCCGGCTGAAAATAATTATGCCATAGGAGATCAGGAACTGTTGGCCATCAAGATGGCACTAGAAGAGTGGTGTTATTTACTAGAGGGGCAGCTCATGTCATTAATGTTATTACTGATCACAAAAATTTGCTTTATTTAAAAAATGCGCAATGTCTCAACCCTCGGCAGGCCAGATGGGCATTGTTTTTTGCCAGATTTAACTACAAATTATCTTTTTCTCCAGGAGCAAAGAACCGTAAAGCAGATGCTCTTTCTAGGTCATGGGAGACAAAGGAGGAGTCCAGATCCTTTGAGGGAAGTCCAATTCTGGATCCTCATGCCTTCGCTACAACCACAGTGCAAGTATCTGTGCCTCCAGGTAAAACCTTTGTTAGACCTAATTCAAGGAGTCAAGTTCTGCGGTGGCCCACGACTCTAAATTCTCCGGGCATCCAGGGGTTCAAAAGACCTATGAATTCTTGTCGTGGAGGTATTGGTGGCCTGCTTTGAAAAAAGATGTACAAGACTATATTGCGTCCTGTCCTCATTGTGCTCAACATAAATCTTCAAATCTAGCACCAGTAGGTCCATTGAGGCCTCTACCAATTCCACGGGGACCGTGGACTCATTTGTCGATGGACTTTATCACGGATCTGCCATCTTCTGATGGTTATAACACCATATGGGTTGTTATTGATCGATTTTCAAAGATGGCGCATTACATACCTCCTGAAGGGAGGCCTTCAGCCCCAAAACTAGCAAATTTATTCATAAAGGAGATTCTCAGAGTCCATGGACTACCCGAGGAGATCGTGTCTGATCGAGGGGTACAGTTTGTGGCTAAATTCTGGTGAGCATTGTGTAAAGTCCTTAAAATTCAGCTCAACTTTAGTACAGCCTACCATCCACAATCTAATGGCCAAACAGAGAGAGTCAATCAGGATGTAGAGACATTCTTACGCTTACATGTGTCCTCTTCCCAGGATGACTGGGTCGAGGTTTTGCCATGGGCTGAATTTGGCCATAATAATCAGTTTCATTCATCTGCTGCTTCCACTCCTTTCTTTATTAAGTATGGCTTCCATCCCAAGGTTCCTGATTTCCAGCGGCTCCTGTCGACATCTGTGCCAGCGGTAACCTTAACTCTTCAGCAACTTCGTCATCACTGGAGGAAAGTCAGGAAATCCTTGGTCAGTGCCTCACAAAGGTACAAGAGATTTGCCGATAGAAAGAGAAGAGCCGTTCCTATCCTCAAAGTAGGTGATAAGGTATGGCTGTCCACACGAAATCTTCGCCTTCGGGTCCCTTCAATGAAGTTTGCACCTCGGTTTATCGGTCCTTTCCCAATCACACAGATCACCAACCCGGTTGCCTACAAATTAAAATGGCCTCATTATTTATGGGTTCCCAATTCGTTTCATATCCCTTTGCTCAAACCATTAATTCTGAATAAATATCATGCTGGTCTTCCCAAATCTCCCAAAGTCATTACTCACAGGGGCGTGGAATACGAAGTGGCTCGCATCCTATAGTCTCGTATAAGGTACAAAAGACTACAGTACCTGGTGGACTGGAAAGGCTATGGTCCGGAAGAGAGGTCTTGGACCAATGCCACAGAGGTACAAGCACCCAGATTAATCAAAATCTTTCACAAGAAATGTCCAGCTAAGCCTAAGAAGTGTCCTGGGGCCACTCGTAAAGGAAGGGGTGCTGTCACCACCACCATATCTGCCACTCAGGCCTCCCATGCCATGGCTGCCCCTGGGGTTCCTAACAGGGTAGTTCAGACTCTGGCACACCTGGACATATGAGGTGCTACCTGCTGAGACCTGTAGTGCATCAAGCAGGAGGAGAAGTTTGCAGGTGCACACTAAATATAAATGCTAGACCTTTTAATATCATTGCTACAGTATATTGCATTTAAATCTTAATGGAATAAATCATTCTGTCACGACCACCATGTCTGCCACTCACGCCTCCCATGCCATGGCTGCCCCTGGGGTTCCTAACAGGGTAGTTCAGACTCTGGCACTCACCTCCGCTATCAGTACCCTTGGTCCTGGGTTGCGTGATGTCACGCTGTCATCTCATGGTGACAGTGGTAGCGCGCGCGCCGGTGACAAGCGTGGCCTGGATGGCGTGGGGCCTGAGTTGCCATAGTGTTCTTTGTCCTGTCTGGGCTTGGCTGGACACACTGGCTGGTGCATGCTGCACAATTCCTGTTTCAGAAACCTGTCGCCCCCCCCCCCCCCCCTGGTGGCGGCCATCTTGTTGGTTTCTCCAATCAGGCTGCACTGCCAATTTCCATACAACCAATCACAGTGCAGCTCTCCCTTCAAATACTGACTTGCTGGGCCAAACCAGCAGTCAGTACAATGATGTCCTTATGCTAGGCATCTGACTCTCCTTGCTGCTGGTAGCGCTGCTACTTCTAGTTCCAGAGACTCTGAATTAGATTTGGGTGAGTAATTTTGTTTCTGTGCAGGGAAAATACTGACTGCTTTATTTTTACACTGCAATATAGATCTCACTTTGAAGTAAAACCCCACCCAAATCTAATTCTCTCTGCACATGTTACATCTGCCCCACCTGCAGTGCACATGGTTTTTCCCATCTAAGAAGGATTTTGTCAGAAAGAATGAACCAAAATAAGGCCCTCTATCTGGTATCCTGCTACACTCGCTGTCTTCAAACATCACATCGCAGACTCCTGCTGCCGCCTTAACGGACCGGACAAGGTTAGCCCCAAAGGGGTCATCCTTTCTCCAGCCTGACAGTTATTACTCTGCGATCCATCCTGGTTACAGCTATTAGGGTTGTCAGCACACCCTTCCCGGATTCTTCCAATCATCCAATCATCCAATCATCCATTCTTCCAATCATCCACCCATCCAATCTTTCACTCAATCATTCAATCATTCAATTTGGCAATCCATTCATCCAATTCTTCAAGTTTTCATTTATTTCTTTAAACCTTCAAGTCAAGTCATCTCTTCATCCCAATCACCTGCAAACTCTACAATAAGTATTGCATATCATTGACTTTGTTTACTCATTATCTACAGTATTATCCTTGTACCATTCCTCATCTTCTGTACCATCGTATCTTTATTAAAACTGGTTTTTCTTTTATCCAATTGCCGTCCTCCCTTCTGTCGCCTATGCAAAAATCATACTGTATATCAAGCACCTAGCCTCCGTTTCACTCCAGCCGGTGCTACCGGAAATGTGACACATACCTGTTTCACCACATCCAACCAAGACTCCTGAGTAACACATATTTTTGGGAACAAATATTGGAGCTGTACAAAGCTCAAAGGAGACACCAGGAGCAATTTACTTATTTATCCAGGAGGTGTCTGGTAATATATATATTACCAAGCACTTGATTTACATTGTACTGTCATTCATTATATTCTTGTTTTTTGCTCATCTATGTATCATCAGGCTGCAGAACCCTTGGCCCTTACTGTGCGGAGTTTGTTTATTCTCCCTGTGCTTGCGTGGGTTTCCTCCGGGTACTATGATTTCTTTCCACAATCCAAAAATATACCGGTAGGTTAATTGTCTCCAAACAAACTTAACCCTAGAATGTCTGTGTGTGCGTGTACATGTGGTAGGGAATATGGATTGTAAGCTCCACTGGGGCAGGGAATGATGTGAATTTTTAAATATTTTCTGTAAAGGGCTGCGGAATATATGTGTGCGCTATAAAAATAACTGGTAATAATAATATAAATAAATGATAATAATAATATATATGTACACACACACATACACATGTTGTGGTGTACCTTACCTATACCTGACTGACATCATCGTGTGTAAACATGGTGAGATTACAGGATACAAATCTCATAACTGTAGCTTACTTGTACTGTAAATGATGAATCATTCAGACAGGCTTAGATAGATCCTAAGAGAGCTTTTGACACTTTCACATAATTGTTAGAAGAATTAACGGTCTGTGACTCCCACCTGCTAATTCTTTTTTCCTTTCCAGGTGGCCTAAAACATTTACCAAAGCCGAATGATTGAAGAGCTTCCACCTGTCTCTGTACAGACAATTACATGTTATTACATCTGTATCTGTGCTTCTTGTTATATACCTTATGTACAGTGAATTCCTTTATTATCAGCTACAATTAATACAAGTATGATGATTTCTTATATTGGACTCTGCAACCAGTAGTCATAACCTACTTTTCTTGCTTTTACCACTAATTAACTGGTTAATAATTCTCCCTCACAAAGTGTTGGGATTTTTTCATTATTGAATTAGATTAACCCTTTGGGTGCCAACATTGCTGTGAAGGATCCTCAAAATATCAGCTAAAAATGCCAGCATCGCTCACATTGCCGCAGATACAGGCAAGTCAATTAGCTGAAGTTTAGTTCGGGCAGTACGGATGGTGTAATGGTTAGCATTACTGCCTCACAGCACTGAGGTCATGGGTTCAATACCCACCATGGCCCTAACTGTGTGGAGTTTGTATATTCTCCCCGTACTTGCGTGGGTTTCCTCAGGGTACTCCTGTTTCCTCCCACAATCCAAAAATATACTGGTAGGTTAATTGGCTCCCAAAAAATTAACCCTAGAATGTGTGTGTGTGTGTGTGTGTGTGTGTGTGTGTGTGTGTGTGTGTGTGTGTGTGCGTGTTTCCCTGCATGTGGTAGGGAATATAGATTGTAAGCTCCACTGGGGCAGGGACTGATGTGAATGTTCAACTATACTCTGTACAGCGCTGCGGAATCTGTGTGCGCTATATAAGAAACTGCTAATAAATAAATATTGCACTCAAAAAAAGAACAGTCTCTGTGACAGCGTTGGCATTTTTAGAAGATAGCTTGAGGATCTGTCACAGCAATGATGGCACTCAAAGGGTTAAGAACGTTTATTTAAAACATAGTTCTATGAAAAATACCTTTATCTTTTAATAAATATAGGTACAAACAACAATGACTGATGTATCAGAGAACCATTGATTGGATAGTCACAACTTATGTTCAATCCACTGCTCCTCTCTGCAGCCATCAGGGATCCACAGGGAATGTGATTGCTGCTGTTTTACATATCCTCAGCGGCTGCTAATGTCTGCAACCACAGTATGGGGGTCAGCAGTGATCAGCAGCGTGGCAGGCACTGCTGGAGGAAACCAGAACACAGAAGGCATCAGGAGATACTGTGAGTAACATGATGCTAGCAGTGCAGAGTCACTTTGGCAGTGACTCATCCAAGATGGCGGCGCAAGCAGATCGCGAGGCCCAGCGTCTCCGAATACGCGGCATATTGATACTATACCTGGTGTTCCAGGGGCTGTTCTGGGGGGTGGATGCCGCCCGACTTGTCTATTTTCCGGGCGAGCTGGTCCGCATCGGTGCAGAAAAATCTAGAGGAGGAGGGTTATGCATTTATAGTAATAATGCATGGTGCAAGGACTTTGTGGTTACAGAGAGACATTGCTCAGCTGACCTGGAATTCCTCCTGATTAAATGCAGGCCTTTTTATATACCCCGGGAGTTCACCTCCATCTTTATTATAGCAGCTTATATTCCCCCGGATGCTACGGCAAAAGTGGCCATGGAGGGTCTATATATGACCATCAACAAACATCTGACTGCTAACCCAGAGGCGGTTTTTATAGCTGCTGGGGATTTCAACCATACAAACTTAAAAACAGTTTTACCAAAATTCTATAAGCATGTCTCCTGTAAAACAAGAGGTGATAAAGTTTTGGACCACGTATATACCAACATCCGTGAGGCTTATGTGGTAGCTGCTCTTCCTCATTTGGGGCAGTCAGACCACCTATCTCTATTTTTATCTCCTAAATATATTTCATTAAGACAACGGGTGAAACCAACCGTTAAGGTCATTAAAGTTTGGCCTGCGGGAGCCGATGTATCACTACGGGAGCAGTTTGGTCTGACGGACTGGAATCGGTTTAGACCACACGATCTGAGTGGCTCAGATATAGCTGCTGATTCAAACCTGTATGCTTCTTCTGTTTTGGACTATGTCAATACCACCATTGATAATGTTACCACTTGGAAAAAGATTACTGTATACCCGAATGAGAAGCCGTGGATGAATAGGGAGGTCCGGCTTCTGCTCAGGGCCCGTAACATTGCCTTCAAAGAAGGGGATGTAGGGGCCTATGGTACAGCTAGGGCTAATTTAAAGAAGGGTATTGCCAGTGCTAAACATTGTTATAGGCTTAAGATAGAGGAGAATTTAGTAAGATCTGATCCTCGTCGTTTATGGCAGGGTATCCGGGGTATCAGCAACTATAAAGCAGGGGAATCTAGTTCTGCCCTTGATATGGATGTCTCCTCATTAAGGGCCTTATTTTGGTTCATTCTTTCTGACAAAATCCTTCTTAGATGGACAAAACCATGTGCACTGCAGGGTGGGGCAGATGTAACATGTGCAGAGAGAATTAGATTTGGGTGAGTAATTTTGTTTCTGTGCAGGGAAAATACTGACTGCTTTATTTTTACACTGCAATATAGATCTCACTTTGAAGAAAAACCCCACCCAAATCTAATTTTCTCTGCACAAGTAACACCTGCCCCACCTGCAGTGCACAAGGTTTTGCCCATCTAAGAAGGATTTTGTCAGAAAGAATTAACCAAAATAAGGCCCTAAATGAGTTGAACCATTTTTATGCACGGTTCGATAGAGACAATAGTGAAAGGGTGACTAGATTGCCCTCATCTGGCCAACCTCTTGTATTAACATCTGCGGAGGTCCTAGCTGGTTTCAATCAAATCAATGCAAACAAGTCGGCTGGTCCAGATGGCATACCGGGACGGGTGCTGAGGGCATGCGCCGAGCAGTTGACGGGGGTGTTTACGGATATTTTCAATCTGTCCCTATCTGCGTCGATTGTTCCGGCATGCTTTAAAAGCACTACTATTATCCCGGTGCCAAAAAATTCTAGGCCGATGAGTTTGAATGATTATCGTCCTGTGGCTCTTACACCGATAATTATGAAGTGCTTTGAATGGTTGGTGTTAGCACATCTGAAGGCTGGTCTTTCACCTACTTTGGATCCATTTCAATTTGCTTATCGTAGCAATAGAAGCATTGACGATGCAGTCTCCTTGTTAATGCATTCTGTATTATCACATCTGGACAAAAGTAACACGTATGTCCGACTGTTGTTTGTCGACTTCAGTTCGGCGTTTAATACGGTGATACCATCTAGGCTAGTCTTAAAACTTCTTGAGCTAGGGATCAGTAGTTCCCTATGTAATTGGATAGGGGACTTTTTGAGTAATAGGCCTCAGGCGGTTAGAGCAGGGGTGAATAGCTCAGATTTGGTGACACTGAATACGGGGGTACCGCAAGGCTGTGTATTAAGCCCGTTTCTTTATTCTATCTTCACGTCCGACTGCAAACCAGTTTACAATTCCAATATCATTATTAAATTTGCCGATGATACAACATTAATTGGCCTTATTAATAATAACGATGCAACGGCATATAGGCCCTTATTCAGATCGGCACGGTACGGCCCGCGTGCGGCCGTACCGCCGATGTTTGTGGTCTGCACATGCGCAGAGGTCATTCTGCGCATGTGCAGCCCCCTTCGCCGCAGACGGATTTCGTCCGCCGCAAAGGGGGCGTATAGGGGCGTGAGGGGCTTCAGCCCCTCATTTCCCTATGTGTACGCCCCGCGTTTCATGGGCGTTCCCATGCAAACGCGGGGCGTATGCATGGTAATGAGGGCATGACGCCCTCATTACCATGACATGGGGGCGGAAAGCTGACGTCGCCGGATGTCAGCTTTCAGCCCCCTTACAAGCTCCCACACGGACGATTGTCCGTGTGGTCTGAGCTTGCGGGAGCTGCCGCGGCGTGCGGGCCTGCCTTCGATGGTCGTCGACCATCGAAGGCAGGGGGCAGCTCCCACCATGGTGGAGGCGTAGCCTCCACCATTTTTGTGCGGATCGCCAGCCGTCCGTGTACGGACGGCCGTGGCGATCCGTCCGGTGGGCGGCCCTTGGTTTGTGCGGTCGGAGCCCCGTGTGCGGCTCTGACCGCACCAACCAGAATAAGGGCCATAGAGAGGAGATTCAGCATTTGGCGGAGTGGTGTAGTGCCAATAATCTCTTTCTCAATGCAAGTAAGACAAAAGAGATAGTGGTAGATTTCCGTAGGAAAAAACCTTCCCCAGTTATGCCGGTACAGATTAATGGGACAAATGTTGACCAAGTTTCTAATTTTAAATTCTTAGGCACCTACATTTCTGAGGATTTAACATGGTCAACTAACATAAAATGCTTGGTAAAAAAAGGCCCATCAACGCCTTTTTTTCCTCAGAATGCTGAAAAAACAGCAATTGTCACTACGAATTTTGGTTAACTTCTACCGTTGTGCAGTGGAGAGCATTCTGACTAGTTGTATCTCCGTCTGGTATGGGAATTGTACTGTTGCAGAACGGAAGTTAATCCAGAGGGTAATTAAATTGGCCCAACGGATAATGGGAACTACTCTCCCCTCTGCTGATGATATTCAGCGGAAGCGGTGTCTGCGTAGGGCGCATAATATTTTAAAAGATGGTACCCACCCGGCTAATGGGTTGTTTGTATTATTGCCTTCGGGTAGACGGTTTAGCTGCTTAAGGAGTAGGACCAGTAGGATGAAGAATAGTTTCTTTCCCAGGGCCATTTTAGAATTAAATGCTAGTTTGGGTCAGGGGGGGAGGGTAATTGGGATTTAAGTTTTAGGGTAAATTACCTTTGGATCATTTTGTATTTTACTATATGTATGTATTTGGATGGATGCTAAACTGAATTTTGTCACCCTAATTGGGGTGATGACAATAAAGACGTATCTAATCTAATCTAATGTAACCATAGCAGGCAAATGGTTAATAATAGGGATGCCAGTCCCAGGGTATCTACTTCAATTCCAGGATTAAATCCCAGAAAACATGCCCACACACCCCCAAACGGGACATCCCGCACATTTACTCACACGTCCAGGAGCAGGGCAAGTGGGAGCGGTGTGGTTGGGAGCAGCGGAGCAGGAGTAGCTATGCAGTTGGGAGTGGTAGTGTGAGAGTAGCTATGTGGTTGGGAGCTGCAGTGCGGTAGTGCGGCAGAGCATCTGGGAGCAGTGCGACCGTGCGGGAGACAGCGATGCTGACAGAGCGACAGGTGCTCAGGTTCTGGCCAGCATTAAGCATGCGTAGTCTAATCCCAAAATCACAGCAAATTTAGGGGCAAATGCCGGGATTCCACTGGTTGCGATCCTGGGGTTGTCCACCATAGTTAATAACATACTAACCTACTTGGCTGCTCACTTCCCTGGGAGTAATTGCGGTTCTACCCTATGTCTCTCCCTTTGTCTACAGTGCTGAGTAAACAGGCCACCTCAGCCCGACTGCCCTGTGTGTGTGTGGGGGGAGGGGCTTCAGGAATTTAGGCAATTTTGGTTAATAATAAACCTAAAACATGTAGATGGAATCCATTCTCAGCTAGGTCTGTGAAATGTCAAGATAATTTGCGAGGAACATTGTAGGAACATTGCACATTTTCATTGTATCTCAAAGAGGTGTTCATGAAAATGAGTAATGTAGGGCAACCCTACTTGACACATCAAAGAGAATTTATTATAGCAGGCTTTGCTGGCTTGAGTGGCTGTGTCATATGGTGTATAGCAGCTTGGTGACCAAGAGGAGCGGAGCGCTGCTGAGTATGATAGGTGTTCACCGGGCAGCTCCTCAGAAACTTTAGGAGCAGGGAAACACAATGGAAGGAGTCAATGGAGCCCCGCAGACCCTGTTGGTACTAGCTCCCCCAAGCCACCGCAGGGTCTATGGCACCATTGTTAGGCCACTGCTCACACCCTATTACATTTTGCCCAAAAAGTATACATCCCCTTATTGATATTGCAGAGTGTGATCATGTCAGATCTTTTTCTACCACTTTTATCCTTTTATGTGACCTTGCAAACAATAAGATGCAAGTTAGAAACATACAGACATTTTTGTACGAAAAAGAAAAGCCCAGAATTAATACTTTCCTTACCCACCTTTTTATTTTATTATAGCATGCTTCTATCAACTTCTCACACCTAGATATTGCCTCTCTATCTCACTCTTTCATGTAGATAAACTCGAAAAGCCAAATAGACAATGACTATATTGTTATGACCCGGGGAGAAACCCAAGCAAGTTTTCCGGTGCAGAGAGGCCACAATCCCAACCCTGACTCTGTTAATCCCTTTAGGCACCTGCAGAGCTAAGAGTTCCCCTATAATAGCCATGTTTGAAGGGGCAAATTAGGGCTGCCCCAACTCCGGTGCCACCATGCTTTACAGGGAGACAAGGTGCCCAACACTTCCAGAGCAGACAACAGAAGGACTAACTAAAACCTGTAAAAATGGGAAACTATACAAAATGTGGCACAGCTGTCCCCTACAGGAAAGGATCCTCCAGCAGTCCAGTGTACAAGTATTACTAGACAGGTGACCCTTAATCAGGTCTATTAATGGAGGTAGTGATGTAGGAAATAGTGATTCCAGTTCCTACCAAACTACTGTAAATGCAACAATGCATGAAGGTGTTGAACATATAAACAATACCTTAAAGTTAGGCCCATGAATGCAACAATGCAAGAAGATATTAAGAATAAGGTAAAACTAACCATGCAGTGCTGATGATAACACAGTGTATGCAAGAGAGATACAATATAACTCTACACAGATAAACACTGCATGAGCAGCAGCAGAGAAAAAGCAAAAGAGGTTAAAGAGACACTTATATCTGTGCAGACATGACCCTTATTCAGATCTGATCGCAGTACAAATTTGTTCTCAAAATGGGCAAAACCATGTGCACTGCAGGTGGGGAAGATGTAACATGTGCAGAGAAAGTTAGATATGTTTCTGTGCAGGGTAAATACTGGCTGCATTATTTATGCACTGCAATTTAGATTCTATTTCAACACACCCCATCCAAATGTAACTCTCTCTGCACATGTTACATCTGCCCCACCTGCAGTCCACATGGTTTTGCCCATTTTGAGAACAAATTTGTACTGCGATCAGATCTGAATAAGGGCCCATGTCTGCACAGATATAAGTGTCTCTTTAAATTTTTTGCTTTTTCTCTGCTGCTGCTCATGCAGTGTTTATCTTTGTAGAGTTATATTGTACATTGCAGTGTAAAAATAATGCAGCCAGTATTTACCCTGCACAGAAACATATCTAACTTTATCTGCACATGTTACATCTGCCCCACCTGCAGTGCACATGGTTTTGCCCATTTTGAGAACAAATTTGTACTGCGATCAGATCTGAATAAGGGCTTTGGTCTGAAGGTACCAGGAGCCAGAACCAAGGTTGCAGGACACAGACAGGACCTCAGAGCAAGACCCAGCGGCAGACTGCAGGAGACCCGGGACACAGGCAAGACAGGGGCTGCACAGATAAATAACCGGCGGCGTGCAGAAGGCAGACAGAGAATTTGAACCTGGGCTGCTCACTCAGGAAGCCCCCCCCCCCCCCCCCCGGTGTGTGACTTCAGCCGCCCCCATCTTCTGACGCGCTGGGACTCATTGCCGGGCAACAAACCTGGCACTTCCGCCCAGGGACCCTCTCCTATCGACGTACTAGACGCTGAATCCGGTGCACTCCTCGCAGCCATCAGCTGTACGGCTGGCCTGAGACTGCCAGGCGCAGTCTTAGCCGAATAGAAAAGGAATCTCACTGTGTGTACACACCATTAGAAATTAGCTCAGAATAGCAAATCTTGGTAAATTATTACCTTAGCATACAATGTGTCTTTAGTATGGTTGATAATAGCAATAACAATCACGCTATCTGTAAATATAAATATCACAAAAATATATGATAGTAGAAGGATTATCAGATATATTAATAATTGTCCGTAATATATGGGGGAAAAAAGTCACCGTGCCGGAATGGGATAAATATCACCTATAGAGGAATAGCAGATTGATTCCCTCTACCTTTGAGGGTCTGTGATAAATTCAAGGTATTTCAGTAATCAAAACATAAATCTGCTAAAGAACAAAGGTTTGTGACTATGTAATTACTTATTCACTTCAGCTTAATCCTTCAAAAGCAGATATGTAATCACAATGATAGAACAAGTAGAAAAAATGTCAAGTTCATCAATCTTTGCCTGTAATAGTATAAAAAAGTCACAAATACCTGTGGGAAAAATAGATTCTTCGCTTTGTATCAATTTAGCAGTTTGGCAATAATAGTTTACATCAATTTTATAGTTTGGCAAAAATAGTTTTTAAATAGACATTTGATAGACCATAGCAGTAACCAAAACAGGGCCGAAACTAGGGTTTCCGGCGCCCGGGGCAAGGCAGTCTTTTGGTGCCCCCCCCCCTCCCAGTGATGCTGCTGCGCGCCGTAGGCGCGCCGAAATTTTCGGGGGGCGTGGCCTAATTTGGGGCGTGGCCTATAATCGCTGCTCTCCCGCGAGGCCACGCCCCCATTTTGCCGCTATGGGGGCATGACCCAGAGGCTCTGTGAGCCTCTAGCCATGCCCCCAGCCCCCTGGCTGCGGGAATAGACGCTGTGCGCATGCGCACAGCGTTTATTCTCCGCTGCTTAGTTAGCAGCTGACAGGGGGGACCGAACAACTGACGCCTTGTCCCTGGCGCCGGAGACCCCCCCCTCCCCGCACAGTCCTCTCACCGCTCACCCCGCAGCCGCATCTTCGTCCGTCTCCTACTAGCGCTGCGGCGGGAAGCGCTGATGACTTCAAAAAGACTTGCCGGACGCTGATTGGCTGAATTCAGCCAATCAGCGTCCGGCAAGTCTTTTCGAAGTCATCAGCGCTTCCTGCAGCCGCGCTAGTAGGAGATGGACGGACATACCTGTCACCGCGCCCCTCACCTCCAGCGCCCGGTGCGCGTGACCCCCCAGCCCCCCCCCTAGTTACGGCCCTGACCAAAATGAAACCATAGTAAATAATTCCATGGTTCTATGTGATAACCACTTTTAATTTAGTAATTCAGAAGCAGAAATCCAGCGAAAATTGTACAAAGAAAAGGTGGTAGACTGCGCTCATTGATGACAGACTGAGGTTTTAAAAATGTATAAATTTAATTAAACAATTAGCATGCTGTAAACATGTAAAATTTAAAGGTACATAGTACACAATATAAAAGGGAAGAAAGGGAAGGGGGAGGGCAACAATTGAAAATAGCTGCGTCCACTGTTGAAGTAATATCACCTTAGTTAGAGTCCACAGTCCAGTGGGTGACCGTTGAAATGAGGAGCGGATTGCTGTATCAGAAACTGGCCGCAGCGGTACTCAAATGTAGTTTTGCTTCCGTTTGCAGTAGGGGGTAGCGATCCTCCCAGCTCGGATATAAAATATTGGTTGAGTGTCCGCTGTAGGACCCTGGGTGGGTATTAGACAGGCGGCTTGCCTTCAAGAGGTGAGTGCCTCACTCCAGGTCGATAGGGCCAGTGATGGTAAGCAGGTAAAGGCTCCAAACGGTTCTCAGTGGAAATAGGTGACAGTGACAGGCAGCGTTTTGTGGTGGGTGGTTAGGAGCCTGGGCCAACGCGTTTCACTGCACAGAGCAGCTTTTTCAAGGTGGTTTGAGACAGGCAGGGATGGGGGTATTTATACCTGAAGTACACAGGTGAATCATGTGCACCTGTGTGCAAAACAATCAATTAAGCATAATATAAAAACAGTTAATAACATACCTCATAAAAAGAAACATTTTTAGTGCCATATTAAACCCCCGCTTTGCCTATTTATGCCTTAAAATGTTTCTTTTTATTAGATTCACATAGCGCTGTACTAACAGCGCTATGCGTTCCATATGCGTTCCAGCCACAAGCAGGAAGTGCTTGGCCGGAAGTACTATAACTCCGGAGTATTGCAAGCTGTTAAATGCTTATTTTAGACTAAATAACGCTCGTTTTTCACTATGTTTACTACCCTTTCGTTTGGGTCTGTCTCCTGCTCATTATGAGGTATGTTATTAACTGTTTTTATATTATGCTTAATTGATTGTTTTGCACACAGGTGCACATGATTCACCTGTGTACTTCAGGTATAAATACCCCCATCCCTGCCTGTCTCAAACCACCTTGAAAAAGCTGCTCTGTGCAGTGAAACGCGTTGGCCCAGGCTCCTAACCACCCACCACAAAACGCTGCCTGTCACTGTCACCTATTTCCACTGAGAACCGTTTGGAGCCTTTACCTGCTTACCATCACTGGCCCTATCAACCTGGAGTGAGGCACTCACCTCTTGAAGGCAAGCCGCCTGTCTAATACCCACCCAGGGTCCTACAGCGGACACTCAACCAATATTTTATATCCGAGCTGGGAGGATCGCTACCCCCTACTGCAAACGGAAGCAAAACTACATTTGAGTACCGCTGCGGCCAGTTTCTGATACAGCAATCCGCTCCTCATTTCAACGGTCACCCACTGGACTGTGGACTCTAACTAAGGTGATATTACTTCAACAGTGGACGCAGCTATTTTCAATTGTTGCCCTCCCCCTTCCCTTTCTTCCCTTTTATATTGTGTACTATGTACCTTTAAATTTTACATGTTTACAGCATGCTAATTGTTTAATTAAATTTATACATTTTTAAAACCTCAGTCTGTCATCAATGAGCGCAGTCTACCACCTTTTCTTTGTACATTTTCCATAGGGATTGACACCCCCTTTTTTTGACAGCCGCTAGCAGAGGTCACTCATACAGGCGCCCCTACAGTTGCCTCGGTAACTGATACCCCAATTTTTTCTCCAGCGAAAATTGCACTGTTATTGAGAGAGTTTTGGTGTTCTAATTTGAATATGCGTGCAGATCAAGGACTTAGGGGGGTATTCAATCAATGGCGACCATCTCCTGAGGGGGAGATGGCCGCCAGGCCCTATTCAATGCTGTCTTCCCCGACAGCATTGGACAGGGGATCTCGGCAGAACGAGCCCGACTTCACAAGTAGTCGGGCTCATTCTGCCGAGAATATCCAGGAAGTGATGAGCGACCACGCCCCCTTCTCATCCCACTGCAGGTGGGACATTGAATCCCGCCTGCCTGTTCTCGGTCAAGCAGACTGAGAACGGGACAGCCATGACCCCCAGATTGAATACCCCCTAAATGTCAAAAGGTGGGTATTGACAGCCGTGATCCAACATTGCATACCCCCCATAGTCTTTCTAGTATAGTCTCAACACGAGTGCTACTGCCTGCTTTATATACGTAGTTATTAGTTAGCAGACTGGTATTCCAAGGTGGTCCCCCATCCAATTACTGGCCAGAACTACTGATAAGAGTTGCCAAGATCCATGGGATTGTACTTAAATAAATAAAATCAACAGGTATCTGCTGTCCCTTTTTCCTCAGGGAGACACCCTGGATAGAAAAATTCCAGTGCAGGGCCGACTCCCTCGGTTACCGGGATGAGAGTATCATATGAAGGATAGAGTTAAATAAAAGAGAAAAAAAACCTTATTCCGCTTACATAACAATGCTGCTTCCCACATACAAGATATTTTATTAATGGGGAGTCAAGGCAGAAAGCCGAGTGTTTATAGTGAAAGCAAATATTAGATGCATTCGTATAATCCCTGTTTGCAATATGTGCATTTAAGGGGATAATGCCTGTAAGAAAAGTACAAAGAGGGGAGGGAATACCTTGTACAAATAAGACTAATGGGTCACCGTGAATGGGTCTGCCGATGATATGGTGCTGCGGGGTCCACCGTGCATGGCGGGAGCTATTTTTCAGATGGCTGTTTCGCTCAGCGCTTCATCAGTGTGTGTGTGTGTGTGTGTGTGTGATATTGTGTCCCTGTAATAAGAGCTACAGTATAAGAGAAAAACTATACAAATGAGTGAATTCGATTTCGGCGTCTGTTGGGACCCGGCGGATTGCTGCCATCGGACAGCAGGAAGGGAGGGACAGTGAGGCAGGGGTAGTAGGGGCCATGCTGCATATGGAATGCCCTTCCACGCACATTAAGACTCTCCACCAGTCTCCAAACTTTCAAGCGTTCCCTGAAAACTCACCTCTTCAGGCAAGCCTATCATATTTAAGTTCTACATGCATAACCCTCCGAGGCACTTATGTATTATATAGCTTCCCTTCTGGACTTGTAACTGCTATTACTGGTGCCTGTCCTTATGTTTCCCCCCTATATCCCTATAGATTGTAAGCTTGCAGCAGGGCCCTCCTACCTCCAAGTCTGTCTGTTGTTACCCAGTTTGTCTTATCACTGTCTACTATTGTAAAGCTCAACGGAATCTGCTGCGCTATATAAGAAACTGTAAATAAATAAATAAATAAATTGAGCAGCATGGCCCTCCTTTCAATCGATTTTGTGCTGCACAGTCTATTTTTACTTTCAATTTTGACACTGCGGGGCAGTGCATCGGGATAGAATCGGATGCAGCCAGACATGGTGCAATTTTAAGTGACTTGCTATATCCAAAATTGCACCATGTGTACACACCTCTAATGTGATTGGTTATACAGTATAAGCTTAAAAAAATGCCACCTTCTGGTTTAACCCTTTGGTTGCCAACATTTCTGTGAGAGATGCGCAAGATATCTCCTAAAAATGCCAGTCACACATTTGTTAAATAGATTTAAATAAAAAATGTTTTGTAAAAAAAAGGCTATATTTCCTATATAAAGGTAAGCATTATGATGACTTAAAATGTTTACTTGGCAATTTTCACACCTATTTTGACAAATTCCCTTGGCAATCAAAGGGTTAAATGAATCAAAGAAATTTGCACAATTTCTCTGATTTTATTCTGATGTAGTGGATCTCATATTTATGAACACTTGGATTGTATCATTATTACATAATAATGGATGGGCGTGCAAGCATCTTACAGATGAGCTCAAAATACCAACAATCAAAACACCGTCAGGTACAAAAAGCAGATGAACAACAATGCCGACAGCCAAAATACTGACAAGTAATACCAAATACAGTTTTTTTATGATTTTTTTTTTCATAAGCCACCTTGTTCATTATTTACAGTCCCAGTGGGCATAGATGGAGAATATAATTTTATGCCAAGCCATGTGAGGAAATGCGGTACAGTAATATGATGTCCATGTTGACATTAAATCTGTGCTGCCATGTTAACATGTTCGGCATTATGATCATGACAGTATATTGAGTGTCGGTATTTCAACTGTCAGTAATATGTACATGTCGGTATATTGACCAGTGATTGTTGGTATTTCAATTGGCGGTAAGTCATACTGAACCCAGCAGAGACTATGCTAGTGTCCAGGCTGTAGCCATTGCATGTTTATTATTATACTCTTATACCACATGTCGTCTTATGCACGTGCACTTTTGATCTAAATAATGCTGCTTTCACATCGCCTAAACAGGTAATGACCCAGTATTTCTAAACGGGTCTTTAAATGGGTCTGAGCCATAAAGACCCTTTCCCACTGCATGTTGCAAATGGTACATTACGGGTTAATTACAGTTTTTGTACCTTTCACTTTGAACCCATTACGAAGGAAAGACTCAAGGGGGTTTATTCTAGTTCATTCTTTCTGACAAAATCCTTCTTAGATGGACAAAACCATGTGCACTGCAGGGGGGCAGATGTAACATGTGCAGAGAGAATTAGATTTGGGTGAGTTATTTTGTTTCTGTGCAGGGAAAATACTGACTGCATGATTTTACACTTCAATATAGATCTCACTTTGAAGAAAAACCCCACTCAAATCTAATTCTCTCTGCACAAGTTACATCTGCCCCACCCGCAGTGCACATGGTTTTGTCCATCTAAGAAGGATTTTGTCAGAAAGAATGGACTAGAATAACCCCCAAGGCCCTGATTCACCCTCTCAGTCTGACCGTTTATCTGAAAATGATAAGCAGTAGAGAACTTGAGCTTGTCTTGCAGGAGAGAACATAAGCTTCGCCAACATTTGGCCACAAATTGGACTCCTCCGTCAGAAATCATTTCAAGTGGCAGTCCATGAAGCTTAAATATCTCTTTCACGAATAACTGAGACAACTTGGAAGCTGAAGGAAGACTGGTAAGAGGAACAAGGTGAGCCATCTTGGTGAACTGGTCAACTATCACCCAGATGGTGTTGAACTTGTTAGACTCTGGCAGGTCAGTTACAAAGTCCATTGAAAGATGCATCCAAGGACAATGTGGCACTGATAGTGGCATCAATTGCCCAGGAGGAGACTGATGATTGATCTTGTGTTGGGCACACTTGGCACAAGAAGAAATTAAAGTCTGTACATCCTGTTTGAGGGACGGCCACCAGTAGGACCTGGTGATAAACTCGTAAGTTTTCTGAATGCCTGCATGACCAGCGAACTTCTTTCTTAAGGCTGGTTTTACAAGACTTTTCCCTGGAAGAGGATTTGTTTCTATTGTAGTGGAGAACCTCTGCTTTAACAGATGGAAGGCTTGGATAGCAACTGCCAGCCACTTCGCTGGATTAAACCCCTTGAGTGTTAGGGCAGTGATAGGTGCCACAATAGTAGAGAAATTACAGATTAATTTTCTGTAGTAGTTGGTGAATCCCAGAAAGCATTGAATACCTTCCAGAGTTAAAAGAATTGGCCAATCTTGAATTGCCTGCAATTTGCCTGGATCCATTTGAAGACTAGAACCGGAGATAATGTATCCTAAGAAGACACATTTCTCCAGCTTACAATATAAATTATTAGCCCGTAGATGAGACGGTACCTCCTTCACCCAATAGCGGTGATCCTTGAGATTGTTTGCAAAAATCAGAATGTCATCCAGGTAAACGACAACATGATGATAAAGAATGTCCCTAAAGATTTTATTCATGTAATGCTGGAAAATGGCTGGAGCGTTACTGAGCCCAAAAGGCATGGTGAGGTACTCATAATGGCCATCTCTAGTGTTAAATGCTGTCTTCTACTTGTCTCCCTCTTGTATACGGATGAGATTGTATGCACCCCTACGAACAAGCTTTGTGAAGATAGTAGCTCCGCTGACATGATCATACAACTCGGTCATTAAGGGTAAAGGGTACCTGTTGTTAACTGTGATGTCATTAAGACCTCTGTAATCGATACAAGGACGTAGACCTCCATCTTTTTTTTTTTTTTACAAAAAAGAATCCTGCTCCAGCAGAGGAGGTAGAAGGATGAATTAATCCCTTGGCGAGATTTTCCTTGATGTATTCGGCCATGGGCTGGGTCTCTGAACGCAGAGGTCTTACCTCTCAGTGGCTCCTTGCCGGGCATGAGATCCATAGGACAGTCTATGAGGTCTATGAGGAGGCAGAATGTCCGCACCAGATTTACTGAAGACATCATTGTATTTTCGGTATGGAGGAGGCGGAGGATCTGCTGCTTCCGTGGAGGCATTACAGGCTGGAATTAACTTTTGGAGACAGGTACTGGAGCAGGAAGGATCCCAGGCGAGAATTTGCGAAGTCCTCCAATCAATTTGAGGATTATGATGATGAAGCCAGGGCAGGCCCAGAACCAGTGGATGAGTGGCTCTGGGTAATACAAAGAATGACAAAAGTTCATGGCGCAGAACTCCCACTTTCACTTGAAGAGGCAATGTCCTGCTGAACGATGGCTGGAACATCGAATGCTGAAGGAACGATAGCTGAAACATCGAATGCTGAAGGAACGATGGCTGGAACATCGAATGCTGAAGGAACGATGGCTGGAACATCGAACGCTGAAGGATCGATGGCTAGAACATCGAATGCTGAAGGAACAATGGCTGGAACATTGACTGCTGAAGGAGCGATGGCTGGAACATCAAATGCTGAGCTAGGCCAGGAACTGCTGAGGTGAGTATCCAATGCTGGAAATCGGATCACAGGAGCTGGAATGCCTGGAGGATCACAGGAGCTGGAATGCCTGGAGGATCACAGGAGCTGGAATGCCTGGAGTATCACAGGAGCTGGAATACCTGGAGATAAACACACTGCAGCAGAGACAGAAATTCAACTGCACCAACAGGAGACAATTGACAACTGAAGCACTAGCATCAGTCTGTGGGCTACCAGCATACTTATACCCACTGGAAGGCCAGGATTGGCCGGGTAGGTATGACAGGGAGCTTAGACTGCACATGATTGGTTCAGCCTGACGTGACTGAAAAGAGCATGGCAGCCCCCATGTCAGGCTAAGGCGGGAAAGAGTGTTTGTATCCACCATGCTTGTGGCCGGGAGCAATGGCAGGGGACTGAAGGATTGCTGGGCACTGGACACTGTCACTCAGCATGAGGGGAGCAGCTTGAAACGCGAGACACTTAGCCAGTAAGAGAGCTTGCTTTAATACTCGGATTGTGACACTGTTCTTTTAGTATAAATAAATACAATTATCAGGATGCACATGATGGATACATGTATTTTTTTCAACCTTATCTACTTTGCTACTATGTTACTGTTAGATACGAAGCCTCTATTCAGTAATCACGGGCTGCCTTGATCAGTGGTAGTGATCACTGGCTCTCCCAACCTGCCCCCCGCTACCGCCTCCTGTGAGACACTGTGGCTCACAGGTGGGACAGCTGAACAGTGTCCAATTAGCTGGAATGTTTTAATCTAGACAGTTGTGAGGAATGTGTTTCAAGCTATATCTAGACTTTATTGATATTTGTTAGTAATATTATGCATGTGATTATTAAAATGACAAATTGCAACCGTGAAAAATTATTTTAAAATATATATTTTTTAAGTTTTTAAGTGTACTGTCAAGGGTGGAGGATCCTTACAGCATTGTTGTGTAGATTAAATAAAAAATGGTCAAGGAAGGTAGGTCATCAGTAGTGGGTTTGCCACTAGGCAGTTGTCCTTATTATGACTTTGCAAGGCTGCCCCAGACTTTGGAGAAAAATCAATCTGAGCACAATACTGTCAGTAAAACAATAGATGCCATGGGGGGAAGGGGTTAAAGCTATTGGCCTTTGTAACTTAACATAGATTGTAAGCTTGTAGCAGGGCCCTTTAACCCCCAAGTCTGTCTGTTACCCAGTTTGTTTTATTACTGTCTACTATTGTAAAGCGCAACGGAATCTGCTGTGCTATATAAGAAACTGTAAATAAATAAATACTAATAAATAGATCAGTCATAGGGTAGACCAGAAAGAGTTAAAGTCACATTAGACTAAATCTGTACACCATACATTATATCTTTTTCATAATTGACATCTCTGAATGGAGAAAGCTTTCCAAAGAATTCTTATTGCCTTTGCCAACACATGTTGGCTTCTAAGTTTTCTTCAGGGAATAAATAATTGTGAAGAATAAAGATAATTCATTGGGTACATTCCGTGTGGGAGCATATTTGTAACTTTGCATACAGACTGTGCGGTTTCATCAGTAAAGGTGTGGTTGTTTTGTAAGATTGTACACCTTTGCCCATTTTCCCTCAGGAAAACATATAATCACTGGCATCCTTGACAAGCACCAGCGTGCAATATTCTGTTGGCACTTTATTTAATAATACGTGTTGTGCAATATACATCAGTAGGCATATTTACTCTCAACAGAATATGATTCTCAATAGTTGTGTTTTAATCTTTAGAAGCATAATTATGTGATTAAAAAAATAGCATCTTTTAGGTAAATTCCGTATATATAGGGATTGATTCAGTCAATCTTTTTCTAATGGACAAAACCATGTGCACTGAAGGTAGGACATATGTAAATTGCATAGAGAGTTAGATTTGTTTTGTAAAGTAAAGCAGGCAGTCAGTTTACTTTAAATAAGACACAGGTATTAAGCCTACTTCCAGACTTAGGAGTCTGAATCCAATTTGTACCCAATGCCAATGTTCATGCAGCTGAGCATTTATGGGTAGACTCTACACGTGCCAAAAGTAGGGAAGACAAACCCGAGGCAATTTTTTTAATCCTGAGAAATGGGATTCCCGGGATTAGCCTTCCTAATTAAAAATACGCGCCCCATACTGCAAATTTACTTTACCGTAGTTCCGGGAGCAGCAGTATGGCTGGGAGTGGGGCGGCGGTGCTTCCAGGAGAGGCTGTGCGGCCGGTGGGCTAGGCAGAGTGACCTCTCAGATGGAGATGGGAGAAATCAGGCAGTGTCTGAGCAGGTGCTCAGACACTGCTCGCATTAGACTGCACAAGCGCAGTCTAATCTGAAAATCCTGCCAATTTTAGGGCAAAATCTTGAGATTCAGACGGTTCCAAGATTGGCCACCCTAGCACAAAGGTATTCTATCAATGCCGCCTGCAATCAGCAGAAAACATATAGTGCTATGGACTGTATGAGGGAGGAAGGTCTCAAACCGCTATGTTGCCTAGGGCCCGATGAGGTCTAAATCCAACTCTGGTCAACACAATGGTTCCAACACATTTATCCAGAACTCCTCCTCCCGGCAGTGTGTGACCAATTTCCAAGATTCAGGTATAAATGGTCTCAGCAATTAATCTCTCTAAAATGTCCAGGTATTCATGGTTCTGGAATGCAACCAGAAGTAACATGTGGGCAGCAGAGAATCAATAAATCACTTAATACTGTAAGTGACATACTGTAGGGATAAATTGGTTTTCCCATCTATTGCAATCTGGTGAATCTGAGAATCAATAGAAGTCTGACATTGATTTCCATCATATTTTTTCTGACAAAAACCCAGTCGGTTGGGGGTTGTGAAAAACTGCACAAATCACTATACCCAGGAATGCCTACCGCTCCATTTCAGATACCGGCAATCCTGTACACCAGAGTTTTCCAATATCCACCATTACAGTCTAGGTTTTAAGGTCATCCATGCTTGGGCACAGGTGACTTAATTTGTAGCATAGAACAAAGAATTTAACACCAGATATGAACCACTTGGCCTATCTAGACTCCCCTCAACACTTGTACACAAACACAATTATTGGGGAATTCAATTAACCTATTAAGGTAGAATCAGACCCATGACATCAGTGATGTGAGGCAGTTATGCTAACCATTGCTCCAGATGTATCTTGATTTAACCATCAACTATTCACAGTGTATTAGAATTATTGTCACAGGTAATTTGGGTTGTGGACCCAGACTTGACTGGAGGAAAGGGCCCTGACTGGAAACAGCAGCTTAGAATGTAGCAGGTTTAATGTAGGTTTTATTCATGCACTTAGAATTAGATAGACATTAAAGCAATGTTGGCAATGGATAATCAGACCAAAGGCAATAATGAGTAGCTGGAAGAATGCAGGCCAGCTACTAATAGATATCCTGCACTGTATAGAGGGCTGGGAAAATGCCGGCCAGTCACTCAAGTGCTCTGAAGTACTAGCAGTGAGCTGGGAGAATGCAGGTCAGCTATTCTGTCACTGGGTAGTACCTTGCATTGAGCATCAGCAGTGAGCCGGGAGTATGAAAGCTAGATATTGTGAAGCACACAGAGTGCTGGGAGAATGCAGGCCAACTATTCTGTCATTTGGTAGTACCTTGTTTTGAGCTTCATCAGTGAGCTGGGAGAATGCAGGCCAGCTTTGTAGAGCAGGACACCAATAAGACAAATGAGCAGAGATGCACAACAGTAAAGTGGAATTGACCAATGATTATAGATGCACTGCAGGATTCTGGAATTGACAGATGAGCAGAGATTTACAGCAGGACACCAGGATTGATTTATGAGCAGAGATGTACGGCAGGACACCAGGATTAATTTATGAGCAGAGATGTACAGCAGGACACCAGGATTGATTTATGAACAGAGATGTACAGCGGGACACCAGGATTGATTTATGAGCAGAGATGTACGGCAGGACACCGGGATTGACCGATGAGCAGAGATACATTGCAGGACACCAGGTTTGACCGATAAGACATATAGCCGGACAGCAGCAGTGCAGTTAAGGGCCCCTTACACTAGGGCAATTTATCTGAGGCTTGACATTGCATTGCATTCCCTTGAATTCCCTGGCAGCCTCCCAGGAGTCCTGCATGTCAGATTCTGTATTTAGTGTTTATTTCACATAAGATATATTGCATGCAATTTATCAACCCATGACAAATCGCATGCAATTTACCTTACTGCATATACAGTAGTACTTGTACAATACAATTTATCTGATGGGCCCTCTGCCCTTTCCGGGAGCAGCAGATGCTTCTTATGTTATTTATTAAAAACTATTTGTTTTAATTATTATTATTTTCCCTAAGGGAGAGATGGGAGTGTCAATGACACCCTAATCAGGCTGTCTGTTTGTTCTCTGACTGCACAAACTATCTAGGCTAGGGGTCCCCTTAGCTCAGAGGGACCGGCCCAGCGTTGGTACTGCTCCGGGGCGCCGCAAATCACTGCAATCCGGCTCACGGAGCTCTAGAGGCGAGTGTGGGGTGAAATATAGGTCCCAGTTTCACTCGGGGGGGAAGGCCACAACCGGCAGGGGGCTGGAGAGAGCCAGTCTGAGGCTGAGCTGCTGCCGCCACTGGGTGGGAGGAGAGAGAGGGAGCAGGAAGAGGAGGCCAGCGATAACTTGCAGAAACACAGCAGCGTCGCTTCTGGTGGTGTGGCGACCCGGCACCCAGCGATGGGTTGCTCCAGCTGCAGGTATGACCTAGGAGGTGCGATGCAATGCACACGGGAACGTGCATTGCACCGCACCTCTTGTCATGTACATTCAATCTGGGCACTGTAACATGCGATTTATCATTGAAATCTCATGTAAATTGCCCAAATTGCAAGTAAATTGCCCTAGCGTAAGGGGGCCATTACTCAGGATCAGGGCCGTTTCTAGACAATTTAGCTCCCAGGGCAAAGAAATTAAAATGCGCCCCCCCCCCCCCCCCCCCCCCCATGAAATAGAAGAAATTGCGCGCGCCGTAGGCACGCACGGCGAAACAGGGGGCGTGGTTTATTTGAAAAGGGGTGTGGCTTACTATAAGGGGCATGGTCTAGCAGGAAAACAATTACCTTACAACTCACTTTTGCAACCTGCATGTCCAGACCTTGGTTACCGCAGGAATTGTCATTGTCCTCCCACACTTAAGTTGGCGGGCTGAAGGCCACACAGTGACATAAAAATATAAAGGCCCACACAGTGACCTAGTACGCCTCACAGATCAAGGCCAAACAATGACAGGCTACTTAAATCATTATACACTATTTATCCGTGATGCCAATTACACATTACGCCGCACACTGTGATGACAATTACACATTACGCTGCACACTGTGATGACAATTACACATTACGCCGCACACTGTGATGACAATTACACATTACACCGCACACTGTGATGACAATTACACATTACGCCGCACACTGTGATGACAATTACATATTACGCCGCACACCATGATGACAGTTACACCCACAGTGACAGCTTTGCCCCCACAGTGCCACACATATATGCCCCCATAGTGCCAGATATGCCCCCAGAGTGCCACACATATGCCCCCACAGTGCCAAACATATATGCCCCCACGGTGACAGCTATGCCCCCACAGTGCCACACATATATGCCCCCACAGTGCCACACATATTCCCCCACAGTGCCAAATATGCCCCCACAGTGCCACACATATATGCCCCCACACTGACAGCTATGCCCCCACAGTGCCACACATGTATGCCCCCACAGTGCCAGATATGCCCCCACAGTGCCATACATATATGCCCCCACCGTGGCAGATATGCCCCCACAGTGCCACACATATGCCCCCACAGTGCCACACATATGCCCCCAGTGCCACACATATATGCCCCCACAGTGCCACACGTATATGCCCCCACAGTAGCGAATATGCCCCCACAGTGCCAGATATGCCCCCACAGTGCCACACATATGCCCCCACAGTGCCGAACATATGCCACCAGTGCCACACATATATGCCCCCACAGTGCCAAATATGCCCCCACAGTGCCAGATATGCCCCCACAGTGCCACACATATGTCCCCACAGTGCCACACATATGCCCCCACAGTGCCACACATATATGCCCCCACAGTGCCACACATATATGCCCCCACAGTGCCAAATATGCCCCCACAGTGCCAGATATGCCCCCACAGTGCCACACATATGCCCCCACAGTACCACACATATGCCCCCACAGTGCCAGATATGCCCCCACAGTGCCACACATATGCCCCCACAGTGCCACACATATGCCCCCAGTGCCACACATATGCCCCCACAGTGCCACATATATGCCCACACAGTGCCACACATATGCCTCCCTCAGTGCCAGACCTATATGCCCCCACATTGCCAGAATATTATATCCCAGCAGCAGCACAACTCACTGTTGCTGCTGCTGGGGAGAGCAGAGTCCGGGGTCTCCGAGTGCCCCTTCAGTGCTCCCGCCGCCGCTGCTCTTGCTGCTTCCCAGGGGAGGGGAGCGCATAGCACGTCTCTCCTTCCCCTTCACTATGTCCCGACCTGAGCCAATCATACCTCGCGGGCTGGCTCCTGATTGGCTGCCGGCCCGCGAGCTGATTGGCTAACAGCCCAGTGACACAGCCAGGGGCAGGAGAGATGCGCTATGCGCATCTCTCCCCTACAAACAGACTCTGTGGCTGGTGCGGCGGATGGGGAGAGGCGGAGGAAGGGGGGCAGCGGCGTGGGGGAAGCTGCCGGGCGCCCCGGCTGTTCAACAGAGGCGGACAAGCCGTGCGGCGCCCCGGGCGGCTGCACGGCTTGTCCGCCTCTAGAAACGGCACTGCTCAGGATATATGTTGGAGCCAGGCAGTGCTACAGGTGGAAATAGCACTGGAGTGTTGATTTACCAGGAGTTGGATTGCAGATTGCATACAGAGATATGTACAACAAAGCACTGGCAATTTATCAGTGCTGGGGAACTAGCTTTGCATTCCTGGGTGAAAGGTGATGGCCATGGCAGTGTAGAAAATGGGTCCAGGACTGTCAGCTGACAGACTGTCATTTCTCTGCCCAGTACTGGGCATGGAGGGAAACTTTGGCATTGTGGGCTTACATGCAGAGCCAGCAGAGACTGTGAACATGTTTTAATATATGAATGGAGCAAGCAGGAACTGACATGTGGAGCTAAAATAGATGCCATGTGCCTCTGACATCGCTGCCAAATGCCATTTTATACAACCCCCCCCCCCCCTTAGGAGCGGCCTCTGGATGCCTATGTGGTTTATGGGAAACCTGCCATGGAATCTTTTAACAAGCCATAGAGCATGAAACTCGTCAGAGAAAACCTTGGACATTTTTTGGACCGTATCTTCCCCAATCTATAAGGTACTGGAGACGTCCATAGCGGATACAAGAGCCAAGGTTTTTTTTTATTTCAAATTCAATGCAACGTCGAGCACAAACCTTTGGACCATAAGGCAACAGTGGCTGAAAATAATTCAGGATTAATGGTTTAAGCAAGGGTACAAGAAAATTGGTACTCATAGATTTAAAGGTAATTTAAGCTGGAAAGCAACAGGATTTATTACTTTGGAGATGGCAAATAGACCAATGAAGCATGGCGCAAACTTCATAGATGGTACTCTAATGAAGATTTTGTGTTGAAGCCACACCCTGTTACCAACCTGTAGTAAAGATGCTGCTTTGCACCTTCAGTCAGTGAAGAATATGTACTGTATCTTACTGATGATTTCTTCAATGCAGAATGGACATTTTTCAAATAAAAGAAAATTCCTGGAGAGTATCTTGGGCAACAGAGACATCCAAGGATGTTGCTAACTGTAACTCTGGTACTATTGGAGGAGGAAAGAAACAGATGTAAAAACATCTCTAAAGGCCCCCTTACATTTGTCCGACTTGTCATAACGACAAGTCGGACCCGATTGTCCCAGCAGCTCCCCGGGAGGGATCACATGCGATGGCACTTCATGTGCCAAGTTTTGCATGTGATAAATCGCATGCGATTTATCACATGCCACTCCCGGGGAGCTGCAGGGACAATGGGAGCGGGGGACAGCAGCAGGAATATGCCCGCAAACAGAGAGTGGGCAGGGGGGGGGGTCGGGGTGCAGGGAGCCGGGCAGGAAGCCGCTGGGCAGGGAGCAGGGGGGGCGGCGGCGCAGAGTACCAGGGAGCCGGGCAGGAGAACACGATGCAGCAGCAGCACTTCCAAAAAAAAAGAAAAACCCCATACAAACGAATAGGAAGCCATTGATTGGCTGAGACCTCTCTCAGCCAATGAGCAATTGGCTGAAATAGGTCTCAGCCAATCGCTGATTGGCTGAGAGAGGTCTCAGCCAATGAATGGCTTTCTATGCGTTTGTATGGCCCTTTTTTTTTAAGTGCTGCTGCTGCAGCGTCTTTTCCTGTCTGGCTCCCTGGTACTCTGCGCCGCCCCCCCTGCTCCCGCTGATGCTGCCCGGCTCCCTGCGCCTGACTCTGGTAGGTCCCCTGTTGTGGGGGAGCACGGCTCCGGGCAGCACATAAGATTTAGCAAATCTTATGTGCAGCCCGTCCGACCTCCCATCTCCGATCCGATGCGCACGGGGCCGCGCATCGGGTCGGAGGGGATGTCACCATATGCGATTTGGGACGATTTCACGGCCCGATTCATCCGAATCGGGCAAAATAGTGCCCAAATCGCATAATGTAAGGGGGCCTTAAGTCTTTGTTTACATGCTCAGTTTGAACATTACTCTGAGAATGATATGCTGTAAAAAAAAGTGACCTTTATTTGAAGAGAAGAACACATTGCCCTCCTGAATTTTGCCACGAATTGCACACAATTCCTCAATTCCAAAATAATTTTCTTGGGGAGACCATGGAGACAGATGATTTCTGCAATGAAGAGATGAGCCAGCTGTGGTGCAGAGGGAAGAGCAGCTAAAGGTACAAAGTGGGCCATTTTGGAGAAACGTTCCACTATAACCCAGATCGTATTTTTACCTTGGGACTCAGGAAGATCAGTGATGAAATCCATTTAAATATGCACCAAGGACAGACAGGAATCGACAATGGCAAAAGTTGACCCAATAAAGACTGACAAGGAATCTTGTGCTGAGAACATTTAACGCAGGAAGCAACAGAGGCCTGAGTATCTTGTCACATAGCGGACAGCCATTACGATCTTTTAAGGAACTCTAGGGTTTTTTGAACTCCAACATGCCCAGAAAAGTAAGATGCATGAGCCCAGTAGAGAAAATGCTTACAAAGTTTGGGGACCACAAAGGTTTTCTCCTCAGGAGGATAAAGATTGGTTTTAGAAGATACAAATACAGCTAGATTCAGTATAGGATCAGGATACTCTGAAAGTGGCCCTATTTCATTAGACAGGGACCGGGAAAAAGCATCTGACTTTATATTTTGAGGATCCGCATGGTACATAAATTTGAAATTAAACCTGTAGAAGAAATGGTACCACCAATTAGCGAATAATAATAGCAAACCCTACAAAATGGTATTGAGTTGCTCTGAAAGAATTAGGTTTGCACCGGGATTGAATGGCTTTAATATATTTGTTATTACTAGCAGCCACTATTGCCTTTCATTTTGACCATACATATTTTGATTTGGTCCTGGACCATCACCCAGAGGCACAGCTAGTGTCTCATGGCACCCCAGGGTGCCTAGCCACGCAGTTTGTGAATCACTGGGTTAGTTGCACTGACTGGCATATTTGTATACTACAAGAATAGCATTGTTGGCCACCAGGTTTCTGCATTCTTAAGGTTTTTTTGGTTGTATGTGCATTAGTAATTTTGTTTATAATAATCAGATGAAGTCACACAACGTATTTGCTAAGCTACACTAAACAATATGATGTGCAATTTATGTACGTCTGTGTGTAATTGAGTCTCATTCAGTAAACTACCATGCAGTGGTTAATGGATAATTTTTTTGCCAAGTTCTGTTGCCCTGCATCTCTAGCGGTGTTTCACTCTGAGTGTTGTTTTATGGCTTCAGCGCTGCAAAATCAAAAGCGAAAGATGGCATGTTAGACCTCTTGGAGTCGTGAACATTGGTGGATCCAGAGATGGGGCTGCAGTGCAGTCCAAAATTCAAATAGGAGAGCAACACAATCTGCCACCGCAAACACTGCAACTCACTGGCAGTTGGTGTGGCTCCCCTTTTTGAATTTTGGATTGTGCTGCAGTCCCACCTTTGGATCCGCCACTGGTTATGACTGTAAGGGGCATATTTACTAACCAGACATATTTCATTCAATGTCATTGGAGTTTGCGTTCGAATGACGCCAAATGGCATTGGTCATACTTTTTTTTTATGAATGAAAATGCATTATTTATTAAGCGCTAGAGTTTCTGGCATTCATTTTTCAGATGCTGTTCCAATTCGTAATCATTCATATTTTATTATTCTATTTTCCGTTCATATGGCTAGATACGTACAGATGGAGCAGCTCTCATTTGAGCTGCTCCTGACGAATCTATGTCCAATCGCCGCCCGACACCACCTGCTGTCCCTGCATGAGATGCTGGCTTGACCCGTCCTGTCGGAGGCTGTGTCAGCCCTCTGCCCCTCTGCCCGCTCTGCCCCAGCTGCAATAGCCTGCCCTCGCACCCTGCCTGTCTCCCTGAGCAAGTGAGATGCTTGCGTGTCCCTGTCAGATGGAGCTGCCGTCCGCCAGCCTGTACCAACACATGAGATCTGGCGATCACGCAGGCTGGCTGACATCTGCTCCATCTGTACATATTTTGTGTCTGTTTGTATTTTTAAAATGCATACATTTTTTTTTTTTTTTATTTGGCAGGTTTCTCAATAATAAATCCACTGTAGGCTGTGCAAAATGTTGCAAACGGGTCTCTGGAGTGTCTTTCCTAGTGGGCAGAGTTATTCTCCCATGTGATCCATACAGTATATCCCAAAAGACATAAAAGTTTTAAACAATGTGAAGTACAGTGTATTGGGATAAAATACAATTCATAAAAACATAGAGCAATATAAAAACATGTAGAAATGTGCAGGTTTCTCAATAATAAATCCACGGTAGGCTGTGCAAAATCAGTATGCAGATAGGTACAACTCCAGAAGGAGGTGGAACTGCAGTACAACAGTTTAAATGCAGTAGGCTCTGATACAAATGTTCCCAGGTAAACACTGCTGCCCAGTCCTAGGTCTTGTCCTCCTATTCTGGAAAGTATACTGCTCTGTCTCCTGTGATGCACAGCCTCACATCACAGGAGAAGTAGAAGTGTAGGACTGGGAAGCAGTGTTTACCTGGGAACATTTGTATCAGAGCCTACTGTATTTGAACTGTTGTGCAGTTCCACCTCCTTCGGTAATTGTGGAAAGAAAGAGAGGGTGTTGCAGCGCTCATATATTTTAATGAGTCAACCAATCAGTAAATAAAAAAAACGGTACTTGTTTAGTTTCACGGCGGCAGCATGGCCGCCGTGAACTTCCGGGTGCGGCGCTCACCAAACTATCTAAAAGAAAGGAAATTAACTCTATGCCAATGTAGATAGTTCATACCCCTACTATCCACGTTGGCATAGAGTTGATTTTAGATAGCGTGGCGAGCGCAGTGAGCCACCGAGCCCGCAGCGTGGGTGAGCGAAGCGTGCCCCGCAAGGGTACTCAAACGCACGCCCGCTGCCGCCGTGAAACTAAACAAGTACCAAAAAACATTATTTAATTAATACACATGACATAAAAACTGTAAGTGGTATTCACATTAAAAACAACAAGTGGACCAATGGTTATAACCTGCTCTGGTAGACCTCAACAAGTAAGGAGATTAAAATAAGGCACTGGAGTCCAATCGTGTAGTCCCAATATGTCGCTGGAGGTGTCCCAGCCCAAATTAGGACTGATATGCTTGTAGGGATCCTCTCTAAAGTGCGTTGTTGGTATTGATGGGATGAGGTACTCCGATAAAGTTCCAAAGAGCCACTGCAGTTACCCCAATCCAGAATTTGTGTGGGGGGCTCCTTTTGTAAAGTGCACTGTGCCAATAGTAGATTCTCCTGGATGTACAATTTGTAGATAGGGTCCCAGAGAAGTAAGCAGGTGAATGGCAATGTCAGCAAAGGTCCAGCTTGGTCACCAACGCATTTTGCTGTCACTAAGGGGCAGCTTCGGTAATTGTACTTATCTGCATACTGATTTTGCACAGCCTACAGTATTTTCACCCAGGAGCATTTCACACCAGCACTAGTTCTGGGTTGTACCCCGATCCAACCCAGGAACTTAGGCTGGTGTGAAAGGAGTATTAGGTAAACTCTCTAGATCAGGCATGTCCAAACTATGGCCCTCCAGCTGTTGTGAAACTACAAGTCCCATCATGCCTTGCCACAGTTTTGCAATAAGGGAATGCTAAAACTATGGCAAGGCATGCTGGGATGTGTAGTTTCACAGCAGCTGGAGGGCTACAGTTTAGACATGCCTGCTCTAGATGAATCCCAGAAGTAAAAAGTTGTTCAAAGCACTGGAGGGTTCTGGGAAGGCTGCTTATCCCCAGATGCCTGATGATTGGCTGCAGCAGCAAATTGGTCAGAACCAGTAAATGTTTGAATCTGGATTCAACTGTCACAAACCGTGGGTCTCAGCCCCGTCTGAGACCACGTCCATTACCTTCCCGGTGGTCAGCGGTGAGAGTAAGGCCTCTGGTAGCTGTCAGCGCCTGGCGAGATGTCCCATGTTTGGCTGGTGTTGACCCGTGCAATCGACATGCCGGCACGCTGGAGCCCGCGCGTCATGGGCGCCGCCATGACACATGCGCTCAGCTGACCAGAGGGTCCAATCCCGCGGTCCAGCCAGGGTGACCTCTGAACCACACACCTGCACACCTCTCAGGTGTACTCACTCTTTCCCTGGACTGATTGGTGCTGCTGACGCTAACCAATCAGTGCGCAGCAAGGGGGATATATTCCGGCTTCTAACTCACAGTCATCGCCTTGAATATGTGTTCATCTGACCTCAGTCCCTCCTGTGTTCAGCTGTTTCCAAAGGCTCCTGGTTATCCTGTCTCCCCGTGTACCTCTCGCAGTTTCCTGCATACTACCTGGTTTGTCATCTCCAGAAGACTCCTGCCATTCCACTCTGCAGTCGAGTATTACTCCTGTTACCATCTTTACCTGGCATACCATCTCCAGAAGCCTCCTGCAAAATAACCATCGTGCAGTTGAGTGATCTCATCGACCCTGCTGTCGACATCAGTGTTGACACTTTCACACTGTGCCCTCCAGAGACTATTCCAATTCCCAGTGTCTCCAATATCACTACCACTCTCCGCCTACGTCCAGAGGACCAGGGCAGAGGGCCGCGACCTGCCTGTCAGACGCAGCGAAGTCCATATCCCCTTGCGGGGGTCTCTGGTGAATACCGCTGGCAGGTTAGACTCCGCGCCTCTGTTTCTGGTTTCAGCCAACACTCTGGTACGCAAGGCAGTGCCTCTGTGCATGTCATTCATCAGGCCTCCGGCCTTCCGCTACACAGCGCCCTCCACTGGTTCACCACGGTCAGGGCCGGGAACACAGCAGACCCAGAACCTGACAGTATATTCAAGGCCGATGGACTCGGTCCAAGACCCAAGTGTGGGACCAGCGGTTCTTCAAAATGTTGCTGCCAGAATGGAGACCCAAGAAGCTACTCAGCAGCAGGTGATTAAATTCTTACAAGATGTATCCAGTCGGTTGGACACCCTGCAACAGTCCCTGTCGACTTCTGTGTCAACCACTACCGTAAGATCAGCAACACCAGCTTTATCATCCCGTCTCCACCTGCCAGCACCCACCAAATACGATGGTGACCCCAAGACCTGCAGAGGGTTTATCAACCAGTGCCAAATTCAGTTCGAATTGGTTCCTCATAACTTTCCTACGGCCAGAATTAAAATCGCATACATGGTGTCATTATTAACTGGCTCGGCCCTGAAGTGGGTATCACCCTTATGGGAAAAAGCAGATCCTCTGCTGACAGACTATGACCAATTCCTCCTGACCTTCCGCCGCATATTCGACTTGCCAGGTCGACCCGTGTCAGCAGCTACCGACATCCTCCAGGTTAAGCAAGGGTCCCGCCCCATGGGGCAGTATGTAATCCACTTTCAAACTCTCGCGTCTGAATTACAGTGGAACAATGAAGCCCTGACAGCTGCCTTCTGGTTAGGAGTTTCTGACCGGATCAAAGATGAGCTGGCATCTCGCGACCTTCCTACCCCCTTGGAAGATCTCATATCTCTATGTGTCAAGATTGATCTACGTCTTCGTGAGAGAGGACTAGAAAAACACAAGAAGTTAATTCCCAAAGTTTCTCCCAAGATTCGTTCTGAGTCTCCTACGCGTGAAGAACCAATGCAAGTGGGTAGATCACGACTGACTCCCGAAGAACGCACCCGTAGGCAGCGCAATCGCCTGTGCATATATTGTGCTGCTCCTAGCCATTTCCTTAACAATTGTCCCGAGCGTTCGGGAAACGACCGGGCCTAACCTGCAAGGGAGGAGTCAGGTTGGGTCAAGTGGCAAAATCTCCTCCAGAATATGACTTTGTCTTACCCGTATCTTTGGATACCCCTACTGGTACCCATTCCAGTACCGCCCTGGCAGACTCCGGCTCGGCCGGGAACTTTATTTCTCAAGACCTGGTCACTAAACTGAAGATTCCAATGGAACCATTAGTTCCACACCTAGCTGTGACAGCAGTTGACGGCAGCAGAATCCCAGGCAGTGAGGTTCGCTTCTGTACCAGTCTCCTCACCCTCAGAGTCGGCATGCTGCACCAGGAACAGATCAAATTTCTCGTTATTCCCAAATCTTCTTATGAAATCGTCCTTGGTCTTCCCTGGTTTCGTCTTCATAACCCAAACATCAATTGGAAGACGCTACAGATCGAGCAATGGAGTTCTCATTGCCAACAGCAGTGTATCAAGTCAGTGGTGCCCACTCGTTCAGCCAATGTAAAAATTCTTCCTGGCCTCCCTGAAGTCTATAGTGAATTCGCTGATGTGTTCTGCGAGCAGTCCGCTGATACTCTTCCTCCTCATCGTGATTGGGACTGTAAAATTGACCTTCTCTCAGAGAAATTCCCCCCTAAAGGTCGAACTTACCCATTGTCCGTTCCTGAGACACAAGCCATGTCGGCATACATACAAGAGAATCTTCAGAAAGGCTTCATCCGGCGCTCAAGTTCACCAGCAGGCGCAGGTTTCTTTTTTGTAAAGAAAAAAGATGGAGGCCTCCGTCCGTGCATCGATTACCGGGGTTTAAACAGTATCACAGTCAAGAACAGTTACCCTCTTCCTCTTATTACAGAACTTTTTGACCGAGTGCGAGGTGCCCAAGTCTTCACCAAATTGGATCTCCGTGGGGCATACAACTTAATAAGAATCCGTGAAGGTGACGAGTGGAAGACCGCATTTAACACCCGGGATGGTCATTACGAGTACCTGGTAATGCCTTTCGGTCTTTGTAATGCCCCAGCAGTATTCCAGCAATTTGTAAACGAGGTCTTTAGGGACATGCTCTACGTTTGCCTTGTGGTATACCTCGATGACATTCTCATTTTTTCAAAAGACTTATCCTCTCATCGAACTCAGGTCAAGGAAGTATTGTCTCGTCTTCGCAGAAACAAACTGTATGGCAAAATCTCCAAATGTACTTTCGAAGTCCCTTCTGTGCCCTTCCTCGGATACATCATTTCTGGGTTCGACCTACGTATGGATCCAGAGAAGTTAGAGGCTATTAATGGGTGGTCACAACCCACTTCCCTCAAAGCAGTCCAACGCTTCATAGGGTTTTCCAACTACTACAGGAAATTCATTCGAGGCTTCTCCACGCTGATTGCACCCATCACCGCACTCACAAAAAAAGGGGCTAATCCAGCCAACTGGCCCTCAGAAGCCATCTCAGCCTTCCAGTTTTTAAAACAAGCTTTTGTCACTGCTCCTATCCTGTCCCAGCCTGATGTCGACAAACCCTTTTTTCTTGAGGTAGATGCCTCTCACATAGGAGTCGGTGCTGTACTATCTCAAAAGAACAGTGATGAAAAACTCCACCCCTGTGGGTTCTTCTCTCGCAAGTTTCTTCCAGCAGAAAGAAATTACTCCATTGGAGACCAAGAATTACTGGCCATCAAATTAGCTCTCGAAGAATGGAGATATCTTTTAGAAGGTGCTAAGTTTCCCGTGACGATCTTCACAGATCATAAAAACCTCCTGTACCTCCAGTCTGCCCAGTGTATGAACCCCCGACAGGCTCGTTGGTCCTTGTTTTTCTCTCGTTTTTCTTTCAAGCTGTTATACCGTCCTGGCACTCAGAATGTGAAAGCGGATGCCTTATCACGTTCCATGCAAGAAGATTCTGACCTACAGGAAAATCGGCCCATTCTGGACCCCATCGCCTTTGCTCCCACTCAGGTGTCGCCTGTGCCTCCTCCTGGTAAAATCTTCGTTCCCACTGAATTACGTCAGAAGCTTCTTTCCTGGGCTCACAAGTCATTATTCTCTGGGCATCCTGGCGCTCAAGGGACATTAAAAATTCTTCAGAGATCCTATTGGTGGCCACAGATTGGCAAAGAAGTAAAAGAGTTCGTGGCATCATGTCCAGAATGTGCACAGCACAAAGTATCCCGACAAGCCCCAGCCGGCCAGCTCCATCCTCTGTCCGTTCCATCTCGTCCCTGGACTCACATCTCAATGGACTTTATCTGTGACTTACCCAAATCCCAAGAGTACAACACCATATGGGTAATAGTTGACATGTTTTCCAAGATGGCCCGATTCATCCCATTACCCGGCCTACCGTCCGCTCCCACTCTGGCTCAGCTGTTTGTACAGCATATCTTTAGAAGTCATGGCTTGCCTAGCGAAATTGTGTCCGATCGGGGGGTACAATTTGTGGCACGGTTCTGGAGAGCTCTGTCTCATGCATTCCAAATCAAATTAAAGTTTTCTTCAGGCTATCATCCCCAATCCAACGGTCAGACAGAAAGGGTGAACCAAGATCTGGAGACCTTCCTTCGTCTTTATATATCATCCTCGCAAGATGACTGGTCGAGACTCCTCCCGTGGGCAGAATTTGCTCATAATTTCAGGTACCACACAACCACTGGTCATTCCCCTTTCTTTATAGTCTATGGACAAAACCCCCGGGCCCCCAATTTTGAAATGTTACCAGCGATAGAGGTACCTGCAGCCGCAGCAGCCATTAACCATTTCTCTCAAATCTGGCGAGAGGTTCATTCCAACATCACGAAAGCCTCAACAAGGTATAAATTCTTTGCAGATCGCAAGAGAAGAGCTGTTCCTGAGTTGCACCCAGGAGATAGAGTGTGGCTTTCCACACGGAATCTCAGACTGAGAGTTCCCTCTATGAAATTTGCTCCCAGATTCATTGGTCCCTATACGGTTCTACAAAGGATCAATCCTGTCGCATACAAACTGAAGTTGCCCAAATCTTTACGCATCCCCAACTCATTTCACATCTCTTTGTTACGTCCTCTCATCCTGAATCGCTTCCATACTTCCTCACCCTCACTACCCAAAGTTCAAACCAGCAGGGGAGTAGAATTCGAGATTAATAAAATTGTTGATTCTCGTCGGAGGTATGGGCATCTCCAATATCTCGTTGATTGGAGAGGATATGGTCCTGAGGAGAGGAGTTGGGCAGATGCAGAAGATGTACATGCCCCCCGACTAATCAAAGTATTTCACGAAGAGAACCCGTCCAAGCCTAAAGGGTGTTCGGTGCCCACCCTAAAAGGGGGGGGTACTGTCACAAACCGTGGGTCTCAGCCCCGTCTGAGACCACGTCCATTACCTTCCCGGTGGTCAGCGGTGAGAGTAAGGCCTCTGGTAGCTGTCAGCGCCTGGCGAGATGTCCCATGTTTGGCTGGTGTTGACCCGTGCAATCGACATGCCGGCACGCTGGAGCCCGCGCGTCATGGGCGCCGCCATGACACATGCGCTCAGCTGACCAGAGGGTCCAATCCCGCGGTCCAGCCAGGGTGACCTCTGAACCACACACCTGCACACCTCTCAGGTGTACTCACTCTTTCCCTGGACTGATTGGTGCTGCTGACGCTAACCAATCAGTGCGCAGCAAGGGGGATATATTCCGGCTTCTAACTCACAGTCATCGCCTTGAATATGTGTTCATCTGACCTCAGTCCCTCCTGTGTTCAGCTGTTTCCAAAGGCTCCTGGTTATCCGGTCTCCCCGTGTACCTCTCGCAGTTTCCTGCATACTACCTGGTTTGTCATCTCCAGAAGACTCCTGCCATTCCACTCTGCAGTCGAGTATTACTCCTGTTACCATCTTTACCTGGCATACCATCTCCAGAAGCCTCCTGCAAAATAACCATCGTGCAGTTGAGTGATCTCATCGACCCTGCTGTCGACATCAGTGTTGACACTTTCACACTGTGCCCTCCAGAGACTATTCCAATTCCCAGTGTCTCCAATATCACTACCACTCTCCGCCTACGTCCAGAGGACCAGGGCAGAGGGCCGCGACCTGCCTGTCAGACGCAGCGAAGTCCATATCCCCTTGCGGGGGTCTCTGGTGAATACCGCTGGCAGGTTAGACTCCGCGCCTCTGTTTCTGGTTTCAGCCAACACTCTGGTACGCAAGGCAGTGCCTCTGTGCATGTCATTCATCAGGCCTCCGGCCTTCCGCTACACAGCGCCCTCCACTGGTTCACCACGGTCAGGGCCGGGAACACAGCAGACCCAGAACCTGACATCAACTGTATCACGTGATTATTATTATTATTATAATTTTATTTATAAGGCGCCACAAGTGTTTTGCAGCGCCATACAAAGGAACAATACAGGGAGACAAAACTAGGCATAACATTGAATAAATAACAAAAATAGAGTACAAATAATGAGGGCCACAGTTCATTACACATTACAGTTTAAATATAAGTAGTGAGGACTTAATCAACATACAACTAGAGGCTTGAGGCCAATGACGGAGATGAGTATGCAGACGAAGATGGTCACTGAGTGTTGGAGTATAGGAGAGCTGTGAGTGAAATGTGAAGAGAAGAGGGCTTTGACAACAGGAGAGAAGACGGCCCTGCTCGGAGGAGCTTACAATCTAGTAGGAAGGGGAGACAGACAGATTACAAGAGGTGCAAGCGAGTGGGTGGTGGCTAGATAGCAGGATATAAACAGGCACGAGGTCGGAGAAGCAGCTAGATCACACCTGAGACTACTGGCACCACTGGCTAATGTAGATTTACTTTACTTGTTGATGACAGCAGAGTGGTAGTAGAAGAGGGAGGGTCCACGAGTGGAGAAAGGATGAATTACCCCACAGGTTGCTTTGATTTTTACAGATGAGGATCTACACTGAGAGGTCATTTAAGTTTTGTGCTTCTAATAAACAATTCTGTACTGTAGACAAAGTCAATTGTTATAGATAGATTGTTATTGACCGGAATAACCTGCAGAAAAATGCAAGCAACAATCCTTTCTGACTCATTACCTATAGATTATTTGCAATCCTTGACTATTATTGTAGTTATTCAACACTCCTCCTTATCAATTACTTCTTCTTTATACACAAATTATACAAACCCATCAATTTCAAACATGCAACTGCTTACTGCAATCCTTGAGCCTTTCAATGATTGATAGTGAATCAATTATTTTCTGTATAGGTAGTTTGTTTATCTGTCTGTCGGTGTAGCTACCTTTGTTGGTAACATCAATTATGGTACTCTTTACCTAGAACGGCGCCCACGATTGAAATCGCGGGCATCGCGGGTAAAATCGCGGTAATCGTTTGCAATGCTTGGGTGTGCCCTGTGACAACTCCTGCACATCACTGGAGAGCACATCTTTGTGACACAATTAGCCTACAGAAATTCCTTTCAGCTGGGCCATTGCTGTTTTAGTGGCCAAAAGTTAGCTACATGATCACCTCTGTGACATCATGATTGCAGAAATTAGGCTGTTGGCAGTGATATCTTCTAAATTCTAGCCAATCCAAAGCAATGATGCTGTCACCGAGGTTACAAACATTGGCACATGGCCCATTGTTACAGTACAGATGTACAGCAAACAAAGCTTTAGATCAGGCATGTCCAACGTTGGCCCTCCAGATGTTGTGAAACTACACATTCCAGCATGCTTTGCCACAGTTTTGCTATTAGAGAATGCTAAAACTATTGCAAAGCATGCTGGGATGTGTAGTTTCACAACATCTGGAGGGCCAACGTTGGACATGCCTGCTTTAGATGATCTGACAGATCACCAGTTGGCCCATGATGAACAACCACTTTTGTGTAAATTCAAGTGTCATTTTAGATTTGCTTTGATTTCCACACTAGAACTGCTTTCTTACCATGTTGAAAATGTACCCGATTGTTTAATTCTTAAATACATGCTATGTAAACTAAACAAACTCACCAGATTGCAGGATTATATCTTTAGAAGCCCATGGTATTCTTTGTTTTGTTTGTTTTGAGCATAAATAAAATCTAGAGATGTGCGTGTTCAGTTTTACCCAGATTTACTCAGCGAGGGATTTTATTGGCTATCAACTGTCACATGTTTTATAAAGCCAGCAAGATCCTGCTTTTGGAACCGAGCAAATCCAGATAAAACCGAACCCGTACATTTCTAATAAAATTCCATTCAAAATGCAAACAATGTATCTACAAAACTGAAAAACCTTCTAGTTCCACACAGCATGTTTCATAGAAAATCTTGGATATGATCTGACTTTCTGCAGATCAGTATTGAATAAATCCTTTTGTGCAGTGAGGGGACCATACAAAGATAAAATGCATGGAAACTTTTGCAGCAATGATCCACAATTACAGCCATCCTGTACTGTACCAAAAAACATAAATGTTGTTGAAAGTGGAGTGCGCTACTTCATTTTGCTACTTCTCCATGGAAGGTACATTCCCTTTATCAAGATGGAAACTGAAGCTATTACAAAGCATGGGAAGAGCCATCTTGACACAGTGTGAGAATGTCACAGTGTAACAGTAGTCTTTGACTTAGTTCTAGTGAGACCTGCAATTTCTGTAGCTTCTGGTCTAGACACTGTTTCAGCATCCTGCACAGCTACCCAGTACCTACATACACTCAGCTGGTGAGCTGTATGACATCATAACCAATTTCAGCTCTGCCCCATCTACCAATGGGGCAGATGTATTAAGCCTTAACAAGAGATAAATGCAAGTGTGATAAGGTGAGATAAACGTCCAGCCAATCACCTGCCAACTGCCATGTTACAGGCTGTGTTTGAAAAAAGTCAGTAAGGAGCTGATTGGCTGGACGTTTATCTCTCCTTATCACACTTGAATTTATCTCTTGTTAATGCTTAATACATCTGCCCCATAGTGTATAATTGTGAGTACATATGGGGCCTGATTCTGGTTAGTTTGCAGAGCAGTGTTATTTCGCCCTCCAGTGATGCGTAGGCCCCCCTGCCCGCTACTTCCTGCGAATTTCCCTGCAGCACTGAGAATGGGTGTTTTGCATAAACATCCATTCACAGGCTTGCGTGTGGGCCTGAAATCATTATATATATATTCTCCCCTGTGTATTGATGCCCTGAGGACGGGGTGATTCACCGAAAGCGCTTGGCGCTATAATACACGTTTTTTCACAAGATGACTGTTTGACTGCGTGATCATTTCTTTGGAGTGCCGCCCCCCTGTTGGACGTTGTATTATATCTATGGGAAGGCACCCTCCTGTTGGCTTTTATTCACCCCGAGTGCCGGCATATTGTCGCTGTATGTATATATATATATATATATATATATATATATATATATATATATATATATATATAGCAAATTATTGCTGTTCGAAGGTATCTCGTGAGGATTACATTGGCTGGCACCCGCTATTTGCTGCATGATACTGCTCTCCTATCCGGTATATATATATATATATATATGTACAGTACTTGGATGCTGTTGCACTGGTGTTAATGTATGTCCAAAAAGGGAGAAAGCCACTGTGTCAACACACAATGTGGCTACTTGGCACCAAAAGTCTGTGTATAAGACTGCAGCTCCAACTTCCACAGGTGTAGCTCCCGGGCTCACAGGAGATGGAAATCTAGGTAGAACAAAGGAAAGGAAGAGGGCGCTTCCTGGTGCATTAAAAGAGATTTTATTTTAGAAAATAAGGAGTGACAAACTCCAGGGTACTTCACGGTAATGCTCGTAACAATAGTAAAAGCTCTGTGGGCTGGTTACCACAAGGTTCAAAATCACATTCAAATAGGCAATAACAGCTCACGCGATCCTTGCTGGTGTCTGTCGGGGCGTTGTAGGTGCACCTATTCTATTGCCTATTCTACTAGGCTGGCAAGCATATTCATTTAAACTTTCAATGTACGTGAGCCTTATTGTGCAGTAAATTTGTCTTGAATTATATGCTCATGGTTGCGTCTCTTCTCTGGTTTTTTGCATATATATATATATATATATATATATATATATAGTCATCCAAGTCTGCCGGCACTTGCTGCAAACAACTCAATCAGCTGGCCCCGGTGCCTGAACACAATCTAATATATCCAGCACAAAAAAAACGGCACTCCAGAGGCAACGTATTAAAGCAAATAAAAGGTGTATTTAAAGCATATGACAAGCTTTCGGGGTATTAGCCCCTTCCTCAGGTCAACACCTACAGCCAGGTGAAGGTGTTGACCTGAGTAAGGGGCTAATACCCCGAAAGCTTGTCATATGCTTTAAATACACCTTTTATTTGCTTTAATACGTTGCCTCTGGAGTGCCGTTTTTTTGTACTGGATATTTATTTATTTATTTATTTACAGTTTCTTATATAGCGCAGCAGATTCCGTTGCGCTTTACAATAGTAGACAGTGATAAGACAAACTGGGTAACAACAGACAGACTTGGAGGTAGGAGGGCCCTGCTGCAAGCTTACAATCTATAGGGAATATATATACATACATACATACATACACATATACATACATATACACACACTAGTAAGCCCGCTTGAAGCAAAAGCCTTGAAAGCTAGTCTGCTACCTTCTGTATTTGTTCATGTGTTTCACTCTCTGCCAGTAGATGGCAGTGTTTTGAAGACTCATGGACACTATATATATATATATATATATATATATATATATATATATATATATATATATATATATATATATATATATATAGATGATATTTATATAGTGTAGAATAAAGTCGTCAAAAAATATACTATTTGTCTATGGCGTTTTGGGCTGCAGCCCATCTTCAGGACATAAAAGGTTTACAAAAAAAAACAGTAGGTTGTAGTAGGTTGTTATCCAGATTTTTGGATATACAGTAGGTAATGTGTATAGTGTGTATAAAAGAATCAAGTTCTCATCGAATCATGATCTTTATGGGTCCTCTCATGGTTGATCGGAAGTGCCAGGATGTACCCAGATGGTGCCAGAAATCACAAGGACAAGAGAGTAAACTCCAATTCAAATTATTGAAGGAGTTTATGAAGTGACAAATTCAATAAAAATACAAATAAAAAGGTAGCTTTTATAAATAAGATTAAGGTGCTGGTGCCAGGAGGTCTCTCTACACATTTCAACGCTCACGCCAAACATTTTAGGCAGGATATATATATATATATATATATATATATATATATATGTATATATATATAGAGAGAGAGAGAGAGAGAGAGAGAGAGAGAGAGAGAGAGAGAGAGAGAGAGAGAGAGGTTTGTGCGGCCCGGCACTCTCCGCTGCTGCTCAGCTGCCCTGGTGCCCTTCCAAAGAAATGGTTTAGAGGAACGAAAAAGGCTGACACTCCGGGGACTTGGAAAACGTGCTGTATTAAAGCAAATAAACGACCAACGTTTCGGGGGTGGTCCCCCTTTGTCAAAGTGCGTGGTGATAACAAAACATAATACGTGCTTACCTTATAAAGGAGTGATTCAGGGAGTGTGTGTCTGCTGCTCGCCGTGCGCCCGCCGCCAGCTGGTCTGATTACCGGGAGTGCTAGACAGGAAGTCCGCGTCTTTCCGGCAGGAGGATGTGCTTGTGGAACGCAAGCTGTTTGGTAGTCATGACTACCTGTGAGTGAGTGTTAATCCTGGCGGCTGGTGCCTGGCTGTAGCGCGTCACGATCCCTGTAATACAAAATAATACAATGAAACAGTGGGAACATTGCATGAGTGTGTAGCTGTCTGCGTGGGCTGCCGTGATATGCAAGGTTGATGGAAATGTGTAAAAGTGTAGTGGTATGCGTGAGGAACAATAAGATGCGCTCCAGTGTCCTGGAGCAATATAATAAAAAGCTCTAAAATCCTTGTGGCTGAAAAGCATGTGAATGCACGCAGAAACTGTGGAATCCTAAGTGTACGATTGGGAGGGTCCATAATCACATTGTCTATTGGGACTGCCCATAGTGTGAGATGTTCTGTAAAGATAAAAACTTGTTTGCTTGTGGCCTGCAGGGGATGTCGTCCGGCATTGTGGAAGTCAAAGGGTGGCTCTATGTTATCTAGGATGGATGACCATATGTATAGGTTGTATGGGCTGTGGTTACTCTAGGCTGGACAGTGTTCTCCCACTGGGATGACAATATTATAAGTATAACTACTCAATTAAGTGTGTTTCTGTGTCCAGTTAAGGCGGACTTGGTCCAGATGCTCCATTCAATGTGTGTGTCTATGTCTAGGCGGGTCATAAAATTGTGGGCAGTGGCACTTGCCTATTCTACCATCATGTGGCTAAATCACATACATCAGCATGGAGTCACTTGGGGGTCACCTGTTATTCATTACACAGGAAAAAATTCAAAGGATAGTAAGATGAGACAGAGATGAAGAAAAAGCACACACTGAGCTCTACAGAGCATAAAGTCCTTCCAAACGTTACGGGATATGTCAGACCCTGGGTATAGATACTTGGTTACATGTGGAAACAATGTCTGGGGAAATTAAGGGATGGTAAACTGCTAGAGAAAAGAAGCAAAGTACATCCTTGGCCCTGCTGGCCTTGTTGGTTTAGTCACTGTGCTCCACTTCATGGTCCTGTTTAAAGGGAGATGATTGGAGTGTACTGAGTTGTGTCAGTGTACCATCATTATCACATTGCATATTAAATCTATAACAAAAGAAGGAAAAAAGGGATAGTAAGATGAGGCGGAGATGAAAAAAAGCGCACATTGTATCCTCTTGTATACTGGACCGTTTTTTAGAGGTCCCATAGGCCGTCACATATTGAATGGGATATATATATTTATTAACAGTTTCTTATATAGCACAGCATATTCTGTTGCACTTTACAATAGGATAAAGCCCCTGTGATTTCTATTTAAACAATGTGGTTACAACATAATAATTTGGTGATTGCTGTGGATTGGATCAGTTGGCATGGTATTTTTAGCTGGTGGGGTATTACTCAATTGCTGGTGGTACTTGGCTATAAGAAAGTGCAAGAACTATTTCCTTAAATAACTACCTTTCTTATAGCCAAGTACCACCAGCAACAGCGTCCGGATGTGACTGCTAGATGATCGTTTCCAGTGGAACATAAATCCATGAAAATTCACCAGTTGATTCAACAGTTGTATGAATCACCTAAGACTGGTAGGCAATGAAAATAGACCCAGCAGATGTTTGCATGGGACGGCTCAATGGGAATTGTCCTGCTTTACATATAGCCCAGGAATGGATGTTTGTCCATGTTCTCCACCACTTTGGGTAACAGGCCAATCTGCTATTTTCCTATCCTTGTATTTTTTATCTGTTTTTACCTCTGTATATATTAAATGGTGTAACAATATCTACCATTTTTTTTTTTCTTTTTGGGAGACTCAATATCATCCATCACCTCTTACATTAAAGGGAGATCTATCCATATATGGAAAGAGATAAACCTTAATGGGGGATATGGAAAAATATCATAGAGAGGTGGAGAAAAGGAATGTTGTTATAGAAAGAGGGGAATACGGTATTTATCTCACTTACCAGTTATTGTATTAGGAGAAGAGGAGCACATCCCAATCAGAAGGGACGTATTATCTCATTAAGCGCCAGTGGAGGGGATTTTCTTCTCTTTTTTTCCATATGCATTTTATGGTGTTAGGGTGTTAGGGTCACCATTTAATATTGGCCCCATCACAAGGCAGCTTATGCGCACTCGTTCAGGACTTTCTTCTTTTCTGTCTATTTCATATGGCCCAACCTGTACATATACTTTTCCCAACTATAGAATAAAGATGCAACTTGACAGTGTTAGTGATAAATGCAAATTATTAGTATCCTATGTATACATAATACAATATAATTAATTGCCAGTATTATTAATAAATGTTTTCGGTATGAAATGGAATTAAATACAAACACTTTTAAATCCCATTATAAATCAAATAATAATTTGCTATTGTACACTGCAACCATCTAAAACAAGTAAATAATTCAAATAGTTTGCTGCAACATAATATAGCTGTAAAGAGTTAAAGATAGAGCCAATCACAATTACACATCTCTAATGATTGTTAATGATGTTAGCATCATCATCATCATCATCATCATCATCATATAATTTTACACTTGGACTCCAGTACCAGTATAAAACATCACTTCTTAGATGCTGATCTTGTGATGCAACCATGTATCATTACGGGGATATGCATGACTTATGTGTACACGCTCTCAGAGGCAGAACTCTGGGAGGCAATGGAGTCATCTGCCTCCGGGCTCCTGCTCCCAGGGGGGCACCTCTCCTCCCCTGCAAGTTTAAATCCATTAATTGAAAGCCCTCAATATCGCTTTTGTGGCAGAGTTCTAAAATATGTATGTGTTCTCCATATATTTATTTAAATACTCTTTGATTTACTCTGATTTCAAAGCAGGATCTTATTGGCTATCAACTGTCAACAACTGTCATGTGATTTGGGATAGACAATAAGATCCTGCTTTGAAATCAGAGTAAATCAGAGTAAATCAAAACCTGCACAGCTCTAAAATGAGATGTCAAGACATGTACAAACCCTATATATTTGCCTTACTAATTAACATATAGCTAACTGTTAATGATAATGATGTATTAAAAAAGGTAAGAATATGTCACCATAAATAATTTTTTGCTTATAGTAAAAAATTGTTAAAAAGTTTACAAAATATATATATCTTTTTCCTAGTATAAATTTAGTATGAAGGTCAAAATCCACCCACCTAGCTTGGAGAGTCTGCTGTCTTTTTGAATTTCCAACATATACAGGGATGGGTAAACCCTTTAAAACAAATAAACATCATCTGGTACAGATTAACGTGTATATTCCAAAAATGTCAAACACTTATTTTTCAATTGATTTTGGTTTGGTAAAGAGTTTAATTTTTTAAATACTATTTATTAAATAAGAATAAAAAAGTGTGGGAAGGTGTATGTGTTTTAGCAATTGAGAGGGGTAATTAGTGGTGTGTGCGCTAGGCCTTTTAGTTGCAGCCAGGAGACAACTAGGGAGTCACTATGAATTGCAAATGATTTTCCAGCCCAAGACTGCAAGTATACTCGTAGCTTTGCAAAACTATCACCCACAAATTTTGGTCGTCTCCCGTTGCATACACCCCTTTATACATCCATTTTTTCGCAGTGCTGCGAGGCCGCGCCCAGAGAGACACCCACAACGCACCTGTCACGGTCCGCGTGTGTCGCTTACCAGTCCGGGTAGTGCGGCGGGATCTGGTCCAGGTGCATGGTCTCGGGCGTCTGAGCAGAGCGCCAGGAGGAAGTGGGCAGTCACCATTATGTGTGGGTGACGCTGCCCGCTCTGACTGGTTGCCTTGTGCTGGCGCGGAGTGTCCTGGCCTGGTTCCCGGCTCTGTTCCCTCGCTCTGGATGCGGGCACCGGCGGAGCTGCAGCTGCAGTGCTTCCGCCTGTCTGTGGGGACTTCACTGACACAAGGCATACTAACTCTGCCGCAGCGTCTGCGCAGCAGGCACCATCTTGGTGAAGCCATCCAATGCAATCCGGGCTGAAGTCAGCAGCCTATCAGAGACGCTCAAGGGGGATAAAAGACTCATGTTTGAACCAAGCTGGTGCCAGTTCTTAGCTTGTCAATCCTTAGAGAACACCAGCGTCCTGAGCTCTCCTGACTACCTGTGCACTTTCAGCGTCTTGCTCTAAGTGCAATCAGTCTGGATCACCTGTGCACTTCCAGCATCTAGCTCCAAGTGCAATCAGCCTTTGATCATCTGTGCACCTCCAGCATCTTGCTCAAGGTGCAATTAGTGCTGCTCACCTGTGTACCTTCACTCTGGGTGCAACCTGCAAACAACATCCTGTGCACCTTCCGTTTGGGTACAACTCCTGCTATCACCTGTGTACCTTCAGTCTGGGTGCAACCTGCAAACAACCTCCTGTGCACCTTCCGTTTGGGTACAACTCCTGCTATCACCTGTGTACCTTCAGTCTGGGTGCATCCTGCAAGCAACCTCCTGTGCACCTTCCGTCTGGGTACAACCTACACCAGTCTCCAGTGTACCTTCTGTTTGGCTGCAGCCTGCCACAGATTCCTGCGCACCCCCTGCCTGGGTGCTACCCACTACAGTCACCTGTGTATTCCGGCCTGGCTAGAACTGGTTCCTGTTCCTGTCTGTCACCTGTTCCTTCATCATCTACCCCGTGGCTAACTTCTACACGTCAGTGTCCTCAGTCTCCGGGCTCCTCCCAGGCCCCGTATGAGAAGGACTTATATTCGCCCTGTTACCCTGCAAGCTACCCCAGTTCCTGGTCGTCAACCGGGTCCACAGAATTCCCAGGTACTGACAGCGCCTTGATTTCGGATCTGCCGTGCATGCATTTTTATCTACGCAATGATGCGAGATTGAAGGTACGAACAATTTGGCACATGCGCATTGTGTTCGTGACGCATGTGCAGTATACAAACATATATGGCATTTGCGAATTCGCAGCCATGCGTGTCAACCAGAATAACCTCCTTAAGCCATGATTAAACAATATTAACAAATAATTAAATAAAAATCTGTCCTATATAATTAAAGGCTTACACTGCTCCACACTTTTATGGGGAGAATTCAAGTGTTTTACATGACGGTGTGCACATTTTGGCACCCAAAGAAACAATTCAAGTGTTGTGCCATTCAGGCGTTGGCACCCCTATTATACTGTTTCATAATTTTGCCAGGCTAGTAACTAGTGATATAAGAAACAACAAGACAAGGAGAATCGGCGCTCAAGAGAATACAAATTCAAGTGCTTGCATCAATTTTAAAATTATTTAATGAAAAAGTTATTTCATATATATACACAATGATTTTATCCTAAAATGAACAATAAAAAACACACTGGCAATCAATTAATAACAATGGACCTATTGTGGAGAGATTGATATAGTCACCAATATTAGTTGATAAGACCTGCACTGATCCAGGGGCTTGTGTCCATAGAATATTGAGGGAACGTCCGTGTGGATATGGCCGTTTGTAGTTGATAAGTCCTGTATGTTGCCTTGGAAGTCCACCCGTTGGCAAAAAAGATTTTATAATAGCCAGCCCGGGGTATCCTTAGATTGAAGTGGCATTCAGGATCAGTAGGCCTCTCACGGTTCCAATACAGCTGATTATTAGGACAGGATCAGATAGAGTAGTACAGCAGGTGGTCAAACAATCTTCAGGGTGAAATCTAAATCAGATCTTTCTCTCCAAGTATGGTCCAATAAAACACCTGGTGTTTTATTGGACCATACTTGGAGAGAAAGATCTGATTTAGATTTCACCCTGAAGATTGTTTGACCACCTGCTGTACTACTCTATCTGATCCTGTCCTAATAATCAGCTGTATTGGAACCGTGAGAGGCCTACTGATCCTGAATGCTACTTCAATCTAAGGATACCCCGGGCTGGCTATTATAAAATCTTTTTTGCCAACGGGTGGACTTCCAAGGCAACATACAGGACTTATCAACTACAAACGGCCATATCCACACGGACGTTCCCTCAATATCATATGGACACAAGCCCCTGGATCAGTGCAGGTCTTATCAAATAATATTGGTGACTATATCAATCTCTCCACAATAGGTCCATTGTTATTAATTGATTGCCAGTGTGTTTTTTATTGTTCATTTTAGGATAAAATAATTGTGTATATATGAAATAACTTTTTCATTAAATAATTTTAAAATTGATGCAAGCACTTGAATTTGTATTCTCTTGAGCGCCGATTCTCCTTGTCTTGTTGTTTCTTATGTTTTATCTGGGGAATTGACCACCCCCTGAATCGGCTGCTCTATAAGGAACCATACCCATATAGAGGCGCTCTAATAGATTGACCTAGGTCAGTCTTTTTGTTCAATAGTAACTAGTGATATATATTAAACCCAATGATTTTCTTGAATTTGCAATGTTATTAACAAAATTATCAGTCATCATCATCAACAACTATTCAATTTTATTACAGTCTTTTTATAATTTAAAACAATTAGTTTAGTGTATATATATATATATATATATATATATATATATATATATATATATATATATATATATTAGCAATATGGGAAACTTTCAAATAATACAATAAAATCCAGTAAATGATGTACTGTATGTTTCAGTTTTTTAATATCTGTACATGTAGAAGAGAAGATGAAATTTGTTTTGATAATGCATGAAGGAATTAGTTCACAAAATGTTGTAATAATAATTTCTTAACAGACATCAGTAATTGGATTTGTGTCATTATCAGGCATTGTGGAGTAGAAGTATTAAGTAGAAGGAGATAATGCACCAGCCAATCAGCTATGCTTGAAAATGACAGTTTTTGATTGGCTGGTGCATTAGGAACTTCCACTTTATCTCTATTTTATCTCTTTACCAGGATTAATACATTTGCCCCAGTGTTAGCTATATTTTGGGGCAAGATACAGTAATGGCAATATCTGGCCAATTACCAGATAGTGTGTGCAATACTGCACTGTATGTGACTGGTATTACAGAGCTTCTATTCAATTCTGTATATATAATATACCATATATACTCGAGTATAAGCCTACTTTTTCAGAACATTTTTTATGCTGAAAAAGCCCCCCTCGGCTTATACTCGAGTGAGGGTCCCACTTGAGTCAATACGTTTTGCCAGGTTTTTGTTGTAAAATTAGGTGCCTCGGCTTATATTCGGGTCGACTTATACTCGAGTATATACGGTAATAGGCAACTAATAGTGTAGTAGACTCCAACAAAATGACATAGAATGGTCATGCACTGCCAAGGAATGGTACTGGGGGAAGTAAAACCCCGTTTTCAAATTTTAATTTTCAAATTTATAGTAACATCTTAAAGACAAATCATAAAATTCCAACCATCTGTCATTGAGGTGCACAAACACGTTAAAAAATTTTGTCACACTCGTATCAGACCTTTAGACTGGGATTAGGAGTTGGTGGGGTCATTCCCTATTGTAAGATGTTAATCATGATTAATTCCCATAATTTTATAGACTCTTTTATAGGCTAAGTGAAAATGTAATATGACATGGTTAAAATGCTATAATAATATTATAGCAACATAAATGTCAAACCAAAGCCATCATGCTACTAAAACAGTGTATAATCTCTGTGCATATAAAACTCTTCCCATGGCCATTTCACACTCAAGACAGAGCAAACATTGTAATCAAATGGAAATCACAGCATGACACAGATACTTGACACTTGACCATGGGAAGTGCTTTATATGTATAGAAACTATACACTGTATTTTTCTATGTGCTGACAGAATATCTATAACACTATACATTGTGTATCTATATTATGCTATACTGACAGATTGGTGGCAGAAGTTTAATAGGATAGGATACTATTGAGCTGTATTTTACTATGTGTTGAAAAAACTAAGTGACAAGATTTGTATTAATTACCCATAGTCACTGAGAGGTGCTTTCCTCTTTCCTGGACTGTAATTATTTTGAATCTCAGCCTGATGGGATTGTAGAGCATCAGTACATTATAATAATTGTTTATATGAAATGCATTACTTTTTTATTATATTTCTATTAAGTCTAACAATTATTGATATGAATGGGATGAGTATTAACTCCTGGTTACATGCAAATTTAAGCATGTGACCATTTACTGAGGTTACTCTTAGTGTATCCCGACACTCGAGTTTGCATGAATATTTGTCTTACGGTATTTCTTACCAGCGTTGAAAAAATATGACTATTTCTTACAACATTTTTGTATACATACTGGTGTGTGTGTGTTTAATAAATATTTATTTGTGACTGTGTTCTTGTGATTCATGGATATGATACTATATACTGTTCAATGTTTTATGCTAATTAATAAAAATTCAGTTAAAATCTGGTATATTTCAGTGTACTCTGTATGACTCTGAATCACATGTAGATGTGTGCACTCGCTTTATCACATGTATGCAGTGCAAAAAGACACAAGGGGCGAAATGTAATAGGGTGCGATTTTTTTCTTACGAAAAAAATCGCACCAAATCGCACCTTTAAAAATCGAGTTTTTTGCCGCGAATTCGCGTATGTAATGAGATGCGAATTTGCGGCAAAAAAGTGCAATATGGTGCGATTTCGGGCGCTTTTTCAGTCCTGAAAATGGGCACATTTTCAGTACAGTGCGCTGTGGAAAAAAAAAAAAACGGCGTGCGGTCCCCCTCCTAAGCATAACCAGCCCCGGGCTCAAAAAGCCGGTGCTGGTATCATAAAATCAGAGGGACAAACAAATAGGGGTTCCCTTGATTTAATGAAACCAGCACCAGGCTCAAGGTCCAGCGCTGGTTCCCAAAATACGGGGGACAAAATGACTAGGGGTCCCCCGTATATTAAGAACCAGCACCAGACCCAACCAGCCAGCAGGGTAATGCCACAGCCGGGGGACACTTATTATATAAGGTCCCGCGGCCAAAGCATTATCCCCGTGGCTGGTCAGCATGGGCAGGGGTCCTGGGGAAGTGGGGACCCCCCCCCCCCAATGAAGGGGTCGTCCCCCTCCAGGACTTACCGTGTTTCCCCGATAATAAGACATCCCCGAAAATAAGACCTCCCCCAGATTTTGGACATGTGTCCAAAATAAGACCTCCCCCGAAAATAAGGCTGATTCAAATTTCAATCCTGTGGATTGCAAACAATAAATACTAGACCCCGCTAACCTCCAGGTGATCTTCAATCACCTCTGAGGTATTTAGAGACCTCCGGCTTCTACAGATGCCGCTTTGCTCCCGGTCCCAGGGATGCATTGCAGGAGCCGCGTGATGTCGCAGCGCACATCACGCGGCTGCAGCAGAGGACGGAGCGCTGGCGTTGATGAGACAGAGAGGAGGAGAGGTGTGTAAAGGAGGTTCCCTCTCTTTAACTGGGGGCATGTTTACAAGGAGCACTGGGGCATGTTTACAAGGAGCACTGGGGGATGTTTACAAGGAGCACTGGGGGATGTTTAAAAGGAGGACAGGGGCATGTTTACTATATCAAGGGGGTTTGGGGCATGTCAAAGATGGCGGTCTGGGGCCTGTTTAAAAGGAGCACTGGGGCATGTTTAAAATAAGACCTCCCCTGAAAATAAGGCCTATGGTGTTTTTTGTTGGTTGAAAAAAAATAAGACAGTGTCTTATTATCGGGGAAACACGGTACCAGCCCATGCTGAAAGTCCGGGGCTGTCCCCGATGCCCCTGGGCGGTGGGCATCGGGCTGATGAAAAGTGTCAAAAAAAAGAATAAAAACTATTGTCTTCTACTGTAGAACTATGAGTCCCAGCAAGCCTACCCCGCATGCTGGGACTTGGAGAACCACAAGTCCCAGCATGCGGGGCATTAAAGGGCCCGCTGGCACTTGTAGTTCTACAGTACAAAAAATAGTTAAATAAAACACACTGACACCCTGAAAAATAAAAGTTTAATACATACATAACACACACATACTGATACTTACCTACCTTGAGCCCGTAGGTCGGTCCCTGGATCCTGGGTCTGAGGCTCCAGGGCAGAAGAGTCCGGTTCCGGGGCCTTGGTCCTGGTTCCGGGGCTGGTCCGGGGTCCAGGGCTCCAGGGCAGAAGAGTCCGGTTCCGGGGCCTTGGTCCTGGTTGCGGGGCTGGTCCGGGGTCCTGGGCTGATGTCTCCGGGGTCCAGGATCCGAAGTAGTCCAAAAGGGTTACCTAAGGAAGGAAATCCTACTCAACTGGTCCCCGGCGACGACCTCGGCATCTTCTCCGGCAGACGCGCTGCTCCCGGCTGGTACCCGCTCACGGACTGGAGAGGCGCAGAGATGTTTCATCTTTATGGTTATTTGTGTGGTGTGAAAGGGGTATATAGGAAGGAAGTAGCGCTGCCTCCTACCCTGCTCCGCAATGATGCATCGCTGCTCTGCCCTGCCTTCTTTCTGACATTAGCATCATTGCTTATTGCCAAAAAGAATTTTTATTTTACTCTAAACTTGGCGCCCCTTTCTCTGTAATTTAATCTGGAATATAGGTGAAAATTTGGGAATATACACTATACTCCCCTTATATGCGTAATCCTCCGTTCCACTTTTCCTCAATTTTCTCCTATTCCTCTGGCGTATCCTCAATGTTGATTATGAAAAATAAGAAATATAAAAAATCCAATGTGTAAAGAACGTATTCGCAAAGTTATGATCAATTAATCGAATCACATCACGTGGGCGTACATCAACTCAGGAAGGGAGGAAGAGACTGGAGTCTCGAAACATGTTGTACCCTGAATAGTGCTTGTCAACTGTTTTTACTCTTGCACACTGAACTGGAAAGGAAGAGGTAAGTGGATGAGTGACTGTCCACACGTTTTTTAGGTCCGGACTCCTGGGAAATTTGTGTGTAGACTACACTTTATCACTGCCTCTACCTAGCCTAAAGTGCGCATGTTTTGGATTATTTTTTGGAATATTGTTTGAATAAAAATTTATCTTTGAGAGAAAATCGTTTCAAAGAAACCGTTATATACGTGGAAAGCTACCCCTGATCGTGAGTAGTGGTACGACATCATATTACAAAAAGATACCTTTATACGTGCGTATCAGTTTACCACTAGTGAGTTGATGTACGCCCACGTGATGTGATTCGATTAATTTATCATAAATTTGCGAATACGTTCTTTACACATTGGATTTTTTATTTCTTATTTTTCATAATCAACATTGAGGATACGTCAGAGGAATAGGAGAAAATTGAGGAAAAGTGGAACAGAGGATTACGCATATAAGGGCAGTATAGTGTATATTCCCAAATTTTCACCTATATTCCAGATTAAATTACCGAGAAAGGGGCGCCAAGTTTAGAATAAAATAAAAATTCCTTTTGCCACATTTTGTATTGGGTATTCTGGGAAAATACCCCTTTACTCTGAATAGGCGACCCAGAAATCATATTAGCGCCAGGAGACTCACTCAAAACCATATAAGATTGCTTATTGCCAGTTAACTGTGGGAGATAACACAAATGCCGGGTTGCTCCCAGGTCGGACGCATGCCCAAATCCGGGGTGCGAACTGGCATTTGCAGTGTTAAAGGGGTATATGAAACAAAATGTGACAGCAGATAAGAACCACTTGGCCCATCTAGTCTGCCTCTTTTTATCACCGTTAGGTAACCTCATCCTTATTTCATCCCTAGATATTTGTTAGGATACTCATATGGCTTTTCCAAGCATGTTTAAATTACTTTACTGTCTCTACCCAGGGCCGGTGCAAGCCTCCCCCCCGCCCCAGGCAAATCCTCCGCCCGCCGCCCCAATGCACCCCCACGTGCGGGGGCGGTTGATACTGCGGCGGGCACCCACGCTCGGGGGGGGGATTGGGGGGGTTGCAGGCAATACTACAGCGAGCGTCCGCACTCTGGGGGGTGGGGGGTGCGGTGGGTGCAAGCAATACTGCTGCCACAGCCGCCCTGCATCCAGGGGGGGAAGGCAGCGTTGATTCACAGGCGGGTTCGGGGGTGGGGGAAGAGGGAAGCCCTCTGTCTTACCTGCTCCCCGCTCCCAGCTTTCTATGGTACCTCTATGGTACCTCTCCTCGGCAGCTCATTACCGCCCTCCAGTGGCCAGCGCCCTAGGCAAATGCCTAGTCCTGCCTAGTGGTGGCGCCGGCCCTGTCTCTACCACCTCTAATGGCAGGTAGTTTTTCCTTATTTTTTCCTCTAGTTTCAGTGCATGTCCTTGTGTTCCAATAACTGTCCTCCATTTTCCTAGATTCAAGTTCAGTGTTGCACACTCACAAAGTGTATACATTTAATTTCTCTGCAGCATCCTGCTTCATCCCCCTTCACTTTCACAGCATAACCATTCTACAGTATTTAGGATTTTCAAAATACATGAAATATACTATACTTGGGCCTAAGTTATTGCTGCACTCTAATGCATTCATAGCTGCCATCCTGCGAGCAAATATTGTGCGAGAATGTGCAAATGTCACAGCTGCCAGGACTTGTCTTGAGAACACCCCTAGGTGCCTTCACGGAACCAAGCAACTGCATACAAAGAATTTTCATCAGTCACAGATCATTTGACTATGGCAGTCCCCAGTAACTCTATGATGGCCACACACCCTGGAAATGGTTGTGACCAGGGCCGGCGCCACCACTAGGCAGCTCTAGGCATTTGCCTAGGGCGCCGGCCACTGGAGGGCGGTAATGAGCTGCAGTAGGAGCAGCAGGAAAGGTCCCACCTGCGCCGAGAGCCCGCTAATCTCCCCCAGGCTCTGACCTGATGCCCGCCAGCCTCCCTCTGACCTGATGCCCGCCAGCCTACCTCTGACCTGCCGCCCGCCAGCCTCCCTCTGTATCGCTATTTGCTGGCAGTGCGGGAAGCGCTGCTGAATATGAAAAAACTGTCCCGACGCTGATTGGAGAGAATTCAGCCAATCAGCATCTGGAAATTCTTTTCATATTCAGCACCAGCAGCGCTTCCCGCAATGCCTGCAAATAGCGATACTGAAGCTGTCAGCCGCTTCTCCCCGCTGCCCAGATACCCGCATCCCTGCTTCCCCGTGTACAATAAGCCAGACCCACTGATGCTTGGGGAAGCGGGGTCTGTGTGGGCGCAGAGAGGACTCAAGTGACCCCAGTGCAGCCGCCGATGCCCGACGCCCGCCCCGCACCCCGCACGCACGGCATTACTGGGAGTGCAGGAGGGGTCGGGGATGCGGTCATGTGGCGGTAGCTATAACCAATGGCGGGGGCGGGATCTCTCTGAGCCTCCGCGCTCTTACTGTGCAAGATATGGGGTTGCCGTGCCGCGCAGCCAGCGCGACTATGTATCTCTGGGTACCTTGCTTGGACTCGGGCAGCCACGCTACCAATGCCTGCTAGTCCATCCACCAGCTCAACTACCAAGAGTGTCCTCGGGTGACGGGTCCTCCTTAGCCTCCCTCCAGTCCTGCTCTGCTGTCCTGGTCCATCGGCATCATATCCTGCTGGTTAATCCCTCCCTTAACAAGTAAGCAGCTGCCAGCTCTGGACCTATATTCATCTGTGTGCATTATGTGTAGATCATGCCTCTCTCACTCTCTGCTTAAACCCCCCTCACACCTCCCTCTCCTTTACCCCTCTCTCTCTGCCTGCCCCCTCTTTTTAATCTCTCTCTGTCTGAACCCCCTGTTTTCACCCCCCCTTCTCTCTCTCTGACCCTGACCCCACCTTTCTCACCCCTCTCTGCCTCATCCCCTTTCTCTGTGTACCTGATCTTCCCTCTCTCTCTGTGCCTGACCCCCTCTCTCTCTTTCCCTCTTCCTGACCCCCCTCTCCCTCACTCCTGTCTCTCTCTCTGTGCACGACCCCCTCTCTCTCACCCTCTCTTTTGCTCTCTGCCTGACCCCCCCCCTCTTTCATCCCTATCTATCTCTCTGTGCCTGATCCCCATTCTCTCACCCTCTCTCTCTGTGTGCATGATCCCTCTCTGCCCAACCCCACTGCCTCTCTCCTCACTCTTTCTGTGCTTTCTATTTTTAGATTTGTTTGTGCTCCTGGAGGGGCCCAAGTAGGAAGTGTGTGCTCCTGGAAGGGCCCACTGCGCTGATTTGCCCAGGGGCCAATAATGGTGTTAAGATGGCCCTGGCAAGGACAGGGCAGCAGAAGCCAGCCCACGAAAGAGTAGAGCTGGCCGCCACCCACACATTATACCTCACCAGCAATGGTCTGAGGTAAGGGGGAAGGAAGCCGGGCAGGAGCACCGCAGCCTTTGAATATATATATATATATATCTCAAAGAATGGGGGCACTCACCAAAGCATCCAAATAGAAAACTTGTAATCCATAGTTCCCATAATTAGGACCTGATTATGTGAACTATGGATTAAAAGGTCTCTAATTGGATGCTCTGGTGAGTGCCCCCTTCTTTCTTTGTTTATTTGGATATTGGATGTTTATTCAAGCTGTAGTTGATAGGGGGGCATATATATTATATATATATATATATATATATATATATATGGGGGGGGGGGGGTGTTAGGCAGACAGTTTGCCTAGGGCGCTGGGGAACCTTGCACCGGCCCTGGTTGTGACACACCTACATTTTTACCACCACTTCCCATTACCGCCCACAAATGTCCGTTGCCTCTCATCAGATTGCAAATAAATCCCCTCAGCATACTAGTAAAACGCCATCTGGCTCAGTGTGACCATGAAGCATGCGCAGTTGGCTGCTAATCACTCAACTACATATATATCGCCATTGCATACAACTTAGGCACATTGCCCTTTGTATTCCTTTCCACATGATAGTGTTCAGAAGGAACATACTCTGGGTTATATCTGTTCGTTCTTCTTTACTCAATCTGTGTGTTTTTTTTCTCTATGTACCATACGTATTGATTTTTGCTTGAATGCTACATTTCTTTAGCGCTAATTTGACAATCTTTTAGAAACTTACTACCAAAGTTGAAAGCTCTATGAATGAGCACATTACAGTAAATTCATTTTATTTCATGCATGAATAGTGAAAGGTAACAGCCTGATGGAAAGCAAATCATAAACATTATTGCTCCTCTACTCATATTTAATACTATTTTTTAAATGAATAAAAGGACACAGATTTATGTGTTAGAGACGATTGTCTGTCACGTGACTGTGGCCTATCACCATGCAGAAATGACCTTAGTCTTAGGTTATAATAAAGCTGGTGTCCTGCTTTGGGCTGTGGCCATGATTCACAATTAAGTTTAGTGATTCATTTGTTTTGCTAATCACTACAGGCATGTACAATGATAGAGAGTTGGGTGTGTGAGCTATAGTGATATGTTTATATTGTAGTATGTGCTAACCTCTGTTGGTCTGTTTGTAGTTGATACTTTTCCTTATGTATGGTTGGGGGATAAGCTATACAGCTATTCAAAGTTAACTATTCATTAGGAATTATGGTAATAAAGTGATTTTGAATTCAACATATTTGCTGATTGGGTAATGAGCTGCATTATCTTTAGTCCTTTCTAGGTGTAGTTTTTTTTCTGTACATCTGCTTTCTCGCAATGACAAGAAGACACAGACAACAGGGTACATACACTATAGTAAACATACAGTTACATTACACAATGCTTCACAAAATTAATGTGAACTCCATTTACAGATGTAGAAGGCTACATCTTTGCAGGGGCTGGCGATTCCCTCGCCAGCCCCCGCCAGCGGCCAGCTACCGGCATGGGCGCTCGCGCACCCCATGGAAACGGATCATGCCGCCGCTCCCTGCCACCTCCTCCGCCATTGCCAGTCCCCCTTGCCGCCCCGACACCCCCCCCCCCTTCCCCCGAACTGGGCAGCGTCTCCCTGAAGCGGAGACGGGCAGGGAGATGCTGCCCAGCCGCCATGATACTGGGACGCGTGTGCACGTGAGATGCACATGCATCCCAGTCCCTACTGCCGGCGCTCGCCAGTGAAAGGGATCTGGCGGGTGCCAGGAAAAGATGGAACCAGCTCCATCTGTATGTATCCTTACAAAGAAAACAAGTGGGAAAGGTACAAATAGGAACCAATCAAACTGTACTTATAATTTTAAAAAATGTACTAGAAAAATTAAAGCAAGAAGCTAATTGGTTATTACTGTATAGACAATTTCTCTACTTGTCCATTTTAGACAGGTTGATAAAGACTCTGAAGCATGAATTCACATAGTGAATGGTCCAATAATGGGTGAATGCATCTATGGGTAATTGCAGAGTCATATGCATTTTCATTGCCCGCTGCAACATTGCATTCTATTTTTTTTTTTTTGGGGGGGGGGGGGGCATGGCCAGGATTCCTGGATTTTTACTGCACCTCCTCAAGTGCCCAAGTCCATCCAATGAGTCAATGGCACTGGCTGTATTATGGCCAATGTAATAGAGCTAAACTCTTTAGGAAACTGTGATTTTGAAACACATTTCGTCACGACTCGCCATCACGATTTTCTCACTGTTCTGATTACAAATTGTTGATTATATTAAGGTGAATATTTAAAAAATAGGCATGACATATATGTCTAAAATATTGCCAAATCGTATAAGTGCCTGTAAGGGGGTATTCAATGTGGGGTCACGGCTGTCGAGCTGGCTCGACAGATGTGACCCTGTCCCGTTCTCGGTCAGCTCAACCGAGAACAAGCAGGCGGGATTCAATGTCCCACCTGCCGTGGGGAGAGAAGGGGGTGTGGCCGCGAGAAGTGGCCAAGAATAGTTGAGCTACAACCGTGAGCTCGATAATTCCCGGCCGTTCTCAGCAGAACGATCCCGACTGCTTGTGAAGTCGGGCTCGTTCTACGAGATTCCCTGCTCAGTGCTGTTGAGGAAGACAGCAATGAATAGGGCCCAGCAGCCATCTACCCTGACAAGAGATGCTCGCCGGTGATTGAATATCACACTAATTGTCAAGATTGCTCCAATCAGTTATAACTAAGTCACATTCAATATGTAATGTATATTTATACAAAAATGTATAATTATGTAAGGATAGAAAACATTCATCTTCAGCCCAAACCGGAAATGACTGACTTTTCAAAGCACTGCAAATAGACACACATCACCAGTGATTTGATTTAAGTCTGCAAACCAATTTACAATATGTTACATTGGGCATGGAGTTGTTTTTAAAAGTATAAAGTAGAAATATGACAGAGTAGTATTATTAACTACGTTGTTCACAGCAAAGGACCCAACATTTTTTTATATTAAGTGGACATTATCACTGAATATCAAATCAGTTGCAATTACTTCTATGACTATTTGTCATTTTTGTCTTTGAAACAAATTCTAAGCACTTAGTATTATCATTAATTAACAATGATGTCTACTATATATCCTAGGTATCACTGTTGATTCAACATCCATAAAACACAAAGAAAAATTGAAAATTTTTATTCGTGTTTAAACTATATTAAAAAGCATTACACACAAAAATCATATTAACAGTAATAATATCCCCTAAGAAAATGTCTCAGTATAGAATGCTATGTAAGTAGTTATTTCCCACAGGCGCTGTCTGACAGTTGCACAAGCCACTTGTTTTGTGCTGTGCCTGTGTACTATAAGATCCCTTTATGACTTAAGCCAAAAATGGGGGGGGGGGGATTTGATGTGACCATGGATCGTCCAGGTCCATCTTATGTCTGAAAGGGTCTACCTAGGTTGACAGTCCTAGGTCCTCTGACCCTGCAACTCACCAGAGTTATTCCCTGGACTAGCAACACATTTCCCGACAGAAAAGTATGACCCAGGCCATACCTAAAAGAAATTCATTGGTGGGGGACAGTGGCGAATGGAGATGACGCGAACCACTGGAAGAAACAGGTCTGGTGGGAAGGGTGACATACCAGCTCTAGAGGTGGGGCTGCAGCACAGTCCAAAATTCAAAAAGAGGAGCTGAACCAACTGTCACCCCAAATGCTGCTAAACATTGTCTGCTTGGACTCACTGGCAGTTGGTGTGGCTCTCCTATTTGAATTTTGGACTGTGATGCAGCCCTACCTCTGGAGTCACCACTGGTGACAACTTAGGAATAACCCAGGTCATATGTGAACACAGACAAGTGCAGAAAGCCTGGCTTTGACCCATGTTTAGGGGGTATTTAATGTGTAGGTCACGGCCGTGACCCTGTCCCATTCTCGGTCAGCTCGACAGAGAACATACAGGCGGGATTCCATGTCCCGCCTGCAGTGGGATGAGAAGGGGCATGGCCGTGAGTTGCGGCCAGGAAGAGGGAGCTGCAGCAGGTAGCTCGTCACTTCCTGGCCGTTCTAGGCAGAACGAGCCCGATAGCTCATGAAGTCGGGCTCATTCTGTCGAGAAACCCTGCTCAATGCTGTCGGGAAAGACAGCATTGAATAGGGCCTGGCTGCCATCTCCCCCGTGGGGAGATGGTCACCGGTGATTGAATGCCCCCATTAGTGTCCTAGACCTGAATTGGGTCGAAGCCAGGGTTTTGTGGATGTCTTAAAGTATCATATGATGTATCAGAGCGCACACTACTAATTGGTTCCAAGGCAGTCCTTGCTACTGTTTTATGTATTTGAGAATTATCCCGAATGAAGAAGGATTGAAAATGTAACTTAAATGTAATATGTCAAGGACGGTTTAAATTCCCATGGCTCCAAAATGTGCCTTACACACCAAACTTGTCAGTAGAATGTTATACTGTAGTTGCCAAAAATGCTTCATTAGTTTTGATTTAGTCAGCAGTTTCATTGTGCTGTCTGCTCCACCTTTGTTTCTGGCAAGAAATGACTAAGTGTATTAATCCGTAGCAAAGCCTTTATTTTACCCAAAGCACAATAAATGTAAATGTAAAACATTATGATCTAGATCTGGGCTTACCAATTTTCCTTACACTCACATTGCTTTTTGTTCATACATTTTATGTAACTCAACTCTTTATTGCATAGATTTTAGCATTTCAAATACAGTATAATTTAATTTTGAGTTTAATTCAGCAATGTATAGGACCGTTTGTAAAATGTATGATTCCCCATCTCGTACCCCAGTTCAGATACTCTATTCTAACCAACAGCTTGAAACATCAAATAAGAACCATTCCTGTTTAGAACATTGTGTTTACAGGAACTGAGGTAAAAGGTGTTTTGTGTTTTGTACCATACTCACAAATATGGGAAGTGCAATAAATTCATAAAGGTATCTTTTGGTGGTGTTCGGCTATATCCGGGCCTTCTCATTCAACAACACCCACCACGTGCTAAGAAGGAAGGATTAGTCTACCAGAAATTACGAATTCAGTAGTTCTTTAAATCATGTAAAGGTTCCTTTTAGTTCCTCATTGTTCCCTTCATTCATCCCTTTGTGGCACTGCCAAGATGTACTTGGGTGAAGGGAAAAATTAATGGAGGTCCGTGCCTGAAGGGTGTGTCAATCCCATGAAAAGAGCAAGCGATAAATATAAAGTGACCCTTGGGAAATTATCAATAAAATGTTTTATTAACATACTAAAACAATTTTAGTAATAATAATAAAAACAGATGTGCAATGTAAATATTGAGATGGTACTTATGTAATATCTGGGCTCCCGTTTTCCTTATGAGACCGTGTCCCCTCGCGGGGCTCGCTGCGCTCGCCACGCTTCGGGCACGGTGGCTCGCTGCGCTCGCCACACTATATAAAATCAACTCCATGCGTAGTTGGATAGTAGGAGTATGAAAAAATGGGGTGCATTTAACATGGGAGCCCAGATAATACATAAGTACCAAACATTTTTATTGATCATTTCCCAAGCGCCACTTTATATTTATCTGAGGCACATAAAGAACCCTTTTGATGACTATAGTGGTCCATTTACTTACTGTACACTCTAAAGACTTTTTTGTCCAAGCGATCTGCACTATATTTATTTTTTGGGTTTCATTACATATACCCATGAATTGTTTAATAAGCAAACTCAACATCCAAGAAAGGAGGAAAATTCTGGGAATAAAGACAAGAAGGCTAATTTTATGTAAGAGTGTTTATGAGCGCTTTTTGCACTTGGTAATAATCTTTGTATCTCTTGTTTCTTGGTGTGTTGGGTGACACCCATTACCCGTTGGTATTTGCAGCTCATATTGTGTGCAAAGTTTGAGCTCATGTTTTTTTATTCTTGAGGTACAAGGTATTTGGGTAACAATGTTATACTCAAAAATTGCATTATACTTGTATTATAATTGTATGATAACAGAATGATAATACATATGCATAATATAAATAAAACTGTTTCTAGCAATAATCTCCTAAATAGAGCCTGCCTGTGTTATCAACATCAAAATCAATAAACAAACTTGTGTAAAAATTACAAGTTTACTGCAAAATGATAGTAACAAGTTATGAATTTTAAGTGTTTCAATGATTTGAAAGTAAAACATACTATACTGCAGCTTGTGCCGTGATAGGGAACCGAGGGGTAAATGTATCAAATCTTGAGAGCTAAAGTGGAGAGGGATATGCTGTAGATCTCTATGTACCTAGCCTTGGAGAGAGGTAAAGTAGACGGAGATAAAACTAAAGAATAGTTTGTGCATGCTCAGTAGCAATTAATCAATCAACTGAGCAGACGTCAGCATTGCAATCACCTCTGAATTGGGACTAATATATTCAATTTTCACAGTCTCATTCTGCATGTGTTCTTGCCCTGAGTACAGAAATGAATATCTAGGAAAGATTATTTATAAAATTAAGTTTAAGAGGGAATTCAATCAGATGCAAAGCGGGTGAATCAGGGGGATGCAGACAATTTTCTGACAGTCAAAATACGGATGTTAAAAAACCGTCAATTATTCAGCGGCGTAGCTACGTTTTGGGTGCCCCCCCACCATTAGGGGGGGCACCCCCCGCCGCCCATTCAAACCCCCCCAATCCCCCGCAGCCTTACCTTTCGCGCTGGTCCCGGCGGCTCTTTTCTTCTGCTGAGGACCACCACAAAATGGCCACCCCCATACAGCAGACAGTTTCAGAGAACTGTGTGCTATATGGGGGCGGCCATTTTGTGGTGGTCCTCAGCAGAAGAATGGAGCCGCCAGGACCAGAGAAATAGGTAAGCCTGCGGGGGATTGGGGGAAGGTGTAACTATAGCACCGCAGCCCCCGACGCCCCCATATGCACAGCGCCCCCCCGCGGTGGCGGGGGCTGCAGTGCTATAGTTACGCCAGTGCAATTATTGGAAGACAGTCAAAATACCATCACATTTAAAATGCCGCCATTCATTATGCAGACATGGTCAAAATGGCAACACAGTCAAAATTTTAAATGTCAACATATCAAATTGTTGACATGAGTTTTTCATGATTTTGTCTTTGAAACCGACTTGTTCTTACTTTACAATCCAAGTGGGCATAGAGATTGTAAAGTAAGATTAAAATAGTGTGCCGGGCACAGAGAGGCACCATACACGGTACACTTATACAGTGTCCACATCTGGTTGGAATCTGAATCATCCTGTACAAACTGTTTTTGCAAATAAAATATTTCAGTGCTGTATACCGTCACTGATACTGTGCTATATTTAAAATTAATGATTTACACTTAATAATAAACACTTCTGGGAGAACACTCTCCTCCCCCCCCCCCCCCCCCCTTGATTACGATGGGTCTTTATGGCTGTTTCATGATGACATTTGTAATTATAGTGCTGCATTGCATTTTGGTAAATGGAATTTGCCAGCCTCTCAACGTACAAGTGAGGAAATCCACCCTGGTAGAAAATGTAATATTGGTACTTGTTTCCTAGAACGGCGCCCAGGGGACACGGATTACTTAACATGTATTCCGCGTCCGCTCGCCACGCTTCGGGCTCGTATTCCGCGTCCGTTCGCCACGCTTCGGGGCTCGGTGGCTCGCTGCGCTCGCCACACTTTCTATTCTCAACTCCACGCCGACGTGGATAGTGGGGGTATGAAAAGGTCGGAGGACGCATACCGCCGCCCCTCTAGGGCTCGCTGCGCTCGCCACGCTTCAGGTTGACGTTGATCGTGGGGTGGCGTTAACAATTGGGGGGGGCCATTTCACACTTCAGGGTGGCTATTTGGGGTCTGTGGGCCATTTAACATTGTTCCCTATGTAAAATTGGGTCAATTGGGCCATTTAACATTGTTCCCTATGTAAAATCGGTAATCGCGTCGGTCGCATCGCATGCGATTTTTTGGCCGCATGCGATGCAACCGACGCGATTTACATTTTACCATGCATTTCTATGTAAAATCGCGGACATCGCATCGGTCGCATCGCATGCCATTATAATGGCATGCAATGTACATGCGATGCCCACGATGGGCACCGTTCTAGGAAACAAGTACCGTAATATTTTATTCTGACAAAGATATATAAAAAAATTCCACAAACAAGGGGCCAAACCTTTAAATACTGTATTTGTCCACAACACAATCCTCAGGGGTTCCATATACAGTATGGAAAATGAGCTGTCCTTCAGTGATAAATGTCCAATATGGTGGTCTTGTCTGCTCTTGGATTTTTAGTATATGCAGAAGAGTATAATAACTGGACTTCAGAGATTCTTGAGGAACCAAGGCCCCTCAGAATCTAGGCATGATACAATTATCCCCATTGTACCCCCCAGTAACCATGCCTGGCATTTGTTATGGGGTACCTGACCGATGACTGCATAAAGCTTTCATAGATGTACAAACACCTGCCAGCTTGCCAAATGTTTCAGCAATTTTATTATACAATATATTATATCTAATTTGGATATATTTAGTTATATACAGTATATCATTGTTATGCACACTAAATATAAGGGTGACAAAAAAATAACAAAAACATAGCTATAATTAAGCAGGGGAAGGTCTCCCTCCTCAGGCTTGCATGCTTTATAAGGGGAAAAAAAGGAAAAAGAAACTCGGGTTTAAAAATGCTTTATAAGGGAAAATATACTTTTCTCTTATTGCAGAGTAAACAGATATGGTATATTGTACAAATATCCAAAATTATTTTAAAGTTCAGTAGTTGATGTAAGACAACTGCCAATCCCAGCCCCTTGGCTGTAGGGCGTTTTCTGTCTTTTGAATCAGCCAGTTGAAATTTCTAGACACTTACTGCAAATATGAGTTAAATTGAGGTCACATGTAACAAAAATTCAAATGAATCACACAAACTCTATGTATCATAGTATCATATTCAATATACCTGCAGTGAGAAATCTGCAATTTACTAACAGTCAACATTTGAAATAACTGCCTTTATCAATCACCTTTACCAATAAATACAATAAATGATAAGGATCCCTAACATAGGGGGGAAATAAATTAGCAACGCTGCTTACTGTGTGGATGCCTGTAATAGAAGTTAGTAATATTTTTTAGTTATAATCCATACCTGGGAAAACTGTAGGTCTCACTTATGTCTGAGGTCATTGGTTATGTGTGAGTATATATGTCAGTTTAGGGACATATTCTCTCATACCTTGAGGAAAATGCTATTACTGTGGAAATGGGAATCGTAAAATTTGAAAGGTCTACTTGGGTGAAACCGGACACATCAGGTATACAGTATATTTCCAATGTACAGTGCCATACAACCAAGCTTACATTAACACGCAATGAAATTGAGTGGGGGCAGTCCATAGGCTGCGGAAGTGCCTGCTCTGCTCTTACTGGGAATGCAAGATCACCAATCATTTATCATTTGAGACCTGGTTCTGTAGCGCTAGCATCACGACACAATTGTTTTACACCACTTGGCTCCCCACACTGCCAGAACACATAACAACCTAACCTAACCTAACCATAACAAACAATAACCTTTGGAGTGCCAAGCATCCAGCAAAATGGTATTGCTTGTTATGCAAAGGAAAGCTATGTGGTATGCTGAGGCAACAGGATACAGTGTTAAAGTGTATTTTGTTTCATGTTATGATGTGCAATTTCTGTGTTGTTCCTGATTACTATATAAGGATGATGGCTATAACTGATATTGGGGAATCGTTAATGCAATGGAAGTACTTTTTGTTAACCATTCTTATGGTTTGATCGATAAACTTCTACAAGGTAACTTCTGCACAAGTGACCTCTGTGTAAGGACAGATCAGATATCACCTTCAACATAGGTTCGTGAAACTCAAACTTGGCCACTCAACAAATATTTTGCTCACTTAAATATCAGTCTCAGGGAGGAACCATTTTGCTTTTGCTACCAGTTACTCCAGAACGGCCCATGCCACAAAGCTCTGTAAGCCTTTATCTTATGTAAAGGAAAACACAAATGCAAACATACTGTAGATGTAATGAGGACACCAATGCACAAAAAAATTTTTGTTGCTGTGTTATTCTTCCTTGATGTATGTGTTTGGTGTGGTATAGGGTATACGTTCGTTAGGTCTACACACATAACCTAAGATCGACATGCATTGGATCAGCCACTTTCATCACTTTTTAAAGCTCGATACATCTGACCCCCATTGAGAGTCCAAATGGATGGTAAAGCAATTAAAGGTAAGAAAAAAAAAATACCAAAAAACACACTTCAACCTTTTCATGTGTCATAGCCATGTTGACCTTTTGCTTGTGTAATCCTTTTGACCATGTCAACCATACAGTTGGAGCCATCCTCCTCTAGCCCTTTAATAGGATTAAGTGAGTAATAGGATTACTCTGCTAATCCCCTACTGTGTTGTTCTATGTGAAGTATTGCAGTTAAGATAAATAGGCCTTGGCTCACCATGGCTATCCAGAGACGGCCAGATGAGGCTGGCTCCATTTGTATGTATGCTGGCCATCCGGTGTCGACCTATTGACTTTCAACTTTGACATGGTCTGTCAGCCATCTGGATATAATACTGTATTTTTTTCAAATAAAATGTAAAGCTAAAAATCCTTCGGATATCCCCATAATGCATACAGTACCTCATGGGAGAACTGCTCTGTGAGTCATTCTCTTTGTAGGATTATTTCATTCATCAAGAGTTTTAGTACATCTGTATACTCACCCATATGGTTCTAAGTTAGTAAGAATGCTGTAATATATCCTGAGGGTAGTCTGCTAACTTTACACATTATTTCCCACATAAAAAGGAAATAAGAGCAGACATCATTTCCCTGTAATGTATGGAAGAAAGTCTTCTTATTTACATTTTTTGTGGGGGGGGGGGGGGGGGGATCTTAACCCTTGGAGTGCCAACATCTCTGAGAGATATGTGCAAAATATCCACTAAAAATGCCAGCGTCGCTCACATTTGTTATATAAATTCAAATTAAAAAAAAATGTCCAAATAAAGTTTATATTTCCTATGTAAGGTAAACATTACATGTCATTATGATGACTAAATATGTTTCCTTGGCAATTTTCACACCAATTTTGACAAATTCACTTGGCACTCAAAGGGTTAACTTAACTTTGGGCCTGATTTGGTACACGATGACAGTGTTTTCATAATTGAGCAAATATCAATAAACAGTGCGTCACTGCTGCAATGCGCCTGTACAGATACTGACTTACGAATACGCTCGCAGTGAGGACTCACTAGCAACTGATTGACATATAGCAGATGTTTGTGGGTGGTAACGTAGAGTGGGGAAGAAAACATGGGTGTGCTGGGACTGTCTTCAGAGTGTTATGAACAGGGCCGAAACTAGGGTTTCTGGTGCCCGGGGCAAGACATTCATTTAGTGCCCCCCCCCAATTTTTTTTTTAAATATATAAAATATATATATATATATATATATATATATATATATGTGTGCTTACAGACAGCAGAAGGGTGATATTAAACCAACAAACAAACAAAACAATATATCATATATTATAGTAAACAGGGACAGTGCGCGCCGAAGGCGCGCGGTAAATTCACATTACAGCACACACCGTAATGCCCAGTACACATTCCAGCACACACAGTAATGCCCAGAGCACATTACACCACAAACCGTAATGCCCAGTACACATTATAGCACACACCGTTATGCCCCCCCAGTACACATTATAAGCAATGGTTAATTGCTGCTGCCACTGGATAGAACACTGTCCCTGAATGATACACAATATGCCACACACTGCAATGTCCAATATGTCACAAACATACCTCCCAACACTGGAGGCAGAGGAGAGGAGACATCTGCGCGTGCCGAAGGCACGCGTCCAAAATTAGAGGGTTCACCTACTACCGTGGAACTCCTGCGAGGCTACATCCCCCATTTTTTCCGCTATGAGGGCATGGTCAGCTCTCTAAGAGCTGTAGCCACATAGGGTGCGGCCATGGAAAATGGAGGTGTGATACACATATGCCCCCAATAGTGCATTGCCAGATACACATGACCCCAAAAGTGCAGTCCATGATGCCCATTTTACCTATGCCACATACTGTAATGCCCATTATAAATTCTAGTACATATAGCAGCAACAATTGAGTAAAACAAACACATGTAACAAATTGAGATCACAGCACATGTCACAGATGAGCTCATCTGCAGACAAACAGGTGCAACACATGATGGCTGGCAGCATTGTGTTACACAATGCACCACCTGTTTGTCTGTGCAGCTCATCATTTCAAATGGTGGCTTATTGGGCTGCTGGCACATAAATGTGAGTCTGAGACAGTCACTGTGACTTAGACTGTCTCACATGGTGGCTTAAGTAAGTGGCTTGCTGGCATATTAAATCAGCATATATTTAATATACTTTTTTTTTTTTTAAGTATATTAAATATAATATACTGCTTTAATATGCCAGCAGGCCACTTACTTAAGCCACCATGTCAGACAATGCAGCAGAACACATGATCATTTGGAAAGGCTGAAGCTGCTGTGTTACTCACAGCGAGACTCCTCTCTGCAGGATCATTTAATGTTACTCACTGGCATTCCTAGCAGCTTAGGTAGCTTCAAGGCAGCAGCGGCTCCGGACCCAGTCAGATCCCCCCTGCGCGCACCGGCTGGCCACCGCAGTCTGCCCGGCTCTGCCTCATATCATCTATTTCGCGCCCTCAGTGTCTGCGCATGCGGGGGAGACTATTAATCGTCTCAACCATCCCCTGAGTGTACTGGCTGTGCGCAGGGTGCGACGCTGGTGAGGCCTGTGACGTCATGACGTCCTGCAATGCCAGCCGGCGCCGCAAAGCACACATGGGAACGGAGGGGAGGGGAGAGCCGGGCACCGCACCGCACAAGGACACGGAAAAAAATTACAGGCTGTCTCCTGGACCTGACAGCGCCCCCCCCCTCCAGCGCCCGGTGCGCGTGACCCCCTAGCCCCCCCCCTAGTTACGGCCCTGTTATGAACTGCAGACTGAGATCTGGTACATAGGAATCATGGCTCTGGTGTCTCGGTTGTGGGGGCCAATATGAATGGAGAAGTTATTTTCCAGATCTGTGTTGATGCTGCAAAAGTGTATGTACTTGTGTAGTTTCACAGCGGCAGCTGTCCGCCTGCTCCTTCTGGGACCGCTGCACTCGCAACGCTTTGGCCTAAGTGGCTCGCTGCGCTCACCACAATTTATAAAATCAACTCCACGCCGACATGGATAGTGGAGGTATGAACTATCCACGTCATCGTGTAGTTGATTTCATAAAGTGTGGCGAGCGCGAGGGGACGCGGTCCCAGAAGAAATGGCCGGCCTGCTGCCACCGTGAAACTACACGAGTACCCTATGTTTTAGCTATAGTACAATACAGTATATAGCAGTCCAGGATTGCCGCAGTATTTAGTTGCAGATCACCTGTAATTGAATTGCTACAATAAAATGAGATTATGACAGAGCTCATTCTAATAAAACAACAATACGTGTGCATGTCTTAAATGCACATATTTATTGTTAATAATAAAAACAAGCAAAAATTATTTAATACTTACAGAAAAGTGCATACTGAATTGAATGTTGAGCATTGCAGTGTCTTAGTGCCTGATTCATGTTTGTAAGTAAAGCAAAAAAAAAGGGGAAAAAAGGAGTTGCATCGAAAGGGGAGCAAATACATCCAGAGCCAGTGCCTCACGCACCACAGTGCCCCAGGCAGCTCACCTGCTCACGGGGAGGGGGGGGGGGGTGTTAAGCGATGGCTGCCGCCGAGTCCAGGGGAGGGAGGTGAAACGGCCACCGCCTGGTCTAGGGAGGAGCGGGAACTTGTTGCGGCCACCGCCGCCGCCGAGTCCAGAGGGAGCGGGTGATGCGGCTGCAGCCGCCTAGTCCGGTGAGAGGGGGGATGCGGCGGCTGCCAACAAGTCGGACCTCGGTTGGGGGGGTTTATGTGGGGCACCGCTCACCTGACTCCAAGGTGGGGGGGCTGCTCCCAAATGCAGCCCTTCAGTGGCCAGCGCCCTAGGCAAATGCCTAAAGCTGCCTAGTGGTGGCGCTGGCACTGAATACATCTATATTTTTATTGCATGATAAATACTGTCCGCTTTTACATGTACTGCATTGCACAAGTGTTAAGGCCCCCATACACTAGCCGATTTTGGTCAGACCAAAATCGGCTAGTTTTGATGTCCCCTCAGATCCGATGCGCGGTCCCGTGCGCATCGGATCTGCGTCGGGTGGTCGGACCTGCTGCACGTCCGACCACCCGACTTGGGACCTAGTGGGGCGGTGGAGGGAGCAGGGGGGGCTGGGGACGCTGCGGGGGACAGCGTCTGTGCGGCGAGAAGGTAGAGGGAGCAGGGGGGGCTGGAGACGCTGCGGGGGACACAGGCTGCATAGAACCGGGCAGGGGGAGCCGGCCGGGAGCTGTCAGTAATGAATAAAAAAAAAAGCCCATACAATGAATGGGCGGCCTGTGATTGGCTGAGCGCTCTCTCAGCCAGTCAGCAATTGGCTGAGAGAGCGCTCAGCAGCCAATCACAGGCTGCCCATTCATTGTATGGGCTTTTTTTTTTTATTCATTACTGACAGCTCCCGGCCGGCTCCCCCTGCCCGGTTCTATGCAGCCTGTGTCCCCCACAGCGTCTCCAGCCCCCCCTGCTCCCTCTACCTTCTCGCCGCACAGACGCTGTCCCCCGCAGCGTCCCCAGCAGCGGGGGACACAGACGTGTCCCCCGCAGCGTCCCCAGCCCCCCCTGCTCCCACCAGCTCCCACCTCTTAGCCCCCCCCCCCCTGCTCCCCGGGTTTTTTGCATGTGATAAATCGAGACGATTTATCACATGTAAAAAATGGCACATCAAGTGCCAATCTAATCAAGCTCCCCCGGGGAGCAGCCGGGGAAGCTCAGGGGGAAGTCGGGGGCGACTTGTCCTAAGGACAAGTCGCCCTAGTGTATGGGGGCCTTTAGGCAGCTTTATATTTACACTGCAATTTAGATTTTAGTTTGAACACACTTTACCCAATCAAAATCTCTCTGCATATGCTGGATCTGCCCCACCTGCAGTGCAACATGGTTTTGCCCAGTTGCTTGCTTTTTTGCTATATAAATATTGTTGCTTTTTTGCTATACTTGCAAGCATGAATCAGGCCTTTATAAACAGTGCTCAACTCTTTAAATCAGTGGTTCCCAAACTGTGTGCCTAGGCTCCCTGGGGTGCCTCAGGACACTTACAGGGGTGCCTTGGGTTGGTGAACCAGGATCAATTCATATTAGTTATGTGCAATGTAACAGGCAAAATCAGTGCTGGTGGCTGCCAATCATAACAAATGTGGACAAACAGGAGCCAATCCTGCCCCTCACCACATAACTGTGACATATAAACACAATGTACTTTTATATTTTTTCCTGAATTTCTCAATAAGAAAAATTTAACCTACAGTAGGGGTGCCTTGAAAACATTTTGATGCTCTAGGGTGCCGTGATTCAAAAAAGTTTGGGAACCCCTGGTTTAAACCAAAGAGATTCAATTCACTTCACTTATCATAGTTACTTTTCATACTGTATGCCAGTGATTTTCAACCTTTTTACCTTGCGGCACACTAAATAAGATTTTTAAATTGCCAAGGAACACCATGAGATCCCCACAAGGCAAACACATTGGCCCCCACAGGAAAAAAAATAAACCCCCTTATAGAAAAAAAAAAAAAATCACACTGGTACCTACAGGTAACACAATTACATTGGCCCTTTACATGAAAAGAAGAGACCAGTAAATAACAGTTGAACTGGTGGTGGCTGTAAACTGGTTTGGGCATCTCTAGATCTGGGGGCACACTTGAGAACAGCTCAAGGCACGCTAGTGTACCACGGCACAGTGGTTGAAAAATGCTGCTGTATGCTTTTTCATTACTAGTTTGACCTAACAGCAGTGAATGAAAATGGCATAGATAGTAGTGCATGCCATACTTAGGAAGAAGAGGTTAAGAATTTGATAAAAGCCTCTTAACAGGTTAATTCAAAACTGGTTGGACATGCTAAAACATCCTTATAGAGTAATCAGAATAGTCACGCTAAGCAATAATAACCTCACCCAAATGTTTCATATACTGTATATATATATATATATATATATATATATATATATATATATATCTTAGCCATGAGTTCCCATGTGGTTCGAGTAAAGCTGTCCATTCACTAGTGTGAATTGGCTACCTTTCCGCTGATTCCGATGGATCTGGCAGAGAAAACATGTCAAAAGTGGTCAAATCGCATGTGTTTAACATCTGATCTGATGCGTTGTTCCATGCGGATTGGCCACTTTAACTGATTTCACACCAGCTTGGAGGTGGTTTGTCTTATTCCTCTTTACACTACCATATCAGCTTATTGATATATTTTGCCCATTTAACTTTGGTTAATTAGAGGATTTGGGCATTCAAAAAACTTTAAATCTGTAATCCTTGTAAAAGCATTTAACACCTTAATCATAATATGAAACATAGAGATACTTCTTTGAAGTAATTAACTGGTGCAAACTTCTGAAACCTTTATGCCATGTGCCTGTTGTTGACTTAATCATTCCTGCGTATCATAAATTGCACCAGTACACACTGTGCATGCCCACAAGACAATGCACACATACTGTACTGCACGTGCCAATGCTGAATTATGTGCAGTATCTGGCACTTGCTTCCCCTTATGACTGGAGATGTGTAACAGGGAGGGAAAGGGTGTGTAAATACAGACTGAATAGAGTAAGGGAGTGCTCACACAAACACAGCTCCTGCAGACCTGCAGAAACGCCAATCTACAGTACTGTATGCCTCTTAGTAGGCCTGTCCTTTGCTCCTGGCCAAGTACACACTGATTACAGTGGCTTAGTGGAAACAAGGAGCATAAGTGGCCCATTGTACAGTAAAGCTGGATGTGAGATATGTATATTGGTGAGACTAACCCTGCATACCTAAGAGTATTTGCATTGACAATTCATTTCAATATTAATAGGAAATATGGAGTGAAAGTCACAATATACTCTGGTTTAGATGTATGAAGCAGTGATGAGGGAAGAGAAGTGAGTAGGGTGACCAACTCATCCCTTTAATCTGGGACACATATTAATTACACAGGTTCTGTGGCAGTTTAAAAACAAGTGAAATGGAGTCTTGAGGTGTGGCAGTTTAAAACCAGGTGAAAGCCAGCCACAGAACCTGTTTAAATAATATGTGTCCCGGATTAAAGGGATGAGTTGGTCACCCTAGAAGTGAGCCAGAGGAGAAGTTGCCGATGGCAACCAATCAGCTGTTCTGTATAATTTTCTAGTGCTGATTGGTTGCTATGGGCCACTTGTACACTGGTTCACTTCTCCGCCCTTATTCATGTTCCATACATCCACCCCTTCTGTGAGATGTGTAAAATAGAATTGCAAAAGTGGCCTCTCATCACTGTCCCCATGCTATGCACAAGCATGGAAATAACCATGCATATACATGACACTAATATAGCCAGGGCCGCCAACAGGGGGGTGCCAGGGGTACAGCTGTCCCGGGCCCCCAATGGGCTGAAAGCTGAGGGCCCCCTCTTTCCATGGGTACAAAATTTTTTAAAATCAGCCCTTGGGAACCGGAGATATCTGACTTCAAAGCAGTGGTCCCATCCAAGCCTGTTAATTGCTCTTCCCAGTCAGATATTTCAGGTTCTGTCTGACTTCTGCGGGTATATTCCAGAAGCTGGGACTCTCCCCCTTTGAAAGACACTAGAAGCTTGTCCCTACTGTTCTGAGAACCAGAGATATCAGCCTTCGAGTAGCTGGTTACTGCTCCAGCTCCACACACTTAGGCTGGTTTCACACACTCCGGCTCCTGCCGGACGGTGAAATCCCGCACGGCCAGGGACCCGTGCCGCACACAGTGGTTTATCATGGAGGGGATGGCCACAGCCCGGCAGCCGTCCCTTCCAGTGGCGGGATCCGGCTGCAGCCGTGCGGCCGGGCCGTGGCCGTCCCGTGTGAATGGACACAATAGTGTCCATTCACAACTAATGTGTGCGGCACGGCTCCCTGGCCGTGCGGGATTTCACCGTCCGGCAGGAGCCGGAGTGTGTGAAACCAGCCTAAGGGTGAGATTTAATAGGATGAGATAATCAGAAAGTGAGAGATTTGGGAAGAAATCTCCAGTTTTTTTAAAGCGGCAATCATTTACACTGCAAAATCAGTTAGGTTTTGCAGTGTAAATGATTGCCGCTTTAAAAAAAACTGGAGATTGCTTCCAAAATCTCTCACTTTCTGATTCTCTCATCCTATTAAATCTCACACCTGGTATGTAGTTTTATATACTTGTTGGCAGATTGCTCTGCCTACTGAACTCTGATCCCCTAGTCCATAATACCATTTGGTAGGTGGGAGTCTCTAGTTTTTAATTACATTAAAATCTAAGAAATCTATTTCCGGGAACTGGAGATATCTGCAGTCAAGCAAGCTGTCCTCCCACCAGAAAATTATGAATAATAAGCCCACTCCACTATACACCCCTCTGCGTATTAAACATCCTCTACCACCCTTGCAGCTATGTATCAGGGCCCATTTATTCAGCCCAATGCCCCCTTCTCCCACCCCATCTCCCACCATCTGTGCAGTAAAGGGGTAATTAGTGGAAAATTACTGATCCAGGCCCAACATGAGCGGTTGATATAATACCCCCTAACACCCGCGGGACATCAAAGCTTCCCCTACCGCTGGAGGATCGGTAGGGGCCCTAATACATTACTATGCCCAGGGGTCTACACTGCTGTTGACGCCCCTGTATGTATATGTATATATAATATATATATATATATATGTGTGTGTGTGTATATATATGTGTGTATATATGTGTATACATATATATATATATATATATTTATTTTATTATTATTATTTATATATATTTGGTCTATCTATAATACTTTAACTGACCCGGCATATACTGGGTCACCTAAGTGTCCATCTCCGTGCTTTGCTCCGCCCCTCTGGAAACCCCCTTCTGAAAATCCTGCACCCGCACCCGCTGAGTATCCCCCACCCAGCGCCGGCGGCCAGGCGCGCACAATACCCAGTGCAGCCTGCTCAGCGCCGAGCCTAGGATACAGAGGGGCTCTGCAGGCTGCACTGTGCAGTGAGTGCTCTGAGTCCCGGAGGGAGAAGATGCCGCACCGCCGCCACTTCTAGTATTAGTAATGGGGGGTGCCGGCGCGCACGAGGGCGGGGGGTGCGCCGGCACACGCGGGGGGTGGGGTTGTGGTCAGTCCCGGGCCCCAACATTACTAGTGGCGGCCCTGAATATGGCAGTCCCAGAAAATGGTCACTTTGGTCCATTAGCATGGTCACCACCCAGAAACACCCACCTTATGGAAAGAGTGGTCTCTCAGTTGATGTATAACTCCATCTGCATCTGTAATCTCCATCCAAGTGCATATGCACGGTGACAATCACTTTTCATGGCACATGCACATTTCTACTTGTGTCCTGTTTAGAAATATGCCTGTAGACAGGGCCACCTTAATGTGTGGGCTCAATGGGCAGCTTCTCAAGGGTCTCCCAATTATAGGGGCCTTCCAGCTGTCGCACACTGGATTGTCGGCATTTGCCTCCTGAGGTTATTGGGAGGCAGTAGAGAATGTTGCTTGATTGCTCTGATTGTGAAATACACATCATCAGAGGAGCCAGGCAGCATTCTCTTCCTGCTTCCCTACAGTGAATGGCTGCCAGCATGATGATTGTTAGACGGCTGTATCTCTCCATCAATCAGAGCGCTGACATCCATTCACTGTATGGAACAAATAGAGAGATGTCACTGGACTTCATGTTATGATTTTTTTTTTACAGGTTTTCCCGTGAATGGGGCCCCAAATGCATACCATTGCCCAGGGCCTACATTGCTGTTAAGATGGATTGGGATCGTATTGTCTACAAGTTGGTCTACAAGTATTAGGTCAACATTCTGGATGGTCAACATGGGTATAGGTCGACATGGGGTTAGGTCGACATGTAAAAAGGTCAACACAAGCAAAAGGTCGACATGGGAAAGGTCAACATGGGAACGGTCGACATGGTGTTTTTCACTGTTTTTTCACCAAAATTTCGACACAGACACTGAAACGTAGCCCTAGGTCCCCTCGCATGGCTCACTACGCTCGTGCTTCGGGCACACTATTTTATTCTCCCTCTATGCCTTAGTGGATGGTAGGGTATGAAATACCGCCTGTCGGCACATGTCAGCTCAAAAAAACAGTCAAAAACCCCACGACCTTTTGACTGTCAACCTAATGACCTGTCAACCTAAAGCCATGGCAACCTAGACACATGTCGACCTAAAGCCATGTCGACCGATCTGCATGTAGACCTAATGGTGTCGACCCTTATGCTGTAGACCAGTGGTTCTCAACCTCGGTCCTCAAGGACCCCCAACAGTGCACGTTTTTCAGGTCTTCACACAGAATCACTGGTGAAATAATTAGCTCCACCTGTGATCTTTTAAAATGTGCCAGTGAATAATGAGTGCACCTGTGCACCTGCCAGGTGACCTGGAAAACGTGCACTGTTGGCGATCCTTGAGGACCGATGTTGAGAACCACTGCTGTAGACCAAATGATTGTTAGACGGCTGTAAGATGACCCTGCCTATAGACAGCAGGTGTGCTACATTGTGAGGATGCAGAAAAGACTCTAAATAACTGTTTTTTTATATTAGTCATTCAATTGAGGATTTATTTTTCAGCATTTGGCGATCTGTTCCTGAACTATAGTTAAAAACACCTGGGGTAGGCATCCTTTGGCCCTCCAGCTGCTGTAAAACTACAAATTCCAGCACACCCTGCCACAGCCTTTCCAAATCATGTCCAATTTACTGAATTTACCACAAGTGGACTCCAATTAAGCTGTAGGAACATATCAATAATGATTAGTGGAAGCGGGATGTACCTGAGCTCAATTTTGAGCTTCATGGCAAGAAATTACCTGTACATACGTAAGTATTCACAGCCTGTGAATACTTTTGTATGTAAATGTAATTTCTTAGTTTTTTTTATTTTATTTTAAAATGATTTCATCCATTATGGAATAAGGCTGTAACAAAAAAAAAAATGTGGAAAAAGTGAAGCGCTGTGAATACTTTCCAAAGGCACTGTAAAAGTCAGTACGCTAATGATTAACATGCTGAAAGAAGAAATACCTGTTTTATATTTGTATGACCAATATATACGCAATATTGTAAAATTATAATATATTCACCTAATAACTTTGGTATATCTGTTATTTTGAATTGTGTATTTATAGTTTCTTATATCATACAGGAAAGTACTATATTTACTATATTTTGCACAAGATATGTCAATGTAATAAATCATTGCAGTGACATGTAATGTATGTATTAATGCTGTCTGCTCTCAGCAGCCACACCCATTATGACATAGTAGCAGGTGTATTTTATTTAATTAGTAAAGTCGGTATAGTCAGAGTGTAAACAGTTTGAGATGTATGACTACAAAGTCTAGTCAGAGTATTACACAATGTCACCTTGTTAAGCACTGTTATACATGGTTATATTGGTTTTAACTATGACATACTGTAGGTAATTAGTATTATATTTTGTAGCCAAATACATTTCCTAAACTCGAATTATTACGGTTAGTGCTGTTTACACATTCTTAGCTAAAAGATATTTTTGTGAATTAGTCGCCACCATTGTTTCCCAGCTCCACCTGTAAAGACACGTTCGATTTAGACTATATAATACATATCTGCTTTGTAGAAGACCAGACAGGCTCAGCAGTGCCTCTGACAAAAAAAAACATGGGGTGAGATTTAACCCCTTCACGACATTGCCTTTTAAGGTAATTTTTTTTTTTTTTTCCTCCTTGCGTTCAAATAAGCGTAACTTTTTTAATTTTCCGGCTATATAGACACATGAGGGCTTTTTTTTTGCGGGACAAGTTGTACTTTGTAATGGTACCATTTACTGTACCGTATAATATTCTGGGGAATCAGGAAATAATTCAATGTGGGGTAAAAAAAAAAAAACCGCCATTGCACAATTTTGCGCTGGTTACGGTTTTTTTGGAGTTCATAGTTCGTTTAAAATGATGGGTTATCTTTATTCTATGGGTCGTTACGATTCTGGCGATACCAAACTTATATAGTTTTCGTTATGTTTTACCACTAAAAAAAAAAATCGCAACTTTTACGGTTTTTCTAATTTGCGTTGCGTCGCCATGTTCTGCGGCTTATAACTTTTTTATTTTTCCACCTACGGACCTGGGTGAGGGCTCATTTTTTGCGGGCTGAAGTGTACTTTTTAATTAATACCATTATGGGATATGGGCGACTTTCTGATCTCTTTTAGTTATTTTTTTTTGGGTACGCGATGCGACCAAAAAACGTAGTTTTGGCGTTGGGGATTATTTTCCGTTTACGCCTTTAACCGTGCGGGATAACTAATGTTATATTTTAATAGATCGGACTTTTAGGAACGCGGCGATACCAAATATGTTTATTTTTTTTATTTTTTATTTATTTTTATTTGGGAAATGGGGAAAGGGGGGTGATTTGAACTTTTAATATTTTTTTATTTTTTTTTTATTTTTAAACTTTATTTTTTTTTTTTTTTTACTTTTACTACAAGGCCCCCTAGTGTACTTGACCACTAGGGGGCGCGATCGCCTGTACTAGGTTCAGCCATAGAGCTCTATGGCTGAACGTAGTGATTTTATGCACTTCCTATTACATCCTGCCTGAGGCAGGATGTAATAGGTATGCATACACGGCCAGCACAGGGGTCTACATTAGACCCCTGGCTACCATGGCAACCGATCGGCACCCTCCGATCTCGCTGCGGGGGGCCCCGATCGGCGCCGGAGGGGGGCGCCCCCCCTCCGATCAGCTATTTAAGCACTGCGGGCGCTTTGCCCGCGGTGCTTAAAGGGTTAAACGGCCACGATCGGCGAACTCGCCGCTCGTGGCCGTGAGAGCAGGGACCTGGCTGTAATATACAGCCATTACCTGCTCTCTTTCAAGCCAGCTCACTCCGTGAGCTGGCTTGATTCCCCCGCAACGGACATATGACGTATATATACGTCATATGTCGTGAAGGGGTTAATAGGATGAGAGATTCAGAAAGTGAGAGATTTTGTGAGAAATCTCCAGTTTTTTTTAAAGCGGCAATCATTTACACTGCAACACCAGTTTGATTTTGCAGTGTAAATGATTGTCGCTTTAAAAAACCTGGAGATTTCTCACCAAATCTCTCACTTTCTGAATCTCTCATCCTATTAAATCTCACCCATGATGAGGCTGCTGCTGTTCTCCACGGGCTTGAGAAGCATGCAATGAGCTCCACCAATCAGAGCTCAGCACAAGTCTCTCAGCCTCTGACCTCTTGCGCAAAGTCTCATGGGACTTAGTCAACTCCCAGTAATGCACTGCACATTTGTGCAGTCAGTGTGCCTTGGCTCCCGATGGTCAGCAACATTAATCATTGGCACATTGGCAGATACAGTAGGTAAAGCTGCAGTACTACCCTACTGCCATTCACAAAATTGTAACACTGTAGGGGAACTGGATGCCTTTTCCTGGGGTAGAAGGCAGCAAGCAGCAGCTGAGGAATCATACAAGTCCAGTCTTTGAGGTGAAACTGGCCGCAACCAGTTTTATTAAGCAGAAAATAAACATCAAAAGAAAATACCTTGTTTGTCAAGCACTAACTAAACACAGGACATTCCTAACTGTCTCTAAACAAAACACAAAGTTGTTCAGTCACTACTGATGGCTTACTTGCAGAGGCGGAACTACTGGCGGTGCAGATGGTGCAGTGCACCGGGGCCCAAGCCATTTCATGGGGCCCCGGTTTCCATCCCTTTTTTTTTTTACTTAAAGTTCGGTGACCGGCGTATGTGCGGGGGCCAGCGAATCCCGCACGGGGAGGGGAATAGATATAGTGCATCTCAGGGGGAGGTTTGCGGATCGGATCTCTGCTGTGGATCCGATCCGCGTCATTGCTCCCCCCCAGCCGTCGGCGCTATAGAATCAGTGCTGCTGTGACGGCTATCTTATCTTCTGAGTCTGACCTCAGCTGTGATAGTGCAGCCTGCATGCGCCGAGAGTGCGCAGGCTGCAGGAAGGAGAAGAGAGACGCTGCCCACGGCAACTAACTCCATCCTGCCCGGGTCCCCTATGTGTTGGTGAGTTTTTAAGGGAACCAGTATAAGAAAAATAAAGGGCGTCATGTGGGATGTAAAAGGTGGGGGGGATTATGTGTATGTTGGGAACAGTCAGTCTAAGTAGGGTGTGTAATTGGAGTAGAGAGTAGGATTATGTGCTGGGTGGAATAGGGTGTGTGTGGCTAGGATAGAGGGTTATGGGGTGTATGTTGGGGAACAGGAACTGAAGTGCGGGATGTGTTGTGGTAACAGTATATGGATTATATGAAGGAGATAGGGGGAGTAGGGTATGTTGGAGGTATGGGGTGCATGTGGTAAGACATGGGCAGCCTAGATGCTAGGTCCTGGGGGAAGCAGCGCATGGCCACTCACCACCCATGATTCTAGGTGGTGTGCGCTCAACTCCTTGGCTGCTAAGCGGCTCAAACCAGCACTGACAGACATTTGAAATATGGCACCTGCCCACCAGCCTATCAGAGTTCACGGACCGGCAACCACAATTAGTAATTGATTGCCGGACTGCAAGCTCTAATTGGTTCACTAGCCTGCGCCATATTTCAAATGTCTGCCGGCGATTGTATGAGCTGCTCAGCAGCATAGGAGCTGAGCGCACACCACATAGGCAGTGAGTTCTCTCCTCCCCATTTATATATCACTAATATGGGAAGTTAGTAAGGGGCACTAATGTGGACATTCTTTAAGGGGCACTACTGTGGGAATTATGTGTAAGGAACATTACTGGGGGCATAATATGTAATGGACATTACGTGTGTCGCATAATGTGTAATAGGCATTATGGTGTGCGCCAATGTGTAATGGGCATTACAGTGTGCAACAATATACAATGGGCATTACGATGTGTGTGGCATAAGGTTTAATGGGCACTACAGTGTGCAGCATAATGTGTAATGGGTACTGCAGTGTGTAAGGGGCTCTTTCAGATTGATATCCCCGGTTGGATCCCATATTTTGATCCTGGGTCCTACCCTTTTGCACTAAATCCCTGTCACTCATTATACACTGGGCCACCCTGGTTTAACCCTTCTTATAACCCGGGTTGGTTGGCCTGGTGATTCAGTGTGGCGCTTTGAAATCGCAGCTTTATCCGGCAATAATCAGGGTGAAAAATGTGATCTGAAAGGGGTATCAGGGGCTCTGCCTAGAGCAATGGGCATAAGTGGTGCTACTATGTGGTGTAATGTGAATCACGGACACTATAGTACTTTGAAACTATTATGTGTCCACGCCACTTTCCCACAAGCTATGCCCTAAATTTTTGGCACGCTGTTCGTATTTTGAGTATAAGGGGGGGGGGGGGGGGGGGGCTGAAGCATATTTGTGCACCTGGGCCCACAACTCACTAGTTCCACCTCTGCTTAGTTGCATAAGAAAGCTTGTTTCTCTCACAGAAATGCTGCACTCTGCCCAGGCAGTCTGTACACACTGGTCAGTCTAGCAGCTCTATAAGGCCCTTTGCACAGCTGCAAGCTCTGATTAGCCCTCTGTGAGGCCAAACACCTGAACTGGGCCTTTACTCAGCTTTAACCAAAAAGAAACACTCTCATGGAAGTTTTCCTGTTTCTGAAATGTGTAAGACAAGAACCTGGGACAAACACTATTCCAGTGTTCTTGTCACAATATACATTAAATACATGCCGATCACAGGGGGGCCAATATAGAGGGGTGCCCGGGGGTACTGACCTCCTGAGGGCCCCCCACCCTTAAACCGGCTCTGGGGCCACTTATCGGTATCGCAAGCCTCCTAAACAGTGTGTGATTTTGGCTAACTTACAATACTATTTTTATCCTATTTTGACTATAAAGAAGTGATTCCCAAAGTTTTTTTAAATCATGGTGTCCTATGGTATAAGATTTTTTGGTACTTGTTTCCTAGCACGGCGCCCGTCGTGGTAGATCGCATACCTTAAGTTAAGGTAATTTAAGGTATGCGATCGACGCGATTTTCTGCTAATTAAGTGGCTTTATTGCCGGCAAAGAGAAAATTGCGTTGATCACGTCCATCGCATGCCATTATAATGGCATGCGATGCGACCGACGCGATCAACGCGATTTTACATAGGGCTCAATGTTAAATTACCTTTCAATGTTAAAATCGCGTTGATCGCGTCCATCACATGCCATTATAATGGCATGCGATGCGATCTACGCGATTTTACATAGGGAACATATACCTGTGAAGTTATGCGCGTGCGCTCGCCACGCTTCGGGCTCGGTGGCTCGCTGCGCTCGCCACACTTTATAAAATCAACTCCACGCCGACGTGGATAGTGGGGGTATGAAAAGGTTGGAGGACGCGCACCGCTGCCCCTCACGGGCTCGCTGCGCTCGCCACGCTTTGGGTTGGCAATTATAGTGGGGTGGCGTTAACAATGGGGGGGCATTTTAGCCATGAGGGGGGTATGCAATTAAAATTGGGGTTTCGGGGGCTTTTTACATTGGGCCCAATGTAAAATTGGGTCTCAGGGACCATTTTACATTGATTCCAATGTAAAAATCGCGTTGATCGCATCGCATGCAATTTGATTGCATGCGATGCAATCAACGCGATTTTTTTAGGTCCCGATGCTTAAGATAAAAATCGCTGGCGCCGTGCTAGGAAACAAGTACCGATTTTTTTCAAGGCACCCCTAGGTCAAGAGTTTCTTATTGAAAAATAAAAATAAAATGTAAATGAAGTAAATTGACTTTATATGTGACCCTCAGGTTCTGTTATGTGGAGATAATTCACTTTTGCGTGTCCATATATTTCATCATTGGAGGCCAGAAGCACTGGTTTTATCTGTTAATCCTTTGAGTGCCAAATTATTATGTCAAAATAGGTGTGAAAATTGACAAGCAAACATTTTTATTCAACATAATGACCTGTTTATTATTTATTTATTTATTAACAGTTTCTTATATAGCGCATACAAATTCCGCAGCGCTGTACAGAGCATAGTTATGAGCAAACACAAAACAAAATTACATTACAAGACAGTTTAGGACAAGTACATGGTTAATACAGATAGTTACATCAGGGGACAGGACACTGAAGCAATTATCAGGGTGGCAGTGGTTTATATATTCTAAGAAAGGCACATGAGGAGAGAGGGCCCTGCCCGTGAGAGCTTACATTCTAAAGGACCTGTATCCCTCATTTAGAAAATATACTATTTTTTATTGAACCTTTTTTAATTTGATTTTATATTATAAATTTGAGTGACACTGCCATTTTTAGCAAATACTTTGCACATCTCTCACAGATATGTTGGCATTCAAAGGGTTAAAATGACCATAAATAATTTTAATTGGTCCTGGACCACCATCCAAAAGGTAATCCTGCAAGTGGCCTAAGGCGGCCCAGGGTGCGTCAGACCACTCACAACTAAAGCAAACCGATTGCCAATGGAATAAAAATGCATCCTTATAACAAACAATGTAAAAAAAATACCTACTGGCTACTGACCAAAACCAAATACAACAAAAAATTCTAAATAAGCAAAGGAATACTGTATCTGAGATTATGATAACTTGTTATTTATTTCTAAATGAATAACAAATAAATTGTTACTGTGTGGTAGCTCTGGCTTGGTAACTATAGGATAATTGAAGTCAGCGGTAATAACTGCCAATTATTCTGACATCCCTTTATCAATATGGCCTATTTTCCGCTTTGTTTATCTGGATGCATAGCAAGATGTTTCTATAAATATTGTAGAGATATTATTGTTTATCTTTATCGGTTAGGGATTTTTTACTTTTTGAATGAATGGTGAAAATTTGAATGAACAATGTTGAGATTCCTGGGCTCAGTTCGGCTCTAGATGTAATTGTGTGACCTATTGTCCATGGGATGGTTTCTTGATTCTCTTTGAATTCCAATGCATTTAGTTTTAGTCTCTTAGATGCATTCCCTTTCTACTATGTAGCATAACAGCAAAGAGGAAGGCTTGTAGAATTTGTTTATGTTGCAGTAGCTCATTACTGTTGAATGAGCAACTTGTACTGTGTAATACAAGGCCCATAGATACGCACTTTTGTACTGCAAGTATGCACTTACTAAACTGAAAGACAAAAACTAAAGGGTTATACAGTATTATCTAGATTGCCATCCAGCAATAAAAGTTAAAAATATAGATTGTCATTTAGGGCCTTATTCTAGTTCACTCTTAAAGGCAAATTCCTTCTCAAATGGACAAAACCATGTGCACTGCAGGTGGGGCAGATATAACATTTGCAGAGAGAATTAGATTTGGGTGGGGTTTTTCTTAAAAGTGAGATCTATATTGCAGTGTAAAAATAAAGCAGTCAGTATTTTCCCTGCACAGAAACAAAATAACTCACCCAAATCGAATTATCTCTGCACCTGTTACATCCGCCCCCCTGCAGTGCACATGGTTTTGAGAAGGAATTTGCCTCTAAGAGTGAACTAGAATAAGGCCCTAGTAATAAAAATATATATTATAAACAATATAGTGTCATATTACTGACTAGTGAGAACACTAAAACATGTGCACGAATCATTAACAACCAAATACATCCCAAAAGGCAATAAAGGTAAATTCAATAAGAAAAAGCCACCATGGTTGGACAAAAATATAAGGACAGCAATCAACAATAAGACAAGAACATTTATATTTTAATAACGTGAATGAGGAGGAATTCAACAAATACAAATAATTAAATAAAATTTGTAAAGGGTTATCAAAGTAGCTAAAAGGGAAAATAAGGAGTGCATAGCCACTGAGAGCAAAACCAATCCCAAGAAGTTTTTCAAACACATCAATAGTAAAGGAATAATTAAAGAGAACATAGGCCCATTAACCAATACTGATGGTAAAAGCTTTACAGAGGATAAGGGAAAAGCAGAACTGTTAAATGAGATCTTCTCATCCGTGTTTACTAGGGGAGAGCAGACTGTGGAACTTACAGGTACCACAAATGGGATGAGCAAGCCAGATCTTAATATTGCTTTCACGACAGACGAGATAAAAATGCGGCTCAGCAAAATCAAATCAAACAATTCACCAGGTGGGATTCATCCTAGGGTACTAATGGAATTAAGGGAGGAATTAGCAACCCCTCTGTATTACATTTTTGATAACTCACTTTCCTCAGGTAAGGTACCAAAAGACTGGAGAATAGCAGAGGTAGTGCCAATATTCAAAAAAGGAAAAAGGGAGGACCCCGCTAATTACAGGCCTGTGAGCTTAAAATCAATAGTGGCCAAATTATTTGAGGGATTTTTAAGGGATGGTATCCAGAAATATTTAGATCTTCATAGTTTAATAAGTATCAACCACCATGGGTTTGTGAAAAATCGCTCATGCCAAACAAATTTACTAGGCTTCTATGAGGATGTCAGCAACAATCTTGATAATGGAAACACCATAGATGTGGTCTTCCTAGATTTTGCTAAGGACCTGGGACTAGGTTTAAGAATTTGTAGATGGGTAGGGAACTGGCGGTGTAATAGAGAACAGAGAATTTGTCACAAACCGCGGTGCGCAGCCCCATTTGCGACCGCGTCCCCTACCTTCCATGTGCCCCCATGGGCAGTTGGTGATGCCCCTTGCCAGTTTCATGCTGGGCCCATGCAGTATGGGCACCGCCATGACACCTGTGGTCAGCTGACTGTGTAGGCCAATCACACTGCCCACTGGCCTGAACTGTGACCTGTACACCTGTAGCAGAATGAAGGTGTACACCATGGGTCTTCAACCTGTGGCCCTCCAGATGTTGTGAAACTACATGTTCCAACATGCATTGCCACATTTTTTCCTATAAGAGCATGCCAAAAAACCTCAGGGCATGCTGGGACATGTAGTTCCACAACATCTGGAGGGCCACAGGTTGAAGACATGTGGTGTACACTGACACTTCCTGGTTCTGATTGATTCTGCGGCTTGCAGCCAATCATGAACAGACAAGGGGGATATAGTTCAGGCATTGGGCCTAACTTCCTTGTCTTGAACAATTGCTCTTATCTGTTCCCTGAGTGTACTCCTATGTCAGAGAAGTTCCCAAGGCTCCTGGCTATCCAGTCTTACCAGTGATACCATCTCCACATGCCCTGCTGCTGCTGCTACTTACCTGGTTCCATACATCTTCCAGAGACTGCAAGAAAATATACCTAGGTATCTGTAAGGGGCGCCAATATGTGTATGCTCTGTCAAGCTGCAACCTGAAAAAGGGGAGTCACACCCTTACAGAGAAAAAGAGAAATGTGGGGTGGTTGCGCTAAGCAGTTAAGTTCAATAATACATGGTTTAAAACATGGTTATTTATTAATATAAAAATAGAAAAATAAAATATCAATGAAAAGTATACAGTTACACAAGATTTTGTTGGTGCACACTTATTATGCCTACGGCTTAAAAATAGTAATTAAAGAGTATGATTGCATACTAATAACATGTAAAAACTACAAGAGATTGGTGCTGCTGTATTTTGTAAATGGGGATGAAAGTCCCAAAAAAAGTCACCTCAATTCAGTTGTGTCCTGTCCTCTTTTGGGCCCAAAAGGAAATGGTACCTTACTGTTGGGTTAGTGGTGGGATCGGATTGATATTCCACTGTATTGGCTCCATGATGGTTTTGAAACGGAGTTTCCCAAAAGATGGTTTAGGATGTGGGGTCCTGGTTCGGCAATGTTAGAGAGGTGACGTTCCTCCACAAAGGTGTTGTTGCCCGTCCTAGGGTCCCGCACTCCAGAGGGTATTTTTGTGGTAGTCCCAGTAGGGATAAGGTTTTGGAATCTCTGTCGGTCGACACTAACCGAGAAGGACAGCAGGAAACCCCTGTTTTCCAGGAATGAATGGAGAGGGGATTTAGGATTTGTGATCTTCCAGAGACTCCTGCTAATTCCACTTCTGCAGTTGAGTGAGCAAGTTATCCCCAGCAGAGGACACCGCTGGCACTGGCTAGCAATCCCTCACTAGCTTCCAGGTTAGACTCCCGTAGCTCCCAGGCCACATTGCTTTTACCATCAGTGACTTTCTCCATCTCAGTCCTGATCTGTCGACAGGCACTGTCAACATCCAGGTTGACTCTCAGCTACTGCCGTCTCCTAGTGGCCAATACCACCTGTGTCCTCTCCGACGACTATCAGTTGCTGTGCCACAGTATTTGTCGCATCCCATCTATACTGCCGACATCCCTGGTCTGCACTGATGTACTCCCAGAGACTTTACCAAACTTCCCTCTGGATACCGACATCTACACCTTCGGCTCCCAGGCCGTCCCGCAGCTCCCAGGCTGCCCACTGTCATCCCCGGCTCCCAGGCCGTCTCTCAGCTCCCAGGCTGCTCACTGTCATCTCCGGCTCCCAGGCCGCGTCAAGACATACCCTCAAGTCTCCCGTGTCCTCAGTCCCAGCCTGCGTCCAGAGGACCAGGGCAGGGGGCCGCGACCTGCTTGTCAGACGCAGCTAAGTCTATAGTTCCTTGCGGGGCTTCCTGGTGAATACTCCGTGCCCCTGCTTCTGGTCTCTGCCAACCCTCTGGTTCGCTGTGCCCTGGTTACCCATGCATGTCATATATCAAGCCTCCTGCTTTCTGCTTTCCAGCGCCCTCCACTGGTCCACCACGGTCACAGCCAGGAACACAAGAAACCCCGGTGCTGACAGAATGGTTGTGAACGGCGCAGTATCAAATATGATACCAGTACTAAGTAGAGTGCCACAGGGGTCAGTACTAGGGCCCATTTTATTTAACATATTTATTAACTATATTGAGATGGGAATACTCAGCAAAGTTTCCATCTTTGCTGATGACACAAAACTGAGCAGAGTAATTACATCAACCGAGGATGTTTCCGCGCTTCAGAACGATATTAATAAACTAGATGAGTGGGCAAAAAAAGTGGAAAATGAGATTCAATGTGGATGAATGCAAGGTTATGCAACTTGGGAGACATAACCAATGTGCTAGTTATAACCTAAGTGGGGAGGCATTGGGTAATTCAGAACCTGAAAAGGATCTATGAGTCCAAATAAATAACACACTGGGGTGAAGCACTCAATGTCATATAGCAGCAAATAAGGCAAACAGAATACTACCATGTATAAAAAGGGGTATGTACACTAGGGACTCAAAAGTAATTATACCACTGTGCAAAGCATTGGTTAGACCACATCTTGAATATGGAGTACAATTCTGGGCCCCACACTTTCAAAAGGACATCATAGAACTGAAAAAAATCCAAAGAAGAGCAACAAGGTAATAATGGGAATGGAGAATTTAAGCTATGAGGACAGATTGAACAAATTGGGATTGTTTATGCTAGAGAAGAGACGTTTACATGCTTAACATGTACAAATATTTCAGGGGCCAATTTATAGAACTATCAAGCACCCTTTTTACTGCAAGGAAGGACTCTAGGACACGTTGGCACAAGTTTAGATTAGAACAAAAAATATTTTGTTCCCTTAGAAGCTCTGGAAGAAGGAAAACTTTTTTCACAGTCAGGGCAGCCAAACTGGAACTCTCTTCCTGGTGAGTTGGTGTTGGCAGGCACAATAAGTATGTTTAAAATAAGGTTGGACAAACATTTATTGGTTAAAAACATCCAGGGGAACAAATAAGAATAATGTTTAAGCTAATAAAAGGGTTAAGCTAATAAACCAAGGTTGAACTCAATGGACACAAGTCTTTATTCAGCCTTAACTACTATGTAACTATGTAATCTCTGTTCCTCTATATTGACCTTCAGTATATGTAGAGGTCAATTTACATCACAATTTTATATTAAGAGTCTTGCAACCCTTTGGCTTTAAGGATATTATAAGGTTTATTTCAGAGTTGCCTGCCCTCCCGGAATGGCCAGGAGGCTCCTGAAAATTGGGTCCCCCTCCCGGCCCCCCGGAAAGGTGGGCAACTTTCCCATGATACCAGAGGGCCTCCCCTCCCACATCTCCTACGCGGCAGCATTAATTTACGGCAATTCACGGATTTTCAGGGTAGGACGTGGGGCTAAAGATAAAAATTGTTTCATTTATCCCCGCTCTCTCCTCAAAGACCCGCTAATTGCATGATTTCCAGTACTGGGTGGCAGGGCTTGATGAAGTCTACATCAGGCCCTGCCCCCAAAAGTGCTGCTGAAAGTCTCCTCTTTGGGCTTCTCCCGGGGAGGAGACTTTAAATGTAGGCAACCCTGGTTTTCTTCTGTAGAAGATGCTGTGTTTGCTTGTAATGTCCGGTCAAATAGTTAACAAGAGAGGGGAAAGAAGACTCTTTATTGTTGGGGCATTCTTTTGTTAAAAACAAATAGACAAAACAATAAAAAATAAAAATGTAATCCTGGTAAAATATGTCTTTATGCACCTACAAAAAGTTGTTGAGAATATGTATTTAATTTTTTTTTCATATGTTAAAAAAAAATGGTGAGATGGAATGTTGCTTTGGGCAACCAATCAGATACAATGTATTATCTTCTAGAATATGCTAAATAAATAAAAAGTAGATTGTGATTGGTTGCCCATAGCAACATCCCATGTGAAATAGATCTCCCATCTTAGTAAATTTCCCCCATATGGAGTTGATGCATCTGCACCCAACCAATAGCAGGAAATGACACACATGAATCAGGCCCAAAGTGTATGATGAGTATGTGCGAAATGACATCAGGATCAGGAAGTGTATTATAGAGAAAGCACAAAGATGTAGCCTGATTGTTAGTTGTAAGCAAGTCTCATTGGTTCCAGTTGATAAGACGAAAGTAATTAGGTAAACAGTCAATAGGTCAACGTGCACTAGGTCGACATTGACAAAAGGTCAAGACAAAGGCAATAAGTAGGTCGACATTGCAATGTTCGAGACATGAAAAGGTTTATATGGGTTTTTCATGATTTTTTTTCATCCAGCTAACTACAATTGGGAACGGTAAAGTGTGCTGAGCAAAGCAAAGCAAGGATCCACATTACACTAATTGGGGGCCATGTCAACAGATGGCAACAAACACACACACAAAAAACTTGAAAACCTCATGTAAACCATTTCTTGTGTCCACCATTTCCATGTTGACTTTCTGCTTGTGTCGACCATTTCTCCATGTCCACCTAGTGTATGTAGGCCTTTCTCATGTGTTGACCTTTTCACTGTTGACCTTTTCACCAAACTTCTTGGTGTCTATCTAATAATCCATACACAGTCCCATTACACTAGGGCCCTTATTATGATTGGCTCACAAGGCTGCAAATTTCTACTAGTCGCCACCCGCACAGCCGCCCCACCCGCCCTCGCACGGCACAAGTACCCGCAGGCATGCAAATGGATGACTTGCATAATCATCCATTTGAAGCCTTGTGGGCGGGCACAAAATCATTCGATGGTCGCCGACCATCGAATAATTTTTCAAGCGCTCACAAATCTAAGACACCTCTTTGGAGCTGCATTACCTCATATGGGAAATCACGGCGCACACAGGTACTGCTCCAGGAGTCTCGCAAGTGTCCAGCTGCTTTTATATCCAGCAGTAAGGAGTGCTATTGTGGACATCGAAACCTGCATCCCCATGCTCCTGGTGCCTCAACACACATAAAGGAACATCCACAGATACCCCACATGTGTGTAAGAGCTGATTTATACCAATTTATTATACAGCGGTAATTTGGACTCCAGTTTATGGATTAAAACATCTCTCCAAGTGGAACCGCCTTTAGAGAATTAGGTCTGGTCTGCAGTTACCCCTGGGTGGTTTGTTAAATTTTTTTTAGCTTATAATGTTTTTGAGCCATATACATATATACAGATAGCTCGTAGTCTTATTTTTAACTCTAAGTGTTGTAGTATATTTGTGATTTGTTTTTAATACATTCTAATTCTTATTAAATTGTTTCCTCATATATGCACTAAGCGCCCAATGGTATTGTTCTCTTACATCTGCGAGTGCCTGTACGGGAAGCGGGTGGGCAGTGTCAGCCACCCACACTCGCATCGTCGGGTATTTACCATGAGAACGCCCATGAGAAAAGCCCGGGCCCGGATGGATAGTATAAGCTATTATAAAACATATAGTGCTTCCCTCCTCCCCCTTCTCGTGAAGGCTTGCAATGCAGTTTCAGACAACGTAGGGTTTTTCCCCTCAATCCCTCGAAGCTCACATTACAATAATCCCCAAAAAAGGTAAGGACACTACCCAATGTGCTAGCTATAGGCCTATCTCTCTCCTAAATAATGATGTTAAACTGTCTGCCAAATTACTGTCCAATAGATTGGGTTCCCTTCTCCCTGACTTGATACACAACGACCAGGTGGGTTTTGTAAAGGGGCGGCAGGCTAAGGACAATACTTCCAAACTCATAGATCTGATCCATCATATCAAGGGAGGGAAACAACATGCAATTTTCTTGTCTACTGACGCGGAGAAGGGCTTTGATAGGATCGACTGGCAGTTTAAGGAAAGTTTTCTCCGTAGTAGTTGGACTGAGACTTCATTCTCTACATTGTATACTTGCCCTATACCTCTCCCCTTCTGCAAGAGTCTGCATTAATGGGGCTCTCTCATCTCCTTTCATAATACGCAATGCCACACATCAAGGTTGCCCTCTCTCTCCAGCTATTTCTGTCCTATGTATGGAGGCCTTAACACAGGCGATCCGAGCCAATGGGGATATTAAGGGGGTACAGGTGGGGGACCGTGAATATAAGTTAGCTTTGTTTGCTGATGACCTCCTCGCCTTGCTTACTGAACCCGTGACAACCCTCCCTGCTCTTATGCATGAGTTTCACAGATTCAGCCTTCTATCCAATTTCAAAATGAATTACTCTAAATCAATTGCCCTTAATGTTTCCACTCCTGCCAACAGTGTGGAAGGTCTCAGAGACTCTTACCAATTCCTTTGGCATCCATCCCACATAAAATATTTGGGGGTGTTGCTTTTGCCAACATTAATAACCTCTTCAAACGTAACTTTCTCCCCCTCCTAGCAAAGTTTAAAATTGATCTCCGGAAGTGGTCTTTTTTGAGACTTTCCTGGTTTGGCAGGATTAACACGGTAAAAATGAACATCCTCCTCAAGACATTGTACCTACAGTCTACAGACTCTACCAATTTCAATTCCGATCTTCTACTTCACATTGTTACAGGGCCTAATAGGGAAATTTATCTGGGGTACCAGCAAGGCCAGCCTTTCCCAAGCGACTCTAGTTCAAACCCGAACTAGGGGAGGATTACAACTCCCTCAGTTCTTAAATTATTACTATACAGTACATGGGGCTAGAATAGTCGAGATGTCCAGAATCCCTTCTACTAAACAGTGGGTTCACATCTTAAACCATGCCACTGCTGTACCTTCATACATTCTCCCCTGGATTACTAAATTACCCCATTTCTCACATCAACGCTGGGCCCTACTATTAAGTGCTGGCAGAAATGTAAACAATGTACTCTATTTAGAATTAGACTTTCACTTCCTAAACTCCTTTTTGGCAATCCTGACTTCCCTTCCCATAGCTGGAGTCTCCCGCATTTACCATTTAATGTCCAACTCAGGCTTACGTTCCTTCACAGACCTCCACCAGACATATTCCTTGCCTGCAAGGTCATTCTGGGCATACTTATAATTCCGACATTACACTCAGTCTTTTCACACTACTTCGTCTAGAAGGACCCCAACCAAATTTGTTCAGTTATGCCTAGATGACACAAAACCTAAACATCTGGTATCTATCATTTATCAACTGTGCTCAGAGGCCATATCTCCTGATCTCCCTCCCTTTGTTAAGGCATGACACTCTGAGTTGACAATTAATATACCAGATGATCAGTGGCCTACGATATTCCAATATATATTTGCCACCTCATCTTCAACTCAGATCCTTGAGACCCAATATAAAATCCTCCCCAGGTGGTGCAGGTGCCTGGTGCACATACACAGGATGTTCCCAACTATCCTTGATACATGTTGGCGATGTCAACGTTCCCAGGGCTCCCCATTACACATTTGGTGGCTGTGCCCTGAGCTGACTGACTTTTGGACGACGATTAGAAGATTATCCATGTTGATTACCGGTATTCCCTTACCACACACTCCGGAGTTCTGGCTGATCAACTACATGGATATCCCTATTTCTAAGTTCAAGAAATCTCTACTCCGACACTTAATGAATGCCGCAAGAGCAACTGTACCCTGTTTCTGGAGATCACAAACACACCCCCCGATATCCCACTGGTTCTTAAGACTTGACCACTACATGCTTATGGAGGACCTCACGTCCTCTTCCAAATTACCCTCTAATACATTTACCACCACTTGGTCCCCATGGTTGAATTTTAAAGAAAGCAACGACTATGCTTCATATGTTAATACGCCTTCACCGGTAACTGCCCCACAACCCTAACATGACACTGGGTGAACACCCCCTATTCCTTTCATTTCTATTCTCCTTCTTTCCTTTTCTCTCTACGTTCTTCTATTACTATATATATCAGTGGCGTGCAGTGGGCTGAGGCAGATGAGGCACATCCTTTCCTGTCATACTAGCGTATATGCCAGTGTTTTGAATTGATAAAGTATGTAAAAAAAAATTATAATAATTTATTTTAAAAAATCTTATTTTTATTATTCTAATAATTTTTATAGTCAAAACTGTGGAGTAAAAAGTCTATGGAAGTCGCCTGGCTATCTTTTCTGCACATCTCTTATCAAAACTCAGCAAATCTCCAGCAGTATACTGTATACTGCTGCACATGTGTATAATGCTGGCAGGTACCCCATGGCTCATATACTGTATTGTGTGCATATCTGGCTCTGATACTTGCCAGGGACACCAGGTACTGAGCTAGGAGAAGTCTCCCATATAGAACAGTGCGGCAGGGTGTCAACACTCACAGGTCTCTCATCAACAGAAAATACGATACACAGACAAGGCAGTTTTTTAGTTAAGCAACGTTTCGTGCTTTATTGCACATCCTCAGGATCACAATACAAAGATACAATGACTCACCTAAATAACCCCCCATCACCGTGCTGCGGGATTGCTGGCTGCCGTCCTCCATCCGGTCATGTCTGAAGTCACTGCTTTGCGACGCGCTCCAGCCGGAGCGCACGGACTTCCGGATGGGTAACCAAGCAACCCCTGTAAACAAAGAAGTGAAAAAACACATATTTGTAAAAGATACATGCGTTGAATGCCTGCTGAATTAATGTAAATACACTGGGTAATGCAAGTAACTTAATAAGAAAATCAGGTTATATAAACATACATAATAGACCTGAAATGTCTATGACAGAAAATGAAATGCACGTATATCCTGCAGGGTATTTACAAGAAACAAGAAAAACTACAATGCTCATTCAGGCCCAGGGGATGTACCGTGTTTAGACGGTGTATCCACCTAGTTTCCAACTGGAGTAAGAGTTTACCACGATCTCCCCCCCTGACGCTAGATGGGACTTGATCTATGATTTTGTAACGGAGTGCAGCCAAACTATGGCTATTTTCTCTGAAGTGTCGGGGGACAGGTTGTTCATTGAGTACTTTTTTGCCCTCAAGAGATTGCCTTATGGTCGACCTGTGTGTAGCCATTCTTTCCTTAAACTGTCTGGTGGTCTTCCCCACGTAGAGGAGACCACATGGACACTTTATAGTGTACACAACGTAGGTGCTTGAACAGGTTAGTACATGTTTAATGGGGATTTTTTCCCCCGAGTGGGTATGAGAAATGTAGCTTTCCATTTCTAGAAATCGACAAGTCATGCAATGAATGCACTTGTAACATCCGCATGCAAACATCTGAACGCAAAGTACAGATCTGGGCAGCGGCGCGGCACTCAGGACGGTGTAGAAATGAATCAATACGTAGCCAAACTAGATTAGTTGACGTTTCAGCCTTGCGGCTTTTATCAAAACAGCTAATATGCCTGAGTGTGGGTGTATTCATTTACTTTCTGTCAAATGCCGCCATCCCCCCATCACTGATATATACTGTATATATATATATATGTATATATATATATATATATATATGTTTTGTGTATTGTACTTACCTCAAAGTGTGTTATCTTTCCTAGTTTGTGATGTCTATACATACGTATTACTAACATTCACAGTTGGGACTGTATGTTATTGATACCTTCTTTATTCATTGTTGTCCCTATGGACCTGTTTACATTGCAATGTATATCTGTTGTTTTATCTTAATAAACACTGATTGTGTAAAAAAAAAAATTATAGACATTACAGCGTGTGGCATTATGGGGGCTATTCTGGTAGATTCGCTCGGATGCAGGAACTCTCCAACACATTCTAGGTGGAAACTCTCACTCTATCAGGGAGGCACTGAGTCATCAGTCTCCATCTCCCAGATACTCCAGCACTAGAGGGTAAACACTAGTGGGTGCGCACCCAGTGTAATGCATACACAGGAGACAGGGCACTTTTCTCTTTAATAAAATATACATGTGTCATTCTTGTGGCATATCAATAAGAGTCATGAAATATCAGTAGCCACTGATTGATTCCACCTCCAATAAACCACATACAGATGGAGCACCTCTCAGCCAGCGCAGGGAATCGCCAGCTGCACGTCTCCCTGAAGCGGAGTGGGGGTAGCTGGCGGGAGATGCAGGGGACCGGCAGCGAGCAGTGTAGGGCTCCGACAGAACGGGGCACACAAGCATCTCATGCATGAGCGCCCTTTTCCCTTGTGGATTCTATCATCAGGAGTAGCTGCAACGGGAGCTGCTCCATCTATACGTCAGTGTGCACTAGAGATAGTGGTGTCTCTGCTCTATTAACTGACTTTTGGAAATGGTTTGCGAGTCTACTTTCCTTTAATATAACTCTCACACACAGGTCTTTCAGCGTTACTGCTGATCCCTTTAAGTTACTGCTGATCCCTTTAAGTTTTACCATCCCATTTAGCAGTTTCTGGATGTTATTATATCCATGTACTTGTGCTACAGCTTCATTGATTGGTTTGCATCAATAGCCGTCATTGCAAAACACTCCTCAGTGTCCAGGACATATAGTTGGTTGCACCAGGTTGCTGAAGCAATTACAGTCCCTCTATTGTTTTGCACCATACACTGGCCGTTTGCAAAATTGACCTTTTTCCTCTAGGAAGCAGATTGCAATGAGATTACTTCCCAAATCTGGTACGAATAATACATCTTGGGTACAACTGAATACACCATCGATAGATCTCGGCCATATACTGTATGGCCATAAAGTTCTATTCTAATTTACAATCATTTGTACTTCTGAATTCAGCTATGATTTCAGCAGTAAAAAGGACTGGAAAATAGACCTAATTTTCCAGGCATATTTTGCCGACGCCTGCATGGATCAGTTAAATCTGTGCTGGCTTCTCTGTGAAAAAATAAGAAAAATAAAAAGTAACTAAAAACTGCATGGTGAGCACGGTCCTGGTTGCACAAATACGGGGGAAAACATTTGTTGTGTTCCCAATAAAGGGGTCACTTACTTTATGGAACCCTGGCCTGGGCTGAAGCCCAGGGCTGTCCCTGCGACCCCTGGGCTGTGGGTGGTGGGCTGATGTTGAAAAAAGTGTAAAAATAAAATTGGTAAAATTAGATATTGGGATCTGTAGTAGAATTACTGGGCCCAGCAAGTCTCCTCCACTTGCTGGGACTTGGAGAACCACAAGTCCCAGCATGCAGGGCATTACTGGGCCTGCTGGGTCATGTAGTCCTACTACCGAGCCAATACCCCAAGAACATATCATGGGCGTCATGGATGGTGTAATGGTTAGCATATTACTGCCTCACAGCGCTGAGGTTATGGATTTTATTCCCACCATAGCCCTAACTGTGCGGAGTTTGTATATTCTCCCCGTGCTTGCGTGGATTTACACCCGGTACTCCGGTTTCCTCCCACAATCCAAAAATATACTGGTAGGTTAGTTGGCTTCCAACAAAATTAACCCAAGAGTGAATGTGCGTTTGTGTTTACATGGGATAGGGAATATAGAATTTCACTGGGGCAGGGACTGATGTGAATGTATAAATATTCTAAAGTGCTGCGGAATATGTGTACGCTATATAAGAAAATGTTAATAAATAAACATACATACGCACCTGGAAAAATACAATTTTAATACATAATTACCTATAGGGTCCAACATAGGCCTGTCCTCTTGTCCAGTAGAATCCTCATCAGTACCTTTGAATAAAAATCATACACACCACCTCATCCAGCGAAGTGCATGTTCTCTTTGGTCCAAGTAGCATCCAGTCATAAAAACACCTCAGTCTAGCGGACCGATAGGATGCTTGTTTACACAAGCAGCCCCTCCCCGAGAATGAGAGAATTCCCAGTGATGTTTTTTTTTTTTTCAAAACAATTTTCTTTATTTTATAAATAGAAAACATCCAGCATTTACAGAATATATATGAGCATACTTATTTGGATTGAGCACATAGAAACAGAAACACAAAGGACATTGTATGAGAGTGGACAATACAGAGCATTTCCTGTGCATGTACCTCTATGACCCCCCCAATATTATCAATCAACTTGTTGGGTTGTACATAAAGTGACCAATAAACCTCTTTTAAATTGAAACAACTGAGTCTGTCGTATTATGTTATGGCTGTCATTTTCCTGGGAAAGTCATCATAGTAACACCATAAATATCAAGTATTATATTATTACTTCCCAATCGGACATTTCTATCTTTATTTGACTAACTTATTTCTAATAGACTAAACCAACACCCTCCCCCCTCCCCTCCTGCCCTCCCCAACTTGTGCTGAACGGCTCAGCATATATCCTACGTTGCCAGTGACCTATTCAGATACCAAGTTGTACCCTCGAACACCTTATAGATATGAGTTTGTGTGTCAGAATCCACCTAATCTATATACACCCCCATTTCTTATAGAATTTTCCGACCCCTTTTTCAATATCAACCAACGGTGCCTTCCTATCCATATATAGAAATTGTAACAGTGTCGCCTTTAGGGCAGATATAAACGGTGGTGTTGACGATGTCCAGCATCTTAGGATAATTTTCTTCGAGACCGTGACCATAATGGTCAGGAAGGGGGTCAATACCGTCTTTCTGCCTTGTAAATTCCAGTTAGAGAAATTAGCTAATAACATTGCTAACGGATCTTTCTGCAACTGCAGGTGACACACTTCATTAATCAGCATTGTTGTTACTTTATCCCAGAATTTACGAAGTCTCCCACAGTCCCACATATTATGGTAAAAGGAGGAAAACATGCTCTTGCATTTCAAGCATAAGCCCAAGTCTCCTGGGACAAAATATTTCCTCTGTGACTGGGATATGTAGGCCCTATGGAGCGTCTTTATGTGGACCTCCTGGAGCATTGCTGAGTGCAGTGTTTTGAGCGTCTGCTCTAAGTGTTTTGTGAGTACCTTGTGGGAGTCCACTTGTGGGATGTCTTGGGCCCATTTGGCAGCAGCTGCCGTCCAGATGGTTTCATTTGACACTGGCAGTAAATCTGGGTATAAGTATCTAAGGCGGTAGGGTCCCGTTCCACTGAGGACAAATATTGAATGCAATGGGTCTGGGGCCGCAGCCTGGGTCATAGGTGTGGGCATGGTCTGGGCATAGTGCCTAGCCTGAAGATACATAAAGAACTCCTTATTTGGTAAAGAGAACTTCTCTGCTATATCTCGGAATGTGAGTAGGGTTCCCCCGGGATCAAATATGTCTCTAATCGCTACAATCCCCTTTGTTCTCCATCACAGATACCCCGAGTTGGACAACCCTGGTTGGAACTTGGGGTTTCCCCAAAAGGTTGCGAATTTTGTGCTCTGGTGATTTCTCCCCAGTTTCATATTGATTGTTAACCATGCCTGATACGTATCTGCAAACAATACATTTCCCTGAATCTCCCTAGGGAGTGTGGCCTTTGGGACATGCATCAGGGCTGCGGGTGAATAAGGGGCAAACATATCTACCTCCATTGCTTTATGAGTGTAGAGCTCAGTCCCCTGGAACCAATCAAGAATATAACGCATAAATACAGTCTGGGTGAATGCATATAAATTGGGGATTCCCAGACCCCCTTCTGCCTTCCTAGCATACAACTTATGTCTAGCAATGCGTGGTTTCTTGCCTTGCCACAGGAATGCAAAAAACCCCTTGGTGACCCTGGCCATGTCTGTCTTGCCATCTGTATGGGAAGCATTTGAATACAGTATGACACCTTTGGGAAGGCCACAGATTGCAAGACTGCTGCCCTTCCTAACAATGAGAGGGGGAGGGTTTTCCAGGTCTCCAATTGAGTTAGCATTTTGCTCACGGCTGGGACAAAGTTGGACGAGTACAGTTTTGATAGGCTAGAAGGGATGGTCACCCCCAGGTATTTAATTGATTGAGTTTGTATTTTAAATTGTGACAGTAGGGGGCAGTCGGTGACAGACAATTGTCCCCCCTGAATCTGGAGAATCTCCGATTTTTGTGTGTTGATTTTGTAGCCAGCAAATGCACCAAATTGCTGCAAGATGTTCATTATTGCTGGGAGGGATGTCTGCATGTTTGACACAAAAAGCAACATGTCGTCGGCAAAGAGACAAATCTTTAGTGTTGTATTTCCCACTGTAATGCCCGTAAACAGACTGCTTTTCCTCAAAACTATGGCCAAGGGCTCCAGGGCAAGGGCGAATAGCAGGGTCGACAAAGGGCACCCCTGTCTTGTGCCCTTCTGAATCTCAAAAGGGGAAGATATATGGCCGTTACATGCCACCTGGGTCATTGGTTTGTTGTATAGTTTTTTAAGCAAAGCCACAAATGACTCGGGAAAGCCAAACCTCGTTAGGGTCTCAAACAGGTGGTCCCAGGTGACCAGGTCAAACGCCTTCTCAGCATCCATGGAGACGATGCCCTGGCCACCCGGGCAACCACCTCCCTCCAAAGTCTGCACCGCTGCCAAGACCTTACGTACATTTATTACAGAGTGACGCCATGGATGAACCCTGTTTGGTCTGGGTCTATTATTTTGGGCATAGCAAATTTCAGTCTGTCAGCCAGTATTTTTGTTAAAATTTTATAATCGACATTAAGAAGCGAGATGGGCCGAAAGGAGCCCGGGTCTTCTGGGTCACGACCTGGTTTAGGGAGAACTTTCACCACCGCCTAGTTAAAGTGGGGGGGGTATACCTGAGCCTGTCAACAGTTGGTTGAACACGGCTGCCAGTGGGTCGCTAATTTTTTCGACTAGGATCTTGTAGAATTCCCCTGAGTAGCCATCAGGTCCCGGGGCTTTAAAGGGGTTTAAGTTTTGCTATTGCCGATTTTATCTCCTCGGCATCTATAGGTGTCATAAGATGTTCCACAGTATTGGATGGCAATTGGGGTAGTGTTAGATCCGCCCAGAATTGGGTTTTGTAATTCCTGTCTATTGTATCCTGCGTGTATAAAGTTTTATAGTAGTTCTGGAATACCTATATAATATCCCTGCCCTTATGTACTTTAGTTCCGTTAGGCCCACTCAGAGTGGCAACAAATGCTGAGGGGCGGTTACCTCTAATTAAGTTTGATAATAGTCTGCCATTTTTGTTACCGTGGCGGTTGAATTGGAAATTTGCGTTGTTAATGTATTGGGTTGTCTGATTTTCTAAAAGCGAGTCAAAGTGTGTTTTTGCCTGGTTGTATTCTGATTTAGTGGTAGGGGATGGCGAGTTTTTGAAAGCAGCATATGCTGTTGTTAATATCGACTGTGCCGACAGGACATTGGCTGATCTGTCTTTCTTAAGTTTACTGACATAAGACATTATTTCTCCCCTTAGTACTGCTTTTGCCGTCTGCCATAGTAGGGAGGGGTTATCTGTGTGTTCTCGGTTGTCATAGGCAAATTCGACCCATCTCGCCTCCAGTGCCTGTCTAAATCTCTGTGAGTTGGCCAAATAAGCGGGGAATCTCCACTGTCTGTGTGTACCTATGTCTATGGTCGTGGTCAGTGTGCACCAGATTAGTGCATGGTCAGAGATACATATAGGTTGAATTTGGGCATCTATTAATTTAGGAAAAAGAGATTCGGCTGGGAGCAGGTAGTCTATACGTGATAACGACCCGTGAGCTGCCGAGAGGCACGTATAGTCCCTGTCAGTGGGGTGGAGAACTCTCCAGCAATCTATCAAACCAAGTTGTGCTGTTATCTGGGGAATACCTACAGTCGGCACCACAGGGGGTCGTTTATGAGTCGTGGATTTGTCCATAGCAGGCATTGCCACAATGTTAAAGTCTCCTCCCACCAGCAAGTTGGAGGCAGAGTAGGGAAATAGCCTTGAGACCCAACGTCCCATAAATCTTTGGGAGTAGTTGTTAGGGGCATAGATGTTACAGATGACATAAGTCTCTTTTAGTATGGAGATCTTGACAATGACACATCTCCCTCCCGGATCAGTATAAATCAATCAATTATTGGGGCTAATCTATTTCTGACTAGGACCGCTACCCCCCGAGCTTTTGAAGTAAAGGAGGCAGAAGCCGCCACCATATATCCCATTTGACCTAGCTTTACATGCTCTGTTTGCGTTAGGTGTGTCTCTTGGAGGAGCACGATGTCTGCCTCCTGTTTTTTCAAGTATAAGAGGATCTTTTTACGTTTTATGGGGGAGTTAATCCCTCCCACATTCCATGAGCATATCTTAACCTGTGCCATGGGTTACATACAGTATGATGACAGGATATAACATTCCCCTAAGCCGTTCACCCACCCTCCACCCCCGAACCCCCCCCCCCCTTTCCCAACTCCCCTGACCTCTCAACGGACTCAGCAGGAAGCCCTGGAGAGCCAGCAGGGAGGCCAGGAAAAACACAAAAACATAAAAACAAAACTAACAGTAAAACAGTCAGAGAACTAGCTTCTCCGAAGCAATGCATTGCTTAAACTATCAACTTCCGCTATGAAGTAGGTGTTTACCACCCACTGTGATTGTACTCCATAGGCCTCACAATCGGGTCGGCACCCCTACAATCATGATATGTCTGGTATCAGGCTGTAAGATATGGAATCAAACTTTGATCTGTGGGTAGGATCACGGGTCTTTCAGCAGGAAAGGCTCCTGCTACTATCTTGCCTTCCCCTCAGGGGTCGACTTGTCCCGCCATTTCAAAGTTACGTCGGTAGAGAGTCTGCTATCACAAGACTTAGTAGCTTTCCCCTTCAGGTCCAGCAAATCGGTAAGGCATTAAAACCCATTCCCCCCGCAATCCCCCCTCCCAAAAGCAGTCATAAACCACCTCTCACCCCCCTATTTAATGCTCAGGCCTTGTCTGGCGGCATCTCAGGTGGCAATTGGAGATAGGCCTGGGCATCTGCTGCTGAAGAGAAATCTTTGGGCATGTCCCCTTCAAAGAGGCGCAGCCGCGCCGGGTACATTAGGGCGAATTTGCGGTTATCTGCAATCAACTTGGCACAAATGGGTGAGAATTCCTTCCGGGCTCTAGTCACCTCGGCGGAATAGTCCTGGAAGAGGTGTAGCCTGTGTGATTCCCACATTATGGTTTTCTGTTTCCTGGAGGCATTCCAAATGAGCTCCTTGTGGAGATAATTTAGGCACCGGAATATGGTGACTCTGGGGCGGGCATTTTGCTCCTTGCGATCAGGGCCTATGCGATGGGCCCGTTCTATCACCATGTCGGCGCAATCTTCATCTATCTGTAATAGGCCAGGCAAAGTGTTTCTTATAAAGTGGTTTAGAGCTGCTCCTTTAACTGTCTCAGGTAGTCCCACCAGTCTCAAGTTATTTCGTCGGGATCTGTTTTCCAGATCGTCGACTTTATTGGTCAGGGAATACACTGCTTTTTGCAGAGTGACATTCTCAGCTTGCAGCACATTAACATCATGAAACACAGCCCCCATCCTAGATTCAGTCTGTGAGACCCTTGTGGTGAGTTGCGATAAGTGATCCTTTAGTTCTGTGATAGAACTTTTAAAGGTATCTGCCTGTTGCTGGAACATAGGTTCTATAGTGTCTCTGATGGCTTGTACCATCGCTTGGTACGTGCCTGTGTCCTGAGAGTGCATCTGGGTGTGTGCCAGGGGGTCTGCGGGGCTTGCAGGGGAAAGGTGACTAACCTCTGGTGTTCCTAGCAGGGAAGACTGTGTGTGCTGCGTCGGGCTTGCTGCCTTGTGAGACGCGGTCGCCATCTTGGATTTCACTGTCTGCGGCGTCTTTGCTGTTACTCCCCGGCGCTTTGACATAGGGGAGAGATAATTCTCCCTGCTGCGTGGGACGATGCCTGGGGGTCCGGTGGTGGGTCACTGCCTGGTTAGACCGCGATGCGGTGAGTCTGGGGTGCCGCCCGAATCACGCGCCATGGAGCTCTCCTAACCCCTGACTGCTCCCATGGAACCCGGAACCGGAAGTCCTCCGAATTCCCAGTGATGTTAGTCACCAAGCCTTTCCTCAGCCAATCAGGAGCGGGATCCAGGGAAGCTCCATGCCTGATGGGCTTCTATGGAGCAGCGCAGAGCCTATGTTATGAATTTAACATACAGATGGGGCCGGTTTTATCTTTGCTGGCGAACCGCCAGCAGCATGCTGCTGGCGATCCGCCAGCAACACGGCGCTCCATCTGACTGAGACGCGCGTGTGTCCCCCACGCACGCACGTCTCAGTATCCGGGCGGTGAGGCGGATGCAATACTGTCCGCCTCCCGCTCAAGGGGGCCGGGGGGGACTTCTGGCCACTGCGGGGGGGGTGCGGTCGCCCGGTGTGGGCACCGGGCGACCGAGGGCAGCACCGTCGGAAGGGGGCGCTCGCACACCTTGTGCGCGCGCGTCCCCTTCCGGCATACAGATGGCGGCGGGGCAGGGGATGGCGATGGCGATGCCATCGCCATCACCTGCAAAGATGAATCCCGCTACATCTGTAGGTGTCTATGGTGGGAACCCAGCAAGCTGACATCACTCTGTCAACCATGGTTTTGGAATATCTAAACTGTTGTGTTGACAGTGTGACTGTTAAGAAACAGATATGTTCATTTCCTAACGACAAACCTTGGATAAACGGAGAAGTTCACTCTCTCTTGGTAGAGAGGGATAATGCTTTTAGATATGGTGACCCAATTACTTTTAGGGCTGCCCGTTTAAGATGAAAAAAGGGAATTGTCAGAGCAGAAAAAGTTTTTTTCTGAAAAATTAGAAAATGTGAGATGTATGTGGAGAGGTATCCAAAATATTTGGCTCCTGCTCCATTGCTGATCGCAAAACCCTTCAGAGGGTGGTATCTGTGGCTAGTAAAATAATCGGGGTTTCCTTACCAAGTATACAACACGTATATGAAAACCAGCTTCTCAAAAAGACTAAAAGTATTTTGAGGAACCACTCCCACCCCCCTCCCACCCTAGTAGTGATTTGTTTTCCTTACTTCCTTCAAACAAGCAATATCGTTTGGTTTTGTGTAAGACTAAACGATACAGAGAGTTTCTTTCCGACAGCAATCCGTGTCTTAAACACCTAGTGGGAATACTGAATTATGCATAAATCTTGTACCCAATGCTACTTTCTTATATTGTCTTTTATTCTGTATTGTTTACACCTGAATTTCATTTAATGTTCATGTACGTGAGCATTTTATGAAAATAAAGATATTATTATTATTATTATTATTATTATTATTAACAGGAGTAGTCGGTAGTAACAGGGTACTAATGCTAAGTGCGTCAAGTCTGCAATTTAATGGTAACTGAATTGCATCCCTTTTCTTCTTGTATACATTATTAATTGGGATCTAGACACTCCCCGGAACAGCTGCTTCATGACAGCACCCTGTAGTCATTTCTAGTTTTGTGTTCCAAAGATGTACCTGCTTCACAAACTTACAACCCACACTACAGAATGTTTTTAAAAACTTAAGACTTTATTCATTTAATAACTTACAACTTTAGTCATTAATTGAATGTTGAATGATGCTCCTAAACACTTAGAAATACCATTTTATTCAAATAAAGCAAATTGATATTACTAACTTCAATTAATCCAAAATAATTGCCATGTTTTGGTAAGTATCAAAATCACATGGTATAAAACTAAGGTGGATATTTAAGGGTGTATTGTTTAATAAGACAGAAGGGTGCGTACTTCATATACAATACTCTCAGAGCATAGCTTGTATGACTGAGAGAGACACACCCAATAAGCCAAGCTACCATGAGAAACATTCACAGACGGATGGAAATGCTGTAACTCAGCACTTTCCAGGTGCTGAACCAGAGCCACCTACTCAGCATATGTCACTCACAAGCTTTCTCTAATTATATTGCCTTATAAAACAAGTTCATCTGTATTAATTCAGAATTTGAAAATGGGTTGATTGATGAATTAAGATTGAGTATAAGAACAAGTTTTAAAAATTCTCTGTATGATGCATTTATGTATAATGGAGGAAGTGATAAATGGTATTTCACTCTGATTTGCATCAATACCACAGTTGCTGATTTTGCTATCTGCCAGCATAGAAACTTAGAATTTGACGGCAGATAAGAACCACTTGGCCCATCTAGTCTGCCCCTTTTTTAAACATGTTACCTCAAACCCTATTTGATCCTTATTTTTTTGTAAGGATATCAATATGCCTATCCCAAGCATGTTTAAACTGTACTACTGTATTTGCCTCTACCACCTCTGATGGGAGGCTATTCCATTTATCTACTACTCTTTCTGTGAAGTAATTCTTCCTCAAATTTCCCCTGAATCTTCTCTAGTTTCAGTGCATGTCCTCGTGTTCTGTGTCTCCTCTTCCTGTGAAGAATGTCTCCCACCTGTACCTTGTTAAAACCCTATATATATTTGAAAGTTTCTATCATGTCCCCCCTTTCCCGTATCTGCTCTAAAGTATACATACAGTATTAAGATCTTTTAGTCTTTCCTGGTACGTTTTGTGATGTAGGCCATGCTCCATTTAAGTTGCCCTTCTTTGTACAGTCTCTAATGTATTTATATCCTTCTGGAGATATGGCCTCCAGAACTGAACACAATACTCTAGGTGAGGTCGTACCAATGACCTATACAGCGGCATTATTACTTCTTTCTTTCTACTGCTGATACCTCTCCCTATGCAACCAAGCATTTGACTTGCCTTCTTCATTGCTTTGTTACATTGCCTACCTGCTTTTAAGTCCCCTGAAATAGTGGCACCTAGATCCATCTCTTCCTCAGTAGTTTCCATTATAGTGCCATTTATACTATATTTAGTCTTTGGATTTTTGAGACCCAAGTGCATGATTTTGCATTTTTTGGCATTAAACTGTAGTTGCCATGCTCTTGACCATTCCTCTAATCTACCTAGATCATCAGTCATTTGTTTTACCCCTCCTGGTGTGTCTACCCTGTTGCATACCTTTGTGTCATCTGCATCTGTTTTCTGTCCTGCAACCATGCTCTTATCCATTCAACTATCTTAGAATCCAATCCCAAGCTTTCAAGTTTATTTAACAGTCTGCGATGTGGGACAGTGTCAAAAGCTTTACTAAAGTCTAGATAAGCTACATCTACAGCCCCACCTTGATCTATTACTCCTTCCTCAGGGCATGGACAATAGCTCCAATGGATGTAGTCATCAACAGGGACTCACTGTTTATGTCTACATCCGTTGGAGCTGTTGTCCATGCCCTGAGGAAGGATCGGAGGTTCCAAAAGTACTTGGCAATGTGGAGCTTTTGATTACAGCATTTATTGTATGTACCTGTGTGGAGTGCCTTCATTTGGAGCATTTATATATATATATATATATATATATATATATATATATATATATATAGAAGCGTGGTGAAGTGGCACTCGGGCGGATTTGTCAAAAGAAGTCAGACTACACAGGTGTACCAACGTTTCGGAGTTTAATCCGTCTTCAAGGTGAGAACAAAATAATGAATAAAACACACCTACATTTATCACCGTGGACCGGAACCGACCTGGTGATGATCTCCCCGTCAGACACTATTCAGAGCTTAGACTTCCTGGTTGTTCACGTGACTCAGACGCAGCGTCTGACGTCATTCGGGATTCCCTTGGAAGCGTCCGTCACTAGGATACAGTGTTGCTGGGTGGAATCAAGCCGCTTGGTGGACGCACATTCAAGGAACGCATTGCTCTTCATCGCACTGCCATCCGTGCGGCCCTACTCAATAAACCTGCAGAACAACCAGTAGCCAAACATTTTCTGGCTGCCAAACATAATCTGGCCAACCTGCGTTACACTATCATCAACCACGTCCCTGATGATATGCGTGGTGGAGATCGAGGCAGACGCCTACTCCAGATCGAGACACAATGGATCTACAAATTAGATACTGTGAACCACAGAGGACTGAATGAGCAGTTAACATTCAATATGTTCTTGTGATCATTGTTGTCTTGCTTTGGTGGACATGTGTCAACTGTGCCCATTGACATGTTTTCCCTTTTCTGTCCCCCTCCCCTGTCCTCGTGTGTCTTGTCTCTTGTTTATCCCCCCAGGTGACACGCATAACTGTTTTGGCTGTTTATTTGTAGGTGTTCCTAATCCGCTACCACCAAGCGGCTTGATTCTACCCAGCAGCACTGTATCCTAGCGACGGATGCTTCCAAGGGAATCCCGAATGACGTCAGACGCTGCGTCTGAGTCACGTGAACAACCAGGAAGTCTAAGCTCTGAAAAGTGTCTGACGGGGAGATCATCGCCAGGTCGGTTCCGGTCCACGGTGATAAATGTAAGTGTGTTTTATTCATTATTTTGTTCTCACCTTGAAGACGGATTAAACTCCGAAACGTCGGTACACCTGTGTAGTCTGACTTTTGACAAATCCGCCCGAGTGCCACTTCACCACGCTTCTATCTTGAAACCCTCAGTGCTGCACCACGGTCATTGTTTGCTTGCTTCTGGAGTGCCTATCAACGTACCTGCTATATATACATATATATATGTATATATATATATATATATATATATATATGTATCCAGAAGACCAGCACGATCCACAGCACCTAAGCAGATGATGGTGGCTGGGTGCCTGCACGAATGAATGGTATACTTGCTGGGGTTGGAGCGGCACTCACAGCAGAATGAAGAAACAGGTACACTTGTAACTAAAGTGTACCTGTTTCTTCATTCTACTGTGAGTGCCGCTCCAACCCCAGCAAGTATATATATATATCATACTTGCCGACTTTTCAATGTCCCTCTCTGGGAGAAGCCCGGAGAGGACAACAAAATGTGCAGGTCGAGGGACAAGGCTGACGTATCAAATCCCCGCAAGTCCGCGAGTAGGGGACAGGGCTAAAATGATGTGAAATTACGTGATTCGTGTCATTTTAGTCCCGCCTCCTGCCCCGGACCCGCGATTTACGGCACTTCTTTCCTCAGCTCCGGGGGGAATGCGGAGGTCAGGAGGGGAACACGATTTTCGGGAGACTCCCGGCCATTCCGGGAGGGTAGGCAAGTATGATATATATGTATATATCCTGGTTTAGGGCAGCACTCGCTAATACTATTTAATGCTGGGGTGTAAACTCAGGATTCCTTGTTTATCGGTATCCAAATTCAAAACACTGGGCATTCCTCTGGGAACGCAGGCGGTCAAAGCCTGCTCAGTGCGGATGGCTGATGTCACATGATGTCAAGCTAGGGAGGGGATGCAGTCGTTCGGTGGTGCGGCAGGTGGAGCTTACCTGTTTGATAGGCTGTGAGTATACACAGCCTAGCGAACAGGCCCAAATCAGGCCCCTTATCTTTTTAAGGGCGGGGTGTATTAATATACATCGCCGCCCAGCCGCCGCGATGCTACCGCATATGTACTAACATATGCAGCTAGCATTGGGGTGCGGTGATGGAGACCCCCGCGATACCTGTAATGTGGTGTGCGGGGTCTCTGTCACATCCCGGCGGCTGTCAGTGTCCCCGGCGTCTCCTCCTCCTCCCTGCAGCCGGATGTCCTCCCGGCTGTGACACCTGCTGGGGGAGGAGGAGATCGATGGAGGACGGGAGGGGGGACGCGCGGATGGCGGGCAGCGGGCGGCGATAGAAGCCCATAGGCTTCTATAGGGTATCACCACCCAGAGGTGGCGATACCCTGCCCGGCGGAGACGGGGCGGACGGGTAATGGTACATAGGAAAATGCGGTAAAACCCCTGTTTTACCGCATTTTCCCTTCAGTACATCCCGCCCTATGTGATTAAATGAACTGTTTTCAGCTGAGAAACACTCAGTCCTCTGTAATTGTTATGGGACTATACCATGCGGGATTCATATAAAACAAAGCATAATCTTATCCACAATAATAGTTGCTGGACTTCGTACCAGGTTTCTACACTAAACTTCTCTGTTTTATGATAAGAATAGTTTGTTGCCGGGTAACAATCAGACTGGTTTATGAGTCACAACATATACAGTTCACAATCTCGCTGCTCTTGTGTGACAGCCCTGTGGATTTCTGTGCATTTGGTATGTTCAGTGCTAGATTTTACAACTCACAATACAAAAGTGCTTTTTGTTGAAAGTGTGAAAGTGTCCTTAGAGAAAAGGGAGTGATCAGTGGCTCGGATCCAAGCAGAGCTAAAACAATCATTTTGAACGTCTGCCTTGTACACACCCAGTAGAAAACAGAAGCTCAGTTTGATATTTTGATCAGTGTTTTGTGTCCTTATATGTTCACAAACAGGTATACGTGCCAACATTTTTAAAGCTGGGCAGATTGCCCAAAACATGTTACACCTCATGGCTCATACGTAACAGTGTGCGAGCTGAAGGAACCAGGGCAATTTAGCCCACTGGGTTAAAGAGCCAATTAGATTGAAAATGCAAAACCAACCTGTTACATTTCCCATAACCCGCAGATTACTGTATTTGCACCCATGTCATATAGACGGACAGTGTTCTATGCCTTAAATAACATGTTATCCTGCAACAGTTTCAAATAAATCGTATACAGCTAACAAAATAAGACACAAATAGTGAGGGGGGGAATTAAGTTGCTTTTTGGGCACGAAATACATGACAGATATTTAATTGTGGTGCTTGTGTATTAGCACGGCGCCCAATTTGCATACGTACAGCACCGTAGCACAGCGTTTTTTTGCGTGCAATGCGATTTTCCTATGTAGTTTATTCACTTCTCTCTGCACCGCACGCAAAATCACATGTGATTGCATGCAATGTTATAGCTTGAGATGCCATTTACTTTACTATACACTTCTATGCGATGCAATGGGATTTAGCACCCCCCACTATCCACGCCACCCCAAAGCGTGGCGAGCGAACGCGAAACGCATCCTCCTGAACTTTTCATACCCCCCCCCCCCCCCCACTATCCACGTCGGCATGGAGTTGATTTTATATAGTGTGGCGAGTGCAGCGATCCACCGAGCCCGAAGCGTGGCGAGCGCACACGGATTGCGTTACATGTATTCCGCTGCGCTCGCCGCACTATATAAAATCAACTCCACACCGGCGTGGATAGTGGGGGTATGAAAAGTTCCGCCTCCGCTCTCCACGCTTCGGGGTGGCGTGGATAGTGGGGTGCCTAAAACTCATTGCATCTCATAGAAGTGTATAGTAAAGTAAATGGCATCGCACCCTATAAAATCGTATGCGATCGTATGCGATTTTGCATGTGGTGCGATCGCATGCATCGCACCGTCCATGGCCAGAAAGCAGTGAATAAATGACATAGGAAAATTGCATCGCATGTGATCGTGTCGCATGCAAAAAAACGAATGCGATGCGATTTTATTACGCAGAATCGCCCACTAAGCAATTTGCTTAGTGGGAGCCGTGCTAATACACAAGTACCTTAATTGTTGCCCCATTATTTCTGCCCACATGACACCTCGTATTTGCAGGTGACATGATAGCAAACAATCTTCATTAAAAGAAGTATGAATACACTTTGACATGATCAAACTTTGATTACAAGCTCAAATAATTAGATTAATTTGATTGATTGATTGATTGATTGATTGATTGGTGACTTCAATTGTTATATATTTTCACTAAATAATCATACAACTGTTTTTATGTAATCATACATGAAATATACTACACATTAAATAACAATGCACAGAAACAAAATCACTTACCGAAATCCTATGATGTGTACACACAGTGCGATTCAGGGTAATTTTCTATTAAATTAGAACTATATAGTCAGGGCCGGCGCCACCACTAGGCAGCTTTAGGCATCGGAGGGCGGTAGTTGGGAGCAGTGACCCCGCTGGATGGAAGTGAGTGGCTGTCACTCCTCTCACCCCCCCCCCCCTCCCAGTGACAAGGCAGCCGCATCGCCCCCCCCCCCCCCTGTGGAGTGAGGCGGGACGGGGTAGAACTGAGTTACACCACCTCTAATGGTGAGGTGGAACATTTTTACCCCCACATTGGCCCTGCACAGTAATTCCCACAGAAAAGCATTCCAGTTTGCAGGGGGATGCCAAAATTCCTACCACTGGCCCTGTCTCTGCCTAATGGGGGGGGGGGGGGGCAGGGGGTTATTAGGTGGCATAGAGAAAAGAGTTCCCCCACCTCTGCATGGCCACTTTATGCCCTGGTCCACGTCTTCAGTCTATTCACTGATCAACCACTTAGGGGGAAATTTACTAAGATGTGTATTCTACTTCCCATGTGATGTTGCTCTGGGCAGCCAATCAGATCCTGTCTACTATTTTCTAGAGGGTGTTAAATAAATAAGAAGTAGATTCTGATTGGTTGCCCATAGCAACATCAGATGTGAAGTAGAATACACATCTTAGTAAATGTCCCCTTTAATCTTTAGGGTTCCTTGTGCATCCTCAAGCATTAGATGACAAGTTCTAAACATATAAGTATACTTGGAACCTGCAAACTCATGTCCAACATTATTTAATATATAAAAACAACAGTTGGTGTTAGACAAACTTTAACATTGCAAAAAGCTCTTCCGTGTGTCCTTGTATGTAGTGGAAACCGTCACCTCCCAAGCCCCTCCCTCAGCACAACTTTGCTGATGAATGAGTCATTGCTGATGCAGCAATACAATGCTGCCGTGCTAGAAAGGTGCGGCCGCTCTCAGAAACTAAACCCGATGAAAGCATAGAAACAGACTGCCTCAGCTTCTAGGGAGGAAAAACAAAACAAAAACTTTGCAGTAACATGTACATTTTCACAATAAATTGTTTGGGCAGGCACAATGATTGTGAATAATATAGGATGACTATTTGTGATATCATATTATATATTTAAACTAAAAATCTTTTTTTGTATTTGTTAGGTATACTCTGTAATTGACTCCCAACCAGTGAATATGTGACATCATGTTTAGCAATTACGAGAACATATAGAACACTGCACACATTGAAATGAATGTATCATACCTTCTAAAGAGTGAAGCATTGGGCAAGTGGCAAAGGTGTCCATAGCAACAAAACAACTAATACTGTACCTATCGTTCTATAGAATATACTCATTGTAATTGCTAGCTAGAATCCAGCTGGTTGTTAGCCTTCCACTTCCCCTCTCTTAGCTCACTTTGCTCACCATGGGCCTTATTCTAGTTCACTCTTTCTGACAAAATACTTCTTAGATGGACAAAATCATGTGCACTGCAGGGGGGGCAGATGTAAAATGTACAGAGATAATTAGATTTGGGTGAGATATTTTGTTTCTGTGCAGGGTAAATACTGGTTGCTTTATTTTTACACTAGAATATAGATTTCATTTTGAAGTAAAACCCCACCCATATCTAATTCTCTCTGCACAAGTTACATCTGCCCCACCTGCAGTGCACATGGTTTTGTCCATCTAAGAAGGATTTTGTCAGAAAGAGTGAACTAGAATAAGGCCCCATGATTCAGGCTAGGTGACTCGCTCACCAGTGTATCTTATATATATTGTGCCACAGCGCCAGCTGGGCAACCTAAAGCCTGGGGGCCAGATTCTCTAAGCTTCAAAAGTGATAAAATAGAGAGTGATAAACAGCCAGCTAATCAACTCCTGCCTGACATTTTTCAAACACAGTCTTTGACATGGCAGGTAGGAGCTGATTGGCTGGCTGTTTATCACTCTCCATTGTATCAATTTTGAAGCTTAGAGAATCTGGCCCAAAGTCTCCTTCAGTTTTATAACCTTTGTTACATGCACATGGGCAGTATGACTGGTGAGTCCCTGAGCACCCATGCATGTGTGTTTGCAGCATTACAAGAGGAGCTACATGTGTATTAGCCTAGGGGACCTGGAACCTTAAATCAGTCCCTGCCCAGGACTCAGCATTTGTCTTCACTCTCCTTCTAGGCCTACCGCCAGGCTCCTATTGGTTAGTTTTCCAAGTGTCTGCACGGCTTAGAAGAGTGAGACATTTCCCAGGTCCTGCAATACAGACAGGGCTGCTTACCCCCGGAATAACCAGTCAGCACATTAAACAAATATGACTCATTCCATTAGGTACAAAGGGATAGATGTATGAAGCAGTGATAAAGAGCCTGGTACTTTATCACCGGCCAATCAGCTCCTGCCACACCAACATGTGTGATATGAATAAGATACACTATATGTCTCTGAAGTGTCTCAGTCACACCAGACATTTTACTCCATATGGCGTATAGACACAAGATGTATGAGCACAAAACTGTTTGCCTCAAGAGAGTGACTTTTATAACATCATATGCCTTGCGAAACAACCAGAATAACCCCATTGTGTAAGGCCAGTGCTATTTTTCATCAGGAACCATCATCAGGAACTGAAAATGCACTTTTCATAAGATACGTTTTATTTGAAAGTCACCTGTGAGTGCCCTTGTTTCTAAATACCATTTATACATATTGCTCGCTCGCTCTCTCTCTCTCTCTCTCTCTCTCTCTCTCTCTCTCACCTGTCCATGTCCGCTGGTGGCTGGCTTGTGTGCAGCTGCTCCCGGGGGTTGGCAGCAGGCGACAGGGGTGGCAGGCGGTAGAGGGCAGCAGAGGGAGCAAGGCGAACAGTCTAAAGGCGGATTAATATCTGGCAGCGCTGGGAAGCCGGCACCGCCATCTTTGGTTTGGGCAAAAGGGTTTTTAGGCCAGGTTAGGAGTTCTTCCTGTTCCCTGACTTTCCAGTCAATGGCATCCTTCCCCTAGGTATATAGGGGAGCTGCCTAGGCTGATCCATGTCAGTACAAAAAGTCTTCTGTGCATGCTGTGCCTCTAAGAGTGCTCCTTACTGTCCTAGTGCCTGCTGCTATCCCTAGCCTAACTATCTCATGCTTCCAGTCTTCCCTGCTACCGACTCTGTCCAACCCAGTCTACTCCTGCTGGTCCAGTCTGATTTCAGTTCCATTTCCTGAGTCTCCAGCTTCAATTCCACTTCAGTCTTCTCCATTCTTCAACTATTGGATCCAGTTGCTTCCTCTGCCAGTCACAGTTTTTTACAGTACACCGTCATCTTCTTCCTCCATCATCCCCGCAAGAACTTATTGCTTCATATTTAATTTGAACCTTCGTTTACCCGCAAAGAAGTATTTGAGTGCCTTTTTGTTTGTTTCCATTTATGAAAAAATCATTCATAAAACCTGCTCGTTTTAATCCTACCTCCTCCAACTCATCTGCTGTTCCTATGACCCACATGACACATCTAATCCATCACCCGTGACCAGTGGCAGTTTTTACCTGGTAAAATCCGCCACTGTCTCTGCCTATATTGAAGCCAGATGCAGTCTGTGAGACGGCTCTGGCTTCACTGTAACTGGCAGTGACTTCCTATTGGAAGTCTGACCTGCCAGTCACTCAAGTCATCCCATCGGGAGGTGTTCCCTCCCTCCGGGATCCCTCTCTCTACGCAAATGCGCGGCAGCCTTCAAAACGGGTTCTGGGCATGTGCAGTACCGAAGAACATACTGCGCATGCGCTGGAACCCGGGAACCCGATCAAGCCTCCGGGGGCTGCTGCAAAGGCAGCCCCCGGAGGCTTGGGCCAGCACATGCACAGGGGGTGCACGCGGCATCTGTGGGCGTCGGCAGTGACCAGGGGCAGCAGCGGAGGGGGAGCCCACAATGCGGCAGCCCCCCCTTCCATAATGGTAAGAGCCACCACTGCCTGTGACACCTATTTTTCCAGAAAAAGAGTACCATAGGCCATTATTGGGGTGCGAGCTGCATCACCCCATTTGGTGTAGGTACCCTGCAGGCTAGCGAGCAATTGCAAAGCCTCCTGGGTGCTCAGTTACTTTCTAGCAGCCGTGCTCCCTTATTGTGACATTATATGGAGAATCTCTCTTTTACTGAACATTTGTCTTAATGGAGATTTGCCCTAAGTGGTGAAAAACACATGGATCTGTGAATTAGCCAACGATTTACGTGTCTTCACCACATTGCCAGCAATGTTGCAAAGGTTTTCTATGCTTTTTAAAGCATGTCTTTTTCTTATAAAAAAAAATGAAGAGGCATTGTGGCAAAAAATGCCTTCAACAGCAGCAATAATGGGGGTTAGATTAGGCGGAAAAACAGAACTAATAGAATACCCCCTAAACCGAAAACACCAGGGAAGTTAATGACAATAATGATGTGCAAAAATACGCCAGTATACAATTGTAAAAAACACAACAAAAAAACAATGCCTGTAAAATTTAACCAGACAAAAAAAAGTTAAGTTAAGAAAATGCTGGCACAAGACAAACATTCTGTAATCCAGTCCATTTACAATAATCCATTAATCTGTCCTCTCCCTGCTCTCTCATCAAACTTTAACTTCCGCAACCCATATCAACTAATGGACAGTGCCAGTAACCAGTGCAGTGATGCCCTTGGGATATCCCCAGAATCTCTTGGATGCAGTGGCGTAACTATGGTGTGGTAGCCCCAGCTGTGGCTTGGGGGAGCCAGCAGTCTCGGGGTGCACTCAAAAATACCCGCTGTCCTGTACGATTACAGTTTGCTGTCACTCAGTAGTAGTGGGTGGCAGTGGCTGTGTACTGCAGCTGCGTACCGTATCCCTTGCCACCCTCCCCAGTCTCCTCGCCTCCTCTGCACCTGGGGGCAGCCAGTGTCATTACCCGCACACACTTCCGCTAGTATCCCCGGTCGGTCCTTGGAAGCTGAGGCTGGTGACGGAAGGTGACAGTATGTCAGCAGATAGGATGTTCTCCCTGTTATGCTGCATGGGCGAACGTCACTACTGAGGAGCTGCAGCACAGGTATCCAGTCTGCACCATTGTCATGTATTACTAAAGAGGGGGGGGGGGTGCGCCACAATTTTTTTGGCAGGGGGAGATAAATTTATAGTTACGCCACTGCCTGTAGGGCCTGTATACTGAACCTTTACATTTAAGAGTCATGAGGAAAGCATAGGCAGATATGCTTCTAGTGTGTGTTAGCACAATGACATCGGAATGTATTTAACATAAAGGGTAACTAGCCATTTCCATACGAGTGACTGACTGCAGAAAAGAGCGGGAACATGGCAGAACAAAGGCCATCGCCAGCAACAAGTGGTTTAACAGCAAACAGCTTTTATTCCCTAATTGTTTTTTTTATTCATTACCAGAAAGTGTAAAAATGTGTTTACCAGCATAAAAATTTTTCCTACATAGGCCAATATCCAATTACCACTGAAAAATTACTGCATGCCAAAATAGTGGCCCTTATTCAGATCTGATCGCAGTACAAATTTGTTCTCAAAATGGGCAAAACCATGTACACTGCAGGTGGGGCAGATGTAACATGTGCAGAGAGAGTTACATTTGGGTGGGGTGTGTTGAAACTGAAATCTAAATTGCAGTGTAAAAATAATGCAGACAGTATTTACCCTGCACAGAAACAAAATACCTCACACAAATCTAACTCTCTCTGCACATGTTACATCTGCCCCACCTGCAGTGCACATGGTTTTGCCCATTTTGAGAACAAACTTGTACTGTGATCAGATCTGAATAAGGGCCAGTATTATCGATCTTTCCAATTATTGTGTGGGAAATAACCATTTATCTGCAATGTCAAGTCAATTGCTACATCCCAAAACCGCCTGTATCTGAATAGGATGGGATCCACGGGATCCAGGATAAGTCCATGGACCTATGTGTTATCATGGGGGGAAAAACAGGTCTCGTAGGGCTGCTTATAATAATGTGTCCTGTTAAGTGCTACTTATCGGGGCTAATTGGATAGCCCCGTGCCGATCCATTAGCTGCAGTAAATTACCACAGCCAGCTACATACCGGCAGGACACTATAATAAAGTATAATACAGCAAAATAAGAAAAATGTACCTTGTGGGGAAAAATGTACTTTACAAAGCAGAATGTATGTTATCTTTGCATTGCTAAAACATTACCGAACTGGCAAGGGAGCTTGTCAAATGTAATTTCTATTAAAGCAATAAAGATTAAGGGCCCACTTCAGATCTAAACGCAGGCCTTGCCTATAAGCATACGACCAACATGTTAGGCTGTGCGCATGCAAAAGCTGTCTGTCCAAAGGCAGCCAGCAATGGCTAACTATCGCTGGCTGCTCGCAAGGTGGTTGACACCATGTGGCCTTTTGGGGCGGTAACCCTGCATTTTCTGGGCGTGCCAGGGTGCCACGGCACACAGTTTGGAAACCACTGTTCTAGTGGTTCAATTTCATAACAATATTTTAAACAAAAATCCCCATTGCACAATACATATATAAAAAATTTAGCCAGCAAATATTCCCATCTGCCCTGCCCATGGTTAAGGCACATGGCAGGATCAAAGCTGATTTGGGTCTGCACTAGGGTGGCCAATCCCGGGATCGGGATCGGCGGGATCCCGGGATTTGGCCCCAAAATTGCCTTGATTTGAATCCCGGGATTGGAGCTTCCAATCCCGGGATTAAACTAGTCTAATGCTGGGCAGCGTCTGAGCACTCGCTCAGACGCTGCCCAGCTACACCTAACTTCTGGCTGTGCACTGCAGTTCAGACGCGCAGCGTGGTCAGAGGTCATGCTGCGCGTCATGCTGTGCAGCCAACGGAACACGCCCCCCGCACCACCGCGCTCTGTACTACCTGTCCCAGAGCTCCAGTCTTCACGAAGATGTCGCCTCCTGCCACTGTGACCAGGAGTGACTGTGTGTGTCCAGGAGAGGTCAGGCGGCGAGCGAGTTGTTGTGACACCGGAGGTGGAGAGCTGCGGCCTGCACAGCGTGACCGATGTGTCACGCTGCACAGGCCGCAGCACTGAACACGCTCGCCGCCTGACTGTTCCCTGCTGCACAGTCCAGAGTGTCACTGTGACAAACCTAGGGCACCTCCGGCGTCACACCAGCAGCCTCCGTCCATTCTACTGCCACCCGCGCCGCTCAAAGTAGGACAATGTGGGAGAGACGGGGGTGGTTTTCCTATATACATAAATCTGAATGTAATACCTTCTCTTCCAAAAACGAGTCTTTGATCTATACCCAGACACTGTTGGTGAATCCTGAACTACATGTATGTTCTTCATATGTGCCTGTATAGTCCGTGTTCCTTTAGTCACTATTAGAACAAACACTCCATCAGGCTATTTACATTGTCACATAGATAAATGTGCATTCCTAATTCTATGGTGTACTAGTCCTAACTAGGGATGCCAATCCCGGGATCCCGGGAATCCCGGGATTGAGCATTTTTCAATCCCGATTCCCGGGATTGAAAAAATGCCTCAGGATTGGCATCCCTAGTCTGCACAACAGATGATTTACCCCTCATATATTAAGTTCACTAAATTCTGCAACAGTTCAAATGTCCAAACTAGAACAATGGTGATTCATGTAAACACATTATTGTGTGGTAGGCATGCATCCAACATTTGGAAGCCTTGTCAAACGTGTGGATACTTCTGGAATGTGGATGCTATTGCTTTAACCTCCAGCGACAGACAGACACATTTAGAAGCCAATGAATACACCGATATACACCAGCCCCAAAGGGTACCTTTGTAACTTTGATTTCTATGTACAGTAATATAAATTTCTTCTGCGGGCTAGATATACCTGTAATTGCCTGTTCCCAAATCATAAAATAAAGCAGTAGTGTTACTGTACCAGCCATATATGGTAAAGTTGGCCACATTTCTGTGCCTTTTAGCATTATCAAGTCTGTTAGTAAATGTTTACGTATGTTATGGACCACTATCACCAGTCTAGGGCACAGGAGAAACTCCCAATGGGCCACACCACCTGGGGGCCCACCTCCTCCTCTAAGGATCAGAACCCAGACTGGGCACTTGGATTATACAGTGTGCATACGTTACCATATACAGCACAGCACTATGGAGTATTCATATTCAGTACAGCACATTGCTGGTATTAATCTGGAACATCACCATGCATGCACTAGCATCAATGAGTAGTATATATATATATTTATATACTGTGTATATATATATATATATATCTTTATCAAGGAGCCCAGCCCATGTAATTTCTAATGATTAGCAAAACCTCTGTGGTGGATAGCACCACCCCCTCTGGCCACACCCCCAAACATGTGCCTCTACCATTGGATTTAACCAATGGGTCCTTCATTCCCCAGACCAATGCTGGCTCCTACCTATCATCATTGCATGATGACCCCATTCTTATTCAAACCCAATATGGTTAGGAGGATTATATTGTGGTCACTGTATAATTATAAAATGTACTTTTATAATAAACACATAGTTGCATACCCTCCTGCATCCTGCAGGAGACTCTCTTGCCCCTTTCCCACTGCAGCCTTAAAACGGTATGTTGCCGATTTTGGAGGGCAAAATACTGTTTAAGGCTGCAGTGGGAAAGCGCCAGAGTTGAAATACCGTTTAAAGTTAAATGGTATTTCAACCCGTTTTCAAAGCAGTGTTTTAAACGGTAATCTACCGTTTAAGAGGCAATGGGAATGCATCTTAAACGGTATTCTTAATGTAAACAGGCTACAATTCAAGCGATTGGTTGTTGCCTGTGTTGTGACACTCCCCACAACCCTAAAAAGCCCATTCAAGTCACAGGCACTCATTTGTGCTGTAAAAACGTTTTGAAGAGCTAAAACGTTTTACCTGCAATGGGAATGGTACTTAAATAGCATTTAAAACTGTAATCTGCTGCAGTGGGAATGCTAAATACCGTTTAAGATTACCTGTAACTTAAAATGGGTCTGCAGTGGGAAAGCAGCATCTGAAATAGCTGCAATCTCCCTCTCTCCCTCATTAGTCTAGCAATCTCCCTCATTTCACCTAGCCCACATTATACTGTTACATTTTGGTGGAAAAAGGAATGTAAGATAGATACATTTACATTGAATAATCAGCATAATTTCCCAGCACTTTACCAAGTATAGTAGCTCTTACTAACTGCTTTGGGGCTCATCTACATTTGGATATAAGTAATTTTAAAAGATTCCTCTTAGATGTAGCAGTACACACCCACGCTTCTAGGTGCCACGTTCACAATCTCTTTGCACATTCTCTCCATATATGGAACTAGACACGCTCTTTGGATGGAGCATGACACGCCCCCTCAATGGGGCACTGTGCAAAATTCTACTACCAACTATAATCTCCCTGAAACTAGTTTTCAAAAGTAGGCAAGTATGAATAAACATAGATACAGACTAAATATTCAACAAATATGGGTTTTACCTAACTTTTGCTTTAGATAAATTAGCATCTCTACAATATAAACTGCTTCTCATATATATGCAAAACAGATATGTTCCTGTAGGCAAATGTATGTATTCTAGGCTAGCAGCATATTAACAGAAAGTAGGCAAACATCAAGCTTGGAATCTTATCTAGTACAGTGTAGAGCATTTATACTCAGCGGTGTGTGACTACAATAGACCTGTTCTCTGCTCACTTAGGAGTAGTTTGTCTTTCCTGGGTGGAAGCATAGTTTCTCACTGTGCACAATGTTGATATTAAAGCCACACCTGTCTCCTCCCAACATTCTCCCTTGTTGTGTTCACATGCGGGTCTGTTTCCACTATGCTCAGATAATTGGCCAAGGAAGCAGACCAGTATCTGAAAATAAATGATACTGTGACACAAGTGTTTTATTGATTCCTGAGTTGTACAAACATGTAACACGGAATGAATCCTTCTTCCTATTTTCTTTTATTATGAGATTAATAAGTGCAGTAATCATTTAGTCATATGGAGGTCATATTGTGCATGTATTAAATGAAGTATGAGTCTACAAACAGCCAGAGTAATGGATAATTAAATACTTCAAAGAGAGCTTATACATTTTTATATTTATGTCCCTCAATTGATAATAAAGTAATCAGCAAATTATTATTATTATTATTATTATTATTATTATTATTATTATTATTATATTAGCATTACTATTAGCTTGTTTGCTGCCTGTTCCTGAAAAATATATCATATATTAAAATGATGCTGTACAAAGCGTGAGACAATGGTACTATTTATCCATTGTTATTTGTAGGATAATCAGTGTTTCCCGGTAATAGCCAGGGCCGTATAAACAGCATAGTAGGTTCATGCACACGCAGCACAGGGGTTCATGCACACACAGACACGTGAACCAATTATAAGGAAATTATAACATGTTCCCTACTGTGGTCCTGTGCTGTCTCTCCATATGCTTCCATACAGTGAATGGCTGCACTCTGATTGGTGGATAGCTCCAGCTATATACCAATCAGCATTCTGACAGCCATTCACTGTTTGTCTGTAGGCTGGGTGGCAGGTAGAGGATATTGCCTCGTTACTCTGATCGTGTGGCACCACCCGTGACCCACCCTGCTTGGAGGCTCCTCGAAATGTGGGAACAGAAGAGGGATCTGGTAGAGGGACCTATTGGAGCCCCTGCCCATGCACTTGTATATCCTGAAAGGAGTTAAGGCCCATACACACTGGGCGATTTTGAGCTGAAAGCAGCTCAATTTTGTCGGTTGAGCTGCTTTCAGCTCAAAAGCCGCCTAGTGTGTACAGCGTGGTGATGAGCGCTCCCACATCATCACCGGTGGCCGCCACTTATCTGCTGGTATTACCAGACCTACTACGGAAAGTCATCCACCCCGGGGGGAAATCGCTTAGACAGGTGAAAATCGCTCAGTGTTTATGTACCTCTACTAACTTGTTGCCATGAATAGTGGTGATACGTAATTATAATTACCAGGTCTAGGACAGAGTAATTAGTAAATATGCCACAAAAGGTTAAAGCCCCAGAAAAGTGATAATATGTGAACATAATGGACATATACTGTATGTTGTAAATGTTATTATGGAATTATGCGCTATTCAGTATAATCTGTGTAAATGTTGATATTGAAAGTTCTCATTTTACAGTTCTTTACAATAGGACCTGGCAGACGGCCACTGTTTTCCAGATGCCTAGAGGAAACATTGGACATTACTACTAGTTTCCCTACTGAAACAATGACACTGGGTTATGAGGGCTTAGTGCTTAGTGCTGCAGTCAGATTATTTAAATATTGATTTTCAACAATAAGACTGCAGAAACATGAAGACACATGGGCCCTTATTCTGGTTCACTCGCAAAGGCAAATTCCTTCTCAAATGGACAAAACCATAAGGCAGATGTAACATGTGCGGAGAGATTTTGATTTGGGTGAATTATTTTGTTTCTGCCCCACTGGCAGTGCACCTGGTTTTGTCCATTTCAGAAGAATTTGCCTTTGCGTGTAAACCAGAATAAGTGCCATGGGCCTCCTTTCTTTCTGCAAAGGAAGAATCGATGCTTCTCCATTTTCTAAAATATCACAGTTCAGAGGCTTAAGTTCCTCCCACTCGCCCGGAGGCAGGTTGGAGTTTGGTGCCCCCCTTATATCTAAAATACAGCTACGCTGTGTGACAATGGCCAGTGGGTTAGTCCGACTCAAGAGATTCAGCCATTTTGAATGAGTGTTCACCATCTCACAGTCCAGCAGCAGCAGAGGATGCGCTGTCGCTTGTTTCCTTAGTGCAGATGGCACACCGGTACTTGAGATGCCGCCTGGACTTAACCTTCAGGCAGCAGGAATTCATATATAAATAGGTAAGAGACCACAGATGGATATGGACAAGTGAACAAAGACTCACGCAACTAATAAAACAATATTGAGAGCTAGTCCAAAAGCCTGAATATGACTGGACCGAAGTAGGAGTGGACTCTAGTGGCACACAGAGCAGATTTCTCTGGTGTGCCCAGACCCTAAATGTGAAAGAGACTAAGGGGGTAATTCAGACTTGCTCGCTAGGCTGCATATATTCGCTGCCTAGCGAGCAGGTAAATGCCACCACACCACCTTGCCAAATGCATGCCCCTGTCACCTGACTCCCAATGCCACCTTATGAGCGGATGTGTACACTTACACATCCACTTGCATGTGTCCATACAGAGAGGAAGTCATTTGATGGTTACTCACCATGAAATGATTTCTCCTCTGACCATAAAGAATAGTAAGCTATACTTATTTTTCTCACGGATAGTTCCCAATGAATTGGGGGCATGCACTGATGTCATGTGATGTCAGCCAACCGCCCCAAGCAGGAATGGGAATTTCTGCATTCGCAAGGGAACGTCCAGCGTTTCTATGCACCCATCTTTTTCGTGGGCACACCCTTGAAACGCAGGGCATACCCCAGTGACTGCCCTCCTGGCTGCCAATCATTCTGCAAACACCCTGGCGAGTGTGAAACTCGCCCAAACCATTCACTCCAGGGGTTTGCCTATGTGCATGTGCAGTGAACATGGTTTTGTCCATTTGAGAAGGAATTTGCCAGGAGGAGTGAACTAGAATAACCCCCTAAGTTATTTCCTACTGACAAATTGTACTGTTTAAAAATCAAAGTAAAACATTGACTTTTGCACAGTAAGCTCCACCCCTTCACCTTCCCGCTGCCCTGGATATGCTCAGTGTATGAAAAACATGGCGGATTCCACACGTTAATAAGACTAGCAGCACTAGTACATTACCGCCAGTGCTGCTACCAGAGCACTGTGTCGTCTCTGCCCCCCCCCATGACACCTAAAACAGAGATCACTCAGCTACTAAGATATAATGCAGCTCAGCCTTTCTGCAAGATGTGCGCATGCGACACACACGGCCCCAGTCGGAAGCCGGACATCGCCACTGCATCCAGTTCAGCAACAGAGCCCCGGAGCTCCGTGCAGCTGTAGCAGGATGAGTGCACGCGGACCTCACTACAAATCAGAGAACCGTCTGCCCATGCCACATCCCTGCTTACAAAGCGGAGGCTGGGGACTAAGTGTTGGGGCATGCAAAGGCAGCGGGAAGAAAGGCTGCTTATACTGAATTCTTTAGCATCTCCCCGTGTGTAGGCCCCTTAAGATGATTGTTTTTGGTGATGAGTTTTGTTTGGTTATTCAAACTGGCTACAAAGGAACCGACTCTTCTTTCACCTTACTACAAACCACCAATCTTGCTATAAAATTTATTGTATTCTATTTGCATGCAAAATTTTAGCACCAGCCACCTAGTCAGAATATAATATAAATGCAACTGGAAGCCTTGCAGTAGATGGAATAAAATGCAGCAAGAACTTATCTTATGGAGGCTGGATCTCTGCCTTATAGTGAATGGACACACTGGCCCGTTGCCTAGCCCAGCCGTGTCCAACTCTTCTTATCAGCGGCCACGTCCCCCAGCACATGCATCACCGAGCGTGTGCGTCATGTGGTGTACATATTACACTTCTGAGGAAGGACTGAGGTCTGAAACACATTAAGTGTGTTCACCTTCATGTGTCCTGTGTGACCTTTGCTGCTGCTACCATTGCACAAGATCCCTCGGCCGCCTTCCGATGTGAGGACAGCCTAGCAGTATTTGCCACTGCAGTTTTGTTTCTTTCTTATTTTTACATCTCAAGATTGGAAGAGCAATTTGTGGTACTTGTGTATTATCTTGGCACCCAATTTTCTTCATCGCACCTAAAAATCGCGTTGTATCGCATCGCATACAATCATATTGCATGCGATGCTACGCGATTTGACGCGATTTTAATATTTAAAGGCACCCGGATGCCCGTTTCATATGTGAAATGGCCCCCCAGACCCCATTTTTAATTGTATACCCACCCTGATGGCTAAATGCCCCCCATTGTTAACGTCACCCCACCATCAACGGCAACCCGAAGCGGGCGAGCGCATCGTGCCTGCGAGGGGCGGCGGTACGAGTCCTCCGACCTTTTCATACACTATCCACGTCGGCGTGGAGTTGATTTTATATAGTGTGGCGAGCTAGGCGAGCCACCGAGCACAAAGCGTGGCGAGGGGACGCGAATTACATGTGAAGTAATACGCGGCCCCTCGCGGGGTGTGCTGCGCTCGCCACACTTCGGGCTTGGTGGCTCGCTGCGCTCGCCACACTATATAAAATCAGCTTCAAGCCGACGTGGATAGTGGGGGTATGAAAAGTTCGGAGGACGCGTACCACCGCCCCTCGCGGGCTCGCTGCACTCGCCACGCTTTGGGTTGGCGTTGATAGTAGGGTGGCGTTATCAATAGGGGGCATTTAGCCATCAGGGTGGGTATACAATTAAAAATGGGGTCTGGGGGGCCATTTCACATATGAAACAGGCATCTGGGTGCATGTACATATTAAATTCGCATCAAATCGCATCAAATCGCATCGCATGCAATACAATAGCATACAATGCAACGCGATTTTCTCTTCAAGGGAATTTCAAGGGAAATCGCGTCAAATCGCGTCGCATCGCATGCTTAAGGTAGTGGCATACAATTTCAACATTGGGCGCCCAGATAATACACAAGTACCCAATATGTTATTAAATTCCTTTGTGTAACTAAAGGTACTGCACCAATCCTGTGTTCTGTTTGCCGCCAATCACCTCCCTACTTTGGGGTGTGAAGACATTTCCCATTCCAGGCATAAAAGTTCCTGGTTCCATGGATGATACAATTTTTTTATCATTGGATGAATGCCTATTGCTTTAGGTTATTACTGTATAGCTACTGAGTGCCATCGCTATTAAGTGCAAAGGTGATAATGTGTTAAAAAGGTAGTGCTGTGTGTTGCACAATAACATTTTCTATTGCACATGTGTAGGCCAAAGTCTATACATGTGCACTAGGGCTTCCGCATTATACACAGGTAACACATAGCTGTTATCAGGAGACCTGTCCTTTCCATCAATAATCACAATTATTCATGCATAAGAGATGAATAAGTGACAGGCTGTATTGCCTTTACTACAGTGACACGTGACACGCGATACAAGCTCCGCATAGGGTTGCCATATTAATGTTGTTTGGATATCTTTACATTTCACAAACAAAAACCAGTGGTGGCAAATAAGGATTATTTCTTAATAAAACATTTTGGGAGACAGAATTTTTGGAAAAAATCTAAATGGAGCACTGCTACTAAATTGGGTATTTCCCACATTACCTTTTTTTTTTGCTTTTTCTGAGGATTTCTGAGGATGCTTCCCATATATACAACATAAACTGACATCCATGAACAATTGTCCATTATTTGTAAAGTTTACTATCATGCTCTTTTATTGGGTGTGGTATAATAGCCCGACACTCGGGATCCCGACAGTCATTAGCCCAACGTCGGGATCCCGACTGCCCAGACTCAGACAGCAGGGGGAGCGAAACGAAGCCCCCTATTTTATTCTCCCTCTATGGGGGGTTGTGGACCCCCACGAGGGAAAATAGCCGGTGGCCGTCGGGATCCCGAGTGTCAGGCTAATGACTGTCGGGATCCCAACTGTCGGGACCCCATCTGGCACCCCTTTTAATTACTTGCCTGGTTTTTAATAAGAAAATTCAATGTCCACATTTTAAAAAATTTACATTTACTGTAGGACGGCAATCTGCTATAATCTTATAGCATCTAAGACCACAGTCTGTGACATGTCAGATAGGAGCTGATTGGCTGGCTGTTTATCACTCTCCAATTTATCACTTTTGAAGCTTAGAGAATCTGGCCCCATGTCTTTGTACAGATTCAGATATAGGGCAACATGTACTAAGAACTGAAAAGTGATAAAATGGAGAGTGATAAACCACCAACCAATCAGCTAACTGCCATTTTTCAAACACAGCCTGTAGCATAAGTTAGGAGCTAATTGGCTGGTACTTTATCACTTTCAATTTTATCACTTTCAAGCTTAGTACATCTGGCCCATTAACACGTGTATTTGTTTTTTTAGGATCTCTTGATTACACATCATTACTAAAAACACATTAATGCAGAGCTGAGTCCTATTTATTATGGTTGTTACCAACCAGGGAGAAATGGTGTCACTAGGAAACGTGACCCAGCTTAAGAATCCACCCACGTTGTAGCTTAATATGAAAACCTAATAAATCTTTCTCACTGGACCGGTGTAATAATAGTAATTTATAATCATGAAACTGAGACTGAGCCTACCCATAGTTACAGACGATCTCACTTTCACTTGTGTTAACTTTAAATTATAACTTATACATAAGAAACTGCAGTAATAAAACTTAACATAGAGCAGCACACACTGGGTGGAGCACACAGGCAGACATCACTATACTGTATGAACCATTGCTTAAACCAGCCAATTGTTATCACGGGGCTATGGTTGGAGATCACTCTTGAAAAAGGTTGTTTCTTTCTTATTTCCCCATATAAGCAAAATACTTCAACTGCAGCAAAGGTAGTTATGGTATAAATTAGAGATGAACGGGTCCGGATCTCCGGGATCCGACAGATCCGAATATGGTGATCCGAGTCAGGATCCGAGTCGGCTTGGGAGTTCCCACCTGAATTCCGGACCGAAAATGAGGCAAAACGTCATCATCCCGCTGTCGGATTCTCGCGGGATCTGGATTCTATATAAGAAGGGTGGTTTTGCCAAAACCAATCCAGATCCAAAACCAAAACTCGAAAAAGTGCCCGCCGCTCATCTCTAGTATAAATGGGCAACAGTTTCTAGGTTGACAGTCAAAAGGGCAACACCAAATAATCAACACGCACAAGGTTGACAAAAGCAATATGTTGACATTGAAATAGTGGGTCACATGATAAGGTCAACATTATTTGGGGTGAAATTTTGTAGATGTCATTACATATATGGAGCGCCTGTCCGCCAGCGCAGGGAATCGCCAGATTCCCTTAGCTGGCGCAGGCTGGCGGAGAGGCCCCATCTGACAAGGATGCGTGAGCGGCTCACACGCACATGCGTTCCCGTCAGCGTGGTGCAGTACGGCAGCAGGGAGCGCATTCCCTGGCAGTTTCCGCTTCAGGGAGACGTGCAGGGAGTGAGCGGGGCGGCGCGGGCTGCGGGGACATGCAGGGGACTGTCACGGACACGCGCCCTTCCGTTGGCTGGTGGCAGATGGCGATTCTATCACCAGGAGCAGCTCTGACGGGAGCTGCTCCATCTGTATGTGGAATCCAGATTAGGGGTAAATTTACTAAGGTGAGAGTTCTAGAGGTAGTGGAGATGGGATGTTGCCCATAGCAACCAATCAGATTCTAGCTATTATCTTCTAGAAGGTTCAAAATAAATAATAAGTAGAATGTGATTGGTTGCTATGGGCAACATTTTTTTCTTCAACTCCCACCTTAGTAAATTTACCCCTTAGTGTACCATGTCTCCATGTATGGCTCACAATCAGAGTTCACGTGGATAGTACAGTAAGAAAAAGTCATAAAAAAAATTCTAAAAAGAATGTCAGCCTTTTCATGTGTCAACCATTCTCATGTCAATCATTTGCTTGTGTCAATCTTTTGTCTATTATAACTTTGTCCATGTTGACCATAGGTTGTTGATCTACTGACTGTCAACCTAGACACTATGGAAAAATTTAGAAATTATGGGGAAAATGCAGAATCGGTGGATCATTTGTTTTTATTTTATAATTGCCAACGTATGGGCCCCATTAGTCTATTGTAGAGATGTGCGGCGGCCACTTTTTCGGGTTTTGGTTTTGGTTTTGGATCTGGATCTCCCTTTGTGTTTTGGATCTGGATTGGTTTTGGATCTGGATTTTTATGAAAAAATGCTAAAAATGGCTAAAATAACAGAATTTGGGCCTGTTTTTGCCCGTAAAGTATTATTGACCTCAATAACATTAGTTACCACTCATTTCTAGTCAATTTTGATCACTTCACAGCTTGTTTTAATTTACTGTAGTTGGGCCAAAAGGGTATACCGAGGTAGCTGGATGACTAAGCTAAGCAACAGCAGTGGGCATTACATACATGTGGACCTTACACTTCCAACCTGGCACATCTTGGAAGCAGAGCGGCACTGCAGGGGCAGACAGGGTGGCAGTTTAATAAACTATCCCAAAAAAAAGAGAAATGCTCCAAAGAGCAAAAAATACAAAGAGGTATCGGCCTTGTCATGACTGGTGGTAGCAGCTTCAGCACTTCTATCAGGTTGCTGATCTCCCACTATTTCCTCCTCCATCATCCTCCAAAAATGTGTTTTTATTTTATTTATTACTTTTATTTATTTTTCTTACTTTACACTGGACACAGCCTGTCACACTGGACACAGCACCTTGGACACTGGACACTGCCCCTGGACACAGCCCTTGGACACTGCCCCTGGACACAGCCCGTCACCCTGGACACAGCACACAGCTCCTGTACACTGGACACAACCCCTGTATACTGGACACAGCCCCTGTACACAGCCCCTGTACACTGGACACAAACCCTGTATACTGGACACAGACCCTGTCACACTGTACACAGGCCCTGTCACACTGTACACAGGCCCTGTCACACTGGACACAAGCCCTGTCACACTGAACACAGCCCCTGTACAGCCCCTTGTACACTGGCCACTGCAGCCCCTGTACACTGGACTTGTGTACAGCAGCCCCTGCAGACCCTAATCGAGTGAGCCTCGTTTTCGGTCCGGAATTTAGGCGGGAACTCCCGAGTCGGCTCGGATCCAGACTCGGATCGCGATATTCTGATCTGTCGGATCCCGGAGATCCGGACCCGCTCATCTCTAGTCTATTGTGTAGTTTTGGTAATCATGTAGCCCAAACCATGGGTACGTGTTCAGATGTCGCAGCCCCAGCGCCGGATTGGTGGTCCAGGACAAATAGTTGAGGTGGATGAGAGCCTCTTTGTACAGAGAAAAAAAGTAATGTTGGAAGCGTGCTGCCTCAACAATGGCAGTTTGGAGGCATATCCAGAGACACCGGTGACTGTTTTGTTACGCCTGTTGACAGACGTGACGCCAGCACCCTGTGACCGCCATAAACAAATATATAGAACCGTGGACAACTATATACTCGGATTGCTGGCATGCATATAACACCGAGCAGCTGGAACAGGCAGGGTACCACCATGCACGGGTGAACCACCGCTACAATTTTGTTGATCCGGACACTGGGGTTCACACCCAAAATATTGAACGCCTTTGGGGATCATGTAAGTGGTGCAACAAAAGGCAATGGGGCACTCTCGCTCCAACGCGTTTTGCTGTCTCTAAGGGGCAGCTTTTTCAAGGACAAAGCTGCCCCTTAGAGACAGCGAAACGCATTGGTGTTCATTGGGACCTGATCTGTTTTCACTTCTTCACCTGCTCAATCATCTGGACGATTCAACGAACGAGATTCCCCATCTTTGGAGTAATTGTGGACTGCACTTCCACACATTGGAGCATGGACTGAGAACCCCTTGTGGTTATCCAGCCCCTCACTGTATGTGAGCGTCTCTAGTGGTCATCCTATCATACCGTAGAGGGAACATTGCGGAAAACATCTATCTACACCAAGTGGGACAACCACAGTGACTTCCTGGCCCACCCGGGCACATTTGGATTACAATTGGACTCCATTCCGGGAATTTGAACGGTTCAGAGCAGGTTTACCCCACCCATACCCATTCAGGTCCCAATGTTTTAATCAAATTATTGCTTTTAAAGTGTTTTGTGTTTTTATGTTATAATTAAATGCTTTTTATTGAAAATATTGCTTCATACCTTTGCTATGGAAACCGCATAATAATCTAAAAAAACAATGTGACCATTATGTGATCAGTGCATGATGGATAAACAGTTAAAATACAATACATTTGAAATCTGATCATAGGTACTGTAATCAGGGCCGTTTCTAGAGGCGGACAAGCCGTGCAGCTGCCCCGGGCGCCGCACGGCTTGTCCGCCTCTATTAAATAGCAGGGGCGCCTGGCAGCTCCCCCCTTCCTCCTCTTATAACTGTGCCGTGCCCCGCCCCCACCACAGCATATATCGTTCGGAGGGGAGGGGAGCGCATCACGCGTCTCACTCTCTCCTTCCCCTGACTTCACTCACTGACAGAACTCGCGGGCTGGCAGCCAATCAGGAGCCAGCCCGCGAGATATGATTGTCTGTCGGCACAATCACAGAGTCTGGGACGTCCGACATAGTGAAGTGAAGGGGAAGGAGAGACGCGCTGCGTGATGCGCTCCCCTCCCCTTTCCTCCCCTGGCAAGCAGCAGCGGCGATGGAGGCGGCGGGGGACCCGGAGACCTGAACTGTGCTCTCCCCGGCAGCAGCAACAACAACAACAACAACAACAGTGAGTTGTGCTGCTGCTGGGATAATATGTTCTGGCACTGGGGGCACATATATGTCTGGCACTGGGGGCGCATATATGTCTGGTACTGTGGGGGCATGTCTGTCACTGGGCATATATGTGGCACTGTGGGGGCATATATGTGGCACTGTGGGGGCATATATGTGGCACTGTGGGCATATGTGGCACTGTTGGGGTATATATGTGTGGCACTGTGGGGGCATATCTGGCACTGGGGGGCATATATGTCTGACACTGTTGGGGTATATATGTCTGGCACTGTGGGGGCATGTTTGTCACTTGGCATATATGTGGCACTGTGGGGGCATATGTAGCACTGTTGGGGTATATATGTGTGGCACTGGGGGGGCATATATCTCTGGCACTGTTGGGGCATATATGTCTGGCATGTTTATCACTGCGCATATATGTGGCACTGTGGGGGCATGTGTGTGGCACTGTGGGGGCATATATGTGGCACTGGGGGCATATATGTGGCACTGTGGGGGCATATATGTGGCACCATATATGTGTGGCACTGTGGCGGCATGTTTGTCACTGCACATATATGTGGCACTGTGGGGGCATATGTGTGGCACTGTGGGGGCATATATGTCTGGCACTGTTGGGGCATATATGTCTGGCACTGTGGCGGCATGTTTGTCACTGCCCATATATGCGGCACTGTGGGGGCATATATGCGGCACTGTGGGGGCATATGTGTGGCACTGTGGGGGCATATATGTGGCACTGTGGGGGTATATATGTGTGTCACTGTGGGAGCATATCTGGCACTGGGGGGCATACCTTGCACTATAGAGGCATATATGTGTGGCATATCTGACACTGTGGGGGCATATCTGGCACTAGTAATCGGCATCAGTTGTGGGGCATAATGTGTAATGGGCATTACGGTGTGTGGGGAGTATTGTGTAATTGCCATCACGGTGTGGGGTCTAATGGGCATCATGGTGTGCGGTATAATGCGTAATTGTCATCACGGTGTGCAGCGTAATATGTAATTGTCATCACGGTGTGCAGCGTAATATGTAATTGTCATCACGGTGTGCAGCGTAATATGTAATTGTCATCATGGTGTGCAGCGTAATGTGTAATTGTCATCATGGTGTGCGACGTAATATGTAATTGTCATCATGGTGTGCGGCGTAATATGTAATTGTCATCATGGTGTGTGGCGTAATGTGTAATTGGCATCATGGATAAACAGTGTATAATGATTTAAGTAGTCTGTCATTGTTTGGCCTTGATCTGTGAGTTGTACTAGGTCACTGTGTGGGCCTTTATATTTTTAGCCCGCCAACTTAAGTGCGGAAGGACAATGACAATTCCTGCAGTAACCAATGTCTGGTCATGCAGGTTGCAAAAGTGAGATGTAAGGTGATTGTTTTCCTGCTAGACCACACCCCTTTTTAACATTAAGCCACGCCTGTTTTGTTAAGCCCCACCCCTATTTCGCCGCGCGCAATTTATTCGCTAACATTTTCTAGGGAGGGGAGGGGGGGCGCATTTTTTTCTTCTTCGCCCTGGAAGCAAAATTGTCTAGAAACAGCCCTGACTGTAATTGTATAATCATAAAAGCTTATTAATACACAATAATATCAATAATAAATACCTTTTTTTTTTTTCAATTCTCAGTAATTTTATGAAATACTATTCCCTGCTTATTGTAGATCCCCGGCATCTAAAGATCTGCCGATTTAGCGTGCATATTACTGTAACTACAATCTGAACTGGCTTTTTTTATGATGGGCAACAGATGCCAGTTCAGATTCATCTGCGGTGTCTAGAACCGCCTTGTTTGGTACATGATTTCTGTCTATACTGTATATATATATAATTATACTGCACAACTGGTAGCACCCCATGAATTTTACGGCACACTTGGCGGCCCCTTGTCACAGTAGCCCCTTGTCACGCTGCCCTTTGTCACAGCAGCCCCTTGTTAGCAGCCCCTATTTCAAAGCAGCCTATTGTCACACAGGGGGTCAGTCTAAATCATTCAGACAGAGATAAATTTGGCCCCGTTCCGATGTTTGGGGTTGTGTGCATGCGCATGGCCTTTGTGCGCATGTGCAGCTCCCCTTTGCAAATGGCTTCGGGGACTTACAAAAAAGGAAGAAGTTAATCGCACAGGAGAGTGATTGGTATATGTATAGAAGGTGGACCCCAAGGTATTAATTCAAGGATTGGTAGAGAACCTTTAATGAGTGGGGTGTGCTACCACTGCACATACATTTTAGGCAGAGAAATTATGCAAGAGCAAATAAAGAAATGTCTCTATGTGGTGCACCTAAGAACTGATGTAATACCCATAATGCAATGTATATAGGAGTTATAGACCTATGGGGTCATGTGTTTGAGGCCCCATAGGGGCTACTGCAGATTTGATGCCTTGTAAATTCCCATAGGGAAAAATTTGAGATGATAGACATTGGAACGTGTATCATACAGTACCTTCACAGAAGGCAATTGGGACTTTTCCGGGAAAGTACAATGAAACCCCTCGTGGAGGGGAAGATGGACTGAGCCACTCGGACCAACCTGCTAGCGGACCCTTTCAAATGCCCCGTCCAAGGGGTTAACGGGGATTTGGTGAAAGCAGGGTTAAATAAAGCTTTGGGGCTCGCGCTAAAAGCGGGCAACAGTGAGCGCGAGGAGCAGGAGATATGAGAGACAGCCGTTGAAGCGTGTGGCGCAGTTGTTCCGGGGAGAGGATTGAGAGTGGAAGCTGCGCTGCTGCAGGCGGTATAACACCGTGCTGAGGAAAAAGAGTTGGAGAGCCGCTGGGACAGTGGTACCGTAGTCCATTCGGGTGGACTGGCTGGGTGACACATTCCGACGAAGTCCGGTGACGAGTGGAGGGAGGCGGCTTGCGACGTCATCGGTGAAGTCGCTTCTGTCAGGGGCTGAAGGCCGGAGGGAGGCGTCAGTGGAGAGGCGGCGCCCGGCTCTGTAACAGAAAACCAGGGAGTGGTGAGTAGTTACCCTGCCCATTACACACTCCCATAACGCCCACAGACCAGCCCCTGGGTATTTGTATAACGCAGATACGCCTCCTGTCAGCGGAATAGCTACATTTAAGCCTTCAGTCGCTACATGAGAGACAGTGTCAGCATATTCATCCCTATACCCTGTGAGGAACTATACACTGCCTAGTGAATAGGGGATAGACTGAACTCCGTAGCAGGAGAAGTGAACCCCTTAACATTATATTGGATATCGAGAAATAGACTTATACTCAAACTGGATAAAGGGCTACACCCGGCTTAAGAAGGGGCCAGGGGACGCCTGAAAGAATAGTACCAGATACTACCCGCAGTCTAGGGAGAGGGCTAAACCCGGCTCAAGAAGGGGCCAGGGGACGCCTGCAAGCCATATCTCAGTCACTACCTACAGTTGAGGGAATGGGCTAAACCCGGCTAAAGAAGGGGCCAGGGGACGCCCAGAGAAAAAAAGAGGATATAACTAGACAAATACAGGAATACAGGAATAGGTGGTACTGCAGAAAGACCGGTTATCGATACAGTAGTAAGTCCAAACGCCTGAAAAGTCAGAACTATTCTCAGCCTGCATACAGTGCAACGCAGCTAGTTACCCTGACAGGTTACTTTACCGTTTCTAACATATCACCTTGTTATCAAGGAAATCCATACGCCCGTCACTCAACACAGAGAAAGATACATTTGCCCTAGCCTAGATAAGGAGAGAGAGGGGTAAACTATCGGATGTCGTATGGAGAAAGACTAGAAAGTAGTGCTGATTAACTATACTACACTTACATTTGCCTGTGCTGTAAACATTCCGGAGTTGTCTGAGGTTTCGCTGGACTGTGGCCACAGGGTAAAACTCTGTAAGGGAATAAAAGCGCTTAGTTTAGAAAGTCAGAGATAAGAAATTAGTGTAAAATATATTATTGCGCAATAATAGGGTGGCAATAAGCTTCACCCACGTAGCCAATGTGCATAGTAAATGAAACGCTTGACTTGAGTTAATTGAAATATTCGTTTATACTTACCTTGTTTGTTGTCACTTAAGAGGTTGTGTTAACGATATCCGTTAGTTGCAGTGAATACGGTAAGGTGTTATGGTAATGTGTTAACGGGGACCCTGGCGGAAAGAGGACAGTGGGAGTCGAATGCAGGTTCCAGTGCAATAAAAGCTTTTGGTGTATTGTATTACTTACCCACTGTCATATCTTGTTCTTTTATGTATTGATGATTCTGTGATGTTATGCTTTTGAATGTATAAGAAGCTAACCCCTTTTAAATAATAAAGGAAAAAGTTGTAAACCGTCTGTGATCTCCTGTGGAAAATAAAACCTACTTACCTACTTGGAGTTCGAATCTGTCGCCGGTGCGAGGTGAAGAATCTGCAAATACCCGAAGGTTTACATTTGGCGTCATTGAACAGGATCCGATCAAGAAAATGGCGGACGAAGTGGTAGAAAATGAAAAGGCATCAGGAAGTCAGGCACAACCGGAGCAGTCAGTCGTGGCCAGCTCCTCGCCTGGCCCTTTACCCGGTCAAAGTGGTGTAACGGGTGGAAGTGTGATTACCATGCCATACTACTTTGGCACCCCTTGGTTACCGACGTTTTCAGGAGAGTACCCAAGGAAGGAAACCACCACGTTTACGGACTTCCAGAAGAAGATGCGGTTGACATTTAAAATTTATCCTCTAACAGTGGAGCAACAAATAGAGATACTGATTGGCCAGCTAAAAGGATCGGCATTACGAGAAGTACTATCATGGCCTGATACAGAGAAGGAAACCGTAGAACACATCTTCAAAAGGTTAGGCACCACCTTCGACGTTTCTACGTTGTCAGAATTAAAGTCCAGATTCTATGCCAGGAAGCAGCGGCCTCACGAGACCTTGAGAGACTTTGCTTTAAGTATATTGGAGTCATATCAAGATATTAAAGCGATTAGTAGCACAGAAATTGTGGATGTCGAGAACACCTTGATCAGTCGACTCATCGAGGGGGTCCACTGCGGTAACATCAAATCACAACTGAAATTACTGAGACTGCAAAAGACCAGAGTCTCCTTTTTGGACTTCAAAGAGGCAGCAATTAAGTTGTTCGGATCTTTACAGAAGACAGAGGCAGAGGTATCGTTCCCAGAATTACCTGGATACCAAGAACAGGACTCAGCGGGGGAAGGAGAGTATATGGGGGCAGTGGGAGTCTCCAGGAATCTGCCTACTGTGACTCAGCATGTCCAAGCACCCACCCCAGACCTCCCATCCTTATTGAAGGGACAAATGGAGGAGCTATCGTCCGAAATGGCCAACATGAGAAGGGATCTGCAAAAATTGGTGAATCAGGGGCCGTCGGGAAGACAGGAAAGTGGCTGGCGCTCCGGACCTCGCAGGTCCAGAAATGAATGGCAGAATCGGGCCCAAGGACAGGGCCGAAGAGCCTCCGACCAGTTTGATTCTCAGGGCCGGCCTATCTGCCGAGGATGTGGACGGGCTGGGCATATCGAGCGATTCTGTCGTGAAGATGAGCCTTTAAACCTGAGAACCCCGAGGACCGAGACCGACCCTCGGGGGCCATCACCCCAATAGGTCACGAACCCGACGGCTGGTGTGGAAAATATGTTGGACCATGCCCCATCATACCAGTCAAAATCGGGGAAATCGAATTCTTCGCTACATTAGATACCGGCTCCCAGGTGTCAACTATTCAACGCAGCATCTATCAACAGTGTTGGGGTACGAGCCACCCCTCTCCTCCTCCCCCAACTTGGATGAGACTACTGGCCGGCAACGGTCTCGATATCCAATGCACAGGGTATTGTGAATTCGATTTTCAAGTGGGACCGGCTACCTTTGCCAAACAGGGTTTCATCATTACAGAGGTCAGTGATGTGTCAGTCCCGGCCATCATCATTGGCATGAACATCTTAGCCCATTGTCCCGAAGCCTTGATTGAAGCATTGACCTTTGAGGTCCGGCAAGCGGCCCCAATGCTGAAGCGACCGCTACAAAAGGTCATCCGTGTCCTGCAAGCTCAACAGTGCTTTCAAAACCTGGATGGAGGAGTTGGGAGAGTCCAGACAACCGACCGAAAGGCTATCCTTTTACAGCCTAACTCCGAGACTATTGTCTGGGGGAAGACCAGATGTGGACCCGCCGGGAAACCTTATGAGGCCATTGTAGAACCCTGTCATGTCTCCAGCAGAACCGATGTGATTGTGGCACGGGCCTTAGTGACTGTACATGATGGTCGAGTTCCTGTCAGAATTCTAAATCCGCACGACTATGTGGTGCAACTACACCGAAACTATGTTCTGGCCAAGCTATCGTGGGTCACATTTCAAGACATCTACGATTCACTGACCCTGAGAATAATCCAAGCTGAACAGACCTCGTCCGGCGAGTCAACAGAGCAAAAATGGTGGGACGAAATTCACATTGGGGAGGAACAAACCCCGGTAGAACTCAAGGAAGGCATCCTGAGGGTCGTGAAAGAGAATGCCAGTACGTTCAGCCAGCACGCGACTGACTTTGGGAAGGTCGAGACAATGCGTCATCACATATCTACCGGGGATGCCCCCCCATCAAGGAACGATATCGTCCCATAGCACCCACTCTGTATCAGCCTGTTCGAAAGTTGCTGGAAGAGATGAAGGCCGCGGGCGTGGTGCGTGAGAGTCATAGTCCGTGGGCCGCGCCCATTGTAATAGTAAAAAAGAAGGACGGGAATTTGAGGTTCTGCGTGGACTACCGCAAATTAAATCAAATTACCCATAAGGACGCATATCCGTTACCCCGTATTGAGGAGGCCCTTACAGCCCTGAAGGCAGCCGCTTATTTCTCGACATTGGATCTTACGTCGGGTTACTGGCAAATACAAATGGCCGAGGGCGACAGAGAAAAGACAGCTTTCACTACGCCCATGGGGCTATACAAATTTGATAGGATGCCCTTTGGCTTATGTAATGCCCTGGGGACATTTCAGAGAGCAATGGAACATTGCCTGGGATACCGAAATTTCGATATGGTCTTACTTTATCTGGATGACATCATCGTTTTTTCAGAGACATATCACGAGCACTTGGCCCATCTAGACGAAGTCTTTAAACGCCTCGCCACCTACGGATTGAAAGTTAAACCCTCCAAGTGCCATTTATTGAAGGAGAGCGTAAAGTACTTAGGGCATGTCGTGAGTGCGACCGGAGTTGTCCCAGATCCAGAGAAAATTGAGGCCATTCAAAATTGGCCGGTGCCCACAAATGTGAAAGAAGTCCGTAGTTTCCTGGGGTTTGTGGGCTACTATCGTAGATTCATACAGAACTTTGCCCAGGTAGTGAACCCTATTCACGAGCTGCTGCGTGGAGTCAGCAAAAAGGTTAGCGGCAAGAACTCCTCGATACAGTGGACCGAGCGTCAACAGAAGGCCTTCGAAACATTAAAGAAGCTCATGACCGAAACCCCGGTGCTAGCCTATCCCGACTTTAGTCAGCCATTTCAATTATACACTGACGCCAGCTATTTCAGATTAGGGGCTGTGTTATCGCAACGACAGCATGGACAAGAACGAATCATTGCCTGTGCGAGTAGGAGCTTGAAAAAGACCGAAAGAAACGACGCTAATTATAGCGCTTTTAAATTAGAACTGTTGGCGCTAGTGTGGGCCGTTACCGAGAAATTCAAACATTATCTCGCCTCAACGCCATTTGTGGCCTACACTGACAATAATCCTGTCGCACACTTGTCCACCGCACAGCTTGGGGCATTAGAGCAGCGCTGGTGCTCCCGGCTAGCTAATTATGACTTTACCATTAAATACCGCAGTGGGAGGAGTAACAGCAATGCCGATGCCTTGTCCCGACTCGCTGAGAGACAGGGCTTAGCGGAAAGAGAGGAAGACCTCTGGGAGGATCTGGAAATGCCAGCCTTCTATACCTTACTCACCTGTCGTCGCGATCCACGGCCTTGCCGACAGTTGACCTGCTCTAAAAACAGAGTCCCTGGTGATGAGCCCGGTTCAGAGACTAAGTGGGAACAAATTCAACATGGTAGCCCCGTGCTAAGAGAATTAAAGACACTGCTATCCTCTCCACAGGGCTGGGGCAAAGAGGAACGTCAGAAAGCAGAGCCTGAGCTGACCAAGTTGTGGCGACAACGTGATAAACTCCGGTACAAAAATGGGCTGCTCGTCCGTGCCACCATCAACGCGAAAACCCATCTACCCGTACTACAAATTGTCATACCTCGTCAAGAAAGGGGTGACCTGCTTCGTGCGTACCACGATTGTTCCGGGCATTTCGGTACCGACAAAATGGAGGCCATTATCCGTCGACGGTTCTATTGGGTCGGCATGAGACAAGACATAGGGGAATGGTGTCTCCAATGCCCTACCTGTGCCATAAAGAGGCAACCCTCGGGGACACAGAAGGCCCCCCTTCATTCAATCCACAGTGGTCAGCCATTGGAACTGGTCTCAATTGACCATGTTAAGCTGGAGCCTAGCCCAAGTGGCTACCAATATGCGGTGACAATTATCGATCATTTCACTAAGTATGCGGTAGCCTTGCCTGTAAAGAACTTAGCAGCTGAAACTACCGCTGAGATTGTTTGGAGAGCCTTTGTCCGGCCTTACGGCTACCCACAACGGATTCTGACGGATCAAGGACCTGCCTTTGAGTCCAGACTCTTTCAGGAGCTATGCCGACTCTACGGATGTAAAAAGTTACGCACTACAGCATATCATCCGCAGGGGAATGGAGCCTGCGAGAGAATGAACCGATCCTTAATCAGTATCCTGCGAGCTCTACCCGATGTAGAGAGGAAGAATTGGCCCACCCTGTTGCTGGAAATAACCTTCATTTATAACAACACTGAACACAGCACCACTGGGTTCACCCCTTACTACCTGCTTTTCGGCCGAGAAGGAAAATTGCCTGCCGATCTTCAGTTGGACGTTCCTTGTGAATCGAATTCGGAAGAATTACCAAGGAGTGACTGGGTGCTGGAACATCAGAAAAGGTTACAAGCCGCCTATAAAATCGTGGAACAGTCAACCAAACAATCACAACACCAACAGACCAAATACTATAATGAGACCGCCAAAGCAGACCCCCTGGAGGCCGGTGACTTAGTATGGAAGAGAAATAATCGACGCCACAGTAAATTGGACTCCTTCTGGGAAAAAACTCCATACCAAATCATAGACAGTTTAAAAGCTGACGTAGATGTCTATCGAGTGCTCCGAGTGGGCGAAACTACGGCTAGTAATGTTCATCGAAATCAACTTAAGAAATGCTATCAGTCCGATTCCGATGCGCCAAGAAGTTCACCAGCAGTCAGCGAGAGTTCGGCATCCACCAAAACCAATGAGAGTCAACAATTCTTTCATGAAATGCTGAAAATGTTCTGGCCTATCCATGGGAACTTGCTCGTAACTTATCCAAAGGCTAGTTCAGAGCCTGTGGTTGAAGTGGTCGATGTGAATACATGCGGAGAAGCTGTGGTGCCCCTGAATGAGTCTGCTGTCTTGTCTTCCGGACCCGAAGCGGATCAGATAAGGGGACCCGAGGATGAGACAGTCGACAAACCAGTTGAGTTAAGAAAGTCCATTCGAACCACCAAGGGGGTTCTGCCCCGTCGGTACTGTGATTAATCATACAGTGTATATGTGTGTATATAATAGATTTTATATGTAACGTTTATAAGTAATGTTGTAATTCTTGTGGTGTGCACAAGTGTGCTGGAGGACCAGCAAAATTTAGCGGGGGAATGTGTAATACCCATAATGCAATGTATATAGGAGTTATAGACCTATGGGTTCATGTGTTTGAGGCCCCATAGGGGCTACTGCAGATTTGATGCCTTGTAAATTCCCATAGGGAAAAATTAGAGATGATAGACATTGGAACGTGTATCATACAGTACCTTCACAGAAGGCAATTGGGACTTTTCCGGGAAAGTACAATGAAACCCCTTGTGGAGGGGAAGATGGACTGAGCCACTCGGACCAACCTGCTAGCGGACCCTTTCAAATGCCCCGTCCAAGGGGTTAACGGGGATTTGGTGAAAGCACGGTTAAATAAAGCTTTGGGGCTCGCGCTAAAAGTGGGCAACAGTGAGCGCGAGGAGCAGGAGATATGAGAGACAGCCGTTGAAGCGTGTGGCGCAGTTGTTCCGGGGAGAGGATTGAGAGTGGAAGCTGCGCTGCTGCGGGCGGTATAACACCGTGCTGAGGAAAAAGAAATAGGATTACCGGAAGAGTTGGAGAGCCGCTGGAAAAGTGGTACCGTAGTCCATTCGGGTGGACTGGCTGGGTGACACATTCCGACGAAGTCCGGTGACGAGTGGAGGGAGGCGGCTTGCGACGTCATCGGTGAAGTCGCTTCTGTCAGGGGCTGAAGGCCGGAGGGAGGCGTCAGTGGAGAGGCGGCGCCCGGCTCTGTAACAGAAAACCAGGGAGTGGTGAGTAGTTACCCTGCCCATTACACACTCCCATAACGCCCACAGACCAGCCCCTGGGTATTTGTATAACGCAGATACGCCTCCTGTCAGCGGAATAGCTACATTTAAGCCTTCAGTCGCTACATGAGAGACAGTGTCAGCATATTCATCCCTATACCCTGTGAGGAACTATACACTGCCTAGTGAATAGGGGATAGACTGAACTCCGTAGCAGGAGAAGTGAACCCCTTAACATTATATCGGATATCGAGAAATAGACTTATACTCAAACTGGATAAAGGGCTACACCCGGCTTAAGAAGGGGCCAGGGGACGCCTGAAAGAATAGTACCAGATACTACCCGCAGTCTAGGGAGAGGGCTAAACCCGGCTCAAGAAGGGGCCAGGGGACGCCTGCAAGCCATATCTCAGTCACTACCTACAGTTGAGGGAACGGGCTAAACCCGGCTAAAGAAGGGGCCAGGGGACGCCCAGAGAAAAAAAGAGGATATAACTAGACAAATACAGGAATACAGGAATAGGTGGTACTGCAGAAAGACCGGTTGTCGATACAGTAGTAAGTCCAAACGCCTGAAAAGTCAGAACTATTCTCAGCCTGCATACAGTGCAACGCAGCTAGTTACCCTGACAGGTTACTTTACCGTTTCTAACGTATCACCTTGTTATCAAGGAAATCCATACGCCCGTCACTCAACACAGAGAAAGATACATTTGCCCTAGCCTAGATAAGGAGAGAGAGGGGTAAACTATCGGATGTCGTATGGAGAAAGACTAGAAAGTAGTGCTGATTAACTATACTACACTTACATTTGCCTATGCTGTAAACATTCCGGAGTTGTCTGAGGTTTCGCTGGACTGTGGCCACGGGGTAAAACTCTGTAAGGGAATAAAAGCGCTTAGTTTAGAAAGTTAGAGATAAGAAATTAGTGTAAAATATATTATTGCGCAATAATAGGGTGGCAATAAGCTTCACCCAAGTAGCCAATGTGCATGGTAAATGAAACGCTTGACTTGAGTTAATTGAAATATTCGTTTATACTTACCTTGTTTGTTGTCACTTAAGAGGTTGTGTTAACCATATCCGTTAGTTGCAGTGAATACGGTAAGGTGTTATGGTAATGTGTTAACGGGGACCCTGGCGGAAAGAGGACCGTGGGAGTCGAATGCAGGTTCCAGTGCAATAAAAGCTTTTGGTGTATTGTATTACTTACCCACTGTCATATCTTGTTCTTTTATGTATTGATGATTCTGTGATGTTATGCTTTTGAATGTATAAGAAGCTAACCCCTTTTAAATAATAAAGGAAAAAGTTGTAAACCGTCTGTGATCTCCTGTGGAAAATAAAACCTACTTACCTACTTGGAGTTCGAATCTGACGCCGGTGCGAGGTGAAGAATCTGCAAATACCCGAAGGTTTACACTGACACATTAATACGTAACTTTTAATTATATTTGTATTAAAACTTTAGCGAAATAAAATACACAAGGTACATACAAAACATTCAGACACTGACATATTTTTAAAAAGGATAATGTATCCTCACAACGTGGGGCTCCAAACCCAAATATATTTATTCAGAGTTATTTATATTAGTGTAAATATAATGCTTTTTGACTATAGTGATCACAATAAACTTCCCACAGGTGGTGTATTCTCCTACATGTTGCAGAGTCAAATCGGATATGATGTCCGATATTTCAGCTGTTATTAGAATGGCAGGTTGGTAGATTGGAGCGATCTTCTAGTAAATCAAGATAAGAATATGCGTATGTTGCATATAATGGAGACCCTTCATGTGTCAGTACTAATAACTCTGACCCGACCCGCTAAGTGTAGCGTGAGTACGGGAGAGCCGGCAGCTCTGGGTAGCAGTGTCACTCGCTGCGCCCGGGGGGGTTGCTGATTGTGGCTACTTGTGGTGCTACACATGCACCCGCTTGTCCGGGGCTGAATAGTCACGGTGTGTTTGATAGCACACCGTGATTGCTAGCGGCAGGACTCACAGATTATGAGCCTGCCGGAACGCACCTCTGCTGAAATAGAAAGTTTTTACACTAAACAGATCAAAATGCATAGATATGTGGGGAGGGGATGGAGCACACACACGAGGTGTACGGTCTTTATTTGCTCGTGCATAATTTCCCGGCTTCGGGGACTTGCATAGTCGCCGAGCCATTCGCAAGGTTCAGTGTGGGATGGGGGCAGATGGTGGCGGGGACGAGGGTCGGCCATGGGAACACCCAGCGTTTTATGGGCGTCCCCATTAAAACTCTGGGCATTCCCTTGGCTAGGAGGGTGGTCTGATTTGTGCTGGGGGTGGGTGGCTGACATCACAGGACATCAGACGTCCCCCTGTCTTTGTCCTGGTACATGCAAATAAAAGCATTTCTCTACTGACTTTTATTTGCGAAGCCGGGAGAAATCATTCGATGGCTGGTGACCATCGAATAATTTCTTGTGCAGCCGAAACATGCGTGGGGATGTGTCTTTGGTACACATCCCCTCGCATAGTAGTGAGGGGAATCGGCAGTAGGGAAGGGGGCAGATTTTCGGTGTGGCGGGCTATATGGCACTTGGTAAGCTTCAATCAGAATGAGGCCGACAACACGTTGTCACAGCAGCCCCTTGTCACACTGCCGCTTGTCATAGCAGCCCCCACAGCAGAGACAGCATGGACACATCTGTGCTGTCTGAAATCCACAGCCGTAATTAAGATGGCTCAAATCACCAGAATTTATATAGAGTTTAAGTCTCCTGAGAATCCAACAGCAGGATGATGACATTTGGCCTCATTCTGGATCTGGAAAACGGTGCAGGTTTTGTGGGTTTGGTACTCTCAGAACTGAAACAGCTCATCGCTAAGCAGCAAACATCTAGGGGGAAATTTACTAAGAATACGAATACGATATTTCATATTCGTATTCTTAATACGAATGAATAAGAATGCATACGGCTGAAACAGCCGTATTCAAATTCGTGTTCTGACGTGTAATTTACAAAGCAGTCAAATACGACTGCGTGGTAAACCTCCGATGGCGTATTCACTCGTATTAGCGCCCGTATATACGGCTGCTAATACGAATTTGTCTAGGCAGTCTGCACAGATCAGTCAGATCCGTGCAGGCTGCAGTGTGTAAAAAAAAAATAGAAAAATAAATAAATAAATGAAAACGGCGTGGGGTCCCCCCCCCCACAGCCGTAACCAGCACCAGGCTGAAAGAGCCAGGGCTGGTATTAAAAAAATCATGAAACCATTCAAGTAGGGCTTCGCTGTATTTTTTAAAACCAGCCCCAGGGCCGGGGCTGGTTCCCAAAATATGGGGGACAAAATGACTAGGGGTCCCCCGTATTTTAAGAACCAGCCCCAGGTCCAACCAGCCAGCAGGGTAATGCCACAGCCTGGGGGAGACTTTTTATACAAGTCCCCCCGACCAAAGCATTCAGCCCTACCAACCGGTCAGCCTGGTCAGGGGTCCTGGGGAGTGAGACCGGACAATAAAATAAAAGATTAATATGGGCAAAAGAACACAGACAATGGACAGAGGAAGATTGGAAAAGTTTAAGGTGTATGGATCACACAGAAGAACATTTGTGAGACGCAGAACAAGTGGTAAGATGCAGGAAGAGTGCCTGACACCATGGTGGAGGTAATGTGATGGTCTGGGCCTGCTTTGGTGCTGGTAAAGTGGGAGATTTGTACAAGGTAAAAGAAAGGCTATAATTCCATTTTGCAATACTATACCATACCCTGTGAAGTGTGCACAGCACTTGATTGGAGCCAGTTTCCACCTCCAACAGGACAATGACCCAAAGCACACCTCCAAATTATGCAAGAACTATTTAGGGAAGAAGCAGGCAGCTGGTATTCCAGCACAGTCACCAGATCTCAACTCCATCGAGCTGTTGTTGGAGCAGTATGGTGCTTCAGGAAGCATGGGATGAAATTTCTTCAGATCGCCCCAACAATTTAACAGCTAGAATGCCAAAGTTCTGCAATGCTGTAATTGCTGCAAAAGGAGCATTCTTTGGCAAAAGCAAAGTCTGAAGAACAACATTTTTATTTAAAATAAAAATCATTATTTCTAACCTTGCCAATGTCTTGATTATATGTTCTATTCATTTTGCAACTCATTTGGTAAACTCATTTGATAAATATAAGTCAGTTTTCCTGTAATAAATGGAATAAAGGTGCACCTGATGGTGTACCTGCATGTACCTGGGTTGCCGCTGAAGCTTCATCCACTTACTTTTCACAAACTCTCCTCCCCCTTATGGAGTCGAGCGCACGGTACTCCACTGACGGCGCACTCCAGGCAGACGCAGTGTCACTGATGCTGCCTACCCGGAAGTAGCGCTAGCTCAGGGTGTAGCACCGTGGAACAACAGCCACCAGTGCTGCATTGCCTGCAGATCCTGGCAGAAGAATCGGGACGGAAGCGCTGAGGGACGGTCGTAGAGGAAGCTCAGCGGGAACCCAGGTACGTGCAGGTGCACCATCAGAGGATAGGGACGCCAGCCTCTGGTGCCACCCGTGCACCACCACCCATTATTGACTTTTACTTGAGACCCCCCCTTCCCCCTACATTACCATCTGCTCACCTTTCAACCCATTCGCCCTTGCAACCATTTGCAGTACACTGAGGGCGGGATGTTGTAACATCCGCGGCCCCCGGTTACCGCAATTTTAATACTGGCATATGCTGTAACATATGCCGTTATTAATGCAAGGGACAGCTCTTGCGATAAGAGCTGTCCCTTGCGATACGGTGCCTGCACTGGACTTCCGGGTCTGTGACCCGGGAGTCCATCTGCGCATGCGCAGACCCCGGCGCCGGCCGCAGGGCACGCTGGGAGGGATCTGTGACGGATCCCTCAAACAGCGCTGCGGTAAGAAGCCCATAGGCTTCTGCAGGGAATCGCCAGCTTTTGCTGGCGATTCCCTCCGCAGCGCTAACACTGCGGTGGGCTAATACAGCATACAGAAATGCGGTAAAAACCCAGATAACGGGGTTTTTACCGCATTTCTGTGTTACAGATTCGCCCCCTGAGTGCCCAATACACGAGCGGATATCCTGTTTAATACTGCTTACCACGTGCATGCACGGATGGGGGAATTGTGAAGAGATACAGACTCAAGCGCTGGCTGGTACCCACAACATACGGTACCCACCCAGCACACCACAGAATTAGACCGCAGACATCCTTTTGGTGCAGCGGTAACTGTGAGACTTCTATCATTTCCCTTTTTTTTTGCAATTTCACTTGTACTTTACTGACATTGTGACCAATAAAGTTTTTTTGCACTAAGACATTATTGTCCTACATCCATTGTAGCCTATAGATTCTGATAGTGTTATACTATCACACACACAAATGTCCATCAAGTGCAGGTCTCCAGGTTTTTAAGCATAAAAACTCGCAACTCGTACCCTGCTTTTCAGCAGTGTGGTCTAGAATATTACATGATATTAAAGATCATCCACCGTCGGCCCGCTGCTCAGGTGCCACTGCCGACAAGAACGGGACCTCCTTCAGTCACCACCTTGTCAAGGTATATAAGGTAAGTTGTTTTATTTCACCATGAACACCTGATAAAGGGGTTTGTTAACCCCAAAATGTTGGACACTTTGGGGGAAATTTACTAAGATGTCTACGTCACATGTGATGTTGCTATGAGCAACCAATATCAGATATATATATATCAGATTGTTATCATCCCGTTAATCTCGCTCAAAGTCATGTAGTGATACTTTCTCATCAACAGGGTTCCACTGGGCCTTAGTCTCTGTGATGGGATGGATCAGTGGCTGCAGTAGCTCTCCTGGATGCAAGCTTCGGTATTATCTGGTCTCCAGCTCAGGTGATGCATCAACTGCTGACACTTGTTAATGGTATGTCATGTAACTAGTTCCTGTGGCAATGGGAAGTAACGGCCTAGGATTAACAGTTAAGGTGGTCTGGAGGTCACTGCAGCTATGACCTTTAAGAGCCGGCCTTGGGCTGTCAGGGGTAAGTACACCCGGGGGCACTCCTGAACATTGCCATGGATACACAACACCCTGACAAGAGGCAGGACCTGGTCAACTCTCAGAGGAACCACATTGGCAAAGACAATGGTAAGCTGACTGCCGATGTCGACTAGGGTCCAAATCTCCTTGCCTTCCAGCTGTACCATGACATGAAATAGGGTGGACTATGCATGGTATGTGTCCCCAGCAACCATGCTGACCACTAGCCGATCTGTTTTTGCCACACTGCAATCCATCGGCTCTCCCTGTTTTGGCAGTCCCACCGTACATGACCAGGCTTGCCACATTCAAAGCACACAGTGCGAGGCAGAGCCTTTGACTTGACAACTGTGAACTGGGTTCTGGGCTTTGGTATTTGGTCAAATCCTGGCCTGGCTGTATTTATTTTCCCACTCATTCAACACTGGCTCAATCACCACTACCAACTCCTCAAAAGTTCAAGGGTCAGCCTGAAGGGCCCACTGTTGCAGCGTGTGGTCTGACACCCATAATAGCCTGGTTCAGTGTGACCATTTCCACAATTTGTGCTGCAGAGTTTTTATGCGGCTGCTACCAGGCTTTAAGGCTTTAGCAAACCAGGCTAGTTTGGTCAGCTGAAACCTTAGAGGCATCCAGCCATCAGTCATGAACTTCTTGGGCTTTGCTGGAGCCCGTCCTGATGAGTATCGGCAACCATCGAATGATTTCTCCTGCAGCGGTGGCATGTGTCTTCATTATACATCTCTGTGCATGATTGCGAGGGGAAAAGATGGCGAGGGGCCGGGGAGGCAGGCCGTGCTCTCTGGTGCTTGGTAAGCTGTGATCTTCGCAGCTTCCAGAGCCAACCAGAATCAGGCCCTGTATGCACAGGATCTGTAACATGTTACATCTGTAACAAGAAAAAATAAAAATAAAACAGCTACATAAACATAAGTAATAACTTATGTTTTTATTATGTTTTTATTAATTTGTTCATTTTATACTTTTTACTTGCTAAAGATGCTGCAAAGTTCTCAAATTTCACAGTGCCTGGACCAAAAGCAAGGCCACACACACAGATAAACAAAGAGACACAGAGGAAAAAGGGAATTTGTATTTATTATATTTATTATGTAGAAAATTATGTATAAAAAATGTATTACTATGTATTAGTTGTAAAATATCTATTTCAGAATGCCTGTCATCTCTGTGCCTCTGTCATTGGTCATTGCTGCAAGGATCTACCCGCATGCCTAACAACTGCATCCACCACCAGCACTCCACCCCCCCCCCCCCACACACGGAATCGGGACATCTGTCAGAATGAACTTAGGTCTACAGTCATTAGGTCGACCCCACTAGGTCGACTGGCAGGAAGGTCGACCTGACTTAAGGTTGACATGGGCCAAGGTCGACATGACTTAAGGTCGAATTTGCATAATACGACAGGAAAATACACCCTGATGTTCCTGTCGTATTTGGCTTAAGCCTGCATGGATCAGTCAGATCCGTGCAGACTTTAGTGTAAAAAAAAATAGAAAAATTAATTAAATTAAAAAAAAAACAGTAGGAAATCCTACTCACCTGGTCCTGTGCTGAAGAAGTCTTGTCTTGGTCCGACGTAGTCCAGGTAATCTTCGTGCTGTCGCTGGTCCCCGCACTCTCTGCATCGCACTGAGGAGAGATGCAGAGATATTTCATACTCGGCGCCTCTCCTCAGAATGATTCCATTGGCCGCCTAGCGGCCAATCAGGAGCCGACTTTCTTGGCTCCTGATTGGCTGCTAGGTGGCCAATAGAAGTCATCCTGAGGAGAGGCGCCGAGTATGAAATATCTCTGCATCTCTCTTCAGTGCGATGCGGAGAGTGCGGGGACCTGCGACAGCTTCAAGATTACCTGGACTACGTCGGACCAAGACAAGACTTCTTCAGCACAGGACCAGGTGAGTAGGATTTCCTTCCACAGCTCCAACATGGATTTCTTCGGACCCGGACACCGCCATGGACCTGGAGGACGACACGGACCGCCGACATGGACCTGGAGGACGACACAGGACACCAGGACAGAGGGCTACCTACGGGATCAAGAAAGGTAAGTATCAGTGTGTGTGTAATGGATGTATTAAACTTTTATTTTTCAGGTGTCAGTGTGTATTTATTTCACTATTTTTTTACTGTGGAACTACAAGACCCAGCGGGCCCTTTAATGCCCCACAGGCTGGGACATGTGGTTCTCCAAGTCCCAGCTTGCAGGGGAGGCTTGCTGGGACTCATAATTCCACAGTTTAAAACAATAGTTTATTCATCTTTTTTTTTACACCAAGATCAGCCCGGTGACCACAGCCTAGGGTCACCGGGGACAGCACCAGGCTTCAGCCTGGTCAGGTAAGTCCTGGAGGGGGGGGGACCCCTTATTGGGTGGGTCCCCACTCCCCCAGGGCCCCTGGCCAGGCTGACCGGTCAGGGGGTTAATGTTTTGGCCGCGGGACCTTATATCATAAGTGTCCCCCGGCTGTGACATTACCCTGCTGGTTGGTTGTGCCTGGGGCTGGTTCTTAAAATACGGGGGACCCCTATTCATTTTGTCCCCCATATTTTGGGAACCAGCCCCGGACCTGGAGCCTGGGGCTGGTTGTTAAAAAATCAGGGAACCCCTATTTGTCGGGTTCCCTGATTTTTAATTACCGGCTCTTTCAGCCTGGTGCTGGTTACAGCTGTGGGGGGGACCCCACGCTGTTTTTTTTATTTAGTAAATAGTTTTTCATATTAGTAAATTTCCCCCTTTATCTCATTCACAGGTGAGATGGTCGTTGGGGACAAAAAGTTGAGATGCCCTAAAACACTCATTTTATGCTTACTGTAATATGATACACATGTTCTGATGGATTTGTACATTTGTCATAATACATTTCTTGGGATGGTTTCATAGCAGTAAGATGCAAGGTGTGTCTGAATAGTCAATTATCCAGCTACAATAATGATGTTGTCATGTGTTTCAGGTGAGACCAGCCCAATATTATGGGTGGAGAAAAGGACTGTGGAGTACAGCATCTTCGCTCATCCCTCAGAGGAAGAAAGACACCTCTAACATCTACCTGCAAGTGCAGCCAGGAACAAGCATTCCTGTAGCCCAACTGTGAAGGTGGGGAAGGAGCTATAGGGACTGTGCCTGTTAGCACAGGAACAAGACACAATGGACTGGAAATTGTGTGTACAGATTGGTGTCTTCCTTATTTTACTGGTAAGTATAATTTTATGCAGAAAGAATTGTATTCTGCAACAGATTATAATCTAGAAGAAAGTGTGCAATTATTGAATATACAGAATTGGAGTACAATATAATGCCTTACATTCGTAGACAATTACTAAATTCTGTTAAACTTTTGAGATTTTTTTTAAATATACATCTTGTTGAGAAATTGTGAGTCCATTGGATCTTTAAATTTTAATTTGAGTTCTATATTTTTATTTTATTATTTACTTTACATTTTGTTTATACTGCAGTTTGTGTATGCTTTGTTCTGATTTGGCTGTAGACCTTTGTTTTATGTTTGCTATGGAACATGCAGCATTTCTACACAACAGGTTGTCCCATGTACTACTCTTGTCTGGTTAGTACTCATAGCACCTCATAGTGCTGTATGCTTTTTAGTTATTTCGGTATATGACTTATTATAATATACAAAGGGACCATTCAATTACTTTATATTAATAGCTTACAGAGATCGACAATGCTTTTGGAAACCTGATACCATACTACATTGTTTAAATGAGATGCTATGTTATATTGTACTGCTTTCAATGTTTCTGCTACTTTACCTCTAGCCTTGGTCCAGAGCCATCCTACCCTTACCTCCTTATCTATAGTCTGGTGAGGCAACAATACCTTATTACTGTGGTTAATATTGCACATGACCAACACTGCAGCATGTGATGGTTGGTTATGAAATTATAATTGTGCCATGTGTGTGTTTGGAATTTCTATGAACTATGAACATGTTTCTTGGATTACTATCCACTGTTCTAACTATTGCTTAAGGGCCCAGCTCTGGGTCAAGCGAAAAAAGACAATTTGGAGTAGAATTGTATATTGGGCCTTTTTATATACAATATTCTACTCAGATGTTTCATCTCATGATAAACCGCTCTGTGATGCTATACAGCAATGGATATAGGGTCATATATATTGGTTTAAGGCAGGGGTGGCCAAACCAGTCATTGAGATCTACCAACAGTTCATGTATCCAAACAACCGGTGGATCTGTAGAATGTGTGGGTTAGGAATTAATTCAGAACATGTTTTAAAATGTGAGTTGGTAATGACTACTCCTGTGCACCAGCTAGGAGGTCTGGGAAACATGAACCGAGGACCGGATTGGTAGGCACTGGTTTAAGGCCTCAATCTGATGAATCCTTATCAACCATGTGCAAACATTTTGGCAGACAGGAAAGGGATTTATTTTTCCAATAATTCAAATGATGCAAATAAAAATTTACTCGGCCACACAATATGTTTTTTTTGTAAGAATCAGCTTCCCTTTCTGGAGACATTTAGCACTTGTGGAAGCATTTGCAGGAATGATATTTGCTTTCTCATTTTCTGTTCCACAAAAATCTAGAATAAAATAAAGTAAAACTCTTCAGCCTCCACATTTAGGACCATAATCCATAGAATGCGGTTTTGCTTCTCATATAACTGCAGTAGCTAAATCATGTGAGAGATGTCTATTACCAACTATGAACTAGACATAACTCATATGTACTGATTCTTACCTTCATGGAGCGAATAAAAGTACATTGTTGTTTTTAAACTTAAAATATAAATGTTGTTTAGAACATCACAATAGTATCATCTAATACGTCAGGGATACACAGTAACTAATCGGTTTGCAAAGCGAAACAATGTTTAAAAAAGACATTCTGCTTGGAAAACAATTGATTACAAAATGCAATGCAATTAATGGGCATGTTAAGAACTGATTTGAGTTACACCCAAGATATACAGCATAATTGCAGTTCAGATTGATTTACAAGGCTCACCAAGAAGAGGATGACGATACTGTATGTCCACAAATCTGGAATCGGTGGGTCTCATGGCCCATATGACGTTTGTCTGCATTGACACATTAGATGCTATGACAATTAATCACGAGTGATCCCTTTCATTAGAAGCATTCTTACATGGTTTCCCTGTCCCAGTTTTCCTACGTACACGCATTGCAACGATATGCGTACTTGACAGATAGGGATTAAAATTAATAGTCTCTAAAAATTCTTATGTGTCATAGCTTTGTCAGTGAAGACAATTCACAATTTATATGTTAACAGTTTTCTAAAAAGTGCAGCAAATTCCATTGCGCTTCACAATTGGAAACAGTGATGGAACAACCTGGGTATTTATTTACAGACAGTCCAAAAGGTAGGAGGGCCCTGCTCGCAAGGTTATAATCTATGTATATTTGCATACATGTTGGAAAAGTGATCTCTCCTATGTTATCAACAGCAATGACGGTAGTATCTTACATAGGAATATGTATTTAGGGATATTACCTAGGTTTAGCTCCTCTGCTTAAAAGGAAGCAATCTTGGGCATTTAGGGGGTTATTTAGATCCCATTGCAACTGCTATGAGATGCGCAAAGTACCAATTATTGGTACTTTGTGCATGCGAAGGACATGTTCTTCCTGTGTCCAATCAGGTCCTGATGATGGAAGCAGGTTGGCAGCAGACTGACAGTGACTGACAGTCAACTGGTGTTTGTGGGGCGGGGAGTGGGTGGCACTTAAAGTGGCCAGGGATCTCCATCAATGGATGAAGGTTTCCTGGCCTTTGCAATGGGCCATGGGTGCCGCAAGCTGCCCGATGGTGAATGATAGATCTGATGCAGGTTGGATCACTACTGCATGGGGAGGCATCTGTTTATCATAGATGCCTCCTCCTGCATTACCATACAGCACTATCAATGCCACTTCCAATAAAAGCAGCAGTGATAGCAACTCCAGGCACATCTAAATAAGGCCTTTAGATCTTAAAATATAATACAAATATCTTTATAGACAATACATATCTCAATACGGATTCAGTATGAAATCTCGGCGGTCGGGATCCCGGCGTTCAAAATCCCGACGCCGGAATCCCGACCGCCGAAATCCCAACAAGGGGGGGACGTGGATCGCCCCCCGCCTTGCAGGCTCGCTGCGCTCGCCACACAGCGGGCCCGGTGCCTCCCTACGCTCGTCACGCTAATTTATTCTCCCTCCACGGAGGGAGAAACTGTCGTGATTTCTGCGGTCGGGATTCTGAACGCCGGGATCCCGACCGCCGGGATTTAAACTGCATCCCCTCAATACTACTGAATAGTTTAGAAGCACAAACTAAAAATAGAAAAAAAGGTAACACTGGGACAATATGTCCTCAAACATACTCAGCCTGACAACTGTAATTAGTTCTAAAGAGGACACAAAGGAAGGCACATTCTCTCTACATTCCATCAATTTGTCATGTGTTGTTTGAAGACATTTCTAATTTATATTTACCTGCAAACACATGCCTTGGTTTTATTCCAGCTAGTATTAAATACGGTGGAGGCAGAAGAGCATTACATAGTTTCTAGATGTGCTCTAAACCAGGGCCAGATATGGTAACATAGGGCCTTATTCTAGTTCACTCTTTCTGACAAAATCCTTCTTAGATGGACAAAACCATGTGCACTGCAGTGGGGCTTATGTAAAATGAGCAGAGAGAATTAGATTTGGGTGAGTTATTTTGTTTCTGTGCAGGGTAAATACTGGCTACTTTATTTGTACACTACAATATAGATCTCACTTTGAAGTAAAACCCCACCGAAATCTAATTCTCTCTGCACAAGTAACATTTACCCCACCTGCAGTGCACATGGTTTTGTCCATCTAAGAAGGATTTTGTCAGAAAGAGTGAACTAGAATAAGGCCCATAGTAACATAGTAGTGAAATAGTAATTAAGGTTGAAAAAAGAAGTTAGTCCATCGAGTTTGCCACCTTGGCAGATCCTGTCACTGTGCGCCAGGATGGTTTTACAGCCAAACACAGAAAGACATACTGTACAAATAAAAATGATCATAATCACCATAATCTAGTTGTAAGATGCCACCGATTTTGCCAGGAACATAACATAAAATTAAACATGACCATAAAATAGAGCAAGCATAAATAATTACAATAAAATCATACAAAGTTAAAAAAATTACGCTGAATGCAGAGGGGGAATGATTGGTTCAGCAAGTGCAGTGGACTGGGGGCCCTGAGGACTAGGGGCCTACTGCTGCCCATGTTATGCACTGTTTTTCCGGTCACACTCTGCCTTCCCTGCCTCTCCCTATGACCCATTGTTGTTACATATTGTGAACTTGGGTTGGGGTGGAGGAGAGGGGCCCAAATGATAGTTTTGCAGCACCTGGGATCACCACCCACACGTTCTGACACTGACTGGATGGGTACAAACAAGGTAGACAAACAGGTGCAGACATGCGACAGAAGGAAGAGAGGGCCTTGCTCATGAGAGCTTACAGTATACAGAGAGGATTCACATCTGATGCCCGCGATTTCCCATTGAAACCCATGTTAAACATGGAAATCGTGTCGGTCGCGCCACGCAGCGAGCCACCGAGCCCGAAGCGTGGCGAGCGCAGCGAGCCCCGCGAGGGGACGCGGATACCTTCACAGTTATACGCGTCCCCTCGCGGGCTTCACAGGTGTCCATGGCGACGCCGACACCTGTGAAGCCCGCGAGGGGACGCGTCTACCTGTGAAGGTATCCGCGTCCCCTCGCGGGGCTCGCTGCGCTCGCCACGCTTCGGGCTCGGTGGCTCGCTGCGCTCGCCACACTATTATATTCTCACTCCACGCCCTAGTGGATAGTAGGGCATGAAAAGGTCGGAGGACGCGTACCGCCGCCCCTCGCGGGCTCGCTGCGCTCGCCACGCTTCGGGTTCGCGTGGATCGTGGGGTGGCGTTAAAAATTGGGGGGGACATTTAAGGGTTAATTGTGCTTATTTGGGCTCTGTGGCCCATTTAACATTGATTCCTAGGGCCAAATCGGGTCCATTGAGGCATTTAACAGTCAAATCGCGGTCAATCAGCCTTTTTAACATTGTTCCCTATGGGAAAATCGCGGTCGATGACCGCGATGACCGCGATTTTTACCCCCGACGACCGCGATTTCAATCGCTGGCGCCCTTCTAGGTAAAGAGTACCATGTTCCCTTGTTCAGGCGCCAGAACCCAAGTCTGCAGCCGCTGGCACCCATAGCAGTGTGCGGAGCTGAAACATGACTTTTTCTATATTTATATTTTTTGGCAAGGTCATTTCTCTCTGGGTTTGGCCACACCCCCATCCCCCATAACTGGAATCTTATTATGCTAAGGCATCAACAGGCATAAAAAACAAACCACCTAATTATGCAAATTCTGTGACTTCCATTTAACAATGTATACCCTTCTTACAGCTTTATTCAATTACTGTACCTGTAAATCACTTTATTGCCAGATCTCAATCTAGCAAGATGGTGTCCCATAAATACTGTACCAATGGCCAGAACCACAGTGAGAATTAGCCCTCGTACAGGAAGTCTATGCGCAAAGGCAGCAAAGGTTTAGAGGTCTCTCTTTTCCTATTTTTATCTTAAAAGCAACAGTGATAAATGAACCATGGGGATGAAAAATAACTACGTTCATCTAGCGTGGAATAATGTCACTGTTTCTGCAACATGGCCAACATTATTACTGTAGGATTTCGTTCAGATTACCAAATATGGTTTAACTTGACAATGGTTGTTTGACTACAGTCTCTGCTAATTCCAATCTGGCCATGTCTGTTGTAAAGATGGAATAATTGCAATAGTAAATGAATCAATATTCTAGTGACGTGTATCGGAATTTTCCCTCTGTAAGAAAATAAGCAACACCATAAATACAGGCAGGGTCATACTTTAGAACTTTGTGGGCCCTATAGCAACATTAGAAGATGCCCCAGAAAGCTTGTAGAGGCCTATTTATCATTGCGCTATATGCACCCAAAAATGGACACTCGTAAACATTAAGAGATTTCACATATTGTATTCAGAATCCTTCCCAGCAATGGCTGCCACACATGCGAGGTCAGTAGACCATGCAGAACCACAAAGAAGTGAAATAATTGCATTAGTAATAATTTCACTTTTTACACACTGCAGGGACAGGCTTCTTTCAGAGCCACTGACCCTGTATGTAAAGAATAATACATTTGACCAATGCATAATTCCTTATTGCTGAAAATAGCAGCAATAACAAAGTGTAATTATCAACAGGGGAGCATCAATAATACATCTAGATACTTCTATATAAAAAAAATCCATTTCAATATATTTCATTTCAGGTTTAATTTTTTAAATGTATATAGACATAGACAGAGTAAGGTTAACTGGCAAGCCTTACAAAAAAGACTGCTGTAGTCAAGATGGATGATGAAGAAATGGACAATGACCTTCATGTTCTCTTGTGTGAGGGAAAGAGATGTTCTGGAGAACTTGTGCAGGAGGAAGCAGCAGGACTTGGAGATTTACTGTAATTCAAAATAAAGCAAAACTGGAGGGAATGATGCTGTCATATTTTTTATAGAGATATCATTCAGAAGTTTGGATAGAGGAATTATCCTGTCTCACCTAATGTTTATCCCACCTATATTTCTGAATACTCCACAATATCTCTCTGTGCTCCTCCAGTAAAACTGCATCCACCATACTAAAGGATCCATTAAATGTTGACTGCATGAAACAACAACAGCTGTGGTATCCTCCCATTGGACATACAGCACATGCAAAAGAACGCGTCAATGAATGATGAGAAGGAACAACAGCTGGAGCATACACACTATACAATGTGTATGATATATCATTCCATTACGCACACTAAAGATCTATTATACAATATAATGTACTATGTAAAAGGGAGGTGTGGGAAAAAACCTGCAATGAAAGTATAATTTTAACAATACAAGGATTGAAAGTTTATTTTTTATCAATTAACAAAATGCAAAAATGAGTGTACAGAAGATAATCTTAATTAAATCAATATTTGGTGTTACCACAATTTGCCTTCAAAACAGATGAAACTAAGCAGATGTCTCCCTGGTGATATTGCATAATGGAAAAGAACCTGTCTGTATTTCTCGGCATTGAGGACCATTAATCCTGACCAAATCACCAACTGCTGAAAAGCAGCCCCAACTTGCAAGGAACTCTACTATGATTTATTGTTACCTGAAGACACTCATTATTGTACTGATCTTCAGTCCTTCTGCAAAAAACTGCCTTCTGTTACAGCTAAATATTTAAAATTTTGACTCATCAGTCCAGAGCACCTGCTGCTTTTTTTCTGAACCCCAGTTCCTAGGTTTTTGTGCATAGTTGTCACTTGGCCTTGTTACCATTTTGAAGGTATGACTTCCATGAAGACTACTTCTAGCCAGACTTTTGCGAACAATAGATGAGTGTGTCTGGGTCCCAAAAGTTCCTGCCAATTCTGGGCTGATGACACTTCTGGACATCTTACAATTATGAAGGCAAAGTAAGCATGATGTGTCTTTCATCAAGGCGTCGTTAAGTACTCAACGTTTCACATTTCTTTGTGCTTCTTCAAAAGAGCTTGATCGGAACATCTTGAAACCCCTGGCTGCTTTGAAAACTTTTCCTGGGAGAGACCTTGCTGATGCAGTATAACTGCCTTGTGTCTTGTTGCTGTGATCAGCCTACATGGCTGTTTCTGTTCAGAATTTATGCTGTGTTGAAGGCAAAGGGTGGTCACACCAAATATTGATTTTAATTAGATTTCTCTTTTGTTAATTCACTTTGAAGTTTGTTAATTGATAAAAATACATTATTCTATTTTTGGAAGCATTCTTACTTTGCTGTATTTTTACCACACCAGCTACAACTTTTGCAGAGTATTGTATGGTATAGTGTGTACTCAGCTTCACAAAAGTAAAATTTGACAGCCTGTGGACTTTTAAAGTGCAGAGAATTCGGTAATCTAACCACAAGTTTGGTAGCAGAATTTTCTTTCAAATATGCCTATCCAAACTGTTTTTTTTTTTTAAGAATTGACCATGTACTTTATATCACAAATCTCTGTACTTTACAAAATCTGTATAATAATACATACTGTGTGTCAATGAATGTCAACTTTAAATATAGTGCAACTCTCCCACCAGTATAGACCATGAATGGTTTTTGCACCATATGCCATCAAAGAAACAAAATGCTTCCATACTCTAGGGGGAATTTAATCAGCAGTAGTAAGTTGCCACAGGCTAATTGATCCCCTGAGGCTATACAATTAGCTCCGAAGCACTGCTGGACTTATATACATTTAAATAGCCTGGAAAAAATGAAAAACTGGATAAATTGCAGCTAATTTAAATCCCCCATCTGTGTCAGGCCATGTATAAAGTCAGGACCACTATAATGCATTATTGGGCACAGGCAGAGGTAACATCATTGGGTCCACAAACTCACTTGGTAAGATAAAAGTGGAGAAGTATTAGGGTGAGATAGTTTTTGAGCTTTGGTGAGGCTTTTGTCATGGATTTGACTTGAATTTGGGCTTGGCCTAAACTAGGGTTAATAATTAAGTAGCTTCAGGTTTAGGATATTTATTGAATGTAAACCTACTGTAAGTGTTATTATTAAAACTATTATGTTAATTCTGAGAGTAGTTCAATTACTGGAAATATGAGGCTATTCCTTCTACCTAAAAGATAAAGGCTATTTTAAAGTTTATGAACACTAATAACTTACTAATTGTGCGATAGTAACATAAAAGTTCAAAAACTCTTTATAGGTATATATAGGTTAAATAAAGAGCTAGCTAAAAAAACATAATACCTATACTTTCACAGAAACTGAGATTGGTATTTGAGATTGTCTTTCTATTTACATTTCTTCTGTAACTAAGGCCCTTATTCTGGTTGACTCGCAAGGCAGCGAATTTCGACCAAACGCCGCCCGCCGACCCCCCATTGCATGCCGCAATCCCCCGCATGGCTGTGAATGGCTGTTTAGCATAAACATCCATTAGCGGGGGGAGAAATCATTTGATGCTCAGAGACCATTAAATGATTTGTCCAGCGCTCGCAGATGTAAGACACCTCTCAGACAGACAGCTGACATCCACTGACGTCAGCTGCCCGCCCCCCGAAAGCCCCGTCACCGGACCATTTTCACACGAACGCCCAGCATTTTTATTTAAATGCCCATGAAACACTGGGCGTTCCCATGGGCTCTGCCCCCCCCCCCCCACCTAGCAGTGGGGGGGGGGGGGGGGCACTGCTAGGTACAAACAGGTTGGCAAACAGGCAGCTCGCTGTATGTGCGTACATCGCTCCCCTGCGTATACATGCAGCGATTGCTTTTAAATCAGAATAGGGACCTAAGTGTAGATAGTTTACTCTGTTATCAGCTTTTTTCCCTAAAAGGAAATGAACATTACAAATACATGTGCTGTATGCATTGTGATTTGAACAGTCAGCTATTTTTCCTTAGATTAACTTGGCTGCAAATAACTATTGCCAACAATGCTGCCAATCCAGTTCTTCATCTGATGAGCATGGGCAAAGGCAGAGGGGGTTTCTGGTTGCCCGGAAACCCCCCTTCTCTCGGCAAGTGCCTTACATTGTGACAACAATAGCTGGCATATGATATGATCAATAGAGCTGCCGCCACATCATGCAGTGTAAGGGACAGAGCCATAGGTGTGCGCACATTGAGTGTTAGGGGTGCACAGGCAACCCCTAATGCTGTGCCCACCCTTATGAACACCTCTGCCGCTAGCAACACCAGCAATACCTTTAACCAAATACTTTTTAGAACTGTATTTCATTTAAAGAAGCACTCATCAATCAATTATGTGTGTTTGCATTGTTAAATGTACTAGACCATTGTCATATCACTACATACCTGCGTCATTTATATATGTTTATGACTGTATTTGCATGAACTTTTACGCAGAGTAAATAGAATATTAAACCTGAAATAGGCAGGAGATTATGGTGTGGCTGAGAGACTTTTTATATTGTAGTGAGTGCCAATAGATGGTGGTAGACACGCCTGATTGGCAGTGTTAGACACACCCAGAAGGTGGAGGTATGCACACCCCTTTGACGTTGCACCCCCCAATAAAATATGCTGCACACGCCTATGGACAGAGCAGAGCTGCAGCACATATTTTACCTTTACCTTAATTATCAATACTGTATGCCATTCAGTATCCATTGTATAAAAGACCAATTTTCGGGGCTGTTACCACTCCCCCAGACTCGCGTTCTTGCTCCAATGCCCTGCAGAGTGTGAGATTTTGGATTACATTTGGAAAAGCCCCCTCTAAAAATCCTGCATTTGGCACTGATGTGGGTCATGCAAAAGTGTATCCTTCACATAAATAGTGGATGGGAGTTTACACTTTATCGGAAAGCTAACATCCACACAATTACCACTATGGCTCTTATTCAGATCTGGTCACAATACAAATTTGTTCTCAAAATGGGCAAAACCATGTGTACTGCAGGTGGGGCAGATGTGCAGAGATTTAGATTTGGGTGATTTATTTTGTTTCTGTGCAGGGTAAAATACTGGCTGCATTATTTTTACACTGCAATTTAGATTTCAATTTCAACATGACCCACCCAAATTTAACTCTCTCTGCACATCTCCCCCACCTGCGGTGCACATGGTTTTGCCCATTTTGAGAACAAATTTGTACTGCGACCAGATCTGAATAAGGGCCTATATCTTCTATATCTTCCATTGTAATAGCTTTTACACATCAGTGTGGATAATAAGGACATCTTGTTTTCTAGGTTTATTTTAAACTCTCTTCAATAAAATATCTTTATACAAAGTAATAAAAGTTATCTTTTTATAAGTGGGCACAATTAAGTAAGTGAGCACAATAGAACAAATTACTTGGGATCTGGAGCTAGAGAAGGTGAAGGACGTTCTAAAAGTTTTGAACCATATGTTCAGGAAGTTCTAATGCTGTGTACACACGGTACAATTTGACACTTGATTTTGACTATAGTCAAAATCGAATCAGAATCGCAAAGACATCGAATGGAAATAAAACATGTTTTTAAGCTTTCTATCCCGATTGGATGCCGATGCACGCTCCCGTTCAGCTGACATCGAAAAGCCAAATAGACAGTGCAGCAATGACTATATAGTGCAAATCGAATGTAGATAGCATGAATTGTATGTTAACATGAGTTAGCAAAGATTGCATAGCAATCAAATCTAATGGTGTGTAGGCAAGGAGAGATTCCCTTGCTATTCGACTTAAGATTCGAGTGCTATGCAATCTTTGCTAACTCTGTACCTTTTACATACAAGTCATACAATCTGCACTATATAGTCATTGCTGCCCTGTCTATCTGGGTTTCGATTTGTGCTGTCACGGGAGCGTGCATTGGGATCGCAAGGTAAAAAAACCTGTGCGATCTGCATACGATCTGCTTACGATCTGCTTGTGATCTGCATGCGATTTTGACTATATAGTCAAAATCTTATGTTGGATTGTACCGTGTGTACACAGCATAAGATTCAAGTGCTATGCAATCTTTGCTAACTCTGTACTATTTACATACAATTTATGCTACAGTATTAGATTTGCACTATATAGTCATTGCTGCCCTGTCTATCTGGGTTTTGATTTGTGCTGGATCGCAAGGTAAAAAACCTGTCCGAATACGATCTGCATGCGATTTTGACTATATAGTCAAAATCTAATGTCAAACCTCACCGTTTATACACAGCATTAGCCGAATGGCAAAGCAATCTCACCGTATATCAGCTTAAAACCATGTTCTATCTCCATTCGATGTCTATGTGTTCTTGCTTTGATTTTGACTATATAGTCAAAATCGAATGTCAAATTTTACTGTGTGTACACAGCATACACAGAGGGAATGAGTGGTTTCTCTTGGTATATGTAAAGGGATTTGGATGATAGGTCACACTGACTAGATCGACAGTCAATTGGTCAACCATATGGTTGACATTGACAATGTTGGCATAGGTAAAATGTCGACATAATGTCAACATGGCAATGGTCAAAACATGAGTTTTGTAGGAGTTTTTGGAACTTTTTCATACTCTACCATTTACCACTTGGATGGTAAAGTGTGCTGAGCGCAAACATAGCAGAGCAAGGCACCTCGCCCAAGTCATTGTGTGCAAAGCGAGCCACGCAAGGGGACGTGGTATTCTAAGTTGGGGTTCATATTGACCTCAATAAAACGTGAAAAACCCATGTCTACCTTGTGCCTGTTGACCTTTTGGTGTTGACCTAGACATCATGGACCTATTCATTGCTGACATAATATACCACACCCATATGTAAATATCAGATTTATTGGTCCCATGCCTAACAATGTACGAAGAACTAAGACTCAGGCATGCCATTCCGATATCCTCATCAGGCTTTGTTTCCAGGAATGTATATGTCGAACACATATTTTTCAAGATAACATACAATACTGTACAAATAGAACTTTAGTCCATGGCAATAAAAAGAGACTAAGGGGTTCATGGTGGTTGGATCGCTACGCAACTGGGCATGCGCCCACCCCCTGTGCGAGCATCACGCTGACTATGCAAGTTGGCAAAGGCACCCGCACAGAAGCCCTGCACATATGAGAATATGTGCATGCGCAGAGCTTAAACATCGGTCACCCATGCAAACACGCCGGGAACCGTATAAACTCGAATGAGGGCCTGCGCTTTTACAGCAATAAAATATGATTGTTGATTGGAGGGATGATGGTGGAGAAAGATGTATTTCTGGTCCCACCCTCTCTCTCCCACCATGACGATGCTCAACTTTGCGCATCCTTAGCTGATCACTGTCAACGGCAGTAATCAACTGCTAATGCAAGTGGTGTACAAAATTAACATTTGATGGCTTCTGTACACATCTATACACGTTTCAGCTATATTGGGAATGTCTTCAGCAATTTCATTTATTCATTGTTATATTAATTATTATATTCACATATATATACACAATTGTCATCCACCCCAGTGGATTTTATTGAAAGGCATAGCTGTTAATCAGCATTCATTATGATGATGGGAGTGGTGGGTGGGACCCACACCTTACTCACCATCATGAAACTCCCGTGTAATTAATCATTGATGAAAGCACAACGCTAATAAATGTAGGCTCAGCACAAAGTCATGCAAACTTGGTTAAGTATCTGTTACACTTCTGCTTCTTATAAATGTGACTAATTGACCTCTCATCTTTTGAGAGATGACCAAACTGAACCTTCAGAAGCATTGCCAACATCCCATTCATTCTATGAAATCTTACAAGTACTGTATGCAGATGTCCATGTGTGCCAGTTTTCAAAAGGAAAGTCTCAATATTGGCCAAAATCAGGCCTGATCATCGGGCTAGAGGATTTTGCAGCCCAGCAATCAAGTAAACACCACCCCGACCGCATTCAATAATCGGTAGGGCTGCATTTTTACAGCTCTGCAGGGCAACCTGAATCAGTCCCATTATCTCAAGGAACCTGTGAATGTTACACAATTGATGGGCTACAGGATTTCGGAGCCCAGCGATCAGCTAAACGCCGCCCTGACCGCATACCCACCACCCCTGATGGCATCAGCGGCCCTCCCTCCCAATAGCTGATGGAACACCTGCATTTTCAAGGACACTTCCAGAAAACACTGAGTTTCTACCCCCAAACGCCTGCAGGGTGTCAATCACCCTGCGGGTAGCCTGCGATCGCTAGCCATCATAAGCGGACCTTTTTCATGCGTGGTCATTCAATAATCGGTAGAGCTGCGTTTCAGCCTAGGTAGAATTTTAAGCAGCCATCAATGATTTCTAGTGTCACCATGGAAACACAGTTAGTACCTGATTTGTCTGGCAACATAAGATAACATAATGGGGTAAATTTAGTAAGATGGGAGTTCAATTGAATATGGGGCCTTGCCCATAGTAACCAATTGGATCCTACTTCTTATTTCTTTAGGGCCTTCTAGAACAAAATAGATGGAATTTGATTGGTTGCTCCAGGCAATAAAACTCCCATCTTAGTACATGTACCCCAATGAGTTTGGATTAACCAATTTGTAGACTCTTAAGAGCAATACAAGGAGTTGATGAGTCAACTCTATTACTTGTAATAGCATTCATTTATAGCAGGTGACATTAATGGTAACCACTGGCTTTACTTTTACCACTAGCAAATAGAGAGCAATTTGTTGCGAATCCAGATATATCTCATGTGAAACGATGTAGCATGAATTGCGGTACTAGACCATAAGGTGTGTGGCTAAAATATTTATTTCCCTCTATTGCTGTCTCTGTCACACACCCACAGCTTATAAACTGACAGGTTACAGCATAAAGCTCTTATGCACAAATGTAGGGCTGGTAAAAATGGGTGGTGTGCGATAGCTGCCTCCAGGCTCTTGTGTGACTCATGGCACAAGGGTGTGTATCGCTTTTTGTTGTGTGCACTACAAATACAGAGCCAGAAGTTTTCCTCATCTAAACAATCTCTCCGGAAGCCTTTCCATCAGCTCTCAATGGCATTTATATTTTAAAAACATATTCTATAGATGTATTTGTGAACACTTTTTGAATTATTTTGGTAATTTTATCTCATAGTTGTTTACCCTCCTGCATTCTGCAGGAGACTCTCTGAAATAGCAGCAATCTCCCTCTCTCCCTTATTAGTCTAGCAATCTCCCTTATTTCATCTAGCCCACATTACACTGTTACATTTTGAGGGGGGGGGGGGGAGGAATGAGATAGGTACATTTACATTGAATCATCAACGCCATTTCCCAGCACTTTAGCAAGTATAGTATCTCTTACTAACTGCTTTGGGGCTCATCTACATTTGGATATCAGTAATGTTAAAAGATTCCTCTCAGATGTAGCAGTACAGACCCACACTTCTAGGTGCCAAGTTCACAATCTCTTTTCACAATCTCTTTTCACAAACTCTCCATATATGGAATTAGACATGCCCTGTGGGTGGAGCATGACACTCCCCCTCAATGGGGCGTTATGCAAAATGCTGCTACCAACTATAATCTCCCTGAAACTAGTTTTCAAAAGTAGGCAAGTATGTTTTATTTGAATATGGCATTTGAATATGTCTATTAAAAGAGCAGGAGGAGAATATTGGTCATAGAATAGTATTTCCAGACTATGGGCCAGATGCACTAAGCTTCCAAAGTGATACAGTGGAGAGTAATAAACAACCAGCCAATCAGCTCCTGTCTGACATTTTTCAAACACAGTCTTTGACACGGCAGGTAGGAGCTGATTGGCTGGCTGTTTATCACTCTCCATTTTCTCACTTTTGAAGCTTAGTGCATCTGGGCCTATGTTCTTTCCTATTAATGCACATGTTTGGTTTGGTATTTGACTTTTCCAAGGTGCATATGGGCAATGAAATTATATACTTTCTGTTATGATATAATACATTCTAACCACACTTGTTGATCAGGGCTGTATATGAAACTGTGGGACTGGTTAGGATATACATCATATTTGATACTGTGGACCTGTTAGTAATTTTAAATCACAATCAAAGCCAAGATATCACAAGTGGCTTTATCAATCTTTGTATATTTACAGAAAACATGTTCATTTTCCATACTTGAAGAACAATGCATTACCAGAAACTGATTTAAAGAAATCTTATATATAAAAAAAAAAAATGTAATAAGGTTTGAGAATGAGAAAGTCAGAGGTTGATTTTGCCATATAATAGATTGCCACTGGGAAAAATCTCCCAAAATCTCTTACTTTCTAATTCTCATACCCTATTATATTTGGCCCAATATGTACTGGCAGCACTACAATGTGGAATATTATGAACTAGGTCACTCTTTTGCACCATAAAATGAACAACTACAACAGAGAGAGGTTCCTCGCTATAAAGCAATAGGTTGGGGGCTCCTACCAAGTGTTGCTATGGTGCTCACAAAGTTTAGTTATGCCCCTGTCAAAGTTTTAAGTATTAAGGGGGATATTCAATCTCCCGCCGCTATTCCCGATGGGGGAAATAGCGGCAGGGCCCTATTCAATGCTGTCTTCCCCGACAGCATCAAACAGAGATCTCGGCAGAACGTGCCCGACTTCACAAGCTGTCGGGCTCGTTCTGCCGAGTATGGCCGGCTATTGACAAGCTCCCGGCCGCAGCTTGACAATTTTCGCCGCTTCTCAAGCTCGTGTCGAGCCGGCTGAGAACAGGACAGGGTCACGGCTGTCGGGCCAGCCCAACAGTCGTGACCCTACATTGAATATCTCCCTTAGCCTAAAAACCAAGTGAAGCATGATGTACAGTAAAGTCACTTCTACAGTCTCATGAATATTGTTTGAGTGGGATGTAATAGTTTCCAGCTTGCGTGCGAGATGCCGGCCAAACTAGGACTTTTTTTTGTAAAGTGGCAATTATTTACAAGGCATGGATTTGCCTTGTAAGTGATTGTCCCTTTAAAAAAAAAGTCCAAGCTTTGCCGGCATCCAGCACAGTTCTGAACTCAGATGCAATTACATCCCATCCTATAAGTGGGGGCTATCTCCCCATTATCTCAAGCATAATCCATGATAATTAGCTCTTCAGTGCCATGAAAACTCATGGATTACTTATCCCAGATCCTATGGGCTATCGCACTTTTTCATTAAAAAAATAATGGGGTTTAATCGGATAGTCCAATAGAATAGTAATATTAACCGTGCTCTGGGGGCAAACAAAATGAAAGGGTCTATAAGGATACCCCCAATGAGTAATGAGTGCAATATGAAATACTTTATTTTCATTGGTGTTCTGTGAATTGTAAAAGACCTTAACAGACCTTTAAATTTGTGAGTAATTTATGAAGACACCATTTCATACCAGAAAATTGGGATTAATAAGGTATGAGGTCTATATTGTTATAGTAGTAGACACCCTTTCATACCACAAATTTGGGATTAATACAGTATGAGGTCTATATTGTTATAGTAGTATAGTAGTATTGTTATAGTAGTAGTATTATAAGCAAGAGGAATAGTTAGTCACTCGTCCATTTTATAGAATGTTCTAGATAAATGGTTTCTACTGTCAGGGGTGAATTCAGGGGTCATGGTACCCATAGGCCAATGGTTCCCAAACTTTTTTGAATCGTGGAACTCTAGAGTATTATAATTTATTTCACGGCATCCCTAGGTAACTGAGATATTAATATAAAATTAAGTAACTTATCATCCTTAGGTTCAATTATGTGGTAATGGACAGGATTCACTTCTCTTTGTCCACATATTTTATGATTTTATGCTTTGCAACCACAAGCACTGGATTCGCCTGTTAGACTGACCATAAATAATAAGAATTGGTCCTGGACCACCAATCCAAGGCACTTTGCAAGTGCTCCGATGCATCCCAGGGTGCAACGGCACACAGACTAGGAACCCTAGGGCCAAGGCACAACAGTAGCAGCTGCACACCACCACAATTCATTTCATTTTTTTCATTGATTGTTTAGTAGCCCTCTAATTGTCAATTGAATAAAACAATAATATAGCCATAACCTATGATTTTTTAATATATATATTTTATAAAGAACACACACTAATTGTACTTACTTTTCTCTTTATATAGATATCTTTGCAATGTAGCTGTAACTGGAAATTGAAGGTAATGTACAGTATATATATATTTATTTCATGTGAGTTATGTGCCGTATTATTAACATTGCTGCTATGTTTCAATGTCATAAAAGCGGTGCGGTATCAGATCACGAGGGCCCAAGTATGAAACATAACTTTCTAAAGATTAATTAAAATATGTTACGTATTGCAAATTGTACAGAACATCATGTGGAATCATATAGAGGCCCTCATTCTGATCCTTTTGCTCCCCTGCGGGTTCACACATGGGAGCGATGGTTAGCAACTGCGCATGTGCATAAAACTTTTATGCGCATGTACAGTCGCTTGCATTGAATGTTTTTACCCCCGCATGCAAGGCTGCGAATCGATGTTTATGCTAAACATCCACTCGCATGCGTGCTAAGAAATCGATGATTCAGTCAGGGATTCAGTCATGCAGGCGGTGTTTCATTCATGTGGGCGGCAGGTGGCGTTTATTTTGCAGCTTTGCGGGTCAATCAGAATGACCTCCAAAGTCCATTTATTATAGTATTACTGCTTTAAGCATGAAAGGTTCACTTGGAGAGAATTCCAATTTGTGGCAAATCACACATTGTCGTATTCAGAACACACAATATAGTAACTAGCAGGCAAGGTGGAATTAACCCTTTGAGTGCCGACATCTCTGTGAGAGATGTGCAAAATAGCTGCTAAAAATTCCAGCGTCGCTCACATTTGTTATATAAATTAAAATTAAAAATGATTCCTATATATGTAAACGTTACAGGTCATTATGATGAATAAAAATGTTTGCTTGCCAATTTTCACATCTATTTTGACAAATTCGCTATGCACTCAAAGGGTTAAGCCTGGAATATCAAATGTTAAGCTTATTTTTTTTATTATTATTATTATTATTATTATTATTATTATACATTGTCTGCTTATAGATACGTACAGTTTAGATTTATCTTACACTTAAACGTTAAATAAAATATATTATCCACATATAATATAGTTAGTTTGTTACCTTTCATGCGACGAATAACATCACACAATTTAAAAATCAATTTTCATTTGCAATATGCTGATTTAATTACATTTTTACTTGCAGGTCAATAAAAAGAAAGATGCAAAAGGACAGATATTATGGGAAGACATCAATTTAAAACGTCAAAAACGTGAATGGATTATACCCCCTGTGTATTTAAGGGAAGAGGAAGACAACAGACCCAGAAATCCACTAGCCAAGGTAACAAAATAACAGTAGTAAAGGTATAGTAACAAAATGTTGCTCAGGGCTTTCGGTGTCCTATGCTAAGTAATACCCCTTTCACACTGCAGCTCTAAAACAGTAAATTGCCGTTTTTTTAGCCTTTTTAAACGGTTAGAGCTGAAGTGTGAAATCTCCAGGGTACTTTAACCGTTTAACAAATACCGGTATTTGTTAAACGGTTAAAAAATGGTTAGCAGGATCACATCATTTCTGAGTGACATTTTTAATGATCCAAAGATGGCACTAATTATTTCCCTTCTGTAATGAGAGCTAGCAAATGTGCTCTGAGAAATATTTGGGAACCATTTGTATATATAGTTGAACAGCCCTTGTATTATTTGTATTATCATTGCAGTTGATTTGTAAACTGACACTGTGCACTGATTTCAATATACATCAATCACTTTAAATGATACATTGTCAGGATTGTAATTATTAGTGATTTATGATGTCACAAAAGTAAAATGAATAGTGATGTTTTTTTCTTTTTTATTATTATGATTATTATTATTATTATTATTATTATTATTATTATTATTGTTTATTTATATGGTGCCTCAAAGGTTCAGCAGCGCCTGACAATAAATATACAGTATGAGCAAAAAAACTGAAAATAACTAATTACAGTACAATGTAATTTAGGACAAGTATATAGTAAATAAAGACAGTTCCATCTGGGGACAGGATGCTGAGGCAAATATCAGGCAGGGATATATTATAAGAAAAGCACATGAGGAGAGAAGGCCCTGCACGAGAGCTTACATTCTGATGGGAAGGGGCAGGCAGACTGGGGTGACACAAATGGGATAAGTTACTTAGCTTAGCATTGCACATAAATGTCTTGAATGCTAAAAAAAATCTTTCTATACTAACAGGTCCATTCTGACATTGCGGTGAAGAAAGGTACCGTATTATACAGAGTGACAGGACAAGGTGTGGATCAGCCCCCATACAACCTCTTTATAATGGATGCTAAAACTGGCTACCTGAATGTGACTAATGTTATAATAGATCGGGAAGAAATATCAATTTTATATGTAAGTGAATCTGCTTTGTGTCTGTTTTGAGTCATATTGAAGGTAAATATGTCATTTATAATATGCAAACAATTATTTTCAAACTTTCCAAATATTTTTTTAGAAGAGAACTTTTTTTAGGGAAAAGCAAACATCCTATAAAACAGCTGCTTTATGTGTTATCGGTTTGTCCAGAAAATATGTAAATAAAGGGGAGGCCTAAGCAGGGCCAGTTTGTGGCTTTTCAGCACCCTAGGCACAACTTCAATCTACTGCCCCCCCCCCCCCCCATACTGCCACCAATACCCACTGTCCAACCCCTTAAGGCATACTTGCCTAACATTTCCAAATGGCAGGGAGGCTCCCAAAAAATTGGGTGGTCCTCCCAGCCCCCCAGGAAGGTGGGCAAGTCTCCTGTTTTCCCTAGAGCCCCCTGCACTCTCCCCTTTGTCGCCCACAACAGAGTACAAGGAGGAGTGGGCAACAAAGTAGGGAAGTATGCCTCAAGGGAAAGTATGGAGTTGAGGTCTTAGAAGTTCCACAGCAGCCACCTACAACAGGGATCCTCATAGACATCCTTTGTTTTTTGCTAGGTAGACTTGGTGGTGTCCCCCTCCCCCCAGATTCTGGTGCCCTAGGCAGCTGCCTAAAGCTGCCTAATGGTAGAGCCGGCCCTGGGCCTAAGTGCTGTAAGACAATGACAGACGGCATGTCAAAATCTGTGAGTCAATATCACAAGCATGGGTTAAAGTGGGGGAAGGTTCCACCTATAATGGGGAGGTGGAACTAGTTCAACCTCCACTTTGGCCCTGCACATTAATTCTAACAGAAAAGCATTACAGTTTGCTGGGTGATGCCAAATACCCTACAACTGGCCCTGGCTCTGCCTAAAATAGGGAGGGAAGTGGGGAAAATTAGGTGGCAGAGGGAAATAAGTTCCACCACCTCTCCAGGACCACTTTAAGCCCTGATCCTAGGGACTCATGAACAGGACCAGCCCAACCATTAAGCTACTTTAGACAGCTGTCTAGGGGCTCTAGAATCTAGGGTGGTTCCCTTAAGTCTATCATAAAATTAAGGATGATTTTCAGACAGGCATCCTTGTTGGACACAATGCAAATGGCAGGCATTGAACTTCTCACACCACCTCCACACTTTCACATGAGGTTCTGGGAAGTCGGTACTGGTTTGCAGGTAGTGGTGGGAGCAGTAAGCTGTAAGTTGAAGCTTTGCCTAGGTGGCCGAAAAAACTTGCACTGACCGTGCTCATGTGACAAGGCAAAATGTAATGTATGTTTCTTTGATAACAAGGTTTTTGTCATTGACATTAATGCAATTGATTTTATTGAGACATGTACTGATTTTTGTTCCTTTAGATTACTGTGCATGCTGTGACCACTACTGGTGTAGAGGTAGAAAAGCCCCTGGAGATGCGTGTCAAAGTTATGGACATCAATGACAACCCACCAATATTTTCACAGAGTGTTTTTGTTGGTGCGATAGAAGAGAGGAGCAAAGCAAGTAAGCTCAATATACTTTTATTTAAAATTTACATATTTTTGGGATTGGATGAAAATATCAGAAATTTAATGTTAAATGATAAGTTTTATAAAGTAAATAGGATAAGTAACTGCATTCAGTACTATCTTAGTAGATTCTATACCGTACTACTTTTTTTTCTTCATTATTTTCATCTGTTAGATTCCCTGGTAATGCAGATTCTTGCTAGTGATGCGGATGAGGAAAACACTGTGAATTCTCAAATCGCTTACAGAATATTGGCCCAGAATCCTTCGGATCCTCAAATGTTCATTATGAATCAATACACCGGCCAAGTCTTCGTCATGTCCAGTGAGCTTGACAGAGAGGTTTGTTCCTTTATTTCAAACCAGACTGGAGTAACACTTACAGGGGTATTCAATCTTGGACACTATTTACGACGGGGGGAATATCAGCGAACGCCTATTCAATGCTGTCTTTCCCGACAGCATTGAAGAGGCAGATCGACAGAATGGGCCCGACTTTAAAAGCAGTCGGGCCCGTTTTGTCGATTTAAGATGTGAATTGTCGCGATTGCGGACGAATATCGACAATCCACAGCCATATACGTGGACACGCCCCCTTTTCACCGATCGCGAAGTGGGACATTGAATTGCGCCTGGCGATCTGCGGTCGAACAAAATGAAAATGGGCCAGAGTCACGGCTGTCAGGCCGGATCGACAGGATTGAATACCCCCCATAGTATGAGTTGCTCCAGTACTTCCTATTGAAAATGGATGTAAGTCATTATTAGACTGTATGCTCCTTGGAGCAGGGCCCTCTTCCCTCCAGTTCTCACAGCCCTTTTCTCTTGCACATCAATTACAGCTCTCTTACTCACCTACCATCTATACCCGCATCTCTTCTCACCTGTGTTCATTCATCTCTGCCAATGGCAACATGTCCCTGGTAACCTGCAGACTGCTCCTTTGCTTCAGTAAATCTCTGCTGTATTGTGTACTAAAAATTGTGCTTCTAATTAGTACATGTGATCTGCTTCAGTTCTTCAATTACTGTTATGTTTACTCCTGTGTACCCTGTATTGTTCTAATGTATGCTATATGTACGGCGCTGCGTACCACTTGTGGCGCCTTATAAATAAAACGTAATAATAATAATTAGGAACCTTCTTTGGGAAGCAGAATGTAACAAATATCAACGCACTAAATACAAATGAGATTATATTGATAGTTTATAACTATTATCTATCATAGATTTCTTATTATATTTATTTTATATTTTTGTTCTGTATTTTAGTCGGTTAGTGGTTACAGCCTGATAGTTAGTGGATCTGACTTGAACGGAGGTGCTGGTGCCATGTCTGGACAATGCGGGGCTGATATCAATATTCTCGATGTGAATGACAACTTTCCAATGTTGGAGTTTGATTCAGTAAGTAAATTAGTCTAATTTTAAAGAAAATATTAGGAAGGTACTTGATATTTTATAAGTAATAGTTTCATAAAATCATTTGAACAAAGAGCTTAAACCTTCTTATGCCTTATTTTACTAATTCATGATTTTAGCATAACATGACATCACATTTCATATGTATATTACAGATGGAGCGCCTCTCAGCCAGCGCGGGCCATGCCAGAACGCCGGGTGGCGGGGGACGCAAACCTTACCCATCTCCACTTCAGGGAGATGGGCAGGGTTAGGGGGGGGGGCAGGGAGGTGGATCACGTGGCAGGGACCGGCGGCGAGGACTTGCGGGAAGCTCCGTTTTAACGGGACACGTGCGGCTCTCGTGCCTGCGCGTCCTCTTCCGGCAGCTGGCAGTTTGCGATCCGACCGCCAGACCTCACTGGATGGGTGAAATTTAATAGGATGAGATATTCAGAAAGTGAGAGATTTGGTAAGAAATCTCCAGGTTTTTTTACAGTCTGATTTTGTAGTGTAAATGATTGCCGCTTTAAAAAAAACTGTTGATTTCTTACCAAATCTCTCACTTTCTGAATCTCTCATCCTATTACATTTCACCCATCCAGTGAGGTCTGGCGGTCGGATCGCAAACTGTGAGCTGCCGGAAGGGGACGCGTAGGCACGAGACCCGCACGTGTCACGTTAAAACGGAGCTTCCCGCAAGTCCTCGCCGCCGGTCCCTTCACCCGATATTTGTAATATGTGCAGAGAAAGTTGGATTTGGGTGGAATTTGTACTTTAAACTGATATCTCTATTGCAGTGTTAAAATAAAGCAGCCAGTATTTACTTTTTTTGCACAGAAACAAAATAACTCACCCAAATATAACTCTCTCTGCATATGTTACATCTGCCCCACCTGCAGTGCATATGGTTTTGTCCATAAGCAAGCCAAATGTGCTTTGCGAGTGAACCTGAATCACCCCCTTTGTACATTACATTCCTATTATTAACCTGGAAAAATATCATGCATGCACTAGCAGTATCATCTTTATATACAGTTGTGAGCATAAGTTTACACACCCTAGCAGAATTTGTGATTTTCTGGCGATTTGTCAGAGAATATGAATGATAACACAAACTTTTCTTTCACCCATGGTTAGTAATTGGGTGAAGCCATTTATTGTCAAATAACTGTGTTTACTCTTTTTAAATCATAATGACAACAGAATCTACCCAAATGACCCTGATCAAAAGTTTACATACCCCAGTTCTTAATACCGTGTATTGCCCCCTTTAACATCAATGACAGCTTGAAGTCTTTTGTGGTAGTTGTGGATGAGGCTCTTTATTTTCTCAGATGGTAAAGCTGCCCATTCCTCTTGGCAAAAAGCCTCCAGTTCCTGTAAATTCTTGGGCTGTCTTGCATGAACTGCACGTTTGAGATCTCCGAAGAGTGTCTCAATGATATTGAGGTCAGAAGACTGAGATGGCCACTCCAGAACCTTCACTTTATTCTGCTGTAGCCAATGACAAGTCAACTTGGCCTTGTGTTTTGGATCATTGTCATGTTGGAACGTCCAAGTACATCCCATGCGCAGCTTCCAGGCTGATGAGTGTAAATTTTCCTCCAGTATTTTCTGATAACATGCTACATTCATCTTGCCATTTTAACCAACTTTCCAGTGTCTTTGTAGCTGACATTTCCCCAAAACATCAGTGATCCACCTCCATGTTTCACAGTAGGAATGGTGTACCTTTCATCATAGGCCTTGTTGACTCCTCTCCAATTGTAAAGTTTATGGTTGTGGTCAAAAAGTTTAATTTTGGTCTCATCACTCCAATTGACTTTGTTCCAGAAGTTTTGAGGCTTGTCTCTGTGTTGTTTGGAGTATTGTAAGCAGGATGCTTTGTGGCATTTGCTTAGTAATGGCTTTCTTCTGGCGACTTGACCATGCAGCCCATTTTTCTTCAAATACTTCCTTATTGTGCATCTTGAAACAACCACACCACTTTTTTTCAGAGTCCTGTATTTCAGCTGAAGTTATTTGTGGATTTTTCTTTGCATCCTGAACAATTTTCCTGGTAGTTGTGGCTGAAATTTTTGTTGGTCTACCTGAACGTGATTTGGTTTCCACAGAATCCCTCATTTTACACTTCTTAATTAGAGTTTGAACACTGCTGATTGGCATCTACTACAGCTGAGGAAGTCCGCTCCCTCATCTCATCCTCTCCCCCCTCTACCTGTCCCTTGGACCCTCTCCCCTCCCGTCTCCTCAGTTCCCTCTCCCCCACTGGCTGCTCCCACCTTGCTCACCTCTTTAACCTATCTCTTTCTACTGGCATCTTTCCCTCACCCTTCAAACACGCTCTGGTCTCGCCTATTCTTAAAAAACCTAACCTGGACCCTTTATCTCCCACAAGCTACCGCCCTATCTCTCTTCTCCCATTTGCCTCTAAAATACTAGAACGGCTGGTCTACAGGCGTCTCACCAGCTACCTGTCTGACCACTCCATCCTAGATCCCCTTCAATCTGGCTTTCGCCCACTTCACTCCACTGAGACTGCCCTAGTGAAAGTCACCAATGACCTGCTGTCAGCCAAATCCAAGGGTCACTTCTCCCTGCTTATCCTTTTGGACCTATCTGCTGCCTTTGACACTGTGGATCACCCTCTCCTCCTCCACACACTCCAAAACATTGGCCTCTCTGGTACAGTCTTCAACTGGTTTTCCTCTTACCTCTTCAACCGTTCCTTCTCAGTCTCTGCCTCTGGCTCTACCTCACCACCTTCTATCCTTCCTGTCGGGGTCCCTCAGGGTTCCGTCCTTGGCCCCATTCTGTTCTCTCTGTACACCTCCTCTCTGGGTGCACTCATTAACTCCTTTGGCTTCCAATATCACCTCTATGCAGATGACACCCAAATCTACCTCTCCTCTCCTGATCTGTCCCCCACTGTTTTCTCTCAAGTTTCCAACTGCCTCTCTGCCATCTCTACCTGGATGTCTGAGCGATTTCTGAAGCTGAATATGGACAAAACCGAACTTATTATCTTTCCCCCACCCAGAGCTATGCCCCCTACTAATATCTCTATCACTGTTAACAACACCATCATCTCCCCTGTTCCCCAACTCCGCTGCCTGGGTGTCACTCTTGACTCCTCTCTCTCCTTTGCACCCCACATCCAAGCCCTGGCCCATTCTTGCCGGTTCCAGTTACGCAACATTGCTCGCATCAGGCCCTTTCTCTCACAGAGTGCAACTAAGCTGATCATCCACTCATTAGTCATCTCACGGCTTGACTACTGTAATGCTCTTCTCACTGGCCTCGCTCAATCCCAACTAGCTCCTCTCCAATCTGTCCTCAATGCTGCAGCCAGGCTTATCTTCCTCTCCCGCCGCTCTAACTCTGCTACTCCCCTTCAACAAAATCTGCACTGGCTTCCATTCCCCTACAGAATCCTCTTCAAACACCTCACACTCACATACAGGGCCATCTCTAATTCCATTGCTCCATATATCTCTAACCTCATCTCCATTCATACACCCTCCCGCCCTCTACGGTCAGCTGACGACTGTCGTCTCTCCTCCACCCTGATCACTGCTTCCCATGCTAGAGTACAGGACTTTGCCCGTGCTGCACCCCTTCAGTGGAACGCACTCCCTCGCTCCATTAGACTCTCCCCGACCTTGCAAAGCTTCAAACGGGCACTGAAAATTCACCTATTCATCAAAGCGTACCCTTCCACTGCATAAACCAGCTGGTTTTCCGACCCCTTGCCTGTTTACATCCTGGTATCTAACCACCACCCCCTCGCTTGCACCTCTTGTAATCTGTCTGTCTCCCCTTCCTACTAGATTGTAAGCTCCTCCGAGTAGGGCCCTCTTCCCTCCTGTTGTCAAAGCCCACTTCTCTTCACATTTCACTCACAGCTCTCCTTTACTCCAACACTCAGTGACCATCTTCATACTCATCTCCATCATTGGCCTCAAGCCTCTAGTTGTATGTTGATTGGGTCCTCACTACTTACATTTAAGCTGTAATGTGTATTGAACTGTGGTGCTCTTTATTTGTACTGTATTTTTGTTATTTATTCAATGTTATGCCAAGTTTTGTCTCCCTGTATTGTTCCTTTGTACGGCGCTGCGAAACACTTGTGGCGCCTTATAAATAAAATAATAATAATAATAATAATTCTCAATTGCTTGGATGCCCTTTAACAGTATATCCCTTTCCTGTTTTATACAGTTCAATTACCTTTTTACACAGATCCTTTGACAATTATTTTGCTTTCCCCATGACTCAGAATCCAGACACGTCAGTGCAGCACTGGATGAAAAATGCAAGGGTCTTTCAGGAGACCAGAAACTCACTGACCTTTTATACACACACACTGATTACAAGCAAACAGATCACAGGTGAGGATGGTTACCTTTAGTAGCCATTCAAACCTGTTTGTGTCAACTTGTGTGCATGTTATCAGGCCAAAACTTTTGATCAGGGTCATTTGAGTAGTTTCTGTTGTCATTATAATTTAAAAAGAGTAAACACAGTTGTTTGACAATAATACCACTTTCATACTGCCTAAACGTTTTAAAAAACTGTATTTTAAAATGGTATTTAAAACGGGTCTGAGCCTTGACATTGCAGTAGATTACCGTATTAAATACCATTTAAATATCATTCACATCAGTCAACCCGTTTTAATCCCCTCAACACGTTTCAAGGCCGAATGCAGGGGACAGCCTATCACAGGTCTGTAATCTGTTGTTTTCTGCTAAATACCGTTTCAGAGCCATTCTCACGGCTCTGAAACGTCTAGGACTCGCTTTTTAAATGTTTTAAAATACCGGTTATCTTTAACCGGTAAATCAACTCTGGAGCTTTCCCACTGCAGCCTTAAACGTGTTGAAATGTGAAAAAAACAGCAATATACCGTTTAACAAGTGCGGTGTGAAAGAGGTATAAATGGCTTCACCCAACCACTAACCATGAGTGAAAGAAAAGTTTGTGAGTTATCATTCATAGTCTCCAAAACACTGCCATCTGCTGGCAGAGAGTGAAACAACATATCTTTCTCACACACACACACACACACATATATATATATATATATATCAATGCTCCTAGGCATGGACCCCTCCTTCCTCTGCATTCCCTGGTGGGCCCTTATTGCCCCAGTCTGACACTGGGTGCACTTAACCACTAAGCCACTTCACTCTAAAATTTATATTACACTTCATTCTTAGGAAACATTCTCCCGGAAACACAAAGAAAAATGTATTTAAACTAAAAAATGTTTCTTCTTTTCAGTACTCAGTTCAAGTAATGGAAAATATGATTGGTTTAACCAACCTAAGGATGAAAGTTTTTGACGCAGATGAAATGTACTCTGATAACTGGGCTGCCAAGTTTGAGATAGTGTCAGGCAATGAAGGCGGATGGTTTGTGATCGATACAGATGCTCAAACTAATGAAGGTGTCTTAAGAGTTGTTAAGGTAAAAAATCATTAGCACATAAAATTAATATTTGTGATATCACTAACAGATGTTATGAACAGATTTTTTATCCAAAAACATAAGCAATCCCAACATCAAGAAATTCTCTGGAGCCAGTAGGGGAACATGTTTCTTTTAAGACACACCTATGATTGAATTTTGGGAGAAAACCACAACAATGTACACAAATAATTAATATTTAAGTATTATGTAAGGTCTACTGTTTTTACAGTTAAGGTGTGCCCACACCTTAAATTGATCACTAACCTATTCCTTATTTTCTATAACATTGACAGAAAAAAAAATTAGGATGGTTTTTATACATGTTTCGCCTATGCAGTTTAACTTCATTAACGGAACATGACTACAAAAAAAAGCCAAAGCAGCCGCAATTTCAACAAAAGCACATGGCGAGTAATTTGCCAATCCAAGTGTTTTTTGACTGTGCCAGATTTATTCGACAGTTGAAAAACCATCACTTTCATCCTGGCATTTTGGCCTAAAATTTGGCCAAAAAGATTTGAATCCTGGGATTGAAACTTCCAATCCCAGGATTCCGGGATTTATACCCCCGTGCAAAATTCACTTTTTTTTAAGCCGAGCAGCGCTGAGCACCTTAGTATATGGCTCAGATTCTGCCCATCTGACTGCTACTGACCCCTTGCGGTGCTGCTGACATCACGTCATGCTGCACTTCCTAGCCGCCACCATGCCTGTCAGCACAGCACACTGTCCTGGACGCCCGGCCACACGCATGATGTGCCACTCCAAGCCACCCGCCAGCTAGAGATAGTAGGATGGTACTGCTGCTGCCTGTCACCACTACCGCTGTAAGTGTCAGTGAAGGGCAGGGGGATGGGGAGGATTGGCAGGGGGCGGGCTTAGTCGGACTTTATAGTGACATTTTGGTGGCGGGGTCAATTGTTTTTTTTATTAAGGAAGCCAATCCCTATGCAAAAATGCCCTGGGATTGGCATCCTACCTAGCAGGTATTAATTATTTGGGAGTATGTAAGAGGGCACTAAGGGAATATGGGCAAAATAAGGTTTTCCTGGTACTTATATATGTAATATCTGGGCTCCCGCTTTTCTTATGAGACCGCGTGCGCTCGCCATGCTTCGGGCACGGTGGCTCGCTGCGCTCGCCACACTATAGGAAATCAACTCCATGCGTAGTTGGATAGTAGGGGTATTAAAAAATGGGGTGCATTTAACATGGGAGTCCAGATAATACATAAGTACCGGTTTCCTCTAGCTATCTGTTCATAAAGACCAAAGTCTGCATGAACCAACCAGAAATATAGAGAAAATTAGTGGTGGAAGCTAAGGTCCTTATACTGGTTGACTCACAAGGCTAAGAAATTCGCAGTCCACCAAATGCCGGCATGTGAATGGATGATTTGCATATTCATCCATTCGCAGCCTTGGGTGCAGGGGAGAAATCATTCGATGGGCGGCAACCATTAAATGATTTCTTCAGCGCTCGCAGATATGAGACACCTCTATGGTGTCTCAGACCTGCGAGCAGGAAGCAGGCGGGCAACTGACATCCGCTGACATCATCTGACCGTCCCCCGCACCCGCATCATCTGGGAATTTCTGGGCGTTCCCGTAGGCAAATTCCCCGGGCCTTGGCCTCACTTTTGGGGTTATTCTAATTCAATCGGTCCCCCTCGTGTTCGCACGAGGAACCAAATGTTCATGACTGTGCATGCGTTGTTATGCGCATGTGCAGCCGCTGGGTGCGCCCACAGTGCTTGCACACAGAAGTCCGGGCAGAGGCAAGGAGGGGTCCTTGCCTCCGCCCGGACTTCTGTGTGCAAACACTGTGGGCGCTCGCATGCGAACACGAGGGGGACCGATTGAATTAGAATAACACCAAAAGTCTGGTATGGCAAAGCCTCTACAGTCTTTAGGTAACTTAGGCTTAGCAAATTCTACCAGAGTAGAATAGAAGGAGGTTTAGATCTTATGTATATTTAGAAGCATGCCACTCAAACTACAGGCATGTGTTCAAGCTCATCTTCACTTTCAGCATGTTCTTCTCTAAATCGGAGCCTATGACAAATTCAAGATCACCAGATGAACCAAAAACCAAAAAGTTATCTACAGTATATTTCAGGTTGAAAATGTAAAAATACATATATATTTGTAACGTTTATCATAACAATGTATTATCATTTATTATCCTTCCAGAAGTATCTGCGATTCTTACTTTCTGTTTGTTTCCTAGGAGCTGGATTATGAATCTATGACGATGGCAAACCTGGCTATTCTAGTTACTAACCAGGCTGCCTTCCATCAATCTATCATTTCTGAATATCAAGCAAAAGCGACTTCCATAAACGTTCAAGTGCAAAATGTGAAGGAGGCACCAGTGTTTGTTCCCAGCTCATATAATGTAAAGATCCCATCAGGATTAAGCGTGCAGCAATTGTTACAGCTTGTACTGGCAAAGGTTCAGCTTTATGACATGGAGACTGGAGGCCCGGCCACTAACATTGTGTAAGTCGTATTTTATATATGTAAAGTATTTGCCCACTGACAATATAGTGTATGTTGGTGCTCTGCATTTATAAAGTTATCCTGTTAAGCAGATCTTAAACCTATGTTTTACACATGTATGCCTATTACCACGCCAGAAGTCTTGTGTTAATTAAGCTTGAATGTCAATCATATTCTATAGTGATATTCAGAGGTGGCTGCAGCGACGACCAGGAAATGCAGGGGGGATCACAGAGCACATATATACATGCATGTTATCATGCACGTACTGTAATATATGTGCTGGATCGATCACCAGGAGATCCCCAGCGCTGCCCGGGAATCAGCATAAGCTATTGCAGTGTTAAGCCGGCCCCCCAGCCAATAGGAGTCCATGGAGCTGGCTCAATACTGAACTGGTTTATGCTGATTGCCTGGTGACAATTTGACCTATTAAGTTAAAGTGATGATTAGTCTCCTAGGAAAAAAAAATGTCGTAATTGCAGGCGTTTTTGCCTGTTTTTTCTTAAGTTTTCAATGATGCAGTTTCGACCTCCAAAAAAGTGATACTGCATTGGTGAAAAAGGACTTAAAATCAGACAATTTAATACATTGGGATCGAAAATGTCCTGTTTTTTTTCTGCAAGATGAGAATATGGGAGGAATTGAATACGCCCATATAATTTTGCAGTTATCAATGAACACAATAAAGATTAGTATGGCAACTGAGACAAATGTGTGCAACGTATCATTTCATATACATAACACAAATGTTAATACTGTCATTGTAAACAGGTATCAGTTGTCACAGAATGTGAGCAAATTCCTGATTATTGATTCTAATACTGGTGAGATCAAAATGACTTACGAAATGGCAAACAACTATTACAATCTACCAAACGATACGACGGCTACAATTTTTGCTACTGGGAATGGTAAGGAGATCTACCGTTCCGTAATATGTCCTCTTTATTTGTACAAGCAAGTTCATTTGGTTGCCTTTTTTTGCTAACTGTTTTCTTACTCTTTGTTTATATAGGGGAACCCAATCGGACTTCTTCAATTGTTGTAGCGGCAAACAATGGAAGCATCAGCACAGGTACAGCTACCCCAACTCAAGGCTGTCCTGTGATTACTCAAGAGCCCCGAGTAGCTTGTCTGAACACGAAGCAAGTTATTCTCAATGCCTCTCCAGCAGCGAATGCACCTTTGAGGATAACCCTTGGCCAAGGAACTGATTGGTCTGTGAAGCCACTTAATGGTAAGTTCTGGACAAGTGTGGTAGATTACACCAGATAAAAAATCAAGCAAAACTTGTAGACATATGCAATTCTCAGATTTATGAAACTCTCATTCCTTCTATTCGTCAAGGGTATGGAAATAAATGGTGGTTTGGGGCAGCCTGAAACGGAAAGTCTAGGTCACATAACGGAACATAATAGAATGTATAGAAAATGATTGTATGTAGGAATGTTGTGTATGTATGGAATAAACATACCGTACACAATAATATAAAGCTTTACTTCTTTGATGGCCTCAGTGTCATGCACATTTAATGATACCCATGGGTGTCACTAACTCTGCTATACAAAGATTGATCATTCTGTTCTCTGTACAGGTTTAGGGGCAAGGAAATAATGGAACCTCTTTTCATTTTAGATACGGCTGTGACTTTACAAGGAGGGCCATCAATAACTGCTTATAATTATACGGTCCTGGTATACGTTACGGACAAAAATAATCAGTCCTGCCCAAATCCATTCCGTGTTGTTATACAAGTCTGTGAGTGTACTCAGTCTGGCTACTGTGATGCTTCAAAGCTGGCGGGCAAGAATGTGTCCCTTGGTCCAGCAGCAATTGGTCTCATGGTTTTGGGATTTCTAGCTCTTTTATGTAAGTAATCCAAAACAACCCTTGTCTATCTCAATTGTAAAATTTATGCTGTGCAATACTATTAATTGTAATACACAAAACAATATTGCTTTTTTCAATTTATACTTCATATCTTAAATCCATGGTGACTGTAATACAGTGACGGCTCTTACCATTTAGGAGGAGGGGGGCTGATGCAATGCGTGCAAGACACACATCCCTGCTGCCATTGTGCCCGCTGCGATCCCCGCACCGTCCTTCATGCCGTCCCAGCCGCCGCTCCCCTGCACGGGGCCAGCGCATGCGCAGTAACTTTCATACATGCGCTGACCCAAGCCTCCATGGGCTGCCTTTGCAGCAGCCCCCGGAGGCTTAATCAGATTTGGGGGCTGCCACGAATTTGCGCACAGAGAGGCATCCCAGAGGGAGGTTACACCTCCCAATGGGAACTGCCTTGAGTGACTGGCAGGTTGGACTTCCAATAGGAAGTTACTTCCAGTCACATTGAAGCAAGAGCAGTCTCACAGACTGCATCTGGCTTCACTTTAGGCAGAGACAGTGGTGGATTTTATCTGGGGGTGCTGCAGCCCTGATGCCCATAGGTCAACGCCGCCACTACTGTAATATGTCATATAGTATTATAAAAACTATCAACTATTTAAAAACACAGATATGGCAGGGGAATATATCAAACCTTAGAGAGAGATAAATTAGTAGACACTCAGATTTTGAGACGTTATTATTGTCTGGTACCTCATCTCTCTCCCCTGTATAACTGTCACCAAGGTAAATCTGCCTTATGTGGCATTACTGTAGACGATGTGCACCCATGCTATTAAAATATCTGTATGTACATCTCTCTCACGCATGCACAAACTCCGAAGGTAGCAGTTTAGCTTTCAATGCTTTTGCTTTGAGTGGGCTTACTAGTATATATATATAAAAGACGACAGGACATGTCGACGTGTCAACGTTTCAGTGCTTTATCCGGCACTATCTTCAGGAGATAGTGCCGAATAAAGCACTCTAATAAAGACTCTAGTTTCGTGCCACAGATCTTATGAATATTTTACCTGGGCTGCCTGGCTTACAATTTCCCCTGTTGGATAGGGGAAGGATAGGATATGGATAGCAATTGTCAGATGGCGCCCTTTGTGATGACCTTAAGGATTAGATCAATGAAGCCTTTGAATGAATCTTAAATTTTCTAAAACAAATAAAGTCCATAAATTTCCAAAATGTATTAAAAGTCTCTTTCTCCATTCAGTGTATTTCAGACCGTTAAAGGGTTCAGGTATTTAAACATAGCAAACAAGTATCCCCAACGCGTTTCGTCCATACATGGGACTTCATCAGGGGTTCGACTGTCACTCAGACTATTTTCATTCGGTAGTTGAGTCCATGAATGAGCCTCTCAATTTTCATAAAAGGTCTTTCCTTAAAAGGTTAAAGGTCTACTGACAGCTCCATTTCTTAGGTTAGATCAGACAAACCATTTCCCTATACTGTAGGTATTTTTAATGGAATGTGCTGTCTATGCTTGATTAAAATACAGATATATTCCGCACAGAGTCTGAATAGCTCAGGATGCAATTCCCACTTGCAGGAGATGTGCGCTAGTGAAGGGCTCTGTCAGAATGAGGTGCTCGGTCGGTAGACGTTTAACCTTTTAAGGTAAGACCTTTTATGAAAATTGAGAGGCTCATACATGGACTCAACTACCGAATGAAAATAGTGACAGTCGAACCCCTGATGAAGTCCCATGTAGGGACGAAACGTGTTGGGAATACTTGTTTGCTATGTTGAAATGCAGAGTGGGGTTTGGAACCGCACTGACTTCTAGTGTTTGTTTATCAATTTTTGAAGAACCAACATTGAGACTATAATGAGTAGATTCTAATAGTCTTATGGTTGGTGGTGCACCCACGATTTCAGTGAACACAAGAAAGAAAAAGGCTTTGTGGGCGCACTCTTATTTATGTATTTATGAAGTTAGTTAAAACTTAACATTTATTTTGATCTATTAATATAAGATAGCCAAGGTTTAAAAGATTTTAAGGAAAGGAGTATAGGGGGTGAAAAGATATAAATAGATATTTAAGCACCAATTGTAAGAGGCATACAATGCATAAAATGTTGTGTAATGGTGCTTTTTGCTTTTCACACCTTACTCTCCATTCGGCGCATCACGTCCTTATCAACATTGATATGTGGACAATGCGATTATGGGCGAAAATGAATGGTTTGGGTCCCCAGTCGGTTTAAATAACCTGTAGGGATATATGTTGCCCCAGCAACTGTTTTAATGGTATTATCACAGCTTGTATTGCTCATGCAGTAGGCGTGTCCAGTACAATTTACTTAGGGATACCTCTATTGATACCACACCAGGGGTTCTTCAGGAGTCACCCACAAGAATACTATTCTGGCCCGTCACTGATTAGCTTCCAAGTTCGGGAAGTTTTTGGGCAGTTCCAGTGAGGTATGGTGGTATTTTATTGAGGATTAATTCCCAAAATTTCAATTGCCTGGTTAACTGCGGTTAGAGCATTAATAGCTGACTGGATACCTGATTTGTGTTGACCATCATTAGGTTTACAGCTGAATATATATTTTCAATATTACTGAAATGTTTAACATAACACTGTGAAAAATAAGAGGGGGGGGTTTTGGGTGAGGGTGGGGGGGAAATGGGGAGTCACAGGCTTGGGAAAAGAGGGCAGAGAGAGGGAGAGAGGGAAACAGGAGGGGGAATAGAAGCAATTGATGATCTGTGAGGCTCAATCAACCGATATCGTCGGTAGATATGGACAACGTTAGCACTTGGAAATTCCCTATATTTCTGGAATCAGAGCCTGAGAAATTGGGTATTCATAGGGTTAAATGTCCATATGCTGGAATTGGCTGGCCTGCGTGATCTGGTGATGGGTGATTATTGGGGTTTATCCAGTGTCTACAGTGGTATCCACAATGCTGCTAACTCTACTTATAGCTCAGTTCCAATACTGGCTTTTGCAAAAAACTTGCTAACAGAGATAGTGCCAATTACATGCCTTGATCAGTTCCAATATTGGCTATTGTACAAAGCTTGCTGACAAAGTAACAGTTACTGCTGATTTGCAGTGTAACACATCAGTGTTAGTAGCAATTCTGTCCAATGAGGAAGTCTCACCCCACTGCAAGTCACAGATGGAGGAGACTTGTACCTGGGACACAGTCGCCAATGTTGGCTGTTGCACACAATTAGCTGATGAAGCAACAGTTGCCATTTGTTACAATAGGAAATGTAAATGCTTTGTGGCAGTTCTTTAGCATGTAAGGAAGTGTCACTCCACTGCAGGACGCAGAAGGAGGACACTTGTACCTGGGACGCCGCCGCCGGGCGTCAGTGCTTAGGGTCTGGATAGAGTCAAAGTGTGGGGGGTCTCCAGTACTGGTCACGCCGCTGCTGTAGTCACTGGGGTGTCCGCTAAACACGTGTTTCCCTGGGATCGGCTTCTTCAGTAAGCGCCATCTTGGTTAAGGGCAGTTTGCCCTTTATATGTCGTCCGTCCAATCACTGTGTTTCCTTTATGATTGACGCCTTGACTCACCTATGGGGAGGCGCCTCTCTCTGGTTGGTCCAGAGTTACTGTTCTGTTTGAATGCCGTTTTGTATAGCACATTAAACTTGTTTTTTAAAAAGCATTGAATTAGCTAATATAGTTTATTATTGCCTCCGGAGGATTAGCTACTGGGATTGAGTGTTTGTATAGATTTGCATACTCTCCATTACATTTTCAATTGCCCATATGTTTTATAGGGTTCATTGTATTCAGTTGCTGGTTGTCTTGCCTGATGCATCCGTGCTCAGGTATGTGCCTTAGCCATGTCTGGCAATTGCTGGATTTCTGTAAAAGTTTTGTATGGGGATGATTGGCAAATCAAGTCCCTAATAAATTGTGTGCCGTTGGGCATGGTTTTTAGATTCATGGTTTTTTTAATTTGTTTAAATTTTTTATTTTTAAATTTTTTTAAAAATTAATTCATTTGGTAATGGTGAGTACCGGTTTGGTTCCCTTCTAGGGTGGTTTGACTTATAGTGTTTTATTATGTTATATCAATAATGTGCAATTTTAAATGTGGTTTTGCGTGGGTAAATCCGTGAGGAGTGAGAAATGCAGGGTTATGTGGGAACACAGTGAGAAAACTTAAACCGTGCAAAAATATAAATAAAGATAAAAATCGGGAGGTGACCGTGATACATTTGCTTTTCACATGAGATAAGGTCATGCGGTGCTCTTACATTAGTGGGGAATGGTTGCGGGATTGCTTGTGGTGCTTGTTTTTGAAGTGGTATGTTTGAGGCGTGGATTAAATAGTGTGTAATTCTGGTTACCATACCAGCTGGGAATTCATCTTTGGTGACTAGTTGATGTTGTGATATTGGTGAGGTGGGGGTGGGCGTTCAATAGCCAGGTGTGATTTAAAAGGTGAACTTATTGTGGTGTTCAAACCAAAGGTTTTAGTTTAAAGGAGACCCATGTTTTGTATCATCTTTGGGGCCATGGGTGTTGTGAATCCCGAAGGGACAGTCCAAATGTAATCTTTGGTCAGATATAGTTTCCACAGGGGGACTTGCAATTTTTCAGTTGTAGTGACATACGGTGTGTGGTATTGGGTAGTTTTATTCGAGGAATGCCCCATATTTTATATCTTCATTAAGGCCATTGGGTGCTAGGGATCCCAACCTAAAGATCCATTTTCCTTCTTTCTAGAGCAGTGTCTGGTTGAGGTCCCCACCTCTGAGACCAAGGTGTATCTGTTCGAGGCCAAAGATTTTGAAGTTGGTAGATTTTCCTGCATGTTTCTGATGGAAGTGTCTTGCTACCGTGGTTAGCTGTTTCATCTTTTTGGTGGCGACTTGTCATTCCAACATATAGGATATCACAGTCACAAGTGATGCAGTATATCAAGTTCTTGCTTTTACAATTGAAGTATCCTTTGATGGGGATCAGTTGTCCAAATTTATCCTTCATTGTGGTTGTTTTTTTGATGTGTTGACATATTTTGCATCCTCCACAAGGGAAACTACCATCTGGAAAAGTGTTCTTTGTTCTTGGTCCAGAGAAATGACTGTGTACTAGTTTATCCTTGAGACTGGGTGCTCTTCTCCAGCTCATGTTAACTTTGTTATCCAGTTTCATAGCTAAGTCATTGTCGCTCAGAATGATGGGCCAATGCTTTTGTATGATGCTCTTGATTTCACGCCATTCTGCACAGAAATTCCCAACAAATCGAATTGTGGTATCGTCTTTTTTAGTTGCGGGTTTGTCGTTTTTTAAGAGGATTTGTGATCTTTCTATCCCAGCCACCGTTTGTTGTGCCTTCTTGATAGATCTTCTAGAGTATCCCCTCTCCCTCAGTCTATTACTGAGGTCATTGCAATTTCGTTGGTATACTTCTTCATTGGAACAGTTCCTCCGGAGCCTTAAGAATTCTCCCTTGGGGATATTAGTGATTGTAGGTGGAAAGTGTGCACTTGAGTTGTATAACAGACTGTTGGTTGAGGTTGACTTCCAAAAGAGTTCTGTATTCACCATGTTTCCTTCACCTCTGGATATCTTGAGATCCAGAAAGCTTATGCTTGTCCGACTGCATTCGGATGTTAATCTCAAGTTGAGTTCATTGTTGTTTAGGTGTTCCAGGAATTGGTGTAGCTGTGCTTCGGTACCTCTCCAAATCATCAGAATGTCATCTATGTATCGCATCCAAATGGTAATGCATTCTTCATAGATGTAATTGTTCTCATGAAAAATGAACTCCCACTCCCACCATCCAAGGAAGAGGTTGGCATATGTGGGGGCACAGGCCGCCCCTATAGCTGTGCCCCTCCCCTGGATGTAGAAGCGGTTGTTGAAAGTAAAATAATTTTTGGGCAACACAAAATCCATAAGTCGAATGAGGAAATCCTGAAAATCCCCAGATACTTCCATTTGAAGAAAGTATTTAACCACCTCTAGGCCCAGGTCGTGTCTTATGCAGGTGTATAATGCCTCCACATCTAGACTTACTAGGATCTCAGTTTCATCCAGGCAGATGTCATGAAGTTTCCTTAGGACATCGGCTGTGTACTGTACATAGGAAAAGAGGGCCATGACATGCTGTCGTAGATGTGTATCTAAGAAGATACAGGCTTTTTCAATGAGTGCTCCATTGCCTGACACTATTGGGCGTCCTGGCGGTTCAGTTATGTTTTTGTGGACCTTTGGCAGTAGATAAAAGGTCGCAGTGCGGGGGTTTGGGTTGACTAGAAATTGGTGTTCAGTTTTGGTGATGGTCCCATTCATTACTGCATTATTGTTGATTGTCTCATATTGTGCTTTGAAATTTGAAGTCGGGTCGAAAAGGGTCTTGGTGTAGCATGAAGTATCTTCTAACTGTCGGTTGACTTCCTGCAGATATAGAGAGGTTGGCCACAGAACTATGTTCCCGCCTTTGTCGGAAGGTTTAATTTCCACATCGGTCCATTACTTGATTTCTCGGATGGCTTGGTTCTCTTCTTTGCTAATATTTCTGCCATGTCTGATGTATTTCTTCTTCCGGTGTAATGTGTCCAGGTCTCTTGAGACCAAATTAGTAAACACCTTTACCTCTGGGCATATGTTTAGTGGCGGGAAAAAGCTGGATTGCTTCTTACACAGGGGTCTGGTGGTTGCTTCAGGGGGTTCAATATTTCCCTCCAGTTCTTCTAGTGCCCTGATGGCTTCTTGTTCCTGTTCAGACCAGGGGTCCATTGGTGGGGACCCTTCTTTTTTGGCATAAAATTTTGTAAGTAAGAGCTTTCGACTGAAAAGTTGAAGATTGGTTTCCCATTGAAAACGGTCGAAATTGCTGGTGGGACAAAAGGTCAAACCTTTCTGTAGTACATTCTTCTGTGCATCTGTAATTTGGATAATTCGGATTCTCTGCTTCCCTGGCCCTCAATGGGTAGTGGTTTGGCGTTCGTGGTTCCCATCTGGTGAAGTCCCTTCTTCTTCTTCTTTTTGGCACGTCTTGTTTTTCTTTTGGACCCCTGTTTCCACGGCCAAAGTCTAAAAAATGGCCAGAGGCTGAGTAGCTTGTGGATTGATGGTATTGTCCCTGATCACTGGGTGGCCTTGGTGTTGATCCTTCTCCCCGATGGGAGTTGTCGTCACTCTGATCGTCTGTGCTTGAGAGATCTGTTTCAGATGTTGATGGTGGATATCTTAGCGTTCCCCGGTTGTAGTTTCTTCTGCCCCAGTGGAAGATGTGTCCCGTCTGGAAATCTGTCTGATCTCTGTAGAATTTGCTCTTCTTCCGTTCTATAATAGTTTTTTCGTACTCCTCCAGATCTGCTATGTTGAAATACCTGAACCTTTTAACGGTCTGAAATAACCACCAACACTGAGTGGAGAAAGAGACTTTTAATACATTTTTTAAATGTATGGACTTTACTTTATTTGTTTTAGAAAATTTAAGATTCATTCAAAGGCTTCATTTATCTAATCCTTAAGGTCATCACAAAGGGCGCCATCTTACAATTGCTATTTATCTATCTATATATATATATATATATATATATATGCAAGCCAAATCGATGGTACACGCTGGACTTGTTCAAAAAGGTAACAGTCAAAGTCACGTGTGTTTGTGTGTATTTACAGTACGCACTGGTACACCATTGATTTTCCAGAACCCTTGGTTCCAACACTGAAGACAGGGTGGGCGGCTGACATCCTGTGACGTCTGCCACCCGCCCCCGGCACACCTCGTTTCGTATGCAATCCCATGGTAATGCACAGCGTTTTCATGGGGATGCCAATGAAACACTAGGCTTTCCCATGTCTGTGCTCCACCACCGCCCCCTTCCACCCCCATCCCGCTCTCGGCCCCCTTCCCCGCTGTGAACAACCCGGCAACATTGTAAATCGGCAAAGCCGTTTAGAGTGGGGGTTTCCACCTGTGCAGAAATGCCCATACACAAACCCCGACCAGCGGGGCAGAGGCCGAATTCAGTTCCCTGCGAGTGGATCTCTGTGCGGTGAAGCAGGAATGATAACCATTATCCCATCTTTAAAAATCAAAAGGAAAATGTAAAACAAAACATATTTATTAACTGAACATAGATTCTTGTGTTTCTTCTGAGTTGCTCACAAATAACACGGTTTTCTATTTTACTTAACAGTGGCTCTGCTGTTGTTGCCCCTCTGCGTATGTGGTGCCGGGGCTGCAGGGGGTAAGTTTGTTCCAGTTGCATCTGGGTATGATGGAGCATGTCATCAATGGGGAACAGAAGGTGGAAAGCCTGAAGATGTGGTTAGTTACCCCTAAAACATTTTATTTATATGATACCAATTGAATTGATTTGGGGTATGGGTCCTATGGTCGACTATAAGAAGATCGACCACTATGGTTTGATAGGCCATAGGTCGACATATGAAAAAGGTTGACACTTCTTAGGTTGAAAGGGCTGAAATGTCGACACAAGCAATAGGTCGATGTGGAAAAGGTCGACTTGAAAAAGGTAGACATGCGATTTTCAGGTTTCTTTTGTACCTATGTCGACATGGTGTCTAGGTCGACTGCACCCCCTGGCATGGCTCGCTTCTCTTGGCAGGCTTCAGGCACAGTGCCTTGCTATGATCGATATTATGTTCTCCCTCTATGTCTACTTGGATAGTAAAGTATGAATAAACACCTTTTTTTGTAAAGAAAATGTGAAAAACTCATGTCAATTTTTTTTATGTTGACCTTTCCCATGTAGATCTATTGTATGTGTTTACCTTTTTCATGTGTCGGCCTGTCAACCAATAGTGGTTTACCTATTGACTGTATTTATTTATTTATTTTTGAACTGCCAACTGCATCCCCTTGATTGTATATTGGCTGTATCACTTTCATCAAATACACTTCAACTGAGAAAGAACAGCCAATCAGCCTCATTATACTGCGCGATTTCCTACATTATGATTCATTCATAATGAGATAGATAACTTTTACACTATGCATCAATCTCAAACGTGTATTCTTTTTTCTTACACAGGATATGACAAGTATGCTTATAAGCTCAAGTGGCCCTGCTTACTCTGGTAAGTTAAAAACTGTAAAGGACAAGAGCAAATATATTTCACAACTTTATTTTATTGTGTCCTATAGTCTTTTTATCTGGTCTTATTTATTTATTTATTAACAGTTTCTTATATAGCGCACACATATTCCGCAGCGCTTTACAGAGAATATTTGAACATTCACATCAGTCCCTGCCCCAGTGGAGCTTACAATCTATATTCCCTACCACATGCACACACACACCGACATTCTATTGGGAGCCAATTAGCTTACTAGTATATTTTTGGATTGTGGGAGGAAACCGGAGTACCCGGAGGAAACCCACGCAAGCACGGGGAGAATATACAAACTCTGCCCAGTAAGAGCCATGGTGGGAATTGAACCCATGACCTCAGCACTGTGAGGCAGTAATGCTAACCATTACACCATCCGTACTGCCCGATCTTACTATATATTTAGGTATGTGGAAGTGTAGACTATTCGCATACATTAGTTATGGTATCCAATATCTGATGTGAGTTGATTAAAGTATATTTGAGGTTACTAACAATGTTTTTATGACAAGTTTGGAATTGTGAGCGGTATTACACCACCCATTCTATTATTTCGATTATTTTTGATTTATATTTATATTATTTGTTTTAGATGTTCACACAAGTAATACCATGGGTGCACTGGGTGCAGGTATAGGAAGCGGACTGGGAGCTGTAGCTGCAGGTGGCCTGGTAAATGCTTCCGGTAATGGTTTTGAAACAAACACTCTCCAAGGACACGGCGGCCAATTCTTTGAATCTGGCCTTAGAGGAGAGAGTAACATGGCTGGTTCTCTACCACCGCCATACAAAGAAACCGGCGCTGTGAGCATGGCTTACGTGGAGAACTATTTTGCGGAGGTAAGACATGAATGCATATTACTATACTCTTAATTCGAAAAGGTATTTTTTTTCATAGATACAAATGTAAAAAGAATACATGTGGGCGTTGTAGAAGGACTAGTGATCATATGTCTGCCTGCTTGTCTAGCCTTAGGACTGGCATGTTTATTCCAAGCATGTCTATAGTACATTTCTTTACAAATGTATCTGCTCAAAGTTTAATCTTAAGGATCTACTAGTCATTTAGTAATAAAGTTATAAAGTCATTGTATAAAAAGAATAAGGGGCCTCAGATGCGGATGTGATAATATTGTACCAATATCCCAATGCGATAATTTATTACATCGCACAGATGTATCGATAATTGCATGTAGAGACAGAGCTTGTGAGAAAGCTCTGTCCCTGCAATAGCAGTCCGCAGCATTGTCCTGTGCCGCGCACACGCCTCTGCCACTGCCACTAGCACCCCCTCCTTGCCCGTGGTCAGAGAAGGCTTTGCCTGGGTAGGGAATTCACAGTTAGCCCTGTGATTCACTAGCAAAAGTTGGCGTTATTGTCACAGGGCCTACTGTGTTTTTTTTGTTTTTTTCACATTTTTTTTGGTGTGAATTTGGTCAGATCGCATTTCCCATTATAAATATGGAAAATGTGATCTGGTTACTCAAATAATAGTGAATTAAAGAGTTTAGAGCAGTTTTTTCATGAAAACTGCTCCAAAAGCCCTTAAATGCATTAGTGATACTAAAATAATGCGAAAATTGTGTGAAAATAACCTTTTCTTTAATATATTAGTAGTTAATAAGCAAACAAAATATGTGAACACATAAGGATACGAGCCTAATAACTAGCTAATAGCGTATAATTTAAATGCTATTAGTAAACTTACAAACATTATAAGGGTTTTCTTAACTTATTTTAAAATCCCCAACTGTTTACATTGTAAGTTGGCTGGGGTTACCCACAAAGGGTCCGTACCCTCACCAGACACTCAATGTATCATGGCCCACTTGCAGCACTTTGGGAACTTGTTGTCTATCCTCTGTAATAATCTGCATGCTGAGGGACAGAGACATCTGTCTAAAAATGACAGCCAGCTCCTAATTGGAAAAGCACTGGGGACATCCAAGCACAATCTATCTGCTATTTCTAGCGATCAGGTGAATTACTGAAATTTCAAGAGTCCAAAGAGACAAGTGCCACCAAAGCTCCAATGTGCACAAAAGGGGTATTTAAAAAAAAAATCTATGAAGCCTATTCTTGTTTATTGCATAAGTATTGCAGAATAATGATATTACCAGTTGCATTTACTAGGGAATGGTATGATTTGTATTATTTTAGAAAGCAGAATCTTATGCCAATGAAGATGAGAATCGCCCATCAAATGATTGTCTTCTCATTTACGATAATGAAGGCGTTGGAAGCCCAGCTGGTTCTGTAGGGTGCTGCAGTTTTATTGCTGATGACTTGGATGATGCCTTCTTGGATACACTGGGACCAAAATTTAAAACACTGGCAGAAATCTGCACTGGTTCTGATATCGATCCTATTCCAAGTGGTGATGAGCCAAGATTATTTGCTAATGTTCCAATAATAGAAACTGACACAAGTTATATGTTTGATGATTCTACTGTGAATGTTCATGGAAACCAATCCATGCCTGTTAGCAATTCTACACATGTAACTAGCCGCTCATATTCATCTGCCAACCTTCAACCAGCTAGGCCTATGTCAGAATCTTTCATTCCAGGCAATGTAGTTGTAACTGAGACTTACACTACTTCTGGGGGAAATATGAGACCAGTTGTACGTAGTGTAGAGCCCAACATGCCAACTAATATTCTGGTAACAGAACGGATGGTTGGGTCAACCTCTGCACCACATACAGTATATTCCAATATACCTGATGGATCCATGCCAACTAATATCCTGGTAACAGAACGGATGGTTGGGTCAAACTCCACACCCCGTGCAGTATTTTCCAATATACCCGATGGATCCATGCCAACTAATATCCTGGTAACAGAACGGATGGTTGGGTCAAACTCTGCACCACATGCAATGTTTTCCGATATACCTGATGGATCCAATATCATTGTGACCGAGAGGGTAGTCCGCCCAGCATCTGGTGTTCATAACATTATAGAATTGCCAAATATGTCAAACTATTCAGATGGGTCGAATGTTGTACTAAGAGAACGAGTTGTTGCACCCAGAGATTCAAGGCTGTCTAATACATTCAACATCCAAGATTTGGGTGATGCACAGAATGTTGTGGTCACTGAAAGGATGATACAGCCGATGTCCAATGTTCAAGGAAATTTAACCATTCGTCCCGAGATGGGTAGTTCTCAAAATATATATGTCACAGAAAAAACTGTACGGTCTAGTCCAGCCGTAAAAACGCATATGTTGAGTGCAGAACCTTTGCTAACACAATCGGTAGGCTCTACTTCTCCCAGTCTAACCCGCAGCACTGTAACAAAGTACAGCACAGTCCAATATACTAAATAATAAATGTTTCAGTTCTTAAGCAGTGGACTCCAACTTACGGTATAGGAATCCATTAATCGTTGCACAAACCAGTAAACAGTAACATAATTAGACATTTGCACTTAAGTCCCAGAATCTGGCCTCGTGTGACAAGAATTATTCTCATTTTGTTTCATAAAAGGGGTATTTAAGGGTGGGAAGCAGGGGCAGTAGCTATGTGCGCGGGCAATTGGGAAGTGGTGGGGTGATACCACATTTTGGAAAAAATGGTTGAGATACAATTAAGAACTATAACCAAAAATTAACAATGTAGAAGACACAATGAGCCTGACAATGAAACAGGCACGGTTAAATGAAGGTGCAAAGATTTCTAGTTACACCTGGGTTCCTTCATAGGGGTACATTTACTAAGATGGGATTCCATCAATCAGATTATATCTATTGTCTTTTAGAATGTGTTTAATAAATAAGACGTAGAATCTGATTGGTTGCTATGGGCAAAATCCCATCTTCCATAGAACTCCCATTTTAGTAAATTTACCCCATAGACTTCATAGTGGTCAATGTCTTTATATGTGTTTCTGTTACTATACAACAATTTTTACTCTGATTTTATTCATGTTCCCCAAAGTGTTTAGAGACCCCCAAACTGCAATTAAAGTTATGTAATATATGTAAATTGAAATTGTGATACTATGCTGTAAATATAAATAAAGGTCCATGTGGGTTTCCCATTTGATAGATCACTGATACACTTTGGATTTACATTAACTACATGTGACCTAAGTTTTTGCATTGTATATCTTCTTTTAACAGAACTGACAGCAGTGCTGATAAGGTTACTTGCTGTTTGTTCAGAAAATAAAATTACAATTGTCACTTATGGTGCATACAAATCTTCATTTTGATTAATTTCTTTCATTAATACATAATTGAACATTTCAATTTAGACAATTAAATGAGGGCAGCATGGATGGTGTAATGGTCAGTGTTTACACTGCACTGTGTCTTCAGTTTGATTCCCACCACAGCCCCATTCTTGCGTGAATTTTCCCTGGGTGCTCTGGTTTCCTCCCACACTCCAAAGATATACACATAGGTCAATTGCCCCCCCCCCCCCACACACACACACACACCCCCCCCCACACACCCCCTCCACAAAAAAACAATAACAAACCTAGTGTACCTAGATTGTAAGCTCCACTGGGGGCAAGGACTGATGTGAATGGCCAAATACAGTACTCTCTGTAAAGCGCTGCAGAATGTGTGTGCACTATATAGGTAACTGGTAATACATTTTTATTTTGGTAGTGGTGCAGCTGAAAAATGCACAAGATGTGGTTGGAAGTGCGTCCTGTGCCACAAAGTACTATTGTCGGTATTTTGTGGATGTGTAAGACCCTTTCCATGCTTGCGTAACTAGGTCCTGCGACACAGGACAGCAGCAGAATGTCAAAGAAAGCAGCAGTCATAGCAACTTCAACCACATCTGAATCGGTCACATCAGATTGGCCCATTGGGGTGTAGAAGAATATGCAGGGGGTCCCACTGCCTTATGGACCACCCCTACATCTAGGGAATAGGTTCAAGACTTTGCACTTGAATTATACATGTTACATATGTCACACTATATTGCACAGGGCTATGGGGTATTTTCTAAAGTGCAGTGCTATTATTAATCTGATACATTAGTCTAGCCGCACCCCAAAACATAGGCCCTTGATGCCTTAGTCTGTCACTGACTCTCCATATTTGCTCATTTTGCTCTGTGACCGCTTTGTGTCCAGGCAATTATACTGGTTCTGTGACCAAACCAGGTGCATCATGTGTGAATCAGTAGGAACTGAACCAAACACACACACACACACACACACCCTGGAACAATGCCATTATATACATTTGGAACAAACGCTCATAAAGGTTTCATGTAAATGGAATATTCGCACTTAAATATTTAATGAGTGTCAGCTTCAAGCCACTAGATAACAGTCTTACTTAACCCTTCCTAGCAGGTTGACTGTGGTTCCCAAAATTATTAATATGCAGATTCCAGGAGTATTTATTGCACTTGAGTGTGTGTGAGGCAAGGGGCCAGATGTACTAAGCTTCAAAAGTGATCAAATGGAGAGTGATAAACCACCAACCAATCAGCTCCTACTTGCCATGTTTGAAAAATGATAGGTAGGAGCTGATTGGCTGGTGGTTTATCACTCTCCACTTTATCACTTTTGAAGCTTAATACATCTGGCCCAAGGTGTTAAATATACCTGATAGGTCAGGCATGCCATCTTAGCAAGATAGGCATGAATAGATGACATATCACAGTGCCCAGAATTTTGCCAGTTAGGTTAGAGAAGTTTATGTGACTGCTTCTTGAAGTCAAACATCCCTTTTACAAACCTCTGGTGGTGGTCTAATAAACAGCAGTTATTTGCTCACAGTTTTTCTTTAAACTCCAAGGCATGTACATATGCATTAGGTAGCTAAGCAAGCTTGCTAGATGTCTTATGGTTGGCCATGCTATAAGGCCAATCAGATATTGATATTGGGGCAGATGTACCAAACTTAAAAAAATCATAAAGTGAAGAGTGATAAACTACCAGCCAATCAGCTCCTTGCTGCCTTGTTACAGGCTCAGTTTTAAAAATGACAGTTAGCAGCTGGTTGTTTATCACTCTCCACTTTATCACTTTTTGAAGCTTGGCCCATTGGGTGTTAGGTGGTGCAGTATAATGAAGGGCAGTACGACTTCATTACATTGCATTACATTGTGATCGGGAAATCTCAGATGGTCCAGGACAAAAGGAATTTATCTAGGACATCAAGCAGGTTCCCGCCATTCTAATGTCTACCTGGCCTAAGTCTACAAGAACAGTGTTAAGGGATTTAGTTTTAGCAGATCTAGTGCTGACAATACATTTGTATTTGGGTGCACATTGTAAATAGAAATTTTTAAAATTGTAATATAAAAAAAAACAGATTTTCTTCAGCCTCAGGCATGCTTAACTATAGATTATGCTTTCAGTAGTCTGCATCACCCTGATTTATTTTTATATAAAAGCAATGGATTATATGTGATTTATGTGTGTTTTTTATGAGGCTTTTAAAAAGGCCAAATGTAACAGTCTGCTGGTTGCAGGAAGTGTCAATGTTTCATCAATTTAGCCACAAGATATATATACTGTACATTGTACAGTACAGATGTATATATATATATTAGTGCTGGGCACGTTAACGCGTTAATATCGCGTTAACGCGCCAGCACATTAACGGCGATTAAATTTATTATCGCTGTTAACGCGTGGGGGGGGCACGCGGAGGGATGGGGGCGCTGCCATGGCAGGGATTGGGAGATGGGGCTGCCGGGCACGGGGAAACGGACCAGTCTTCACCGCAGGGGTGCAGAGTCTCTGTCCACATGCTGACGGAGACCCTGCGCCCCTCCAAATATGGCCGCCGCTGTGAAGGAGACAGACGCTAGAGGTGCTCCTTTACCTCTAGCGTCTGTCAGGGATGTGCAGAGTGACCAGCGCTACCCGGAAGTGCGGATTCCGGGAGCGCTGTGGACCCTGCAACCCCTGGCAATGAGCAAGGAAACACCCCCTCCCCCTGGAAGGAAGCAAAAAAAAACCCACCCCCCTGTCATTGGGCAAATAACCCACCACCCCCCTGGCAATGAGCAAGGAACCCCCACCCCTGGCAACGAGCAAGGAACCCACCAACCCCCTGGAAGGAAGCAAGCAACCCACCACCCCACTGGCATGGAGCAAGGAACCCACCACCCCCCTGGAAGGAAGCAAGCAACCCACCACACCCCTGGCATGGAGCAAGGAACCCACCACCCCCTGGCAACGAGCAAGGAACCCACCTTCCCCCTGGCATGGAGCAAGCAACCCACCACCCCCCTGGCATGGAGCAAGTAACCCCCCCCCCCCCCGGCATGGAGCCCGGTGAAAACGTTTTCACCTTGACAAAGGGGCTAGTCCCCGAAACGTTGGAGATATTTTTGCACTAATAAAAAATTCCTATTGGAGTGCCGCCGCCTGCCTGCTACCTTCTTGCTACCTATCTGATCCGGAGGGCACCCAGGTATTTGCATCGGAACGCCGGAGGGCCGATCCGCCACCAAAACTTTATATATATATATATATATATATATATATGTATATATATATATATATATATATATATATATATATATATTGTACAGTATATTTTTAATGGCTAAATCAATGTGATTTTGCACACAAAAATGGTGCTTCAAATCTTGTAGCTCCATTCCTAAAAATATTCACAACCCGCAGACTTACATTTGGGGCAATAATATGTTTTAATGTGAAGCCCATCAACCTAATGCTCCGTCTGTTGTTTCAGTTTGCGATTACAGATGGAGCACCTCTTATTCAGCGCTGGGGATCACCAGAATGTCCCTGCTGGCAATCTGAATGGGATGCGCAAGCGTCTCACACACACACGCATCCCGGTTTTTCGGCAGCAGGGGACAGAATCCCTGCCCGTCTCCACTTCAGGGAGAAGGGCAGGGTTAGGGAGGGGTGGGGGGCTGCGGGCACTGACAGGGATGCGGCATGGAGGCGGAGGAGGGCTCAGTCACAAGGGGACGCGCAAGCATCTCGTGCACGTGCATCCCCGTCCGGCGGCTGGCGGGGGCTGGTGGTTGGCGATCCGTATTTGGTGATTATTTATTTTAGACCCTATTAGCCTCAGAATGCTAAACACTTTCAAACAACCCATAACGATGTTTAGGGTTATTTACTAAGCCCTTGAGAGAGATACAATTGCAATTACATTCACCTGTTTGGCTATCAATATTTATTTGAAAATGATCAGCAGGAAATAAGACTGCATATTTTTTTACTTGGAATACATGTCCTTTGATGTCTACTTCAATATGTATTTACCATTGAGGTGCAGTGAGGTCAATGGCTGGAGAGGCACTGGCTAATATCAGAGCCAGATTTACATACACATATATGATACGCAGGGCAGCCGAGAGGAATGACGGGCGCCGGTAAAATTTTGGGGGCGTGGCCTAAGTGTGGGAGGTGAGGGCACCTCCAGCACTTAGGCCATGCCCCAAAATGTTTAGAGGAGGGAGAAAGAAAACTCTAAAAACTGTAATCTCAGCAGCAGCACACACCTACAGCATGTGTTGGGCTCACAGCAGGCTCAGCATGACCTCTCACGCTGTCAGTGAGACACTCATGCTGAGCCTGCTGTCATCACAGCACATGCTGTAGAAGTGTGTGCTGCTGTTGCTACCCGGGAGGGAAGGAGGGGGAAGGGAGGGGTCGGACCAGGGCCCCTGTGGGGCCCCTCCAGCAAGCCTGAGCCCGGGTAATTAGTACCCGCTCCCCCCCCCCCCCCCCCCTCTCGGCTGCCCTGATGATACGATGGAGAGTTTTGACTACAACAATGATTAAAAATAATACAAAGATTATATGAATAATACAAACATATTTATAAATTATTAATATATTTGTATTATTATTATTTGTATTATTGTAATATTTTTGTTTTATTGTATTTATTTGTCTTTGTTTTTTTGCACTTTGTTATAGCTTCATGCTTTTTATGTTTTGATAGCCGCTGTTTCTGCAAATTTAAGTTTTATTTTTATAGTTATCTATAATGTCGTTGTAACAATATTTGTCTGTGCAGAGATAAAAAAAATTAAGATAATGTCCAAATTAATTATCATCATAATTCAATGATTTCTGATTAGACGAACATTAAAAATTACATTTCACTTCTCTCCATTTAACGTGCAAATTTATACTGGAAGGGCCCCCAAAAAATAGTAAATTAACATTGTATTTTTGATAATGGGATGAAATATACTTTATATACAGTAAATTTATTTAAGATTGAAAATTATTGAGAATTAACTTTTTTGGTAAGTAATATACAATCACTGGAATAAGCTTAATGTAGTTTAAAATTAAATGTTCCCGACCCTAGGGAAAAATAAAACAAATCGCCTTACATGATGTTTGTGTCACTGTTCCCAATTGCAGTCCCAGAAGGGCGAGGTTTGGCCTTAAGCAAATGGGGTGTAGTTGGGTGATGGGGACAGGGTTATTTTGTCTGGAGTTGGCGCTTTTAAATGTTGAAAAGCTTTCATGAAGAGCTGAATGCACTGGTGTCGTATTGTGTCCTTGGACAGTTTTGTTGTTGTTTCTTTTTTTAAATATATAGGCCCAGAGGCCTATTTTCCACAAGGCAACCTAGGCGCACCGCTAGGGCCCATCGGGTCCCAAGGGGCCCCATAAAGACATCTTGGCCATCCAAAACATTCCCAAAGAAGCATTGTGCAACTAACACGTGACATCACGTGGACTTGACCACACTCCCAAAGACTTTTTACAGTTCTTTGATAGGATAAAAAATATGTGGACACACAAAATGGTTTCATTCACTGTATGTGGGTAGTCAGGTTACTTACTGATATCTTGCCTAGGGCCCCATGAGGTCTAACTATGCCTCTATATAGACCCATATGTGTCATAGGGTATTGGCGGGTACATTAAAGGCATACATAAAGGACCTTATTCAGGTCGATTCGCAATTGCAAAGGCATGTGCAGCCTTGCAAGTCCACCAAACCCCACCTTGCGAATGGTGGCTAGGTGCCACCCATTCGCAAGTCAAAATCGCAAGCAGAGCATGCGAATGGATATTACACAGTAACATCCATTCGCAGCCTGTTGGGATCCGCCCCATCATTCGATGATCGCCGACCATCAAATGATGGTGAAGGCTCACGCATCTGTAAGGTTGCCTCAGAGCAACCTTACAAATGCGTGACTACTCGGGGGGAAGTAGGGGGGCAGCTGACATCTGGTGATGTCAACCCCCCCCCGCGCCTGTCCGTCATGCCTCATTACTATGAGAACGCCCAATGTTCTCATGGGAATGCCCATGAAACACTGGGCTTTCCCTTATTCCCACAATCAGTTCGCCATGGCCATATGCAACCGCATGCGCAACAAACAAACATCGGTCCCCGTGCGAATGAGGGGACCTTGCGAATGGTCCTGAATTAGGTCCATTGTTGCTAAACTACTTTACCCATAATTAACAGGTGGATTGGGGGAAATTCAGATCAGCAGTGTCTAAGTTTGCCCAAGCCCTGTGTTAGTAGAATAGTGCCTTGAAAGTGTTATTATTATAATTATAATTATTAATAATCAACAATAATTTTTATATCCTTGAGGTTGATATAGCAAGCAGTGAAAAGCGTAGAGATGTGGACCAATGGGGAAGTTGCCCATAGCTTTGAGGAAGCATTTATCAAGTATAATCTATAACATGATTGCATACCCTCCAACATGACCCATTCCATTAGGTACAAAATGCTCTGTTCCTGGACTTCCCTGCCAGTGGCAGTTACAGAGGTTGGACTCCAGCACAGTCCAAAATTCAAAGAGGGGGTCACGTCTACTGTCAGTGAGTCCAGGACAGTGATGTGTCGGTTGGCAGTAGGTGTAGCTCCCCTTTTTGAATATTGGACTGTGCTGCAGGCTCACATCTGCAACTGCCACTGGCAGGGAAGTCCAGCAACAGAGCATTTTGTACCTAATGGAATGGGTCATGTTGGAGGGTATGTGATTGGTAGATGCCAATTGGTTACTATGGCAACCCTTAGTTTTGAAAGAAGTATTTAAACATTTAGGACATCACCTCATGCATACATGTTTCTTTTTAGTGACGACACTAACATTTGGTCTACAAGATATCAATCAATTTTGTCAGTAAGATAACAAAATATTACAGTTGTCAGTTTGTCTGCCAAATATTTCCAGTCTGTCTTTAAAAGTTGTTACTGTGTATTTTACAACAGGACCTGCATTTTTGTGTATGAACCTTTATGCAATATTTTTGTATTTTCCAGACGATATTAATAAAGCACTTTTAAATAAATCTGAAGTCTTTAGTTTATTTATTTATAAGATCCATCCCTTAAACACCACAACACTGACATTTCGGGGATTATTTATACAAATTAGTGATCCATCGTATATTATCCATACAGCATTAGAATAACTTGCGCAAACTTTGTCAGTCTTTTTTCCTCTACTACAAATCTTGGCTTTCAGACACCCCATAAATGTTTATGCCTGTATTGTGACCTCTGTGTGACCACAAAAAGAATGCTAATTCTATACTGCATTCCCAAAGCATAAAATGCAAGACACTCATTTGAAACCTGGATGTAAGCAGAACTGTCTAACATGTAGTCAGGAACCGGAATGTGACCCTCTATGGTGTTTTTGAGGCTGCTATTTCCCAGAGAACATGTAAAGCATTTTCTGCATGACTAGTTAATATGACTACAATCAGCAAACCCATAGAAACGCCCTACAGAAAACAGCCAGTATAGCCATCACAAAGAGAAGCATATTCAGCAGGGAGAAGGGGTTTACTGCAGTATTCCTTTATCTAGTCCAGTGGTTCTCAAACTCGGTCCTCAGGACCCCACACAGTTCACTTTTCCAGGTCACCCGGCAGGTGCACAGGTGCATTCATTACTCATTGATACATTTATTTAATATTTTAAAAGATCCACAGGTGGGACTAATTATTTCACTGCAAAACATGCACTGTTTGGGGTCCTGAGCACCGAGTTTGAGAACCTGTGGTCTAGTCTTTAACAGATTTACCATTTCCCTCTTATCGTGCACAATTAAATAACACCACATTTGATACTGTAAAAATAAACCCTTGTAATTAATATTGAAACACTGCCATCTGCTGGCAGCGAGTGAAACTACATCTGTTTCACACATACAGAAACACAGAGGCAATCACAAGGTAGCAGACTAGCTTTTGCTTCGAGCAGGCTTAGCTAGTCGAATATATTTAACATTCATATATATATATATGGTACTTCTGTGTCTGGAGGCTTGCATTACCACAAAGGGGACATGACCTTACCTGAATGGGGTATGGCTTCTGGTAGAAGGGTGTGGCCTTACAATACGTGCCCCCTCCCCCTTTCCATCATTTTCAGCACTCCCTGAGCAGTTGGGCAGCACCTAGGCTTGTCAACCTGCGCTGTTTAAATCCAGCAGCAGTGTTCAAAGTATCTTAACATCCCCCCAGTCTGCTTGCGTGACGCTGTGACCCATGGGAGGGGCAGCTGGACACTGTCCAAATAGTGGGACTGTCCTGCTGTAATTGAGACTGCCATGTTATAGGCTGTGTTTGAAAAATGACCAGTAGGAGCTGATTGGCTGGTGGTTTATTACTCTCCACTTTGTTGAAGCTTGATACATCTGGCCCACAGTGTATAAAAAGAATATTGAATTGCAGATCCAAATATAGGCAAAACAGGGTGTAGGCAGGGTGTAGGCAGGGTGTAGGCAGGGTGCTTTAAGGGGGTCCGTGTGCAGCCTTCTCCATCCGAGCCTCCTCCGCTATGCCAGCAGCAGCATCAGGCCACACAGTGCAATGGGGTCTGAGCATTAAAGCGCTTAGACTTTACTGCGCATGCAACCATTGTTCCAGTGATTCTGCAGTGCTGTGCCTTCATTGCTGGACTCCGAAGGGGTGAGTATGAACAAAAGGGTGCTGTGTGTGTGGTGTGGCCCCCCTGGGACTCAGAGCCCTGTATGCACCGTACACATTGCGCCATTAGAATTACACCACTGAATGTAGGCCAATACCCAGGAGCATGGGGTAGAGTAATGTGGGTGCAGTTGCAGGATGGTGAGAGGCCCTACTATTGACAGCTTATATCCTAGCAGTGATGTACAGTATGTGCCACTGAGTCCAAGAAGGCCCACACCTTACACCCTTGATTTTCAGTATTACCTCTCTAGAGTCCTGTGACAGAAATGGTAGAATTGCTCGAATTACAGAGAAAATGACCGGCACACATGCACAATGGAAAACCCACTGGGAACATGGCGTACAATTCATGTTCTGGGTTACCCGCACCTTTGCAGTAGGCTCTGGCACATTGCCAGAATACACTCACTTGTACCATCGGCTAGAGAGGAGGGGGCCCATACAGTTACTTCACACAGGTCCCCTCCTCTCTTGGTACGCCCCTGCATCCTATAAAGAAGATGTAGATGCAAATAGGATGGTGCTAAGGTAGATAGAGTTGAATGAAGAGGTGAGGGCACGTTTGAAGCCTCAGAGACAAAGGGCTAATTCAGTAGGACATGGGAGTTTTCATAGAAACAATAGACTTTAAAGATCATAAAGTATTTTTAAATGAATGATTTTCACAGTATAATAGATAGAGGTAATACAAGTAGTACTACACGCGTACATTTCCATGTTATTTTTAATCCTTTTTTTTTTACTTTTTAGTTTTATAGTTTTAGGCCCTCAGACCATAATGTTACTCTTCTAAACCATAGTTGTAATGTGCTTGTTGTATTTGCTATGCCTTAGAATGTGGACACCAGTATTTTAACTTGCCGAAACTATTTGCCGTTTTCTCTATTAGAAAGTGAATCTGATTCTCTTTCATAACAAAAAACTATGTTAATAGCCACATGAAGCAATACTGTAACAGTGGTGGGGATTACAGAAGATTATAGGCAAGCAGCAGATCTGGTTTGGGTTCAAGTAATGACTCGGCAATGGCAAAACAGTGAAAGAAGAGTAGGAATGACCTTGATGGTGGCCATGAGCTTAGTGTTTGTAAGTATGAGCGTACAGCACAGAGGTATGAGCATTTCCTTTTAAAAAAAAGTAGCGCAATATTTATATCTATATTATTAGTAGTAGCGCAAGTCTAATCTTTCATTCCCCTAAACAGATGGACCACACGCAGCCAGAAGCACAATGAATTGCCGGTAAGCTAATTGTTATATTTTACGTCACTTAAAACTTTAAATCCGCTTCTTTAATGGGGCCTACACACAGGACGATTTCAGCCCACTTTCAAAGCGATCTGACTAGATCACTTAGAAAATGAGCCTACGTTGCTCCGTGTGTAGGGGCTGTAGCGATAGGGATGCATGGCCCCGCGCATCACTATCACCAGATGATTAATCTAGTCAGATCGCCAGTCAGGGGAACACTGGCCCTAACAGATTGCTCATCACTGTGCAGCGATGTGTGCTGAGTGATCTTGCTGAGCGTTCTACACTGCTCAGATCGCTCAGCACAGTCACCCTGTGTGTGGGCCCATTAATTTATGTAACAATTGCTTGATGTTTTTCTGTGTAACAGACATACACTACAGTATAAAATGATGTACCAACATAGGGCCTAAATTCAGACCAGATCGCACAGCTGCTTATTTTCAGAGCCCTGCAGTCAGGTGTACACTGCCCAGCCAGAGTGAAATCTCACCCTGTGCAAGGCTGGGAAATTGCTTAGCAGGGTTGGCGAAAAGTAGCAGAATCGGGAATGTGCCTGTAAATCTATTCCGCTCAGCATCAAATGATTTTCCCTGTGTGTGCAGTCTGTGAGTAACTCCGGACTTATTTAGTGGCTGCGATAGAAGCGGTCAGTTCAGGGCCGGAGCTGATGTCACTCCCCTCAAACATCTGGGCATGCCTGCATTTTTCCCGACACTCCTAGAAAATGGCCAATTAACAACCTCCAATTACCGGCTTCCTGTCAATCACTTTGCGAACAGACAGAGATTCATCGCAGGAAGGCCTCGCGCATGCGTACTACGGGTTATATGCATGCGCAACCTATCGATAATTGCCCGGCATGAGAATTCACAGCTGTGCAATCAGGTCTGAATAAGGCTCATAGGCCCTAATTTAGCATGGATATCTAATTAGAGAATTTGCAAAAAGAGCAATTACCGAATGACTACGCAATGCATGACTAAACACATCGTATGTGCAAGGGGAAATATCAACTGAAAATTCATATAGATTGTAAAAGCAAAGTGGGCGGAGCTTGACTAACAGGAAGTAGGCATTTGGGGGTGGAAACCGTCCGTTTTCTGGGTGTGGTTGAAAAACGTTAGTGTGACCAGGCATTTTTGAGGAGGATCTGTGATGTCAGAAATGACCATGGCCACCCTGTCTCAGTCACTCAGACCAGCTCACATTTGCAAAGTTTCTCCGATGTGTTGGGGATGAACTTGCGAGTGGATTACAATTAGTGATCCAGTCGCACTTCTCTCACAATTTTTCAAGAGGCGTATTTTCTTTTTGTCTGGCTTTCTTCTCACGGTTCACTGCAAATTCTCTGAATAGCGAACCACTCTGAATTAGGCCCATAACAAGAATCTCTACCGGAGTTGCCTCTGTTGCCTCAGTAGTAATGGTATATACATACAAACGCACACATACAAATGTAACATAAAAGCATTATTAACCTTAAAAATCCTATTCCTTTTAACATTGTATGTTGATCCGAGGGTTTTCATTGTGGAATCATTTGTTAAACTGGTTTTACAGAACAGATATCTGTAGGTTTTTGCAGCCTTGACAGAATAATCCTTTAGTCTGGTATGTGATTCAGTTGGCTGGAACGGTTGAAGTAGACCATGAATATCTGCGCTGAGAGAAAAGAAAAATGATTTCTGACCTTTCCGGTTGCACAGTACAACTATAGAAGTAAAACACTTTTATATATTGGATGTACTGTATAGCAGGGATGTGCAGCCAGGAGAGGCAGGATTAATGATTGACATAATAAATAATAATACAAAGAAAATACTTATGACATATATTATGTGTCATAAGTTTATGCTTAATAATTTTTACGCCCTTTTTTTTTAAATTGGTTTCGGAGGCACCAAGAGCAGTGCCTCCCGCTGTCATAATAAAGTACCAGAAATCAGGGACAGACAGTGGGCGGGGCCAAGCAGCAGGCTGTAAAACTCCATTCAAAAAGGTCTATAAGCAGCACATATAGAAGTGCCTCAGTGATAGGGACATGCTTTCTATATAGATGAAAGCATGCCCCTGTCACTGAGGCAGATGTGATTGGCGGAGCAATGGGCAGACCCCGTGGCGGCTTGATGGAGCCACCGTCAACAGGGTTTGCGAGCAGAACTGGGTCCAGGTTGCATCTGTGCTGATAGACAGACCCGCACCTGCCTGTCAGCGCAGAAGCAACCACGACTCAGCGCTCCCCACAGAGCCCATCAGTGGTGGCCCCACCCAGCCAGTGCCTCACCAACTACTAATGTCATCATACGCCACTGCTGTATAGTCTTCTGTAGATTTAGTCAAACTCTACAGGGATAAGTACTAGTATTCATTTGTTCTTCTTTATAAACTTAACAAAAATTCCTGTGATTTTACACCTGGTTCTGCTCTTGGTCACCCAGTCTACTTTAAATGTAGCAGATGACCACCACAGAGTGTTAAGATCAGCTCCAATTGAGCAGAAGGTGGACGACTGGTCCTGCCCTGGCCACTTAAATAAGCAGATAAATGGATGTCTCATCTACTGATGATGCGATCACTGCAAAGATTACATGCTAGTCCAGGATTGCAGATGCACTGGCCACTTTGCATAGGTGCATATTTTTTTTGATAGACTCTTTAAGTTCAACTTTTTCTTTGCCATCCTTCAGAATACCATTCCTTTTGCAGATTTGCATTCTATGGCATTTACGGTCTATGCATAGAGAATAAGCCAAACAGTAGTTTTGAACATATCAGCTATTTCCAGTTTTTACCCAGCAGTTATCAGAAAGTTTGTTTCTAAAGCTGTGACAGTAATCAGTGCTTACATGGTGGGAATTGTGACAATGATTTTTCGTTGGACATGTTATCACATATACATGTAAACGGTTTGGACGCAAGTTCCTTCATTTCTCGTAACAATTTTAAGAGCTGAAGTGCATGAAATATTAGCAGTACAGCTCTACCCAATGACTGAAGCCCTTTTTTATCAACACACATCATTGTATTCAGAATCAACCAGGCTGATGTCAGCAAAACCATCGCTCTTGTCTACAGGGGTTAAAGTGAGGGGGGACGGGGTGGAACTGAGTTCCACACCTCTAATGGTGAGGTGGAACATTTTAACCTCCACATTGGCCCTTCACAGCAATTCTCACAGAAAAGCATTCTAGTTTGCAGGGGGATGCCAAAAACCCTACCACTGGCCAAATGGGGGTAGGGGAGGGGGCATAGAGAATAGAGAAATTAGTTCCCCCACCTCTGCATGACCAATTTAAGCCCTGCTTTTCTATGAAAACTTTGCTGAAGAATATACATTCTATACTTACTGTTGTGTTGCGAAAAAGATCAAATGGGAATAGGTCTTTAAAAGACACGAGCTTCGAAAAACTGGGCCAGCATGTTCCCTAGATGTGGGAAGGGCACAAAGATGTTTTTCAAATATCAAGATCTTTCAAACACAATTATCTGTTATCATATTATAGAATGTGTGCACTGTGGAGGTTTTATGATTGTAGCAAAAGAGGATAGAGGCTTGTACAGTGCATACGGCACATTGTAGGGATTTATTCTGTCATTGTGGAATGTACGATGATCTTGAGAAAATGCATCAAGCCTGTTTGAAAGATGCTTTCAACAGCCCAGCTTGAACAACTGACTGAACCAGCTAAGTGACTTTAAAGGGCGTGTTTGGTGTCTGTCAGGCAAGGGTGTGGTAGTATCAGCTTTCTTTTAGGTTGGCTACTTGCCAGTTTCCAAAATTTACAGACTGGCAGACTAGGTCAGGGTATTCCTCACGGTAGGATGCCACTAGCCACTGACTGCATTATTTACTTATGTATGTTCAATTTACAAACTGTGTATTATTAATAGCAAATCAAATGCTAAACATTACAATGATATATAGATTCTTAACAATATCTGATCTATGAAGGTTGGATGAAAGATGCAAGCAGTTACATTATTACCACACGAGATCTGGTGGTATATTTAAGTGCACCTTCAGAATTTAGGGCCTTATTCTGGTTCACTCTCAGGGGCAAATTCCTCCTCAAATAGACAAAACCACGTGCACTGCAGGGAGGGCAGGTGTAACATGTGCAGAGAGAATTAGATTTGGGGGAGTTATTTTGTTTCTGTGCAAGGAAAATACTGACTGCTTTATTTCTACACTGCAATATAGATCTCACTTTGAAGAAAAACCCCACCCAAATGTAACTCTCTCTGCACATGTTACATCTGCCCCACCTGCAGTGCACATGGTTTTCTCCATTAGAGAAGGAATTTGCATCTGAGAGTGAACCAGAATAAGGCCCTTCATTTGTTACTTATCAACAAGCTGATGTGCGCCATTAACTGGGCAAAAGTTTGCTAAGCAGGTTTTTTTCCCCCGTTTACCACCTTAGGAGTCGATTTTCGAAAATCCCTGCTTAGTGGGTGGCTGCAAATAACTGTCACAGTTTCCGAACCAACCAGAAGGTCCCATGATTCAGGTCACCTAGCAGATGCACAGGGAGCATTCACCAACAGTAATCTTTTCCAGAGCACAACAGTGGCTGCACATCTGCATAAAAGTTTATGCGTATGCGCAGTCGCAAAACATCGCTCCCCCGTGCGAAAGCGCAGGGGAGCATGTCAATCAAAACCAGGCCCTTAGCTTGAAACGTGATTAAAGGGAGAGTGATAAACTACTAGCCAATCAGCTCCTAGCTGTCATGTCACAGGATGTGTTTTATGTGCTGGTCGGTTAATGATTTATCACTCTCCAATTTATTACTTTTTAAGGCTTATTGCAACTCGGCCCAAGACCTTTCATTTGGTATATGAAGCCCTGCGCCCTGCTCTGGCAACAGCAACATAGAAATATGTCACTCATGAAAGTCGTCACGCTGCTATATATATATAATTTCTCATTTGAAGTTTGGTTATGAATAATAATGGTTGTATCATATGAATCTTGTCATTCTCACGCTCTTGTGTGAAATATCTGACTTGATACAGACTGCCACTCCCACATTTAACATTGGGCTGTTAGCATGACAGGCAAAAACATGTTCATACAAAGCATGTTATACAGAATATAATCCTATTACGTGGAAGATGCATTACAATTATATTTACCACTTGGTTATACCTGTTAATCTAACGCATAGTACTGTAGGTGAAATTGTTTTATTCTGTTCCATAGCAATGTTACAGCAGCCAGGGCAAAGATTATAATATGAAATTGTTTATTTTCATAGCACCATTATAATACTCAGCTTTTCCCAGAGAGTACAAGATCATTCACATCAGCCCCACTGGAGCATATTAAACAAACCTAGGGTCCTGATTCAGAGTGGATTGCTAATTGGAGAATTAGCATATCAAGCGAATATCGAATGACTGCCTGAATCGACTATCGAATATCGACTGAAAATGCCTATGTGTCGCAAACACAGAGCTTGACTGACAGGAAGTTGCCATTTAGGGGTAGTACGGTCAGTTTTCTGGGAGTGTCAGAAAAAAGGGCAGGCGTACCCAAGCATTTTAAGTTTGTGATTTCAGCACTGGCTTCGATTAGCTTGTCTCTGTCGATTAGTGGAAGGGTCAGAACTGCTCAGATTTTCACAGACTGCAAAAAAATTGCGTGTGGCTTTATGAGTTGATGCCCGTTAGCAATCCATTTGAAATTCACTCGCAAATTTACACGGGGCAGGTTTTCTCGCCTCCCCCCCCTCCCCGCCGGCCTCCCCACCCCGGCCATCGCCGCAGGCTTACCTGTCTGCGCGTCCCGGCTCACCTCCTGGCTTCAATTAATAATTCTATGCAGATGGACCACGATAAAATGGCTGCCCCCATACCGCAGACAGTTTCAGAGAACTCTCTGTTTTATGGGGTGGCCATTTTATCGTGGTCCGTCTCCATAGATTTGATTGAACCCAGGAGGGGAGCCTGGACGCGCAGGCAGGTAAGCCTGCGGGGAATGGGGGGCGGGGGCATTACTATAGCACCGCAGCCCCCCCCCCCCCGGTGCCCCCACATGCACAGCGCCTCCCCCCCCCCCGCAACCGCGGGGGCTGCGGTGCTATAGTTACGCCACTGCGCAAGGCCATCCTGTGATGAAGTCCTGCTATTTTTTCTATTTGCACATCATTCACAAGGTGATTGACAGGAAGTAGGTGCCTGGGGGTGGAAACCGGCCATTAAGTGGAAGTGCTGAGAAAGCTGGAAGTGTCAGGGAAAACGCTAAGCATGCCTGAGCATTTTATGGGAGTGTCCGATATGCAGGCCGGATAATGCCTGTTTCCAAAGAACCACCATGTAAGTCTCTGGCTACTCTGAGGCTGCGACGATGTGTGGCCAGTGTAAAAATCAGTCAATGTTAGGGTGACCAACTCATCCCTTTAATCCGGGACACATATTTATTACACAGGTTCTGTGGCTGGCTTTCACCTGGTTTTAAACTGCCACACCTCAAGACTCCATTTCACCTGGTTTTAAACTGCCACAGAACCTGTGTAATTAATATGTGTCCCGGATTAAAGGGATGAGTTGGTCACCCTAGTCAATGTTGAACCTTTTGAGATGGGATTTGGACATATTCGATCGGCTGAGAATTGATTTGCAAGGCGGGATTTCACTATAGCGGGGCGGGCGGTGACTTATTTGAACGCTGACCGCTGCGAATTCGCCTCAGAACCAGGCCCTTTATCTGTATTATGCTGTGTATATTCATTACTAGAATTTTGCATGCTGTGCAGAAATATTTTAAATATAACTCAATGCAGTAAAATACAGTAGTTTGTTTTTCAGCATTTGACATATTTTTGTACTGTTCAGACACTTTTGTAACTAACGCTTTTTTTTATTTTCCCTCTAGCTACAAAGTAAAGATTACGAAGGAAAACAGTCTGGTTTCCATGGGGACGCCGTGACTCAGGGCCACACCTGTGATTATAATATCTGCAGGTTAGCGCAACACATCTATGTTCTGTGTTCAGGCCTTTCTCCTGCTTTATATTGCAGCACAAAGGTTCTTTTTATTTGCTCGCTGTATGCTAGATGCTTTGTTGAAGCGACAAACTATATTATACAATATACACATAGACCAGGGGTGGGGAACTTCAGGCCCGAAGGCGGTATGTGGCCCCCGTAGCCGGTCTGAGTGGCCTACTCGCCGGCGCCCGGCAGCTTTGCCGGGAGTCAAGTACAGGGGAATTCTCACGCGAGGTTGGTAGTTCTCGTGAGATTCCTCTTAATCCACAGCAGCCGGAGACTGTCAGTCCTATTCAGCGGCAGCCGCCAGAGCGTGGGGCGGCTGCAGCAGGACAATTTTTTTTTTTAAATTTTATCTTTATTTCATTTTTACTCTATAAAAAAAGGTACATAAACAAGACATTAACATACGTACAATTGTTACAATATTTGACCTGAATATTGACCTGGAGATGGCCCTTGACCATATACTAGTATTTGCCGGTTTACAATACTTACAAATCTATATGCTAATATTCAACAGGGATTATCCCTAAATAGAGAGAGTATTAATCGATCCGTCGACAAGGAGAAAAAAAAAATATATAATGCTCATGGGCCAAGGAGTTCAAAACTGGCACAATTTTATTCCTGATTCCACAGTAGAGTAAGTATTAGTCCCCTTTCTCCTACTTCCTCGCTTATATACCCTCCCACCGGACCTCATTCAACCTCAATAAAGTGTTGCTAGGACGAATCCTAGCCCTAAACCCTACCTCTGTTTCTAATACTTTCGCCATTTCTTCTATTTCTTCACCATTTTAAAGTGACAAAAGAGAAATTTTTACATATGGCCCCCAAAGGATTTTTTTCCCCCATACAAACGGCCCTTGGCACAAAAAAGGTTCCCCACCCCTGACATAGACTCATTGGGTGAGATTTAATAGGATGAGAGAATCAGAAAGAGAGAGATTTGGGAAGAAATCTCTAGTTTTTTTTTAAAGCGGCAATCATTTACACTGCAAGACCAGTTTGATTTTGAAGTGTAAATGATTGCTGCTTTAAAAAAACTGGAGATTTCTTCCCAAATCTCTCACTTTCTGAACTTCTCATCCTATTAAATCTCACCCTATATATCTTAATCTAGGATAGAGGTATCTACATATAAATGAAGGGAAGACAATTTCATTGCAGGGCTTGTAGCTTCTTCAAAGGAAATGTTTAGCCTAAAAAATTACATAAATAGCTGTAATATGAATAATCAATAAATGTAGTAAAATAAATAAAGAAATAAAAATAACATTGGCCCTTATTCTGATCGGTGCGGATATATCCGCGTGCGTTCGGGCCGCCGATGTTTTGTGTCTGCGCATGTGCAGAGGCGTCTCTGCGCATGTGCGAGCGGGGCGTACGGCCAAATCCCGCATGATATGTGTACACTACGAACAGGGGCTGGAGAGGCGCATTAAGGGCTATTTGGGCTCATTACCATATGCATACGCCCCGCGTTTCATGGGAGTTCCCATGAAAACGCTGGGCGTACGTATGGTAATGCGGCCGTGACGCACGTGTTGGGGGCGGACATATGACATCGCCGGATGTCAGCTGCCCACCCAGATCCCTGCTTTTGCACGGAAAAATGTCCGTGTGGCCTGAGGTTGCGGGTGCTGGTGGAGCATTCGGTCCTGCATTCGATGGTCTGCGACCATCGAATGATGGGGGAGGTTCCCTTAGATGGAGGAGGCGTATTCCGTGAAAAATACACGTGCGGTCCGTTCGGCCAGCTTCTTACCGCATACGGACGGAGTTGGCGATCCGTATGGAAGGCGGGGTTTCGCACGCACGGTCCTGGCCGCATAATCGGCTCCGGCCGCACCGATCAGAATAAGGGCCATTATTCATCCATAGCGAATTAACATTCAGCCTAAAAGTATTCTTTACCAAGTGCCCTCCTAAATGCATCAGATCAGATCGGATGTCATACACTTGCAATTTGGGCCGATTTCATCCGATCTTTTGGCCCGATCTCCCAGAATCGGGTGAAATCAGGCCCAATTGCGTAGTCTATGGGCCTTAGGCACACTCCGCACCACCCTACTTATGGTTCTGCAAAATGCATTCCGAAAAGATTTTTAGTGCAGAACGGTGTCGGTCCCTATATTCATTTTACCATCCTTTATGCTAATTTGATTACTGTACCATTGCTATTATTTCTTTGTTTATAATATTTTGGGGGCACATGTGCATGGACTAAATACATTTGGGCAAATGGGTATAATGAGAAAATTTTTTATTTAATACTTGTGTATTCTGTAGTTGTCTGGGAGTTAGACTGTGAGTGGTCTTCGGAGAGAGATCGTGGAGTTTCTGAAGATGAGTCAGGCAGAAGGAATTTCTCACTGAGGCACCTCTGACATCACACTGAGTTATCAGACAATAAGGTGCGGAACTTGTGCACAGTTTCAGACTTGTTTGGAGAGCAGAATGCAACGGTAGCAATATTAAACTATAGCAATGTTTTGGAAAAGCTACGACACAAACATTTATTTAAAATATATTTATTCTTTTGTTTTCTATGTTTCAGTTTATTGATTAATAAACTTGTTTGTGTATTTCACTACTTAATAATGCTAACAAATTTACTGGGCATTTCCTAAGCAATCTGACTAGATCACTCCGTGTAGGGACTATAGCGATAGTGATGTGTGGCCCCATGCATCTCTATTGCCCGGCGATTAATATCCAGCATGCTAGATAAATTGACTTAATAGCCGGTCAGGGCCAGTGTTCTCACTGCCAGATCGCTCAGCACACAGCGCTGACACATCGTTGTACAGTGCTGTGCGATGTTGCTGAGCGATCTACCATCGTTCAGATCGCATAGCAAAATCTCCCCGTGTGTAGACCCCTTAAGGCCAGAAAATGTGCTAAATACAGGTTGCATGGTATCTTATTGCTTTTATTACATAAGGTGCCCATAAACGTTACAATTATTGTACACAATATTCTATACAATATCGCATCTCATCGCATCTCGGTTTTGCGATGAGATGAGATGAGATCTAGTACAAAAAGTATGTGCTGCACACACATACGCAAAACCGGGATGCGATATTGTATAGAATATGTATACAATATTTGTAACGTGTTTGGGCACCTTTAGAGTATAGCATCTAAAAAGCAACAGACGGAATTGGTACAAATAATACATTTGCAGAGAGCATAGACAACATGGTAACCCTACTCTGTAGAGCATGGGCGTGTGCCAACCCCTGAGTGAACGCCTCACTGGGGCATTCGCTTCAGTATGGGAGGGCAGGGGACGAAAGCAGTGGAACGCCCCCCCGTGTTTACATGCCTGGTGATGCCTGCTTGGGGTGGGCGGCTAATATCACATGACGTCAGCGCCAGCCATGAATCCGTCCATCTCCGTCCAAGATAAAAGTCAGTTTGGGAAAAAACATAATTCAATAGTGAGTGACCATCGAATGATTTTTCTCCTGGGCGGCCGCATGCAAGTGGATGTGTACATGCGCATGTGTACGTGCGCACGGTGGGGGATGCCCCATGTTCGGCGGGACGGCAGGCAGCATTTACCTGCTCGCTAGGCTGTGAATATATAAAAAGGTCTGAATCAGTTCCATAGTGCGTACGCACTGTGTAATCCTTCAAATAACCAAACTATATATCTTACATCATTTGGCCATTTGATCATTAACAATAGGTATCTGTTAAATTGTGGGTGGAGCCTCAGACAACCAGCGCAGGTAGAGGTGCAGTGGTTGGAGACACCCAGCATGTGTGGAGAGAAACATTTCTGCTGTTGTCACAGTGGGGGGAGCGGTTATAATGACATGTATCTCAGCGTAGCTGTTTCCTCAGCTAATAATCTGAGAAACGCATCAATATAGCCCGCTCACCACAGTGACGGCATCACAAATGTTTTCTCTCCACACATCCCGGGGGTCATTCATTTTATTTCCCTTTATTTAGTATATCTTTTTTTGCCAGTACCAGTTTCTACTTTTCACTATTAAAAATAATAAGAATAATTCTGGCCATCCCTCTAAGCCAGGATCAATAATTTTCTTTTAAATTTCCTTTTGTGTTAAATCATGTTTATTTGAGATGCAGCTCACAGAGAGATAAAGCACTGGATGACTATCCCTTGCATGTAATATATAAACAGCTAACGTATTCCATCAGAGGCCAATGGCCATCCCTACACTGGCCTCTCACAAACCTCTCTATGATGCTCCTGAAAAGAAGCAGTGGAAACAAATGGGAAAACAAACAGACTGCTGGGTCAATAGTAAATAGTCAATAGTAACTAGAAAAGATAGGACTTTTAGCAATTAGCAAACAGAAATCACTTTGCAGTGAATTGCTTGGTTCCTCGGTAAGCTGCGAAGCTCACAGCTTACCGGGAACCAGAGACGCCTGCCGAATACCCACCACCACCGATTCCCATCGGTACCATGTGAGGGGATGTATAACGAAGACACATATCCTCGTATCACTCCGCTGCAGAAGAAATAATTCAATGCTTCATCGAATAATTTCTCTTGCCTTTGCAAATAGAAGTCAGTGGAAACTGACTTATATTGGCGTGCGGCGGGCCGAAGATGGGGTGGTCGGCTGACGTCTTGTGACATCAGCCACTCACCTTTGGTAGACATTGTCCCGCCCACGTAGCCATGGGAATGCCCAGCGTTTTCATTAGCATGCCTATAAAACGCTGGGCGTTCCCATGGACATCCCCAACCCACATACCCGCCCCCCGCCCGACCCTTGCGAACGGTTCGGCGGCTATGCAAGTTGCCTAAGCTGTTCGCAAAGGGGAGCTGTACATGGGCATAATAGTCCATAGTTACAGTGGCGTAACTAGCTTTTGGGCACCCCCCCGCCGTTAAAGGGCACCCCACCGCACCACCCACCCACGCACCCCGCCGCACCAACCCTCGCCCGCCGCACCAACCCTCGCCCGCCCCGCCGCACCAACCCCCGCCTCGCCGCCCATGCAATCCCCCCCATCCCCCGCAGTCTTACCTACGCTCAGTACGTGCTGGTCCCGGCTCCCTTCTTCTGCTATGAGGACCACCACAAAATGTCTGCCCCCATGCAGCAGACAGTTTCAGAGAACTTTCTGCTACATGGGGGCGGACATTTTGTTGTGGTCCTCATAGCAGAAGAAGGGAGCCGGGACCAGCGCGTACTGAAGACTGACAGGTAAAGACTGTTGGGGATGGCGGCGGGGCGGCGGGGTGTAACTATAGCACTGCAGCCCCCGGTGCCTGCACATGCACAGTGCCCCCCCGCGGTCACGGGGGCTGCGGTGCTATAGTTACGCCCCTGCATAGTTACATAGTTACATAGTAGTTAAGGCTGAATAAAGACTTTGGTCCATTGAGTTCAACCTTTAGCGAGCATGATCTATTAGCTTCATCCCTTGTTATACGTAGTGTATTCTGATATCTTTAAAGACAGATTATGATTATTGTTTGTACCCCTGGATGTTTTTAACCAATAGATGTTTGTCCAACCTTATTTTAAACATATTTATTGTGTCTGCCGACACCACCTCTCCAAAAAGAGCCCCAAACATCGAGACGGGGACAAATTTGCCCCGTTATGAGTAAATCAGAATCACCCCCTTAATACTGACTGCCATCTGACATTGAATTTTTGTTAAAAAATGCAACAACCTGCTAAACACATATATACAGTACTACATGCATTTGTGCATGTGTCTACTACAGTATATGGTTCCAATGCTGTAAATACGTAGGCAGTGGATAAAATACACTGGACATAAGTAACATGCATTTGCAAATACATCAATTTAGATGAGTGATAGGTGACCCGAGTTTAATGTGAAAGTGCTAAACCTGGGTTGGAGCCGGGTCGACCCAATGCATAATGACCGTATCCCGCCTTGTAGCCCAGACACACATTTCCATCATTCCAGGGCACCAAGAGATGTGGGCTGCCCCTGGAGACCAGTCACTATGTATACAGTGCTGGCTTCTACACTGTGATAAGAGCCAGTGATGCGCGTAATGTTCCAGTGCAGTACCCGGCTCCTTTCACTGAGCAGAAGTTAACACTTTGGTGTCACTCCTTGTCACCCCTCACTCCCTAGTGACACCTCTGCAGAAGTTAGCAGTGTGGGCAAGGGTTGTGCCCATGGAAACACCCAGCATTTCATGGGCGTTCCCATGGAATTTCGGCTGTGACAAGGGTAGGGGGGGGGGGGGGATCTTCAGCTGACGTCAGCTGACTGCCTGCTTCCCGTAGAGGGGCCTGCAGGTCTAATACACCAGAAAGGTGTCTTAGATCTGTGCTTGCAAATCGAATGTTTTTGCCCCCACAAGGCAGCAAATGGATGTTTATAATAAACATCCATTCGCATACGTGCATGAAATCGGCATGTGGGGGGCGGGGGGGGGCGAGCGTTTGTGTGGGCGGCGTTTAAATGACTCGCAAAGCTGCAATTTGCAGCTTTGCTAGTCAACCAGACTAACCCCCTCTGCACACTGCATACTGGTCACCAGAAGCTCTGTGCAGTGCACACTGGAATGAGGCTCCATGCACTGCATACAGAACATCTGAATGTAGATCTGTGTGCTGTATACTGGTTGGGGTCTGTGCCCTACATACAGGTACCAGAATGGAGCACTGTGCACTGCACACTGAACACTGGAATGTGGCTCTGTGAGCTGTATACTGTTTGGGGCTCTGTGCACTACATACTGGTAACCAGAATAGAGCTCTGTCGGCTATTTTCCCTCGTGGGGGTCCACGACCGCCCATAGAGGGAGAATAGAATAGGTGGCTAGCGTAGGGAGCCACCATGCCCACAGCATGGCGAGCACAGTGAGCCCGCAAGGGGCTTTGTTGCACTCGCCATGCTGTCTGGGTCCGGCCATTTGGGATCCCTATACCACACCCGCCAGAATGGGGCTCTGTGCACTACATACTGGTCACTGGTCACCAGAATAAGGGCTCCATACATGGCATACTGGTTACCAGAATGGGGCTTTGCACACTACATATTGGTCACTGGATACTGGTCACCAGAATGGGGCTCTGTGCACTACATACTGGTCACCAGAATGGGGCTCTGTGCATGGCATACTGGTCACCAGAATGGGGCTCTGTGCATGGCATACTGGTCACCAGAATGGGGCTCTGTGCATGGCATACTGGTTGCCAGAATGGGGCTCTGCACACTACATATTGGTCACTGGCTACTGGTCACCAAATTTTGGCTTTGTGAACCATGTAAGGGAAGTAAAGATATTTTAAATCTGAACTTGCAAAGACTTGTAAAGTTTCAACTTGCCCAGGGTTAGTGGCCCAGGACCAATTCAAATAAAAGAAAAAATTGAGTTTGTGGTCTCCCATCATAAAATACTTGGACAAGCAGAATCAAATCTTGGCCCTCACCTCATATCTGACCCTAAAGATCCATACACATTAGGCAAACCCTGTACATAAACACTTGCCGATGCTGGCTGGTGGGAGTGATGATGGGGATGGCAAGGGGGAGATCTAAGGGTGAAGGTACTCCCTCGTCTGTACTGCTAAATGAGGGAAGGGGTCGTTAATGATGTGTGGCATTGGTAACAATATTGAGTGTGCACACTAGGGGCCTTATTCTAGTTCACTCTTTCTGACAAAATCCTTCTTAGATGGACAAAACCATATGCACTGCAGGGGGGCAGCACTAGTTGTAACCAGGGAATTTAGGCTATGTGAAAGGGGTATTATTAGTCCCCTGTGAGTGCACCATCCGGTGCATACTTACTGAGGGCAAAATAATATGTTGCATTTTATTGCAGTATTTGTCAGATCACCAACATTTTATTCTTGGCTCTCTTCTTCTCTATCTCTACATGTCCTCTCTGGGTGAGCTTATTTGCTCACTTAACTTCCACTATCACCTCTATGCTGATAATACTCAAATCTACCGATCCTTTCCTGATCTCTCTCCCTCTATCCTCACTCATATCTCCAACTGTCTCTCTGCTGTCTACTCTTGGATGACCCAGCACTTTTTTAGACTTAAAATATTAAAGACTAAGCTGACCTCTTCCCACCCTCCTGCATAAAACCTGACAATCTCTCAACCTAACCTGTTTAAGCTCACTTCTTTCCCTTCTGTGTCACCTGTCTGTCTCTCTAGAATGTAAGCTCTCACGAGCAGGGCCCTCTCTCCTTATGTGCCTTTCTTAGAATATATAAACCTCTGCCACCCTGATGATTGCTTCAGTGTCCTGTCCCCTGATGCAACTATCCATATTTACCATATACTTGTCCTAAACTGTCTTGTACTGTAATTTATGTGTTTTTGATTATAACTATGCTCTGTAAAGCGCTGCAGAATCTGTGTGCGCTAAGAAACTGTTAATAAATAATAAATAAATAAATTGTTGTTTGTCACTAACCAGTACTTGTCATTTTAATTCCAAAATATGCTCTCCTGGTTAATTGTCAATATTCTGTATGTTTGTGTTTACGTGTAATTTATTCCCACACATGAATAAAGACTTCCTTCATTTATTGAGATTCCATGAAACTTAAATGCATTCAACATTTAGGCGGGGACATGTTAATTGCCAACAGAGATAAAGTTGCATGTAAACAGAGAAAAGTTAAAAGTCAGTTTTGTGAAACTTTCACTTTGTGACACACCTATAGCAGCGCCATGGGTGACGTCAGGGTGACATCGGCGTGAGCTGCAGGGCTGTGCTCGGTGCTCTCCCCGCTTGGACAATACAGTTACCTGGTGGGGAAGTGCACAACAGAAGGCAAGTTTCAGGACAGCCCAGATCTCTCTGCCCTCCCCTCTCTGTGTGTCCCCTGATCCCCTCCCCCGTTCTCTACACCTTTGCCTGCCTCGTCCTACACATATACGGCTCCATTTTCTAATCTGCTGTGTGCTGTTCCCTGCTCTCCCCAGTCCCACCGCAGTGCTGCTTCTGCGCCCCCTCCTCCTGTTGCTGGGACTACTGACCACTCATCTACGGTTACACACACTGTGCAGGGAGTGCAGCCCTCACTCACACTCACCATGCTGCGGACCCCTGCTGGAGGAGGCATTGTGCTCCTGCTGCTAATGGTAAGTGTGTACCCCCTATGGGATCTGTTACCTGTGTGTAGCCAGGTCAGTCCATGCTGTTACCTGTGTGTAGCCAGGTCAGTCCATGCTGTTACCTGTGTGTAGCCAGGTCAGTCCATGCTGTTACCTGTGTGTAGCCAGGTCAGTCCATGCTGTTACCTGTGTGTAGCCAGGTCAGTCCATGCTGTTACCTGTGTGTAGCCAGGTCAGTCCATGCTGTTACCTGTGTGTAGCCAGGTCAGTCCATGCTGTAACTGCAACAAATAACAGACACCATTGATACTTCCAGAAAAGAAGACTTGTTTAAACTTGTTAGGTAACATGCAGTATTAGGGGAGGGGGACAGACCTGGGACATGCAGCATATCGGGGAGAGAGCTGTTACCTGTGTCTGTCTGATCCACCACGCCCTAGCTAACTGACACAAGACACTTCTATACAGTTTGCGCACTTTATCCCAGACTTTTGTACTGTGCATGTTATTTAAAATTGTGTGTGCACCACAGTAACCGAGTAATGTTATTGAAAGTGGGCATGTTAAGCTGGTAGCTGACAAAGGTTGTTTCCCAGGTGTAAATTGTAGAGAATAAAGGGATGGCTGGCATTCTGTTGTAAATGTGTAGTGATTTTCCCACAGCATCAGAGTGGATTCCTCCAGATATTTGAGGTATGCAAGGTCACAAAGCGAAGGAGAGCCACTGATACCACATTGTTGTTACTGGGACAAGCTGTATCCCACTACATAAAGCTGCATATCTACAGTAACTTACCACTTGGAATACTGGAACCCTGGGCCTATTTATAATTTTTTTTAAGAATTTTATGTGTTACTGGTTGCTATGTGCTAATAGTGTAATGCTGAAGATTTGGCAGAAAATTCCTACAGACGAATAATTAGCACTGGGAACTACAGTCTGACCCCTAGGTACCGAAAAGAAAAGAAGGTGGTTTCTCAGTTTGACGCTGCTGGTTTACACTGTCCACAGAACCTATGAAGGCATATTTGCAGGAGAGGGATCTTTCACAGTCTCATAAGGCTCTTCAGGTTACCCTTCGTACATGCAGGGATATCTTCAGTACAAATTAGAATATTCATCACGATACTGACTAATCATAATACATATGACCCTGGTCTTTCGTTTCTGCAGATTCTAAACTAAATTGTCAGTGAAGAAAAGAAAAGCCGTATTTATAAATACTCCAGATCATTTGTAATAGTTGTCTTTAAGGTGCTGTTTGTACTGTTAAGTTTTTATTCATAGAGTGTATCACTTACTAATATTATTAGGGGCTATTTATTTCTATAAGCTTGTGATGTGATAAGGTTCCTTTCTAAAAAAGCGCAGGATGCTTGTTGCCACACCTTGAGTTGGGGCTGGAAGGCCTGTGTGAGTCAGTGCCTCTGGACATAGGACTGGTTTTGCATTTACAGTATGCATTGCCTTATCTGTTAGTATTCTGTGTATTTATAAAGCATCCCCACCCCTTATATATGTAAAATTCTTATATGGAATCTTCAGATTGTCGTGTTACTGGGGAATGGAAGAAAACGACCTGTGACAGATATTTTGTCGCTGTCCACATTTTTAATCATTCCAGGCTGCAACTGACCAGTGACTGTAATTAGAGTTCTTTAGCGCTATAGTATTGGACTAAAACCCAGCCTGCTGGATCTTTCCAATTTGTTGACCCATGTATAGCCCCATACACACTACCTGACTTTAAAAAAAGAAATATAGCCAGCGATCTGAATGTTCGGCGGTGACATCACTGAATAATATTGTTTAGAGTATGTGCTCAATTTGTTCACACACAGCCGATATCCTTAACGATATTGGCTGTGATATGGACCGTCTAGTGTACGCACCTCTATTTAAAAGATTGTTGAACTTCATGTATGTAATCAGCATGTGTTTTTAAGCATGCATTGATATCAAAAAGTTAGTTGATATCTGGTTTCCAAACTGTGTGCCTTAGATTGGTGGTTCAGGACCAAGTCAAATTATTTATGAACCAGTGGTTATGGCTTCTAGTCCTGCCATTTTGTGGACAAACATAAGTGAATCCTGTTCATCAACACATAACTGAACCTAATGGGCCCTACACATCTAGTGACCCTGCTGAGCGCTCTGAGCGATGCTAGAGCGCTCAGCAAGATTGCTTAGCACACAGCACTCCACAGCGATGTGCCTCTGGGCGATCTGTCAGGGCCAGTGTTCTGTGCTAAGAACACTGGCCCTGAACCCTGGAGAGGAACTAGATTTATCCTGCAGACTGGATATTAGTCACCGGGTGAATGCCGCGCATCACTAGCGACACACGGAGCGATGTACGGCCATTTTCTAAGTGAACTAGTGAGATCGCTTAGAAATACCTGGGGATCGCTACGTGTGTAGGGGATGCAGTAAAAATCCCGGCGGTCGGTATCCCGACCGCCGAAATCCCGACACTTTCTCCCTCCGGGGGTGTCCACGACACCCCTGGAGGGAAAATAAATTAGTGTGCCGAGCGTAGCGAGGCACCGGGCCCGCTGCGTGGCGAGCGCAGCGAGCCCGCAAGGGGGGGCGATCCACGTCCCCCCCCCTTGTCGGGATTTCGGCGGTCGGGATTCTGAACGCCGGGATCCCGACCGCCGGGATTTCATACTGCTTTCGTGTGTAGGCCCCATAAGGACGACAAACACAATTAATTGAATTAATATTTTTGTTATAAACTTCTTAATAAGAAACATTTAGCTTAGCAGTGCCGAGAAAATAAATCTGATCATCTAAGGTTCATTGATTAAAAAAATAAGCTTAGGAACCACTGGTTTATGGGGGCTATGTCCTATATTGAAGAATGTTACTACAGGTTGAGTATCCCTTCTCCCAAAATCCATTATCCAAATTATTCTGAAAACCATAGTCTCCAAAATGTTGTATTTGTGTTTTTTTTTTTTTTTTTTTTTTTTTTTTGGTTTTCGCTAAAAACCTACTGGGGACATCTAACTGGCACTAAATATGTGCAAGAAAATGATTGCTTGGCATTCAAAGTCAGTGTCTGAGCTAGTACACAAATGTTGTTTCATGCACAAATAAAATACATTTTTTGTGTGTAGTTTCATGTGTTTGATGTGCTTATATACCAGAAATGCAAGATGCCTCATTCAAATATAAAAATTAATCAATTATCCTAAATTCTTCTGGTCCTGAGCGTTTTGAATAAGGGATACTCCATACTAAACCTGAACTATTATTATTATAAAAAAAAAACAATTTTATGTTAATTTACTTTAACTTTTGTGGTCCTCTAAGTAAAGCATCCATGACATTTAACACCTTCGCTCCTAATTGTTTTCTCACCTCTGTGCGGAGTCCATTTTTGTGCTGGTCACATTCCAACATCAATAACAATGATTTATTTTTAATTTTTATGGACAACCCACAAAAACCATACCCCTTTATGTTATTTTTCCTCAGAACACCATGGTTTTCATTTTATAAAAAGTGTTTCCTTTTTGTTGTAATAACAAGAATGTAAATTTTGCTGTGTGATTATTTTATTTTATTTTTTTGTATAAGAATTTCCAACATTTTTGAAGTCTCCTTCAATTTCCTTAGAGCTGCCCGGAACCCTCCCAGGCGGCAATATCGCATTGGATACCCACTCCCTGTCGCTGGGAGCGGCTTTGGCCCAGATATATGATGCGCAGCATGTATGATTTCAGTGTCCGATCCGATGTGCACGGGACACATGCTATTTGAGCCGATTTCAACCGATTCCTGCACATCAGGTGAGAAATTGGCCCAATGTGCACGAATCGGTTGTAATCTGGCCCAAATTGCATATTGTATGGGGGCCTAAAGTTTTATCCCAAATACACACAATGTGTAATGGGGCACACACACACAGGGAGGTTTTGCTGAGCGATCTGAACAATGTAGATCACTCCGCACACAGCGCTGCACAGCTGTGTGCTGAGTAATCTGTCAGAGCCAGTACTCTCTGGCGAGAACACTGTCCCTGACGGGCGATCTAACTAGATTTATCCTGCACGCTGACTCTTAATTGCCAGGCAATAGTGATGCGAGGGGCCACGCTTCGCTATCGCTAGGGCCCCTACACACAGAACGATGTAGCAGCATTTTTTAAGTTATCTAGTCAAATTAGCCTTCTCTGTGAGTTACATCATGGCCACATCAAAGGAGTCATTCACTTTTTCCTTATCTCTTCTTGATGTGCCCAATGTCCGTTTGCAGAGCCAGATGTAGGCTGTGGCTGAGGATTGTAATATCCCTTACTGTGCATGCCTCCATATAAATAAAATGGTTCATGCCATATGAGGATGGCTTAAATCATTGCAGTTGGTACATACTGTAGAAATGAGACCATAGTCCCCATTGATTATAGCAGTAGATTTCTGTGAGCGTGAGTCCTATTGGGAGAAAAGTGCATTATTATTATTATTATTATAGAGGCAATAGTCCTTAAAGATAAATTCCTAAACAAAATCCTACAGAATTCTTCTTTCAAATAATTTTGCTTGTTAATGCAGGAGTATTTGTCTGCTGATTCATTTCCTGTTTACCCAGACTTGTCATTTGCAGAAGGTTGTAATACAATATTATGTCCTACCTTTGTACAGAAGAAAGATGTACATCTTGTAAATCATTCCATATTTCCCCTATCCTGTATGTTTCCCTACAAAAGTTTTGGTACTTATGTAGTATCTGGGCGTCCGATTTAGGCATCGCGTGCGACCAAATCATATGCGATGCGATGGTCAAGATTTTTCCATAGGATTCAATGTTAAAATGGTCTGAGTCCATTTTAACATAGAATTCAATGGGAAAAAGGGGTCCTTTTCCTTTCCCCACTATCCAAGTGGGCATGGAGTTGGATATAAACCTGTAGCGAGCCACCGAGCCCGAAGCGTGGCGAGGGGACACAGCATACTTTTTAAGAAATATGCGTCCCCTCGCGGGGCTCGCCACGCTTCGGGCTCGGTGGCTCGCTGCGCTCGCCACGCTATATAAAATCAACTCTATGCCCACTTGGATAGTGGGGAAATGAACAGGACCTTCTTAACATTGAATCCTATGCAAAATCGCATCGCATCGCATCTGATTGTATGCCTTAAGGCAGTGGTAGCCAACCCTAGCCCTCGAGAGCTACCAACAGTTCACATTTTACAGACAACCTAGCTGCTGCACAGCTGCACTCATTAATCACTGACACATTTTAAAAGATACACAGATGGAGCTAATTAGCTCACTTGGGATTCTGTGAGGAGACCTGCAAAACATGCACTGTTGGTAGCTCTCGAGGACTAGGGTTGGCTACCCCAGCCTTAAGGTAAGGCATACAATCACAAAATCGGACGCCCAGATACTACATAAGTACCAAAGTTATTTTATACTGCTTTCACATTGCAGAAATGGGTAATGACACGGTATTCTTAAATGGGACTTTAAAACGGGTCTGAGCCTTGAGACCTTTCACATTGCAGGTGAAAACAGTTTTAAAAATCATTTAATACCATTCAACCCATTTAACCCCCAAGGGACACGTTTCAAGCCATTGAAATAGAGCTGTTCAAACTGCCAAAAAAACGGCTTTAAAATGTGTAGGACTCTGCTTTTTAACCATGTTGAAATACCGGTTAACTTTAACCGGTAAATCAACTCTGGCACTTTCATATTGCAGCCTTAGACGTTTTAAAATGGAAAAAAAATGGCAATATACCATTTTAAAAGTGCGATGTGAAAGGGGTATAATTGAGCTTTGAGTTTGGCAACAATGAAGCTATTGCTTGAGTCTAGAAGAAATTGCAGAGGTGTGAGTAATTTGTCAGGGAAACAAGATAACATATGGTACTTGTTTCCTAGCACGGCCACACCGATCAGAATCGCGTTCATCGGGGGTAAAATCGGGGCCATCGCGGGCATCGCGGCCGCTAAAAAAATCGGGTGCGATGGCCAGACGCGATGCCCGCGATTTCCCCATAGAGAACAATGTTAAATGTCTCAATTTACCCGCGATTACCACGATTTCCCATAGGAAACAATGTGAAATGGCTCAATTTAGCCAAATTATCATAGGGAACAATGGTAAATGGCCCAAAAACACCCCTGAACATTGAAATGTCCCCCCAAAAGTTATTGACGCCACCCCGCCATCAACGTGAACCCGAAGCGTGGCGAGCCCGCGAGGGGCGGCGGTACGCGTCCTCCGACCTTTTCATGCCCTACTATCCACTAGGGCGTGGAGTGAGAATAGAATAGTGTGGCGAGCGCACGCGGATACCTTCACAGTTATACGCGTCCCCTCGCGGGCTTCCCAGGTGTCCATGGCGACGCGGACACCTTGGAAGCCCGCGAAGGGACGCGTTTACCTGTGAAGGTATCCGCGTCCCCTCGCGGGGCTCGCCACGCTTCGGGCTCGGTGGCTCGCTGCGCTCGCCACACTATTCTATTCTCACTCCACGCCCTAGTGGATAGTAGGGCATGAAAAGGTCGGAGGACGCGTACCGCCGCCCCTCGCGGGCTCGCTGCGCTCGCCACGCTTCGGGTTCACGTTGATGGCGGGGTGGCGTCAACTACTTTTGGGGGGACATTTCAATGTTCAGGGGTGTTTTTGGCCCATTTACTATTGTTCCTATGCTGATTTGGGTAAATTGATCCATTTAACATTGTTCCCTATGGGGAAATCGGGGGCATCGCGTCTGGATCATTTAAGCATTTTTAGGTGCACACGACGCGACCGACCCGATTTTTCAATGCATTTCAATGGAAAAATCGGGGGCGTCGGTCGCGTCGCAGGCCACTCAAATTACCCCCGATGGCCAAGATATGTGGCCATGCTAGGAAACAAGTACCTAACATATTGTAATATCCTAGTGGACATCAATTTGTCTATTCCACAGGAATGAAAATAATTGTTTTTCGGACCCTGGTATATGCAGTTCAAAATAGTGTATATACTGGTACATTAAATATATATCTGGGAGCTTAGCCAGATATTTGTTTCTTCCGAAAGTTGTCACAATTGCCATGGAACTGACACAATTGGTAATTCTCTGACTTGTAATGAATATATGCCTGCTATGTATGTAGGAAATCCTGTAGGGACAGCATTAGAGATTGTAAGCTCCTTGAAGCAGGGAACCTCACACTTCAATTACATCTTTCTCCTACTCAGCAACCATCTATTATAACCGCATCCCTTCTCACACGTAATCATTCATCTTTACCAACGACAACGGCCCCTAGTAGTATGCCTGCAACTCCATTGCTTGCCTGTATATCGGCTGTATTGTGTACTGAGAATTGTGGCGCTGTTACCTGTGCTTGTGCCCTGTATTGTTGGTCTTCCCAAGAACAGACTCTGCAACTTGCCACTGCAATCTATTTTGAACACTGCAGCAAGGCTGATCTTCCTAGCCAGACATTCATTATCTGCTGATCCACTCTGCCAGTCCCTCCATTGGTTGTCCATATTCTACCATATTCAATACACATATAAAGCTATTAACCAAACCACACCAACCTATGGGCGGGATGCTCTAACATCCACACCCACCGCACATCGCTGACATAATTATCGCGTATGCGATAATTATGGCAAAGGACAGCTCTTGCGTTAAGAGCTGTCCTTTTGCGGTGAGTCAGTGGGTCCCAGCGGCTCCCCCCTCCCTCCCTTACCCGGCTTGTGCTGCTGCGGGGGGCTGGCTCTACTCCTCCTCCTCCTCCCTACACCCGGAAGAGGATTACAGTGTAGGGAGGAGGAGGTCACAAGTCCGGGCAGCACAGTTCTGTGCTGCCTGGACACAGGTGAGGGGGGGGGGGGGTGGTCACGGTAGAAGCCCAACATGTTTTCTCCGCTCTGCACAAGATCTGCGTCTCTCTTCTGCATGGATCACTAGCTCCCATTCACTGTTACAGGACTTTCATAGGACTCTCATCAAGCTTTCAAACTTTCAAGCATTCCCTGAAAACTCACTTCTTCAGGCAAGCCCATCACATTAAGGTACCACACACACAACCCTCAGAGGCACTCGTGTATTATACAGCTTTCCTTCTGGACTGGCAACTTGGTGGGACTGCTATGCTATTACTGGTGCCTGTCCTTGTATTTCCCTCCTAATTCCCTATAGATTGTAAGCTTGCAGCAGGGCCCTCCTACCTCCAAGTCTGTTGTTACCCAGTTTGTTCTGTCAGTGTTGTCATCAGTTGTAAAGCGCAACGGAATCTGCTGCACCTATATAAGAAACTGTAATTAAAGAAAAATAAATGTTTGCCATATATATACGGTTCTGCAAACCACTTGTGGTGCCTTATAAGTAATATGTAATAGCAACTAGCCCTGCAAGTTACTTCCCTGGCTTTTGTGAATAACTCTTCAGGGAATCAGACCCTGTGCTTCTGCAAGTAGGCAAAATGTAACACGCGCAGAGAGAGTTAGATTTGGGTGTGTTATTTTGTTTCTTTGCAGCATAAATACTGGCTGCTTTATTTTTACACTGCAATTTAGATTACAGTTTGAACACTCCTCTTATCACTCTGCACGTTACATTTGCCCCACATGCAGTGCAACACAGTTTTGCCCATTAGAGAGATTTTGTTTGCGATCCATACTGAATTAGGGCCAAAGTCCGTTTCTGGACTGAGGCTGTGGGAGGGGGATCAAAAGACCCCTCTCCTGCTATGATGCGGCCATAGTCTTAGTGCTATTTCACACACTCCGGCTCCTGCCGGGCGGCGAAATCCCACACGGCCAGGAAGCCGTGCCGCACACAGTAGTTTACAATAGAGGGGATGGCCACAGCCCGGCAGCCTGGGGTCCAGCTGCATCCGGGCGGCCGGGCAGTGGCCGTCCCGTGTGTCCATTATTAACTACAGTGTGCGGCACGGCTTTTCGACATGTGGGATTTCGCCATCCGGAGCATGTGATATAGCCCTTAAGGTGAATACACACAGTTCAATTTAAGCTTCCAATTCTGAGTAGTCAAAGTAAAGTTAGCACCAATTGCACAGTGTGTATACAGCTTGCAATGCCGATAAATGCCCCAGTGGGATCTATGCTATATACAGTCCAGTGTTCTAGCATCGTCAAAATCGTCCATAGTCAAAATCTCAAGTAAATATAGTCAAGATTGTACGGCTCAAAATCTCAAGTAAATATAGTCAAGATTGTACGGCTCTGGGGAGTTCAAAGGAAATCGCATAGCCAAAATCTCAGTGTACGCACCTGTACAGTGGTTTACACAATGCAAAAATTATGCAAATCGGGGCTGGTCAAACCGGTCCTTATGTTATACCAACAGCTCATGTTTTCCATACCACCTAGCGTGTGCTTATGTGTACTCATTATTGACTGTTCCATTTTTATTCTTTAAATATTCGGTATTAATTCTTAACCAACACATTCTACAGATCCACGGGTGGTCTGGAGAACATAAGCTGTTGGTAGATTTCAAGGACCGATTTGGCCACCCCGGGTGTAATCTAACCTGGCATTCCAGGGTTTCGATTGTAGTCCCCCGTTAGTAATAATAATAATAATGGGGGCTGTGATCAGAGGCTGGGGGGCAGACATCAAACATGTAGCATAGCCGTGCTGAACGAGATCCCTGCCGCGGCAGTGTCACATTGATTCACTGGACTAATCCTCCTGGTACCTAATTGAATAAGTATATCGGGGTGCACTGGGTTCATGCTGGGGAAGGGGTTAGGAGCAGTTTTGCAAGTAAGGGGGTACGGCGTGGTACGGAGTACCTGTAAGAAATATGTTGCAGGTACACTGTACCACTTACCCCCTGACCCACTGTCAATTCTATTTTTCTTTAAAGTCTAAATATAATGCATCCGCAGCTCGCCCACCCAGCGTTATGATTGGTGCTGTATGCAGCTACCGGCTACTGCTGATTTAGCCTTTCACACTGACAGGCATCAGCAGCGCCGACAACATGAAGAGCAGGCTCCACAATTGTAAACACAAGCTGCCCGGCTCTCCCCCAAGCAAGAGCCAACCCACCCCCAGTCATTCCCTGTTTTTCATTCCCTGTCTCCTGATGCCATGCTACTATTGTCATTTAGTCACTCCTCTAGCATTGTGTGACCACGCCCCTCATGACACATGGCCACACCCATTTTTGGTGGAGGCTATCGGTACCACCAAGAAAATAATTCTACTTGCACCACTGGTTAGGAGGTGGTGTGTGGGTTAGGCTGCAGGCAGGGAGGATTAGGGGGCATGAGGGGAAGGCATATATACTTACCCCGCTCAATTTTGGATGCCGGCATCGTTATCCTGACTGCTGGAATCCCATCTGTATGCCGAATTCCCCTTATAGGCTACACATATATAATAAATAATACCCCATCACCCACAAAGTTTATGCCATGCTAACACATTTAGGGTGGTATTTAATGTCACCAGCGAGGAGGTTTGTGCAGCGAGGACGGCTTGTTTTCAGCGACCGCTCGCCGTATTCAACACTCTGCGAAAATCCTTTGCGAAAATGCCCTTAAACTGAGAGGTTCGCCACATATGCGGCAAGCCCGGCTGCATTTTGTGGCGAGCTCTCTGCTTTAATGGCCACACACCCCATTTCCACCTCAATAAAAAGAACCAACAAGATGGAAATGGAGAGTGAAGGGGGGTGAGTTGCATACGGACATCGAGCTATCAGCACTGCTCTCTGTCATAGCTGATCATCAGGGCATGCAAACATAGTATAAAGCTGGGTACACATATGTACAATCATCGGGCCGTTCTGCGGACGAACGGCCGTTCGATTGTATATATATGTACGCAGTCCCGATCCCTTCGTTGCGATCGATAAACGGCCAAAAACGCTCTTGGCCGTCCATGGTCGGTCGGTCGAAGGTTCTTTGCTGCTTAATATTCTTCCGACAGGACGGCTCCATATCGAAAGAAAAGTGACATGTGTACGCACGTTCGATCGATATGCAGCCCGTTCCTGCGATCATTCCTCCCAAAAGCAGCACGCCCATCTTTTTCTTGCGATTGTTTGGACGGGAGTACATCGGACGTCGCAAGTAAAATTGTACATATGTGTACGCGCAGATCGGTCGTATGTTTTGGACGGCCGAACGTGTATTCGGTCGATCGAACGGTCGCAAGAAAAATTAAATTGTACATATGTGTACCCAGCTTTAGTCTGTAAGCACAAAATAGATACACAGACCTAAAACAAGCTCTCCCCTGTGGCACTTTTCTGATTAATGGAAAGATGAAGCAGGCTCTCCTCTTCACCTCTGACCTCTTTCTCCTCCCTGGGTGCATATAAACCTATTTTCAGCTCCTTCCCCCCTCATATTCTTCCATTAAGCTCTGCCCTTTTCACACTGATCTCTATTTTAAGGAAAGGAAACCTTGGCTCCTGATTAGTGGATGGTGGCCATCTTTTTGTGGCCTCTATGGGGGCAGCCATTTTCTCCCGAAGCTCAGCAGCATTACACCAGCATGACCATCCTCTTGCCTGACTACCACAGCCAGATGGCCCTGAAATACTTTATTCGTACTGGTCGTGCCTAGCCCACCACTGGCTGTGTTCTTTAGTGCTGATTAGCATTCTGTGCTGTTATTACATAGACAGAAACCATGAAAGCAAGCATAAACTTTATTTTCTAGAAAGATCTTTATTTAGTTATCATGCAGAAATGCAGCCCCTTTGTCAAAACCAGACAAGATTGGTGTGAAAATTGCCAAGCAAACAGTTTTTTTTTTTTTTTTTCATCATAATGGCCTGTAATGTATACCTTACATAGGAAGTATAATCCTTTTTTTTACAACATTTTTTATTTAACTTTATATAACAAATATGAGCGACACTGGCATTTTTAGCCGATATTTTGCGCATCTCTCCCAGATGTTGGCAACCGAATAGTTAAGTTGTGCTTCTACTGTATAAAGAAAAGGCACTATGTTTTACTAAAGAAAACAGAAGATTGTAAAAAATAAGCACTTCATTATATTACATACACATTACATACCTGCAAACCTCTGCATTAAATAGTATCTTCAACAACTGTTGTACAGTACTATATAGGCAAATGCCACTGCAATCCTGTAGACTTAAGTGTTCATTCTAGCACCCGCTATAATCCTAATAAGCCTAATCCTTCCTTGGTGTATCTATGCATCCATAAGGACTGAAATGCCAACTTTCTAGTCTATTGTTCATTCTAGCAGCCGCTAGCTTTGAAAACCCATGCAGTTCCTGTTCCCTGCCTGGGGTGTCGCTGTCTGCTGTGGTGTTTCTAGCACAGTTCTGGTTTGCATATCAGTGCTGATATACAGACCACAGAAGCACTACAGCATACAGGGACACCCCAGGCAAGGAAGAGGAACTGCATGGGTTTTCAAAGCTAGCGGCTGCTAGAATGAACAATAGACTAGAAAGTTGGCATTTCAGTCCTTATGGATGCATAGATACACCAAGGAAGGATTAGGCTGCAAGAAGGGGGGGGGGGGGGTTAGATTTAGCAGCACAGCCAGTCTATTCTCCCTCTCTCCTGCAGCACGGCATGCTTTATGTACAGACCCCCCCAACGCCTCCCCACTCTCACAGGTGCACTACAGCAAGCTGCCTCAGGGCTTCACCACCCCTCATTCCTTCCCTCCCGCGGCACACAACTGCCCCCATCTCTGTTCACCTTAGTGTGTGTTGCCTGCTATCGGAGGCGTGCAGGAAGATGGCTATTCAGCGGTCTCCAGCTGGCAGTGAATTGCTGTTGACAGTCACTGTGGAGATCCTGCCACCGTGCTGGGAGATGGAGGGCAGAGTGTGAAGAAAGCAGCACACAGGGCGGGAGGAGGCAGAGTGACCCTGGCTCCAGGCGCTACTTCCACATGGCGCTTAATGTGGTGCAGCAGAGGTGTTCTCCTTGCTTAACATTCTCAGCTGATGTCCCGAGGCTTCCCCTGTCACACAGCATATACCGTCAGGACCAACCCGGGTATTTTTAGGGCGCCCCGGCTCCTCCAAGCCAGCACGGGTGCTGCTGTACTATAGTTATGCCACTGCGCCCGCTCTAAAAAAAAAAATTGACATTTTCTCATGAAAACACAGGTTCAGTGATACCTGTGTGTTTTTGTGCTGCAGCCCTCAAACTAAATCCCTGATTAGCACCCATCTCCATGTAGTTGCCCTCTATCAATGATTGTGGATAATAAATAAGCAAAATATAATTTTCGTTACCAGGCCATGCAAATCATGGAACAACATAACAATGCCATGTGCTGGGGGGACATGCTCAACATGTACAAGTATATCAAGGGGGGACATGCTCAACAAGTATATAAAGGGCCAATATAAGGAACTGTCACACACCCTATTTTCTACTAGAAAGGAATCTAGGACACGAGGGCATGAGTATAGATTAGAAGAAAAAAGATTTCATTCAGCTAGTAGAAAGAATTTCTTTACGGTCAGAACAGTCAAACTCTGGAACTCTCTTCCCAGAGAGGTGGTAACGGCTGGCTCATTAAATGCATTCAAAGCAAAGTTGGACAAACATTTACTGGAGAAAAACATCCATGGGTACAAATAAGAAATATAATTTGTCTGTAAAATACCAGAACCTACCAAATCAGCAATGGATATCTATACCAGGTTGAACTAGATGGACGCAAGTCTTTTTTCAGCCTTACCTACTATGTAACTATGCTGCATTAGCATTTTATTATATAGAAATTGCAAAAGGTGCTGCTTCAAAAAATAAAAGTACAATAGTAAATTAACCCTACCCTCCAGGGAAACATCCTTTTTGACTTCTCGTACCCCTTTCAGATACGTAAGCCGTCAAATTCCTGGGTATTCGCCCTGAACCTTCTAACGATCACTTTGCCCAAATCCTGGGTCGATGCATGATGAGCCTAGCAATTCACTTTTTGGGTTATCATTGCATCAGAACATCCCCCAGTCTTTAGTATTCCACTAGTAATGCTTCGTGTCCCAGGCATCATTGCTGCTTCTTTAAAAATAACCTTTTATTAAAAAAAAAAAAAAAAAATTTTTTTTGTTCATTTTTTACCATTCATACTCTGACTAGAAGAATAATTCTAAATGAAGTTGTCCTTCACTGACCAAGACAGGTCTCCTTGTATATACACCTCTAATGTTGTATGATGGAGCGGTCGCAATTCTGTGTTTGCGATTATTCATTCCATTGAAATGTGCAGCGTAATTTCTTCTCTGTAGTTTATTTTACTGAACACTTTTTGCGGATGAGACCTGACATCGCTATGTAAGGAGTATGGGTCATGGGGTCGACAGGAGGAAGGTCAACATACATCAATGTTGACATGTCTGAAGGTCGACACGTGCATTAGGTCACCATGGGCAAGATCGACAGTCAAAAAGTCGACGTGGGTTTTTTTATTTGATTTATCCTGGATGTAGTCATGGACACAATGAATCGCCATGCTGCGGGCACAGTGCCTCCACTATGCTCTGCACACTATTCGATTCTCCCTTCACACCCTAGTGGATAGTAGGTCATGAAATACCGCTTGTCGGCTCAAAGAAAAGTGGGAAACCCCCATTTTGACCTTCGCCTTGTCGACCTAGTGACCGTATTCCGGTAAGTAATGTGCATTTATAATTCCGAAGGTGCCCTTTACGGTTCAAAAACCTAATGAAACATAAGTTCCTATTTCACCTACACATACAAGCTTTTGTCATGGCAAAATTAGTGTTCATTCTAGCACCCGCTATATTTGAGAACCCATGCAGTTTCTGTTCCCTGCCTGAGGTGTCACTGTCTGCTTTGGTGTTTCTAGCACAGGTCTGGTTTGCATACCAGTAGTAATATACTGACCACACTGTGCTAGAAGCACTACAGCATACAGTGACACCCCAGGCAGGGAAGAGGAACTGCATGGGCTGTCAAAGATAGTGGGTGCTAGAATGAACACTAAAAATGTTATTCAGTTAGTCCAAAAATCTGACCCTGATTTCAACTTTTTTTTTTGCCTTGAATATCAGTGTCTATTGGGGAAGATGTGTACAAATCCTTTTCTAAAGCATTGTACAAAGTAGACTAGGAGCCAGATTTTAATTGTCATATCACATTCAATATCCCGTCTAAAATGATCAATGGTTTTTCTTCACACTGATCCGGCCCAATAAGGTCAGTTTTAGCAGTGAATAGCAGCTAACCCGGAAGAGAATGTAAGCTGTAGAGGGTAACTGTGGACAGCTTGTACCCTCCCTCTTCCCATGTTACTAGCTTTGGTGACAGCCGGGGCTGTGTTAGTAGCCTTGAGAGAATCGGTGACAGAAAGGGCTGTTGGGAAGCAAATTACATTCAGGGCCTTATTCTGGTTTAATCGCACGTTCGCACAGGGTTTTGCGTTTGCACATTTATGCGCATGTGCAGGTGCTGGGTGCGAGTAGGCACAGCGAACTGCTAGTTTGCCATCCTGTTCACAGCTAGCAGTGAGGGAAGGGGGGCAGCGGCGATAGGCTGCACACATGGGAAGTTTCATGGGCATTCCCATGCCAAAACTGGGCGTTGCCATGCAAATGACGCGGGTGCTGGGGGCGGGCAGCTGACATCACCGGATGTCAGCTGCCCGTCCTCTTCCTGTACAGGGAACACGCAAAGCTAATACACCAGAGAGTGTCTTAGTTTTGCGTGCACCCTCCAAATCATTAGATGATCCAAAAATATTGAATGATTTGACCCCTGCACCCAAGGCTGCGATTGGATGTTTATGCAAAACATCCATTTGCAGCAGAGCAGGGAACTCTGCGGCCTTTTATAATACAGCTAAAGGGGCCCAGTAATGGAAAGTGGCATAGAATCCCCATTTGCGGCCGTTTTAGTGACTCAGCCAGCAAGTCTCTCTTGTAATCTTTGTACAGTGTTTCTGGATTCGGAACTACAAATTCCATAACACAATGGGCTTTCGTCCATGTCATTTAAAAAAAAAAAAACGCATAGGAATAATACTGTTCTAGCACATATAGAACAAAGCTGCTGTACACTCCCAGGCATCCTAGGGAGAAATGAAAGCAAGGAGAACATTGCATAGATTTTTATTCCATGCAATCAGACTTCAGGAATCCCACCACCTGTAGTGCCATGTACAAAGTCTATAAAGGAGTGAAGAAAGCCAGAATCGCAATGCTTCAAGGACTGTGGAATGAAAGAGTTTTGCCCTGCTTGCACCTAGTAACAACCTGTAGCCATTTATAAATCCAGTCCCAATTTGTTAAATGACTGAGGGAAGTGTTGCGGTCTGCCATACTATAATTATTATTTATTAACAGTTTCTTATATAGCACACACATATTCCGCAGCGCTTTACAGAGTATAGTTGAACATTCACATCAGTCCCTGCCCCAGTGGAGCTTACAATCTATATTCCCTACCACATGTACACGCACACACAGACATTATAGGGTTAATTTTGTTGAGAGACAATTAACCTACCAGTATATTTTTGGATTGCGGGAGGAAACCCACGCAAGTACGGGGAGAATATACAAACTCCACACAGTTAGAGCCATGGTGGGAATCGAACCCATGACCTCACCGCTGTGAGGCAGTAATGCTAACAATTACACCATCTGTACTATAATTACACACGCACGCAGTGCAATTAGGCAAACTTACATTGTGTGACTTCAGGACCTAGGCTTATCTACAGTCCTGACTAAAAATGTTTCCCTGATGCTAAGGTCTCTCTGTTAAGCATTAACACAATATGGTGTATAATGGATTGGTGATGTCACTTTGATCCCTGGACAATATTGCACGTCGGTCAATAATTAACAGCAGTAAGCAGCATTACTGCAGCAGTATTTTTTATATTGTGTCGCAGTGATCAGGGCGTAAAATAGTTCTGGAGAGGAGGTGGAACTCCTTTCCCCTAACACCGCACCCCCCCCCCCCCCTTTTATTAGGCAGAGCCCTACCTTACATAAAAGGATAATGGTCCCACAAGTGGTCACACATTAGTAAGTCCTATTAAAATGACAACACACAGCAGCACAATCATATACATATTACACTGCATGTAGTGCCCCTGATTCATATGAATTCCCACAGTAGTGCCCCTTATACACATAGGGCCTGATTCTGGTAGACGTACATCGTTTTAATGCCGCCCGAACGAACAGCATAAACATCCATTCTCAGCCTTGCGTGCGGGGACAAAATTATTCGATGGTCGCCGAGCGCCGAATGATTTTGCAGGTGCTCACAGATACAAGACTCCTCTCTGTGGGTACCCTGTACGGGAAGCGGGCGGGCAGCTGACATCCGATGACATCAGCTGCCTGAACCCCACACCAGCGTTGTCACTGAATTACCATGGGAATGCCCGCACCAAGTGGCTGCACATGCGCATAAAAGTTTATGGGCATGCACAGTCGCTCATCGTCTGCGTGTCCGCGCAGTGGAGTGTGTTGATCAAAATAAGGGCCGTAATGTCCCTCACCCTGTCTTCAACTAGCACAGATCCTGCTCCTCTTAATGGCTCTTCTTCACTTCAGCGGCGGTGATGGCTTGACATCGCATGTGCCATGCCAGAAGAAGAAGCCGCTGGAACAGGCTTTTCTGATGGATTTACTGTTCTGGGCTGTGGTAGAGTTGACACTTAGGCAGGGGGTTAAACAGCGAGGATTGCAGAAAACCAGCGATCCTCAATGTTTAACCCCCGCACCGGCCGCTCGCTCTATTCAATGTTCTGGGGAAATCCTCGCTGTTACAGGACGGCGAGAATTCCCCATAACAGCGAGACCCGCGGTTCATGCAGAAAACTCGCTGTATTTAGCCGTGAGTCTCACTGGATCAGGAGCCGCATACGCCAATTCTCCCTCGCTCAAAAAACGGAGCGAGGGGGAATTGGCGTATGAGGGGGGCTGCATTGAATACTGACAGGGTGAGTGGTGACAGCGAGCAGGAAGCTCTGCTCGCTGTCGCCGCTTGCCCACAGCATTGAATACCCCCCATAGTTTCCCCTACCATTTGAGGTGGTGGAACTCTGTTCCACCCCGTCCCCCCTCACTTTAAGCCCTAGCAGTGATACATCTAGACTTCAGTGCCTCTGTAATAACCATGGTCCACATATGAGGTCATTCTAAACAGACCTATATCCTGCTACACACTAATAACCTACTTTCTGTTCGCTGTTAAATGGTTAGAATTTCTCATTTCGTTTTTGTCTAGTTGCTTTGAATGTTTGGTATATACATGTGTATATGGTACTAGAATTATCAGCATGGTAGTACCTCTTATGTTTAATATTAGCAATTGAAGTCTGAGACCCCCCCCCTTTTAATCAATGAATTGCCCACGTGACATGTAATGTGTCTATTAAGAATGTTCATTTTATTTGGGGAAGGGCAGGAGCAGAAGTGCGACAAAGCAGTCTGGCTACATAATATCTATGGCTAGGCGTTGAAAATGAATGAGAGACACTACAGTGTCACTTAATAATTTTATGTTTGCATTAAAGTATTTTTCAATGCTAAAATTAGTGGAAGAGTTTGATTTATTGTGACACAGTGGTTAGCATTGCAGGCTGATCGCAGTGGGCTCACTTAGATTCTGAACATATCAGTGTCTGTCTGGAGAGGTTTCCTGCCACAGTACAAAGCCTACTGGTTGGTTGTGGCATCGGGCAATAGGAAAAGGTTTGTCTCTCTCTTTATGACGGGATGCAGTTAAAATCCCGGCGGTCGGGATCCCGGCGTTCAGAATCCCGACGCTGGAATCCCGACCGCCGAAATGCCGACACATTCTCCTTCCTGGGGTGTCCACGACACCCCTGGAGGGAGAATAAATGAGTGTGCCGAGCGTAGCGAGGCACCGGGCCCGCTGCGTGGCGAGCGCAGCGAGCCCGCAAGGGGGGGTGATCCACGTCCCCCCCCCCCCTTGTCGGCATTTCGGCTCTCGGGATTCTGAACGCCGGGATCCCGACCGCCGGGATTCAATACTGAATCCGTCAGTGAAGCCCCATACACACTAGACAATATGGGCTGCGGTCGATATAATTAACAATAGCTGGTGCCGATAGTGTCCATATACACACTGAGTGATATAGTTTAGTGACGTCACCGGGACCCGCTGAATATGTGGGTCATTTGGCATCCTCAGCAGACATTAATCATCGTTCACACAGCGCGCATCGTTAACAATACTGAGTGTACACACTAGAAGATATCGTGAAAGTTCTAGTACAGAAACTCTTCCTGAGCAATAACCTTTACAATATCCTCTAGTGTATATGGGGTTTACACAGAAGTTTGTAATGGGGCAGGAATTCATAGAAAATGATCACATCATCTTTGAAGAGTAAACTGTCAAGTAGGAGAGGTTTACATTTCCAGTGGAGAGGTGTGTTGCAGGGGTTACATCTCATATAATTGTGAATGTGTTAATCACATGATGGTTTTTTGTACTGTACAAGTTGCCTTCAAATTTAATGCACCTAATTAGTAGTTTATCATTGTAATATTATTACAATTGCTGAAGAGGAGGTTTCTTGCTAAAAGAGGTGCTTTAATGTCCACATATGCTGCAATTCGGGGTTTTGGCAATTTCTTTAATGTTCTGGGTCTGTGAGTTATTATTGTGTCGACTTTTCAGTGTGGTCCCTTCCATGTGATCTCTTTTATATTATATTATATTATATTGCATCGCAGTATACAGACAATAGCGTAAAAGGGGCAAAACCAAAAAAAATTCCCAAATATTCTGAAAATGTTTGGATTTTGGATATGGGATATACAGATAAGGGATACTCTGCCTGTATATCAGCACAAATAAACAGATGTCTTTTAGTAGTGACATACCAATGAGTGGTGCAATGTATTTTGTGTGTGTGATATATATCACACACACACTATCATTAACCCCACATGGGGATAGTAACTGATTGATTGGAATTGAACAAATAAGGTATTGTATATGTGAATAATGCAAAGTGCCCACAATTATTTATTGACAACTGTAAATACAACTTATTAACAATTGTGACCAATACAACAGTGCACTGATATCCTGAAACAACCATTTTTTAGTTTATTTTAATGTGGTAATGTTAATTTTATTCCTTGTGGTTCAACACATCAAGACATTTCTTTCTCTATCCTTACTTTTGATTCATTTGTGAAGTGGAAGCACCCCTCGTAGGAAACGCCATGATTTATTGAATTTAGGAATATTGTTATAAGGGGGTCCTCTACATCGCTAAATTTCTGTGCGACTGACTCTCCAGCGACTCTGTAGCGCACATCCTTGCATGGCGAGCAAAGTTCAGGTCACTTTTCCGTTCCAGTCTGCATGGATGCTACAGTATGAAATGCCCTAAAAATAAAATTAAAATCATGTCGACCATTGCCATGTTGACCTTTTGGTGTGGCAGACATTGTAGACTTCTCATCCGGATCAAAAAGTCAACAATAAAAATCAAGCATTGCCATGCGGGTTATGGTATAGAGAATCGACAATGTCTAGGTCGACCGTGAATGTGTTCGTCAACACTGAAAAATGGTCGTCAAACCATAGGTCAACATTGATAAAAGGTTGACACAAGCTTAAGGTCGGCATAAACATGGTCGATGCAAGTTTTTCTCATGATGTGGTTGTTTTTTTTTTTTTTTTTTTTTTTTTATTACTATGTCAAAATGAACACTGTATAAGTCGGGGATGAGTAACCTTCGGCCCTCCAGCTTTTGTTGAAGTACACATCCCAGCATGCCCTGCAACAGTTTTGCTATTTGGCCATGCTAAAACTGTTGCAGGGCATGCTGGGATGTGTAGATCAATAGCAGCTGGAGGGCCGAAGGTTCCCCATCACTGGTATAAGTGTACCTCGTCCCCTCAAATGGCTCGCTAATCTCACCATGTTCGGGCCTTGCTACGTTCGGCACACTATTATATTCTCACTCTATGCCCACTTGGATAGTAAAGTGTGAACCAAATAAGTCTAAACCAAAAAAACATAAACTGTCATTGTTGAACTAAGGTATGTCGACCATTCTTAGGCGTCCACCTAGACCAGGGGTGGCCAAACCGGTCCTCGAGATCTACCAACGGTCCACGTTTTCCAGGTTACTTAGCTGGTGCACAGCTGTAGTCATTACTAACTGTCACATTTTAAAACCTGCTGCATTCATTCCTACTATAGATCCAGAGGTTGCCTGGAAAACAAGCACCGTTGGTAGATCTTTAGGACAGGTTTGGTCACCCCTGACCTAGACATTTTTGACCCAGGGACCATATACCACCATGTGCTTTAAAAATAATCGTAATATTTAATAGTTCCCAGTGCCCACTCCCTAAACCCATTTCCTTCTCTTATTCTACACAGGTTATATATTTTATGTTTAGTCACATGTTTAGACTTCATAATTCTGTGTTCAGACTGGTTTGTGTAATTTGCTTGCGGGGGAAGAATAAGAACATTCCTGTGTGTAGCTCTGCCACAAGTAGTACTGAAAAATGTAGTCTAGGGAAGACTCCTAGTGGTGGTTTCCTGGTAATCCTATATACTGTGTGCACTCTTCAGAAATGGGAACTTGGCAACTTTATTTTCTGGTTGTCATGTTTTTATTTTGAGTTGTTTGATTTTATTTAACTGTATGATCTGTTTTACCAGTTTATTCAATGGGTCATTCCTGTTTCCCCTTTCTGCAGGGCTTTCTTGGTTTGGGAGACTGTTTGCATATAGAGGTAAGACATTTTGGGTTATCTATAGCATTGTAGTGTTTGTCTGAACATTGTTAAACTACACTGTTGCCTTTCCATGAGACACCTATAGATCACCGCCACCTGCTGTCCAGCAATGCTAACTGCTGTTGTCTCAAACTGGATGTAATGTGCTCATTGCACTAATGAATTTTTTTATATTTTTTTTTTACCATTTCTAGCATTGTCTCTAATAACAATATGTGCATAAACACGAGGGGATGGAAGGGGCTGTGCCGCTGGAGAGGTTAAAGCGACACAATATAGAAGTTTAAAATGTTGCAGTTAATCCATGTTTGTTTTTTTTTGTTTTTTTGATAGATGGCGAAAAGAGGTCTAAAAAATGGTGATAGGCCTATAAATTTAGTTAGAAATAAGCGAGAATGGATCATCCCACCAGTTTCAATACATGAAGAACAGGACAATTCCTATAAGAACCCCATTGCAAAAGTAAGTATGCATGTATGCCATGTAAATCTGGGGGCGGGCAGCTGATATCACGCCAGCCGTCCGCCCTGTCTTTGTCCCCGAGACCTCAAATATGTCAGTTTCCACTGCATTATATTTGCCCAGGAGAAGTCATTCAATGGCTGCCGACCATCAGATGATTTCTCCTGCTTGCGGGCACATGTGCGGGTATGTGTTTTCAGAAGGCATGGTTGCGGGGAGGTATACGTCTGCAAGGGTGGGGGGGCAGAGATTCGGCGGGCGGTGCACAGCTGTTTGATAAGCTGCGAGCTTTGCAGCTTTCTGAGCAGATCAGAATCGGTCCCTTAGTGTGTACAGGGCCTTGTATGCGTCTCTTCTAAAGCTCTGCGCTCATTGTTTGGTATGGGTCATAGGGTCGACTCAATAAAGGTCAACCTAAATTGGGTTGACCATCGAAGGTCAACAGGACTTTGGTAGACACCTGAAATAGGTTGACAGTTTGGCACAAGCATTACGTCGAAAATGGGAAGGTTGACATGAGTTTTTCACGTTTTTATTTGTCCCAAATGTCGACATGGACACAGTCTAAGGGGGATATTCAATCGCCGTCGAGCATCTCCCGTGGGGGAGATGCTCGATGGGCCCTATTCAATGCTGTCTTCCCCGACAGCATTGAACAGGGTTTCCTGGCAGAACGAGCCCGACAGCTCTAGCTGTCGGGCTCGTTCTGCCGAGAACAGCCGGGAAGTGACGAGCTGCCGGCTGCATCTCGTCACTTCCCGGCCGCAACTCGCGGCCACGCCCCCTTCTCGTCCCGCTGCAGGCGGGACATTGAATCCCGCCTGCATGTTCTCGGTCGAGCTGACCGAGAACGGGACTGGGTCACGGCAGGCGAGCAAGCTCGTCTGCCGTGACCTGAAGATTGAATACCCCCCCTAGTGTACTGTGTGGCTCGCTGTGCTCGGCACAATATTCTATTCTGCCACCAAGCCATAGTGGATGGTAGGGTATGAAAGACCACATGTCTGCTTAAAAAACATCTAAAACTCATGGTGGCCTTTTGATTGTTGACCTAAGCCCTGTCTACCTTCAGTGGCCGACCTAGTGGCAGTATCCCTTATTGTTTTACAGAAATCTGAGGTAGCCTACTGTATATAAATATTATGTTCTTCATAACTTTCATTTGTGGATTTCCTTTATATGACCCTGGGATCCTGTTTTTTTATTTTGATATATTGTTTTCATTCGATGTATAATGTTTACATTAAATTAAAATTGCTTGGGTTTTTTTTTCTTTTCAAGTAAATGAAAGTGTATGAAGTCGCTTTATTATTATACTATATAATTGCATTTTTGTCTTTTGATTCATGCTTATTTTTGTTCTTTTTACCACACCAGATACAGTCTGATGTTAAGCTGGACAAAAGTCTGCGAATTCGCTACTTTATCACTGGTAGAGGAGTTACAGAACCACCACTTGGCATGTTCATTATCAACGAAAGAACGGGTGAATTGAACGTAACCGGGATTGTGGACAGAGAAGAAATTCCAATGTTTTTTGTAAGTTGGGTTCAACTTTAGTTTTATATTGTTTCTGTATTTTCAGTATTAGTTATTATGCTTTTATATGGCACCACAAAGGATCTGCAGCACCCAAATACAGTACATAAACGAATAAAAACATTAACTTACTGTTAAGTACCATAGAGGACAAGTACAGGGTAAATTAAATATAGCTGCATCAGCAGAGGACACTGGAAAAACTATCATCGTGGTAGAAAACTGCATGATTTGGTGCCATCAATGTGGAAGGTTACATTATAGAAGAGTTTAGACTCCACCAATAGTCTTTGCCTTACCATTTATATTTAGGGTGATTTTCCCCCTTTGTTTCTCATACCTGTTTCTTGCTGTTCCACCCTGATAAACTATTCTTCTAAACGGTCACTTAATATTTTTAATTGAGACCGTTTTCCCTGAATCTACTCAACTTTAAAGCAATATGCCACCAAATATAATATTTTATTTGTACGTTCTTGTTTCCATGTTGTGAGTAGTTTTATTAAGGTGCCTATATATTAAAAAATATATTCAGGATATTGGACAAAAACACCTGTCCATAGCCAGTCCCCCTGCCCCTTCGTCCACGTTCTCATCAATAGGCATTCCCTGGCATCCACTGAAACATTGTCCCCCAACCCTAGACTTAAAAATAATGCACTATTGAAGAGAGCTTTTCTTGAATCCCATCTGGAAAATACATTTAGAACACCGGCAAACCCTACAGCATGTTGTTATAGATTAATATATTAATCAGTGCTTAAAGTGGTCCAAGAGAGGTGGTGGAACTAATTACCCCCATCATCTCCACCCCCACCCCCCTAGTGTTCCTGCGTCATATTACACCATCTTGCCGTTTAGTCAGATTACGAATACACAGTAGTGCTCTTTGCTTACATTACACTTCAGTTGTATTAAATATATGCAATGTCCGGACCTGCAGAAGTCGTGCCCCTTATATAATGCCACAGAAGCACTCTTTATACACATATAATGCCCACAGTAGTAGTGCCACCTATACATATGACTCCAGTAGTACTGCTGTTTGTCCATGATGTAGTTTTAGCAACTCTTATTCATATAATGCCTATACTAGCTTTGCTAATACACATGTAATTTATCCCTACAGGTTCAAGGGGCATGAAAATGGTCCCCTCCATCCCCCACCCCTGACCCCTTCACACAGCAGTGAAGAGCATACCTTAATAAACCATTGCATTTCACACACGCACAGGCCTGTGGACAGCACACTCTCCCGACCAACAAACCTACTCCACAATATATGTTATTTGTAGAAGTTACAAGCATTACTATTAAGTTGCATTGGGTTCTATTAGGACATAAACCTACAGCACATTTTACTCGTTTCAGCTAAAAGGATATGCCCGGGATCAGTTTGGTAATGATGTGGAACCTCCTATAGATCTTCGAGTGAGAGTTTTGGATATCAATGACAACAGTCCCGTGTTTACACAGGAGGTGTTTGTTGGTATAGTGGAAGAGTTGAGCCCTTCAAGTAAGTGTATTGATGAAATATTTTTAGGAATAGACCAGTTTACACTACGTCAAGTCTACGTTCATGATTTTTTTTTTTTTTTTTTTTCCTCTGAGGCCATAATTTGTGATTTATTTAGTATCACCAATACAAGCAGAAATACATAGTTTGTTTGATACCAGTCTCTTCATTTGCCTATATACATTTTGTTTTTGTGCAGATACTCTCATTATGGTTCTAAATGCCACGGATGCAGATGAGGAAAATACAGCGAATTCTGAGCTTGCTTACAAAATTGTGTCTCAGGAGGGTCAGTCTGGGATGTTTATGGTGACTAAGAATGGTGAGGTTCTAACAACTGTGGCTACACTCGACAGAGAGGTAATGGCAATTTGTGTAAATATTAGTTGAGAACTGTAATAGTGTTGGAAGAGGAGACATCCCAACTAATGGAGCAACATTTTTTTTTTCAAAGGTGGGGGGGGGGAGATGATGGGGGTAATTAAGCACAAGTAATTGGACCACTTTAAGCACTGATTAATATATAAAATTGCACACTACACTAAGATTAAGCCCATTAAACATTGCTATACTCTGCTGTGCCCATTAAATATTCTGCTGTAATGACAATTACACATTATGGCACACACTGTAATACCTCTTACAAATAACACACACCATAATGGCCATGACACATGATGGCATACACCAAAAGTTCTTAGTGGCATGTCAGAGCGGTGGGGGGCAGCGTAAGGGCACACAGTGCGACACACAAAGGACAGGGTCCATTTTGAGGTTTTAAAAATGGGCAGGGTACGGCACCCTGCAAAAGAAGCTTAGAGGGAACACTAGGTGGCAACTGTACACCCAGCTGTGATGCGATATATAGCAAATATTCTCATGTATTACTCTGCTTATGCATTAAACGGTTATCCTTGTAATGTGCAGAAGGACAAGCTCTCTGATAAAAATTATTGTTCAGCCGCAATGTCGGTGAATAGGAGAAAACAAATCGGTCTAAGGTTACAAAACACATCTTGGTGTTTAGTAGCTAATGATCCTCCCATAATGATTTATTCAGTTACAACTTAACCTTTTATATGACTGATTTGAGGTGGACAGGGGTCTTGAGATGAGAGAGAGGGTCACAATTTGTGTACTAGTTTAGTTAAATATTTGTTTTCTTTTGGATACCACGCGTCTTCACGTGCATTTTGTTTCCTTTGATATAATTCAGCTATAATACAGTTTCTTGAATCAAGACAACTAAATATCATTTCCATTTTTAGTAGTAAAATGTATTGTTCATCATCTAAGATTTTGAGTCCACTGTTATGATTAAGCACGGACAATACCCCTTTAGGGTGCTTATACAATTTAAAATCCTATACCATTGTATATGCCATACAATGGCATACAATTCGATGGTATACAATTTAAAATTGTATAACCTCGGCTAACATCGCATCACATACCATCGTATGCCTTTCCGTGCTAGGAAACAAGTATAATAATTTACAAAACAAAATTTATTGTTCATAAGGCAAAAAACATTTATATGTATTTTTATATTACTTTAGAAACAAAGTAGCTACACTATGATTGTTCAAGTGAAAGACCGAGGTGTAGAGCAAACTGGTGGATTGACTGGAACGGCTTCTCTTAAAATCAAAGTGAAGGATGTAAATGACAACATTCCGCGTCTGGAAAAAGAGGAGGTACAATAAAAAGCAGAACTGCCTTTAGCTTTTCTATTCACACATTCTGAGAGCACTGGTAGAATAGTTCTTGACAGTACAGTGCACAATAATATAAAGTCGTTGCTCTTTAAAGAACACCCATTTTTCTGTGTGCCCTGCACTTAGTACATTAAATTCCATATAGATTGTAAGCTTGCAGCAGGGCCCACTTACCTCCTGTTTGTTGTTACCCAGTTTGTTTATCTCTGTTTACAATTTGTAAAGCGCAACGGAATCTGCTGCGCTATATAACAAACTGTAAAGAAATAAATTAAATCTGGGACACCTGTTGTCCCATAAAGAAATGTTAATATGTTCAACACAATATGATGTCAGGCATTTATAAATAAGCTGCCAACTCACCTGTTCTGCCTGCGTAACCTGGATCTCTTTAATTTACCCTCCATACACCATGCATACACAAGGAACAATGCCGTAACTGATCCGACATTGTTCACGAGTGTATCAAATCGTTCATCGTGTGTACACTGAATGATTTCATACACTTCACAAATGATTGGTCTATGATCTCCCAGCATGCAGGGAAGATCATAGACAACAGTTAATGATACGCAAACCCACTGATCGTTAACGATGCACGGAAACGATTTGCATGATTGGTTGTTCCCATGAAACGGCCCACATTGTCCTTTAAATCGTTACGTGAGTATGCACCTTTTTAAAGGTGTCCATACACGGTACAATTATTGTATACAATATCGCTTATCATCGCATTGCATAGGTTTTGCAATGAGATGAGGTCTAGTACAAAAAGTATATGCAGCACATACTTTTTGAGCCGTGTGATGGGAGCATGCATCTCATCGCACCCAACAATTGTACCGTGTATGGGCACCTTAATTTTGGGTATAAACTTTAATATTATCTTTCCAATCTATCTGGTTGCCTATATAATTATATCTAATGCCGTGTATTTACATACACAATAGAAGGCCCCTTCTGCGCCTGGTGGTAGCACCCACGCCCACCTGTCCTATATATTGGTTTTAATTAGGTTTCTGACATTTCTTAGACTGCATGCAGAGCAAGGTGAGACCTGCACAAATGTATAATGGATTATCAGATGGGGGGGTGCATTTCTGGGTTGTGTGCCCCCCTAGATTGATGTGGCTGTTTGGCCTCAGGAGCAACACAAATTAATTTGTACCCCCCCCCCCCCAAATGTTAGGGACTTGCCCGACTAATGAGGTCACCTGGACGCGGTGGGCAAGCCGTTACTTATGGCCATAAATAAGCGAAGAACCTCGCTAAAAATGCTAAATTTTACTGCAATATTCATTAAATTGGGAGTTTGATTTGTGCACCGGCAACTTTGACTTTTTGTATGCAGTTCTACTGAAAGGTCTCCGCATGGTCGCACTTCTCAATTGGTGTGCACCCCAGGACCCCACCCCTGTCAATCTATCTGGTTGCAATGGAAATCTGGTAGTGTCTGCGAACAAATTGCAGACAAGCTGGGAAATGGACACAAACTTTTGTATCTTTTGTCTGACCATTATTGTCTGTTTTCCGTGTTTGGGAGCAAATTGTCATTTGCTCCCAGAAATTTACCAGTTTTCATTCCAATCAGATTGGAATGATTTAATTTTATAGTGTGTATCCAGCTTTACAGCAGACATTGGGCCAGCTGTAACAAGCTTCAAAAATTGATAAAATGGAGATAGGTAGGAGATGATTGGCTGGCTGTTTATCAGTCATGTTACAGGCTGGATTTGAAAAATGATAGGTAGGAGCTGATTGGATGGTTCTTTATCACTTTTTAAAGCTTGAAACATCTGGCCCTCAGTCCTTCTTCTTTCTTTTTTTTTCAAAATTAATCTGTCACCACACAATATAACGGTCACACAAGGTGACTAGACTGACTCATTTCATATAACACTTGTATCTTGTGTTTAATGGATTATACAGAGCAGACCAGAATTGCCACAGCTACATTGCAGCTGCTTGTGTACAGACTCAATTGCTCACAAATATACAAGTATCCTCAAATAAATATCCTGTTGCAACTATGATGCATTTCTGGCAACAAAAGATACCTGACACTAGAAAATTCTCATGTGACTTGGCATGGAATTGAAATGAACAGAATTGGGGAACGCACGTGTATATTTTTGTAATTATTTATACACGTAAAAACCTTGCCTAAATTTTTGTAGTATTGTGGTACTTTTATTTTAACTGTATCTTAAACCCCGTTTCAGTATGAAGGAAGCATTGAAGAAAATGTTGGCAATGTGGAAGTATTACGTATGAAAGTATTTGATGACGATGAGGAATTCACAGATAACTGGCTGGCTAACTTCACTATACTGTCAGGCAATGAAGACCACTACTTTGAAATTGTGACTGATACGCAAACTAATGAAGGAGTGCTAATGTTGGTGAAGGTAATATGCTGGTGACAGTTGGGATCAAACACTTTTTAAATGGAAGAATTTTTTTGTGATTTTACACTCCACCACCAAATACATTCCATCTTCAGGAAATGTTGTGGTACTTGTTTCCTAGCACGGCCACAATCGTTGGGATCGTGTACCTTTAAGTTAAGGTACACGATCCCAACGATGGACACGATTTCCTTTGAAATCAGGTCCATTTTGCCGGCAAAGGTAAAAAATCGGGGGCATCGCGTTGGTCGGGACCCTAACATTGGTCCCGAAGCGATGCCCCCGATTTTGCCATAGGCTTCAATGTTAAAATATTTTAACATTGAGCATCGCGTCGGTCTTGTGCCATTATAATGGCACAAGATGAGATGGACTTGATTAAGTCCATCTCATATTGAAAAAAATGTGAAATGGGCCAATATGACCCATTTCACATTATATATGGCCCCGTCGTGACCCCACGATAGCTGCCAACCCGAAGCGTGGCGAGCGCAGCGGTGCGCGTCCTCCGACCTTTTCATTCCCCTACTATCCACGTCGGCGTGGAGTCGAGAATATATAGTGTGGCGAGCGCAGCGAGCCACCGAGCCCGAAGCGTGGCGAGCATACCTGTGAAGTTATACGCGTCCCCTCGCGGGGCTCGCTGCGCTCGCCACGCTATATTCTCAACTCCACGCCGACGTGGATAGTAGGGGAATGAAAAGGTCGGAGGACGCGAACCGCCGCCCCTCGCGGGCTCGCTGCGCTCGCCATGCTTCGGGTTGGCGTCTATCGTGGGGTGGGGTTTACGTTGTAAAATTTTGGGGTCTAGGGAATATTTTACATTGAATCCAATGTAAAATCGGGTCCCAGGGACCCTATTCACATTTGATTCAATCAAAAAATCAGGTCGATCGCATCGCATGCGACCAAATCGCATGCGATGCGATCAACGCGATTTTTCCGACACGACCACCCCGATGTAAATCGGTGTGGCCGTGCTAGGAAACGAGTACCAATGTTGTTCTTCTCTCTTAGAACACTTGCTTTTTGTTTCACAGGTGTAGTAAACAGTCCTATTCTGCCTCTTCTGTTTTTTGTTGTTTTTTATTCTGAGTTTATCCTACATAGAATACCATAGAAGCCTTTAGAATCCCAGTAGACCCTGTGTTATAGTCTCTCTGTGTGTATGATGTGCTCAGGCAGCTGAAATGGGGCCACTCTGAGGTCATACAGGACAGATGATCTGGGAGGGTTTATGCTGATCAGTCGCTGTGTGTACCTACCTTAAGCCTTGTAACTTTCATACTACAGATGATGTCTGAAAGTGCAATTTTTAAATGAAACCAGTAAACCTTTAATGTTTAGCACATATATTTAATACAAATTTGATACTTTAGAGCAGTGGCTCTCAACCTCGGTCCTTCGGACCCCCCCAGCAGTTCATGTTTTCAAGGTCTCCACACAGAATCACAAGTGAAATAATTGGCCCCAACTGTGGATCTTTTAAAATGTCTCAGGGAATAATGAGTGCACCTACAGGGTGACCTGGAAAACACTAACTGTTGGGGAGGTTGAGGACCACTGTTTAGAGCAGGGCTGGGCAACACCGGCCCTCCAGATGTTAATGAACTACACATCCCAGGATGCTTTGCATTAGTTTTGTCATGTGGCCATGCTGAAACTGATGCAAGGCATGCTGGGATGTGTAGTTCATCAAAATCTGGAGGGCCGGTGTTGCCCAGCCCTGGTTTAGAGGCTTTAACCACTTTTGCTTCAATTTAATTCATTTAATAAATGGGTCAATGAGCATCTTTTTGTTTTTTAAGAAACATATCCTTACTATTCCCAGATACATCCAGATTTTATATCGCATTAGCAATGTAAAATGTACTTGTGTTTTTTGTTTTTTTTTTTAGCTAGATGCTTACCACTGAGTAATAGGCAACATTGTATTACATAATTATCATTTAGGAAAATTGTCTCCAATGTATAATAAGCTCTAGAAAATTTTAAAAATCTTTTTTTTTTTCTCCCCACCCAGGAAGCGGACTATGAAGTGTTGCAAACTGCTCAACTCAGCGTGATTGTTTCAAATCGAGCAGAATATCATAGCTCAATCAAGCATTTGATTAGTGGAGGAGTTGCAGGGGGTGGTGGAGGTGGAGGTGCAGCCGGTGGGGCAGCCGGTGGTGCAGGTGGAGGTGGAAAAGCCGTTCCTATCAAAGTGAGGGTGGTGAATGTTCGAGAAGGTCCTGTATTCAAGCCTAGGAGGAAGATACTTGCTGTTAGTGAGGGGAAGACCATAATAAATCAAGTGATTGGGTCATACCAAGCGTATGATGCCGACACTGGAAAAGTTGCAGAGCATGTCAAGTAAGTTTGCCTTGGATATGGATGACATGGATTGTATATACAAATTGCACAAAAACATGGATACAATATCCATAAAAGAATGCTGTTGGTTAATCTTATTGTTACCTGTGATCCTAGGTGACATCAGGCAGCCCCATTACCCCCTGCACAAAGATTAAGCGTATGTACAGTGTTGCCCACCGGAAGGAGATATGTAGGGAGAGTATGAAGAGTGAGAAATGGGGGCCGGCTGGGGTGTGTGTAACGAGAAAAAGATGGAAGGTGGGGATGCCCAGCTGATTAAAGACGGCATAGCTATGTTACAGGCAGGGTATTAACTATAACTTTTTGGGCCCCATAGCAATATATCTAGAGAGGATGTCAAAACAACTATTTCTGCCAATTATAAACCTTTCACACCAGCCAAAATTCCCGGTTGGTCCCTGGAACAACCCTGGACTAGTGCTGGTGTGAAAGGGTCCAGGTCCAAAATCCAGGGACTGATGCCCTAAGGAATCACCGCAAAATTTAGATCCCAAAGATAACCTTTTCTCCCGAATCTATTCTGTTTTTCTAACAGAATTAACACCGTTAAGATAAATTGGCATTAGACCTCGCATATTAATTCAAGTGCTTAACAAAAGGTTTACATTTCTACCACAAAAAAACAGCATGGTGCTCTGTGTTATAGTGGAGAGACTAAAAAACATGATTCTTTTATTTTTTTATTTTATAATAAATATAATAACTTGAGTCCAAATCTAACTTTTCCCTTGCTTGGAACCTGTTGTAACAGTCTGTAATTTTCCTTTAAAGTGTCATCAGAAAATGTATACTGGACTCCAGTATTCCACATTAGTGGTATGCCCGGAAAACCGATAATTTGAAAGTTTTTTTGCTTCTTTTCTCAAACACACATAATGCATACCTCTTGGAGCAACGTTAACACAACATGTAGGTCATGAGGCTTAGGGGGGTATTCAATGTCAGGGTCACGGCAGTCGAGCTTGCTCGACCACCGTGACCCAGTCCCGTTCTCGGTCAGCTCGACCGAGAACACGCAGGCGGGATTCAATGTCCCGCCTGCCAGGGAGCGAAAAAGGGGGCGTGGCCGCGAGTTGCGGCCGGGAAGAGGCGAGCTGCAGCTAGTCACTTCCCGGCTGTTCTCGGCAGAACGAGCCCGACCGCTAGTGATGTCGGGCTCGTTCTGCCGAGATACCCTGCTCAATGCTGTCGGGGAAGACAGCATTGAATAGGGCCTGGCGGGCATCTCCCCGATGGGAGGTGCTCGCCGGAGATTGAATATCCCCCTTAGACAATTCAACTTAAATGTGTGGAAAACGAAAAAATGTATATAAGTGATCTGCAACCTTTAACTTAGGTAGCAGCAGTGTATGATCAAATCTGGTACATTGGGTATATTATTCAATGTAATAAGGAGACACGAGATGCTGGTACACTTCATAAAACTAAATCAATCAACAAATGTGTTGTCCTGGCCTTCAAGTGTTACTCTTAGTGTTTTTGTACCTTTTATTCACATTGCCTGTGTAAAGGAAGTGCCTACTATCCAAGGCAGTACTGGATGACTATACACTTTTTTTTTCTCCAATATACAAAACAGAGTACCATGATGTTTTTTGTGTGGTAGTTAAATCTACCTTTTGTTAAGTACCTAAAAAATATTGGGATGACTAATGTTTGTTTAATCTGGCTTTTTTGCTAAAGTTTGAAAAACTAGTGATTTTACCATAACACAAAACATAAAGAAAATAGTATGTATTCGGAAACAGCCTGGGATTTTGACTAAGTCGTTCTGAGGGTCGAAATCCCGGATTGCATACCACCCTGAGAGAGAGAGAGAGAGAGAGGGTTTCATGGATAGAGAAGCAAGATAAAGGGATGAGGGAGGCATCAGGGAAAGAGGTGGTGTGAGAGAGGGGAGGAGCAAGAGTGAAAGGTAGGGAAAAGAGGAAGGGTGTTGGGCAGAGAGAGATAGGGGATTATTCTGGTTCACTCACAAAGGCAAATTCACTCTCAGATGGACAATACCATATGCACTGCAGGTGGGGCTGATGTAACATGTGCAGAGAGAGTTAGATTTGGGTGGGGTGTGTACTTCAAGCTGATATCTATATTTCAGTGTAAAAATAAAGCTGCCAGTATTTACCCTGCACAGAAACAATATAACACCCATATGTTACATCAGCCCCACCTGCAGTGCATATGGTATTGTCCATCTTAGAGTGAATTTGCTCCTAAATACCCAGAAATAGCAGCACTGCCAGGAGCTGGCCAGGCTCCACTTTGCTGCAGTGAGGGCTGGCGCTACATCCTCCCACACTGCAGAAAACTGACATACACAACTATTTTACAGAGACCAAGGGGAGGGAGAATAGACACGAGGCACCGAGCCCGAAGCATGGTGAGGGCATGGGGTACATCCAGGGCAAAAAGTGCCAGACTCATGTCGGCCTTTTAACTGTCGACCTTCCAACCCTAAAAATGGACACCTTGTATGAACTGTAAATTTTACGGTTGTTAAAAATTTGTCATCAATGAGTACTCCTGAGGCATGCAGTTTCTCATAGTCCTATATTGTTTTATAACAGGTATGCAAAAGAATATGATCCAGATAATTGGTTTACAATTGATTCAACTACAGCTGAAATTAAAATTATAAAAATGCCAGATCGGGAGTCCACGTTCTTGGTTAATGGCACTTATGTAGCTAAAATACTGGCAATTAGTGAAGGTAAGTCATGTTTGATGTCTTTTTGGAGAATGTTATATATATATATATTTATTTGGAATTTATAAAAAAAAATAATAAAATCATTTTTTACATTTATAAAAATTTTTTTTAGGACTTGATAATTATTAATCCCTTTCCTTTAGTATTTGTCTACTACTGTAGTTGATACTTTAGCTCTGGTGCTGCCCACATTTATTTGATGTGGAGCTTTACTGTGTGTGTGTGCATGTTGAACCTGAACCTGGTATTACATAAGAGTGCATTGTATATCTGAACACCATCATTTTTCTATTTAAGATCTCCCAGGAAAAACCGCCACGGGAACCATCGCTATCGAGGTGGAAGATGTGAATGACAATTGTCCAGTCTTGGAAAATCCGACTCAAACTGTCTGCGACAGTGCGCCCTTTATCAACGTAACAGCGATGGATCGAGATTCCTATCCAAATGGTGCCCCTCTAAAGTTTGCAGTGGTGGATGAGCCTCCTGGCAATGCCAAACTCTGGAAAATTGGAAAAACCGATAGTAAGTTCATTGTTTTATCACATTCGTTTAATACACCCTTAAGAGTAAGGTTGGTTTTGATTGGTGTGGGAATTCTTTTTCATTAGGCTTGCCTCTAACATTAAATGCAGTGATTTCATCTCATTGGAGCATAGTATATTTACCCATCATTCCATCCTATATCCAGTGGCGTAACAATAGCACCGCAGACCCTGCGGTGGTGCTGAGTGTGGGCGCCGCAGGTCTGCGGGGGCTATCGCTGCCGGGACCCGCAGATCGACTTGTCTGCGGTACCAGTGCTCCTCCTGCTGCTAATGAAAAATGGCCCTTACAAAATGACTACGCCCTTGCAGCAGACTGTTTTTGAGTAGGCGGGGGCCTCCTCTAGCATCCTTTAAAAATGGTCTGCTGTTAGGGGCACATTTTTTAGTTATGCCACTGCCTATATCAATTGATTCATAAAATGAGTGAATATGCACTTTCGGTACTTGTGTATTATAGCGGCGCCACCGATGTTGGTCGTGCAATGTTTTTATCGCATCGTATGCCATACAACCGATGGGATGCGATGCGATGCGACGCGATTTGACACCACTATTCGATTAAAAATTGTACAAGCACCCTAATGGGTGATTTTAAGCACCCTAATGGGTGCTTACAATGTAAAATGCACCCCCACGCCACCCCCCACTATAAACGTGAACCCGAAGCGTGGCGAGCGGCGGCGGTACACGTCCTACGACCTTTTCATACCCCCACTATCCACGTCGGCGTGGAGTTGATTTTATATAGTGTGGCGAGCCACCGAGCCCGAAGCGTGGCGAAGCCCCGCGTATACCTGTGAAGTTATGCGCGTCCCCTCGCGGGGCTCGCCACGCTTCGGGCTTGGTAGCTCGCTGCGCTCGCCACACTATATAAAATCAACTCCACGTGGATAGTGGGGGTATGAAAAGGTCGTAGGACGCGTACCTCCGCCCCTTGCGGGCTCGCCACGCTTCGGGTTCACGTTTATAGTGGGGGGTGACGTGGGGGCACATTTAACATTGTAAGCACCCATTAGGGTGCATTTAACATTTTAAGCACCCATTAGGGTGCATTTAACATTGTAAGCACCAATTAGGGTGCTTATACAATTTATAATCGCATCCCATCGCATTGTATGCCATATACAATGTCATACAATTTTTAAATTGTATGCCATTGTACAACATTGCGCGATATCGCATTGCATACCATAGTATGCCTTATGGTATACGATGCGATGGGCGCCACTATAATACACAAGTACCGCACTTTCCTTCTACAGTATAATGCCGCTCTATGGAGCACCAGATGTGTAATGAAGCATTCATCCCATGCTGATCGGCTAACAGCAGAACATTGATTCTTGAACCACTGATGTCATATTGTTGTGTTACTTGATGTGCACATCGATTAAAACCACAAATCACCTTAACACCACAAAGGACAACATGCATTTTTTGTAGCGACATCCTTACTCCCTGTATTATAAATTTTTTTATATAACCTGACATTTATTTTCTTTCACCATAGGTGTAAGTGCCCAACTTATACCAAACAACATTTGGGAAGGAACGCACCAAGTTCAAATTCTAATAACTGACAATCAAGGAATGAGCTGCCCAGAAAAGCAGATTCTAAAGTTAAGCATTTGCAGTTGTCAAGGTGGCACTGATGGTTGTGCTACGCGGCTGTCTGACACATCTATTGGTCTTGGAGGTGGCGCCATTGCACTGATGATTCTTGCTTGTTTACTCTTACTATGTGAGTATAGAGTGAGAGAGATTAGTGAAGTGCCAATGTGACTGACCATGTGTAAATGGTGCTATTAGGACATTCTAAATCTGGTTCTAATCCTATACACGGAGGGTTGTTCATTTAATTTTGAATAAATTCAGGTTCATTTTAACTTAAAAGTTTATGGGTTCTATGTACTAATCTTGGAGATAAATTGGATGGAGATAAAGTACCAGCCAATCTGCACATGTCCTTCTATAAACATGGCCTGGTACATTATCTCCGTCACACTTTATATCCTGGATTTCACAGAATTGGTGTCAAACCTCACAGAAAATAACACAATAAAAAAAAAAAAAAAAAGATACTTGTGTATTTTGGCGGCGCCCATCGCATACCATAACGCATACGATGGTATGCGATGCGACGCGATATCGTTCAATAGTGTACGATGGCATACAATTTTCAAATTGTATGCCATTGTACATGGCATACATTGCCATACGATGCAATGCGATTAAACATTGTATAAGCACCCTAATGGGTGCTTATACAATGTTAAGCACCCTAATGGGTGCTTACAGTGTTAAATGCACCCCCACGCCACCCCCCCACTATAAACGTGTGGCGAGCGCAGTGGTACGCGTCCTACGACCTTTTCATACCCCCACTATCCACGTCGTCGTGGAGTTGAGAATAGAATAGTGTGGCGAGGGGACGCGGATACCTGTGAAGCCCGCGAAGGGACGCGTTTACCTGTGAAGGTAACCGCGGGGCTCGCTGCGCTCGCCACACTATTCTATTCTCAACTCCACGCCGACGTGGATAGTGGGGGTATGAAAAGGTCGTAGGACGCGTACCACCGCCCCTCGCGGGCTCGCTGTGCTCGCCACGCTTTGGGTTCACGTTTATAGTGGGGGGGTGGCGTGGGGGTGCATTTAACATTGTAAGCACCCATTAGGGTGCTCAAAAGCACCCTTTAGGGTGCTTATACGATTTTCCATCGTATAGGGGGTCAAAATCGCGTCGCATCGGGTACATGGCATGCGATGCGATACGTTCATCGCCGCTATAATACACAAGTACCAAAAAAAATACAAACATTGTATGTATTGTGCACTCACCAGGCTTGTAGAATTAAGTTACCTTTTAATCTCACCACTTAAAACTTTTCCTTAGGTCAATGTTTCGGTACTAATCCTGGACCTTTCTCGAGACACAGAATTTCTATATACGAAAGGGGTTATGGATAATTCAGTCTTCAAAAAGGTCTGGGATTAGGATCGAAATGTCTATTAATATGTGAATATATATGGCCCCATGTTCATGAGATATGCCTGAGTTAAAGACAACCCAACAATTTACTTATATATTTTTTATTTTTAACAGTGGTCCCCCTTTTACTGCTTTTGTGCTATTGTGGCTCAGGTGGGAAAGGATTTCTGGTTGTTCCAGATGGTCCAGAGGAGTCCATTCTAATAACCAACAAAGAAGGAGCGTCCCCTGAGGACACCGTAAGTTAAAAAAAAATGAATTAACACCAATTAAAGGACAACGACCATTTTAAATTTGTTCTCATTGTTTTCAATCTATTACACTTCAGAAATACATTGGTTGTTGAACTCATGCAAAGAAAAAAAGTCTTCATGCTAGGCAGTATCAGGATGATAAGTCGACATTGTCTAAGTAAACATGGCAATGCATGAAAAGGTCGACATGGGTTTTCAAAAATAAATTTTACTTTCATGTATTGCTAACCGTGTGCACTGATTGGCAAGTGGTTGGTTACACAGGTTGGGGGTTCACGTTCTCAGGTGTCAACATTGAGACAAAACGGGATATAGTCATGTGCCTTTTCATTGTCTAATTTTTTTGTCAATGTAGACCTAGTACATGTCGACCTTATGGTGTCTATAACCCTTCCTATGGTCCCTATTGACTGTCAATGTAAACACTGTTGACCCTTTGATTAAAGCACTTGCCATCATGCCTAGATATCAATAATACAAGAGTGGTTGCACCCTGCTTGCGGCAATCCTAAGATAACATGGACACGCACATTCCAGCAGCCCTTTACAATGGGCCCAAGCATATACAAAGTCTCTCTTGTCTTTAACACTTGCTGCCAGGTTATGGATTGATCAAGGATGAGTGATAAAAATGATGTCTTCACATACAATGCCATAGGATGAAAGTTGGTCAGCATGAACACCACCCACCAGTGTCCCTTCCAGAGAGTTCCAGCATAAACCACATCTAGAGTCTATCAACATTTTTGCTATTTTCGCATACTTTTATCATATGACCGCATAGGCACTCCTATAAAACAGCCAATAACTTAATCACATTATTCAAAAAGAAAAATGTATAATAGTACACAGGACACATACCAAAAAAACCTCTATAGAGCATAAAAAGTGAGGACATCCGTAAAAGTACAATCGTAAAGCTGAAGAAAAAATAAGTTTTGCAATGTACAATTTATGTCGACTGCTGATAAAAGAATATGATTGGAAAGTCGTAGACCGATTCATAGGGTGATAAATGCTGGGTGGAGTGCTGGAGACGGACGGGGGAGCTAAAGAGCGGAACCAGGGAGGGGCAGAATGCTAAAGAGATAAGGAAAAATGATGAATTCCTAAAAAAAATAAACTGGGGCATCTGGTTCATTTTTATGATATATCAAGTAGCATAATACACAAAAGCAGTAGGTCAACACCTGAAAAAGGTCAACATAACAACTGCATACCTTCCAAACAGGCTAGAGTTGGGTTTTTTTTTGTTTTTGTTTTTTTCATTTCCGAAAGCGAAAATGCATCCTGTAACTGAAACAATCTTTTTTTTTTTTTTCTTTCTTTTTTTTAAATGTAAAAATGCATTGAATAATATCCATTATAGAGCAGTACTCCTACTGCTCTATAATGGATATTATTAGATGCATTTTTACATAAAAAAAAAAAAAGATTGCTCATGGCCTTTATGAATATAAACAAGACTGCTGCCTAAGCATTTTCTAGGAAATGGTGACCTTGTTTTAGCAGAATAGAGTGCATCAGGAGATGGTATGAGGAATATTTAGTGCAGCCTCCGTTTTGAGAGACTTTTGATCAGCTTTTCATTTTTTGTGTGCAGAATTTTATCCTTCGAACATCGAATTCTGAAAGCTTTATTTAACGAAGTTCTACACCATTGTGGTGATGGTGTAAAGTAAAGGCATGTACACCAGAATACCCAGAAACAGTCTTCAGTTTCGTTTAGTTAGATTATCTAAATTAACTATTCTGCAAAAATGTTCGTACAAAGAAATTTCTGCAACACTTTTGGGCAGTAGTGTGCTGCATGTTGTGTGTGTCTTGGCGCCAGAAAATAGCCACATTTACTTGTAAGACAAAATTGTCCCTCCCAGTATCGCACTATACTTTGTAGGCCAGTTGGATGCAATCGAGCGAAGTCTGCAGCTTGGAGTGGCAGAATGTAAAATGAAGCGGTCTCGGTAGTAGTGGCTGTGTATTTAATAATGAGATGGCAATATCTTGGATGTGATTTTAATGGTTAGTCCAGGTTGTTGTGTTTTGTTTTTTGTTTTTTTTTGCAAGCAAAAATACATTTATTTATTTTTTTCCAACATTGATTTGGATACTTTTTATGAACCTAATAATCATCATCATCATCATCATCTGCTGATATTGAGATATGGCTGTTATTCTGAGATGACTAGTGTTTTAAGGGATATTAGAAGAAGATTTATCAATGCTTGAGCGAGCGATAAAGTGACGACAGCCAATCGGTGTCTGACATTTTAAACACTGCCGGTAAATTGACAGAAACAAAATAGTCAGCACTTTCTCTCTTCAAGGTTTGAGAAGTGTCCCCCATTATGCTTTTTTTAATGAATAACGAATAGAATGATACTGATAACAAGGAAAACAGGGAAATAAAAGGATTTGTCCTGGTGTGGTGCACCAACAAGAAATGTTATACATAAAACTTAACTTTTATTTATGTTAGAAGCAAGCGAAAATTGTTAAAAAAACACAGATAGACAAACAAAAGATGACGAATATTGTGTGTTAAAACTTAACACGTGCGGGCGTGTCGTGTTTGCTCCACTGGTTTGTATACAATTTAAAAAAATAGGACAAGCTCCGTTCAGGCTGTTACTCAATCTGGGAATTTATGGGATTCCCTTGAACATACACTGTTATTCTATAATATATTGGCTGAACAAGCTCTGTAATAATGTGTTCTTCAGGTCCAGTGACAATTGGCAACAATTTCTACAGGTTGTATTAGATTTGTCAATCACCCAGATTGGTTACACTGCATTCGGCTCTGTTATAATATTACTGTCCTGAATCCTATGGGTTGATTATACAGGGATTGTCTGTGGCCTCACACAATTTAAGATAAATGTTGGGAATTGTGAATTATATTTTTATTCCCTCTTATTCTTATAAGTACTGCTTTTAAGCAGAAATTGTGTGCCAGACCCGTGGGAGACAGACTTACTGGCGTTCAGTCAGACTCCTGCAGCAGATGTAAATTCTTTGCTGGTGTCCTCCTCCACAGCCAGTTAGATTGTTGATGTCCCCACGCTAATCTAGACAATTAAAGTTTGCTTATTAAAGTATATGCACCGACTGGGTAATGCAGTTGCCGAGCACGCGCTTTAGCTTAGCCGCTTTGTCAAGGCAAAAGTGAAACCTGATACTAATAACAGAAGTATATCAAATTCCAATGTTAGTAGATTGTGAGGTTTCCAATTTTAGGTACTTGTTTCCTAGCAGGGCGCTCAGATTTCCTACGTACGCTCAGTAGTAAATATATTCACTGCACTCTGAGTGAAATCACATCGCATGGCCCTTTTTTGTGGTGTGAGATGAGAACTCAGTAGTTCATATGGTAAAACACCACCACTCTCCACGTCACCCCAAAAGGTGGCGAGCTGCGGCGGGAACGCGTCCTCCGACCTTTTCATACCCCCACTATCCACGTCGGTGTGGAGCTGATCTTATATAGTGTGGCGAGTGCAGCGAGCCACCGAGCCCGAAGCGTGGCAAGCGGCCGCAGAATACATGTAAAGTAATCCGCGGGGCTCGCTGCGCTCGCCACACTATATAAAATCAACTCCATGCCGACGTGGATAGTGGGGGTGTGAAGAGGTCAGAGGATGCATTCCGCTGCACTCGCCACGCTTTGGGGTGACGTGGAGAGTGGTGCTGTTTTAGGTGTTATACCATATGAACTACTGAGATCTCATCTCATCTGCAATGCGATTTCACTCAGGGTGCAGTGAATAAATTAACTAAATTAACTACTGAAATCGCATCGCACAAAAAGCCATGCGATGCGATTTCAGTACGCAGAATAGCCCACTAAGCAAATAGCTTAGTGGGTGCCCTGCTAGGAAACAGGTACCAGATTTTATTGTCTCTTAACATCTACTTTTCAAAATTACAGTATATTAAAAAGTGTTTTTTTTTTCCCCCCTCTCTCTATTCCAGGCAGTCTTTGCACATACAATTGGAGCACAAGGTGTTGCAGCAGCCATGGCTGGGGGTGGTAACGAAATGCTAAAAGGAGAATCCTATGATATGGAAGGGTATGGGTACAACTCCAAGGGAATGTATAATTCCAGCGTGATGGTAGATAGACGATACGAAGAGCATGGAGGTCTGTTGACTGCAGCAGAAATTGCAGCTGGAGGTGGCAGCATGCGAGCTATTGGTGGGCTAGGTGCAGTAGCTGGTTCCAGAGCAGGAGCTCAGGTCTCTTTTGGTGCTTCTGAGAGTTATAGTGCTCTGAATGAAGGATTCCTGAAAGGCTATTTCTATGACGTAAGTACCACGCTTCTGTCTTAAAAAAAAAGTGTTCCCAAATCTGTTATAAAATTGAAAAACAAGCAACCATTTAGTTACACAGAATCCAAATCATTTTTTTTATTTTACCTTTTTAAGTTTGATCATTATATTTGTCTGTAAAAATAGCGTAAAAACAGCTTCAATCGACGTTTCAGTTTAAATAACGTTGGTCAAGGTCCTACAATATACAAAGAGAACTGACCTTCTATCCCTCACCATGTGTGATAGCTCCTGGCCACCTTCTTCCGGGTCCAACCACGACACGCGGCACAATGGGTGAAGTCACGTATATGCAACTTGCGGTTCATGGCGCTCCACCTGGAAGGATAACTTGCCTGGGAAACACGCATGTCGCATATACGTGACTTTATCCGATGCACCGCATGGCGTGTGTCCTTTGTATTCGAAGGACACGACCGCAGTGTACAAGGACGTATCTGTATTTCTTGTGTTCTGATCTTATTTTACGTTAACAACTTGTGAATAACCATAAGCCTTTCTTTTCTACTTACCTTTTTGCAGAAAGTAAATGCATTTGCCGATGAAGACCAGAGCCAAGCGGCAAAAGACTGTATTCTTATTTATTCAAAGGAAGGATCGGGCTCAGTCGCTGGATCCGTGGGCTGCTGCAGCTTAATTGAAAGTGACTTTGAAGATAACTACTTGGATGACCTAGGACTGAAGTTCAAAGCCTTGGCAGAGATTTGTCAGGGTACTGCTGTAAATGAGCAAATATCCAAGTATAATACCTATGAAGAACACAAACAAAGTGCTGTAGATGCTGAAGTGTCCTATATGGGTATAAGGCAGAATGAAGAAGCTGCAGAAGAACATGGCTACAGTATGGACAATTCTTATTCATTGTCTGAAATCCAAACTCAAAGGTTAGAACGTGAATCCATGCCTGTGCATAATGTGGTTGCTGAAGAATCCCATAGCTCTTCTAGGTATGTGCAAGAACCCATCATGCGTGGTAATGTTCTTGTGACCGAGAAATCTTACACTACAGGACCTACTGTAATTATTGAACCGGTGCGTCAGCAAAATTTGCTAGTGACGGAGAGGGTTATCCGTCCTGCCACTAGCTTCCATAACATGCTTGATATTTCTGATGGGGAAAATATTATGGTAACAGAAAGAGTGTTGACGTCTGACCAAGGATTGTCTACCTTGGTGGGTATTGGCGAGCCCCATGAATCGAAGTACGTGATGGTAACAGAGCGCCGTCTTGCACCCAGCGCTAATTTAAATGCATCTGTGGCTGTTCCTGAATTTTCCATGGGACAGAATGTAATAGTGACAGAGAGACATTATACTCCTATATCTACCACTAATGGGAGTGTAGTGATTCCTACAGAGATATCCGGTGGGAAAAATATAGTAAAGGAGAGCATTTCTATCTTGGATGGTGGGATGCAGGGATATAAGCATTATAACCAGGATGGTGGGATACAGGGACATACCCATTATAACCAGGATGGTGGGATACAGGGACATACCCATTCTAACCAGGGGGCCTATTTGGTAGAAGAACTCCAACCTTCAAGCAACAATGTAGGGAAGTCAACAAGTAGAGTGACAAAATACAGCACTGTACAATACACACGCTCCTAATCTGATCACAAAATGTTCTCTACTTTAGTTGTAAAGTTTTGCTTTTAGAAACTTTTTGTTTGAGAACCTGGGATTATAAATCTGTTATCCTTTAAGAAACCCTTTATCATATTACATATTTAGCAATTTGATACAAAGTTGTGTTAGTCATAACATGTTTTATTTACACTTAAACCTGATCGGACTGGGTTGGTGGCTACATTAAATCTGATGATGAGGCTGCCCCATGCTTCTCAAACATATATATATATTAGGTGCTGCAAAATATTAAAATGAATAATCCTAATCTGGGTACCACAGTGCCTCTGGTCCCCATTATTTATAAACCTCCTGATGGTTGAGAAGTGTTTGAGTGTTCATCTCAATACTAATCAAGGAGAGATAATTTGTTGGATAGATGTCCGCTATTCTTTAATAACAAAAATGTATGGTGAGAGAAGGGGTAGTCAGGACATACATTGGGTTGTTATTCTGGTGCTTTTACCACTCAAGACAAAGTATTCAAACCCCCTTTAATTATGGTAGACCTACTGTACTGTACATGGAAGGGGGGGGGGGGGGGGTGTTGCTTCTGAATGAGAGTCCATCCCAATAACCAATGCCCTGAAGGTAGCTGATCTGCTGTTTTTGTCCTCCCACTCGGATTCAGCCATCCACAGTCACAATCACAAAAAATGTAAGGAACATGTCAACATAACCCAACCTATTTGCAATGCTAACATGAGAACTTGCCGCAACTTTGGAGTTTCAAATAAATCTTCACAGGCTTCTTGTATCCTTCTGAAATACGATTTTGCATTAAAAAAAAAAAAACTTTTAAATTCTTAAGTCAAGATTATAAAAATATTTTTAATTAAAATTTCTGACCTAATGATGATTCTTCTTACTAATTGTTTGTATAAGAATATCGGTAATAATGTGAGTAAACTGTAAGTTTTTTTTTTTTTTTTTTTTAAATAGTCGACCTTTCATGAAAAACAGATTTGCTCACAGTCAGATGTAGAATGTATTTATCCACCTTTGACTCTTTGCACACTAATCCACATTCCTGTTGTAACAGTAAGTTGTCCTTGACTTTTTTTCTAAATTATTTTAGGTTATCAGTCACTTTTTCAAAGAGTTTCAGAGTTTGTTTTAAAGTGCACATGCACACTTTTTAATGCACACACATTCTATATTGAATCTCTGGTTTGCTGTAGTATAGCCGTCAATATTAAACAAAGTTGTTTATTATTTTTCTTCTCACCAGACAGATATGGAATATTTAGAAATGTTGCTCCTTTTTATGACTTTGTGTCGTTTAATGGATTTAATATTTACACAACTCGTCGCACATTTTGGTAACTGTAGCCTAATATCACAATGATAAAAGTAAGGGGGGGGGGGGGGAGTACATTAATAGAATGAATGCTGCCCTCCAGTAACATAATGCAGTTGCACACATAAATATTACATTTTGATAGTATAACATGCCTGATGTAAACTGAGTTTTTGGTATGTGGAGGATGCTATCCTAGTCAAGAACAGGGTTGGGCTGTGACCCAGGAATTTACCAGCTTGGTAGACCTGAATGCAAAATGCAATGTGAGTGGATCTAAAATCATGTCTGCAGATCTCCTTATTAGTAGAAACATAAGTCATTAAGTTGCTCTATCACCACCAACCGAACTTGGCACAACATTTTGCTAAATGTTAGTATAGGTATTACTATTTTTGTGCCACTGTGGTGTTGGCTGTCAGACACCCTAATATAACAAAATACAGGTTTGAGTATCCCTTTTCCAGGTAATTGGTTATCCAAATTATTCCGAGTTTCTGGAATGTACTTTCTATTACTATTTTTCTTGCTATAAGCACAACTCTAGACATTTGTAACTGGCACTACTGGGGGACATGATATGTAACTTGCACTAAATATGTGCAAAAAAATGATTGCTTAGTTTTCAAATTCAAAGCCTTAGATAGTATATGAACAGTGTTTTGGAACCTTGTTTTATGCACACAAAAAATTGTGTGTTTTTGATGTGTTTATACAACATAAATGCATTTAGTGTTCACACATGGGTCCCATCCTCAAGATTCCTCATTGAAATATAAAAATATTCCGAAATACGGAATAATCCGTTATCCAAAATGCTTCTAGTCCTGAGCAATTTGGGTAAGGGGGATACTCAACCTGTATCTATTTTATTGAAAAAAAAATTAACTTGTAAATAGTTTCATTGGTATTTTTGTTTGATGTCCGATGCCTATGGTACTTTCAGGCAGAACTATTGCTCTAGCTTAGCAATATCAACTGTTTGCACCTGCTTTATGTAAATAATGTACATAAAAAATTGAGACCTGTTAATCACTGGATACAATTTAGAATATAGAACAAAAATCACTTTAATGCATCTTGTATGAATGTTTTTATATTTTTTATTTTAAATATTGAATTTTGTAAAAAATAAATAAAAAAAACGACTTTTTTTAAATAGCTTAACAGAAGTAATTGTTCTATAGTTTTGTTAGCACTTCTATGCAATATAGTAACTTTTGAAATGCTCTTTAAAAACACTGACATTCCACCAAGCAATTTTTTAATTGCAGCAGGGGGTACTGACAACGAATATTTTGCTGTCAATTTATGTGATTCTAACAAGTCCATATACTGTATGAACATGACAAGATAAGATGATATTAGTCATGATTTGATATGTTTAGTACTGAGCTTTATGAAGTTTGGAGATTTGTAACATCCTGCTTCTTTTTGCCTGTAAATGTATGTAATGTACAGTAGCTGTGGTTATTTCTGTCAGCCTTGTCTGAAATTTTTTTTTTTTTCTTTTATGCGCCCTGGTAATATTTTTTTCTTACATTGCTTTTGTACATTTGGCTTGCAATAATATGTAGTACCATACCTTTTTTACTTGTATTGTGTTTAATAATGTGATACTAGACTTTTGGGCTTAGTGTTTATGAATAATATACAATTTCTGCTTTTTATTACAAAGTATGAAAAAAATGGCTGCATTGTAAATTTGAGTGTTCAATTAAATATTTTTGCACTTGTTTTGAAACATTGTATATTTTTGTGCGGAGTAAATAAAGCTAAAATGGAAACCCTTCCTTGTGTTATTTACTAGCGAATGTGACCCATTGATTGATTGGGTTTTCCATATACTTATAAAAATGATCCCAATTGTTTGTAGATAGAAATGCCATTTCCAATTTTAGAATGCATGTCTTCTGCAGCACAAGGTATGTACAGTATGTGTCTGAACAGTGAGATGATGTACAGTAGTTCTAGCATTCAGTACAGTAACACCTTGTCAGAGAGCCACCATATAACCTCATTGTAATAACATATAGGGCAGTTGTTCCCAATAGAGATATGTGCTAAGCCTGGGGTAGCCAACCCTAGTCCTCAAGAGCTACCAACAGTGCATGTTTTGCAGGTCTCCTCACAGAATCACAAGTGAGATAATTAGCTCCATCTGTGTATCTTTTAAAATGTGTCAGTGATTAATGATTGCAGCTGTGCAGCAGCTAGGTTGTCTGGAAAATGTGCACTGTTGGTAGCTCTCGAGGGCTAGGGTTGGCTACCACTGTGCTAAGCTATTTAGGGTAGGCTATTTCCTGGTGTTCGGATCTCCCGTGGAGAGCACATACACATGCAGAGATTTGTGCTAAGCAATTATGCTTAAGCAAAAAAAGGCCGGGTAGTGGTTCAGAATGAGAGATCGCCATCACTATCTCATTCTGTACACCGAGAGAATTGCAGTCACCTGCTAACAATTTGACTAGATTTTGTCTGCATGCACTGACTCAGCAGGAGATAATTAATCTCTCGGGGCATCCACACTGAGCGATCTGTGCTTACTTTCTAAGCAATCTAGCCAGATACTTGTGCACAAATTATTCAATTAGTACCACATTCATTTTATTAAATCATCTGTGCATAGTCGTAGATCGCCTTAAAACTTGGACTACTCCGTTGTGATTCCAGTAACTTAACCCATATTTTTAAAACTGTAACAATTTAAATGACAAAATCTTGTATGTTTTTTCCTTTAACCCCTTCCCGACATTTGACGTACATTTACGTCATGGCCGGGAGGTACTTCCCGACACATGACGTAAATGTACGTCATGGCTTCTAACTGTCACTGCGTCTATAGACGCGGTGACAGTTAGGAGATGTCTGCTGTCACTGACAGCAGACATCCCCCCTCGCCGCCCAGGGGGGGCAGGGGTGCCCCCCCCGGTCGGCGATCGCTGTGATTGGCTGTTCAAATCTGAACAGCCATTCACAGCGTTTCCTGTGTTACCGGCGGCTAAGCCGCTCGGTAACACAGGGATCGGTGGTGATCGGTGCTGTTAAGTACAGCACCGATCACCACCGATGAGCAGCACCCCCCTCCCACCCACCCGGCACTCACCCGGCCCGGCAGCAGGCTCACCCGGCGGCGGCAGCGGCAGGAGCGCACGCAGCGGCAGGAGCGCACGCACCCCCCTCCCCCCCCCCCCTGCCAGCCGCAGCAGCAGCATGAGCTGCATAAAAAGTTTAAAAAAAGAATGATAATGAACTGAATTATTTATATATATATATATATATATATATATATATATATATATGTATGTATGTATGTATGTGTGTGTATGTGTGTGTGTGTGTATATATATATATATATATATATATATATATATATATATATATATATATATATATATATATATATATATATATATATATATATATATATGATATTCCCGACATATGACGTATATATACGTCATGGTCGGGAGGTACTTCCCGACCGAAGACGTATATATACGTCATGGTTTTAAACTGTCACCGCGTCTATAGACGCGGTGACAGTTTGGAGATGTCTGCTGTCCCTGACAGCAGACATCCCCCCTCGCGGCGATCGCTGCGATTGGCTGTTCAAATGTGAACAGCCAATTGCAGCTAAGCCGCTCGGTAACACAGTGATCGGTGGTGATCGGTGCTGTTAAGTACAGCACCGATCGCCAGCCCCCCTCCCTCCCACCCACCCGGCTGCCGCAGCGCCAGCACCCCTCCCACCCCCCCCGCCAGCCGCATCGCCAGCCCCCCTCCCAAAGCTGGTGACCAAAATGGGGTCACTTGTGGGGGGGTTCCACTTTATTGGTTCTTCGGGGGTCTTGCTAATGCGACATAGCACCCACCATTCATTCCACCACCAAATATCACTCCTTCCCTTCTGAGTCCTGCCATGCACCCAACTGGTATTTTTTGGTCACATGTGAGGCATTGCCGTACTCGGGAGAAATTGGGGCACAGATTTTGGGGTGCTTTGTCTCCTTCATTCCTTGTGAAAATGAAACATTTTGAGCCAGAACTGCATTTTTCTGTAAAAAATTACATTTTTTTACACAAATGCAGATCTGGCTCAAAATTTTTCATTTTCACAAGGAATGAAGGAGACAAAGCACCCCAAAATCTGTGCCCCAATTTCTCCCGAGTACGGCAATGCCTCACATGTGACCAAAAAGTACCAGTTGGGTGCATGGCAGGACTCAGAAGGGAAGGAGTGATATTTGGATTTTGCAGCACAGATTCTGGTTGAATGACCCCCGAAACACCCATACAGTGGAACCCCCCCACAAGTGACCCCATTTTGCAAACTACACCCTTCAGGGAATTCATCAAGGGGTATAGTGTACATTTCAAACCCCCAGGGGCTTCACCAATTTTGATACAACTGAGCTGTGAAAATGAAAAATTATTTTTTTTTTCATTTTCACTGCCCAGTTGTACCACAATTGGTGAAACCCCTGGGGGTTTGAAATGTACACTATACCCCTAGATGAATTCCCTGAAGGGTGTAGTTTGCAAAATGGGGTCACTTGTGGGGGGGTTCCTACCTTTTAGCATCTTATGGTGCCTAGAAACCTACATGGTGCCTAAAAAATAATCTCATAAAAAGGAGGCTCCAAAATCAAGTAGGTGCTCCTTCTATTATGAAGCCTGTGGTTTGGTCACCGTGCACACCAGGGCCACATATAGGATATTTATGAAAACCAAAGAATTGGGGGAATCAATTTTTAGTCACATTTCTCTAGTAAAATCTGCTGTGTTCCTTAGAAAAATGTATTAAAATTGCAAATCTGCAAAAAAAATGAAATTTTGAAATTTCACCTACACTTTGTTTTAATTCCTGTGAAACACCTAAAGGGTTAACAAACTTCCAAAATGCTGTTTTGAATACTGTGAGGGGTGCAGTTTTTGAAATGGCATCATTTATGGGGGTGTCTCACATACAAGTCCCTCAAAGTCACATCAGAACTGAACTGGTCCCTAAAAAAATCAGTGTTTGAAATTTTCTTGAAAATTTGAGAATTTGCTAGTCATATTTTAAGCCTCCTAGTGTCCAAAAAAATGAAAATGAGGTTGAAATAATGATGGCAACATAAAGTAGACATATGGTCTATGTTAGTTATTAACTATTTTGAGTGGTAAGATTATTTGTCTCACAAGCAGAAAATTTAACATTTTGCAAATCGCAAAATTTTCCATTTTTTTACGACATTTTGGTATTTTTCACAAAAAAACACAGACTGTATCGACCAAAATTTACCACTAACTTGAAGTACAATGTGTCACGAGAAAACAATCTCAAAATCACTGGGATAAGTAAAAGCAAAAAAAAGTTATCCCCACTTAAGTGATACATGCCAGATTTGAAAAAAAGGGCTCTGTCAGGAAGGCAAAAACAGGCTCCGTCAGGAAGGGGTTAAAATTGCTTATTAAAAAAATACAGGGTAACTTGCCAATATCACACCTTGCTCCTGCATCTTGCAAGCTATTCTACGAGGGCTATAGATGACTGTAGTACTCTTCTATATTTTAGCCCTGATTTAGTAGAACAATTTGCAGATTCCAGATGACTTCTGTAAAAGTGGAAGCTGCAGGAGGCTGTATTTGGAGTGAGAATTTCAAACCTGTCTCTTGTAACAAACAACACCGTGGCATGTTTGCTATGCTACTACAGGTGGAGTATCCCTTATCCAAATATCCATTATCCAAATTATTCCGAAAACCATAAATTGCTTTTTTTTCTTGTTGCTAAAAGCACTACTGGCACTCATAGGCGTGCGCACAGGGGGTGCCAGGGGTGCACAGGCACCTCCTAATGATGGGCACCCCCCTCACAATTGCAGCCAGAGCCGACATCGGGGAGCAAGCTCGGGCTGGCTGCAGTGTGTGACAGACGTGGCCGAGGCTGCTGCAGCAGGATACTACAGTACTATCTGTATCTAGTGACGCCCCTGGCTGCCTCTAGGGGGAGCTGACGTGCACAGCTTCGCTGCCTGGGTGAGGAGGGACGGAGGAGTGAGGACTTCCTGCCTGCTGATTGAAATTTGCTGCAGTTTGCTAAACTTATCGGGACTCGGGAGGTGCTGTAACAGGGGGATTTGTATATTATCTGGGCAGTCTATGGCTTTGTTTTATTGGGGGGGGTGTATAAAAAGTTATTTTTATATTTTTCTTTAATCATGCTGCCTGCTTTTTATGTCAAAAAGGTGTGTGTGTATGTATCAGCTTTTTGTATGTATACTGCATGTGTGTCTGCATAGAGGGGCTGTGTATACTGTATGTATGGTGTGTGGGAGGGGGCTCTGTGTATACTACAATACATGTGTGTGTGTGTGTGTGTGTGTGTGTGTGTGTGTGTGTGTGTGTGTGTGTGTGCATGCTGTGCCTGTATGTATAATGTGTATGTGTGTGTGTGTGTGTGTGTGTGTATATGTGCATGCATAGAGGGGGTGTATGTGTGTATATGTGTGAGCATACTGTAGGGGGCTGTGTATATGTATACTATGTGTGTGGGGGCTCTGTATGTATATACCTACCTGTGTGTGCATAGGGGGCATGTGTGATGGGCATTATTGTGTGTGGCATTATGTCTAATGGGCATTACAGTGTGTGGCATTATGTTTAATAATAGGCGGTGATGGACACGCCCCTCCAATGGTGCACCCCCTAAGAAAATGGGCTGCGCACGCCTATGCTGGCACTATATAAGTGCAAGAAAATGATTGCTTGGCATTTAAATGTATCTGAATTAGTACACTAGTGAGGACATGTGTTTGATGTGTTTATACAAACTTTGTTTCATGTTTTGAAACCTTGTTTTATGCACAAATAAAATATATGTGTGTGTGTAGTTCATGCGTTTGATGTGCTTATACAAGATAAACGCAAGATACCTTATTCAAATATAACAATATTCTAAAATACAGAATAATCCGTTATCCCAAATTATTCTGGTCCCGAGCAAGGGATCCTCAACCTGTACTATGGCAATGATGGTCATAGAGTAGATTATGTAGTTACCAGAGACTGGTATACCCTACCAAAGACTGATCACATCTCCCCCAGTACTTTTTTTTTTTTAAAGCAGAACACCTTCCCCTACTCCTCCAAGTCTCTCTCCAGCCAAAACCAAATTACAGCTACGACATCATCTGCATTTTCTGGAGCATATCATGTATATGATTTTATGTCACTTGTTGGATGGAGGTTTAGCATGTTCTGACAGTTCAAAAAAATGGGGAGGGGGGGTAAGGGAATGGTCTAGAGCAGGGGTCCTCAAACTATTCTGCTCTGGGACCTCATCAGACAATAAAAATAATTACAGGACCCCAGCAAGTGACTGCAGAAGGTCATCACATCACATGTGTAGTCAGCAGACAGCACAAACATGGCAGCTTTGTGGAGGCACAAAACGATGGGAGGAGTCTAAAATAACAGACAATTCAACAGATTCTTTAGACTCCTTGAATCACTGACTGAGATTAGAAAAATCATCAGCCTGATGGTCAGCAACATGGAGTCGCGAAACCTATGTTTAGAAGGTTGGGACCACTTTTGGGTCAGGACCCACAGTTTGAGAACCTCTGGTCTAGAGCACTGGGCAAGCTTGACTACAAGGGTGATGAAGGCGTACTCCAATCAACAAATGTGGGTGTCTGTGTCAATTAGCATTGTGGAGATGCTCCCTGGGAGTGTGGTAATATTGTGAAAGAAAATGATCCCACCCAGGGAGATCCTCTTCTTTTTTTTCTTTTTTCTTTTTTTTCCTCCTCTCTTGGATAATTTTCTTTCACAATGTTCTGACCGTTAGATGAAGGTGATTGCCTAGATCATTTTGTGAAGAGAGTTTCTTGAGCATGTTCTGAGCAGCCCACTTTTTTCCAGCCCCACCTAAAATGCGCCTACCATTGTACCATGCCAAGCCGGGCCGGATTAACAATACAATACAACAATAGGTCAGTTTCGCCGGGCAAAGCTGGAACGTTTTCCCCATAGGATAACATGGGATCTGCTAATTCAGACCCTCACCTAGTTCTGACGGCTGCTAGTTCCCCCCTGGCATCACAGAAGCTCGAAACCAAATCGCTGGGCCTTCAATCTGATACCAGGCTGGTTCATATGGGTTAATTGGTTCCAGAGATATTGCGGGTAAACAGATTTCATGGGACCAAAATCATTCCAAGCCCAACTAAAAAGTTCTTCAAAATGTTACTGGTCTCATATAAATTGGTCAGTTGGTTCCAAAGATATAGCCGGTTAAAGGGATCTGCATGATCTTGGGACCATATTCCCGGGTAAGTCCCTGCATTTTCTGGTGTGAAAGGGTTATTATTTCAAGTAGCCTGGACCTGCAGTGCTCTCAATACCGCACCCCCCCCCCCCTTGCTCTCTGCCCGACTGGCAATGGCTGTCACCTGCCCAGTGGTGGCTGTCCCCCTGTTACCGCGAGCAACTGGCAATAAGCATGGAACCCCTGGCAATGAGCATGTAGGTAAGCAGCACTTATGTAGCATAATTTTTAATGGACATTATGGTGTTTAGCATAATACATCATGGACATTATGGTGTGTGGCTTAGCATGTAATGGCCATTACGGTGTAAATTTTTAATGCGCGCCTTTGGCGAGCAATGTCCCTGTTTGTGATGCATACAGTATGCATTTTGGCTCAATCCGTTTGGTATAGTGTGTATTTTGACTCAATCCATGTGGCAAAATGTGAATTTTGCCTTAATATGTGTGGCATAACGTGAATTTTGACTCAATCCGTGTGCCATAGGGTTAATTTTGGCTCAGTTGGTGTGAATTTCATTCCATGTGGCATAATGTGTAAGAGGTAAGTACAGTATAAGGGGGTTACTATTGTGTTGCATGATTTGTATAAGCGGTATATGGTGTGTTAAACTTAGGTAATCACATAAAAGTTGCTGAAGTATTGTCTACCAACTTTTGACTTTTTATTTTATGACTGAAATGCCGCCTCTCCCCGTAAGTATCTTAAGACATCGGCGTCCTGCACCTTTGGCGGGTACCCAGCAATATATCTCCCTGCATCCTGCTTCCAGCATAATGTGAAAAGTGAAGGTGTTTTTTAATCCATAGTATTGACGTTTCGGGGAATCTTCCCTTCATCAGGATACAGCAATAGTGTACAAGAAATGAGTGTTAATATATATACACTTACCAATAGCGACCCACCTTATTCCCGCTCTGAGGCCGCGCCATCCGTCCATGATCCACGCACTTCCGGTCCCCTAACCTCATGTCCGGGGGAAGTGACGATATAGATATATATACACATATATAGATATATATGTGTATATATAACACAAGGTATGGTTCAGGTATTGTGCTAATCCAACAGCGAGCCGCAACTCCAGAACGTTTCTCCAGTAAATATAGAAAGGTGGGATGTCTGGAGTGCGCTCCAATAACACCACCTACCACATATGTACAATAAACATCATATCACAATCATTCATCTTCTGAAGTGGAATTTAGATGTTCAACATACCTTTTGAACAAAGTCTACGTTTTATTGTTGAACATCTAAATTCCACTTCAGAAGATGAATGATTTTGATATGATGTCTATTGTACATATGTTCTAGGTGGTACTATTGGAGCACACGCCAGACATCCCCCTTTCTATCGACTAATATATATATATATATATATATATATATAATGTCGATGACGAAACGCGTTGGGGCGTGGCCTAGCAACGTCAAGTGAACGAAGTACACTTGTGAACCGGCTCCAGAAACCACTAGATGCTGGGCACCATTTCTCATGCTGATTTGTCTGCGGTACCCTATACCGCCACCCTTGGTACGTGATCCTATCCCCACTTTGTGTGCTTTTATTGTTCATCAATAAAATTATCAACTTTTACCCGCACTATGGAGCGCCTGTTCTTATTCTACCATTAGATTTACTACACCTGTACCTGGACACAGGAGAACAGAGCAGCCTGATCAAGTGCAAGATCTGAGTGCATAAGAACTACACAGCAATTGTGAACTGTGATAGAGAACTGAGCTACTGAAGCTAGTGGGGACGGTAAAACCACCCATCTCTTATATTGGATCACTGGTTGCGCAATGTTAAGTTTGTATATACTGCACCAGCACTTTTCTTAATAAACTTGGAGCCTTATGTGTGCCACCTACTTTCCTGCGACTGTATAGAATGGACTCACCCCTGAGGGGGTAACCAGATTTAGGACACTGGAGTGCCAGGGAAGATATATGGGTACTTATGTATTATCTGGGCTCCCATGTTAAATGCACCCCATTTTTTCATACCCCTACTATCCAACTACGCATGGAGTTGATTTTATATAGTGTGGCGAGCGCAGCGAGCCACCATGCCCGAAGCGTGGCGAGCGGACGCGGTTTCATAAGAAAAACGGGAGCCCAGATATTACATAAGTACCGATATATATATATATATGTGTATGTGTGTGTGTGTATATATATATATATATATATATAGTTACGTTTGGACTGGCACTCATTTCCATTGCGGCATCTGTAGTACCGGGGTGCCTTCCCAGGACCCTTTGTGTGGTCCAATGTGTAGGGGTAGGTTAGGAGGTGGCACTCACTCTGATTTGTCAGTATGGCAATAAAAGCAGTGTTTGGCACCAGGCTGCAGTCAACATTTCAGTTTTATTTTCAAAACTTTCGTCAGGACACAGAGCAAGTGTTACATACAGTGCTTATGTAGACAATCAAATAACACCCACTGTGCTCAAATGGTACTTGTTTCATAGAACGGCCACAATCGGGGGTAATCGTGTACCTTAACTTAAGGTACACGATTACCCCCGATGGACCCGATTTCCTTTGAAATCAGGTCCATTTTGCCGGCAAAGGCAAAATCGGGTCCATCGCGTCGGTCGGGTGCATTAACATGGCCCGCGACGCAACCGACGCGATGGACCCGATTTTGCCATAGGGTTCAATGTTAAAATATTTTTAACATTGTAATCCGGGAAAAAATGGGAAATGGGCCAATATGGGCCATTTCGCATTGTATATGCCCCCCCCCATTGTGAACGTCACCCCACGATTGACGCCAACCTGAAGTGTGGCGAGCGTAGCGAGCCCGCGTGGGGCGGCGGTGCGCGGCCTCCGACCTTTTCATACCCCTACTATCCACGTCGGCGTGGAGTTGAGAATATAAAGTGCAGCGAGCCACCGAGCCCGAAGCGTGGCGAGCGCACGCGTATACCTGTGAAGTTATACGCGTACGCTCGCCTCGCTGCACTCACCACACTTTATATTCTCAACTCCACGCCGACGTGGATAGTAGGGGTATGAAAAGGTCGGAGGACGCGTACCGCCGCGCCTCTCAGACTCGCTGCGCTCACCACATTTCGGGTTGGCGTCAATCGTGGGGTGCCGTTGAGGGGGTTAAAATTGGGGTCTGGGGAGAATTTTACATTGAATCCAATGTAAAATAGGGTCCCAGGGACCCTATTCACATTTCAATCAATGTAAAAATCGGGGCCATCGCGTCGGTCGCATCGCATGCGATGCGATGCGACCGACCCGATCAAAATCGTTGTGGCCGTTCTAGGAAACAAGTACCGCTCAAATTTCCCACCCATCAGGAGTGATGACATCATCAAGTAGTACCGGGCTCATTTACAGTGACAAAAGTGTATACATAAAGAAAGGGGTGTGTGGCTAGCATGTCAGAAAAATGAGCAAACATCTATATAATAAGTTGAAGAGTGTGTGTGCATGTCCGTTGCATTGCGGGCACACCGTGGCACTCAGAGCTGCCAAATTTGGCAACAAGGTACCTCTGGACCTGGTGGTGTGCACCTCGAAGCCGTTTTTGGGAAATTACACTTAGAAATTTAAAAACACCAAGTTTTAATTTGCCTTCATTGATGATCTGTAAAATAGATCGACGATCTGGGAAACCAAAGACAAAGGAACCTGAGTTCATTGATGTCATTTAGTATGAATGCAAACACATTCTAGCATTATGGTGAAGGCTTTCAACAATTGGAAATAATACAATTGGGAAATACATAGACCACACATCACACACACACATGTACACATTGTACACACACCCACACAGTACACCATATACGCACACACAGCACACAAATATACTGTATGCGTAGCACACCACACACACTTACACATTGGACAGATACACACAACACACACATACATAACACCAAGCAGTACAACACACACCCATATACACTACAACACACCCAAAAACAGTAATACACAAACACACACACACACATACCCCTTTTACACCAAAAAACCCGGATCCGACATGGCATTTGGAACACGGATCCAAGCCAAGTCGGATCAGGGATTTGCACCGTTTACACTGTGGTGCCTACCTGCAGTGTAGACAGAGGTGGCGCTTGAAGATGACATCATCTCCAAGCGCTGGGACCGTGATCACCCCTGCCAGGACCACCGATCATCGCCCTGGGGGCAAGCCCAGCACCTAAGTAAGCTGCTGGGCTTGCCCCCAGGCCCCGTGCACCCCCCGTCTGCGAGGTGAATGGATGCCGCTCACAGACATCCATTCACCTGACTCCGCTGCTGTCTGCAGGGTACAGCAGACAGCAGCGGAGGCATTGTGTGACCCCCGTCCAACCTCCATACTGACCACAGGATGCTGCCGTCTGGAGGTTGGGCTTCCCCCATTGATGTAAACAGGAGCCGGGTCAGATGAATGTGACAGCTAGCAGGTGGAATGAATGTGACATGTAGTGTGACATAGAGGTGCATGTCCCTGCGTCACCCCACCATCTCTGTCCCTGCATCACCCCGCCATCTCTGTCCCTGCGTAACCCCACCATCTCTGTCCCTGCATCACACCGCCATATCTCTATCCCTGCATCACCCCGCCATCTCTGTCCCTGCCTCACCCAGCCATCTGTGTCCTGCATCACCCCGCCATCTCTGTCCCTGCATCACCCCGCCATCTCTGTCCCTGCATCACCCCGCCATCTCTGTCCCTGCATCACCCCACCATCTCTGTCCCTGCATCACCCCGCCATCTCTGTCCCTGCATCACCCCGCCATCTCTGCAGCTGTATCACCCTACCGTCTCTGTCCATGCGTCACCCCGCCATGTGGCATAATGTGAATTTTGGCTCAATCCAGGTGGCATAATGTGAATTTTGGCTCAATCCGTGAATTTTGGCACTTTCTGTGTGGCATAATGTGAATTTTGGCTCAATCCGGGAGGCATGATGTGAATTGGGGCTTATTCCAGGTGGCATGATGTGAATTTTGCCTCAATCCATGTTGCATAACGTGAATTTTGCTCAATTTATGTAGCATAATGGGAATTTTGGCTCTTTCCGGGTGGTATAATGTGAATTTTTTGCTCATTCTGTGTCACATAAGGGGAATTTTGGCTCTTTCCGCATGGCATAACAATTAAGGGGCAAGTGTAAGGGGATCTACTACTGTTTTGCATAATGTGTATAAGGGGCATACAGCATGGTACACTACACTCAAGGACATGCCCCCTTTTGAGTGGCGGCACCCTCTTTTTCTGGAGTGTGCACATAACTTCAGCCTTTAATTTCCCATACCTTACCATACCCCCACTTCAAAATTTCCACTTTGACCATTGCACACACATATTTATATGTAGGGCAGCTCACACACTTACACATTGGGCAGATACAACACAACACACCACACCACATTACACACACCAACATATACTACAACACACACAAAAACAGTACAACGCACACAAACACAAAAAAATAAATGACTCATAGGTGATAAATCTCAGGAGTGGATGTGGAATTCATCAACATACACAAGCTCTCAAGTCAGGAGTGGTGCGTTTCAAACAACAACAACAACACCACCCCTGATTTCATTGCTGGCAATGAGTATCAATGCAAACACATTCTAACATTATGGTGGAGGTTTTAATAAATTACAATCTTGAGCCATAAATGCAGCATAAGACAACATTTTACAGCAATTAAAAAAAAACAAAAAACAAGGTTGTCCCAGGCAACGCCGGGCGGGTCAGCTAGTACATAATAAACCAGCAGTGTCCATCAGTGTATAATACAGAGATGGCAATTTGCAGACATGTTGCTATACAAAAAAAAAAAGCAAGTGTATCAAGATTGTAGTATAACATATGTAACAACAAATGTAACAAGCCGCTGGCAACAATGTTCAGATCTGTACAGGTTATTGAGATCCAGCGTCTCAAACAGTAGCACCCAGCGTCGACAGTAACTGGTCCATGTGGGGGAACAGCTAAATAGTGCAGTAACTGCGGCAGTCATTTGTTAGAAGCTGGGGATTAACTCCCAACCTGTGAGTTCGTGATCCGGTTCCCAAGCTGCGCTACCAGTCCTGTATGCACAGTGCGGCGGGACAGATCTTTTGGTGACAGCGCATCATAATTAAATACTGCTCAGGGGGATGTACTCACGATTTGCTCCTAGGCAGTGCTCAGTGAACTCGGTCCTCATTACACCACACAGTGCATGTTTTGCTGGTAACCCAGCAGGTGCACAGGTGTTCTAATTACTCACAGACACATTTTATAAGGTCCGCAGGTGGAGTTAATTATTTCACTTGTGATTCTGTGAGGAGACCTGCAAAACATGCTCTGTGTGGGGTCCTGAGGACTGAGTTCCCTGACCACTGCTCTAGGGCCTCCAGGATCTCACATCTATCACAGTTGGTGTTCAGTGTGTGTGGTACAGTTGGAGAGGTAAGGTTGCAGCAGTCGATTGCGTAATAACAGGGTCAGTCTGATAGCAAGCCACAGACTGACCCTATTGTTATGCTCACCCACCAGGACTTCCAGTTGTCTTCTATATGAGGGAGCTCTTGCATGCTCCTTCCTCACTGGTGGACTGCCAGCCGCTGCCACGCAGAGGCTCATATAAGGCAGAGGGAGCAGGGTTATTATTGGCTTGTGGTGGCTGAAGGGTTAAGATTTAGAACCCATGTAGCATATAGGAATTTGCACGTAGACTGTTCCCATTGTGGGTAGACTGTTTTTGCATAGCTACATTTCAAGGTTACAGATAATGGGCCTGTGTGCGTTATCACTTCGGCACTAAGCTTCTGCTCCCAACCCCCCCTCTTGGAATTGCTATGCAGTGTGTTCATGTATAAACTCCTCTATAATCGAAAACCCCCCTCTCTCACCCATTCTCTTGTGTATAATATCTTGTATGCCTCCTGTTTAATCTGCCCAGCAACAGTTAAACAGCCAATAACAAAGTACCACACATTTGTCCACACCCATGTATCATGTCTTTTAACTTACTGTTAAACTTCTAATAAACCAGAATGTTTCTTGACTCGCCACCGTGTGTTTGGTGTGTAGTGTTAAGATTACATTCTCACGGGTACCTAAGGGGCCACCAGGTCGAGGGGCTACACATTTATCCTTACAATTTGAGGGCTTCGTCTGGGATTCAGCCGGCCGTCCCCTCCACGGGATTGCGGCCACCTGCTGAATTTGAGAATCTGAACTCACTCCGTGTTCCGGGAACACGTGACAAGGTAATATTTAAGTCCGGGACTTAATATTACGTAATTGTATGTAAGGAAATTTATGACGCCATAAATGTATCAGGGATACAAGGACCAGGGGTCCACGTCATAAAAAAGGACCTGGGGTCCACGTAAAGGTAATTCAAGTCCGGGACTTGAGATTACGAAACAGGTATCCGGGATACCGCAATTGAACCAGGGGTTCACAGAGAAAGCCTCCTCGATCTAATCGCCTAAATATATGTATGTACATGTTTGTCTGTTAATGTTGCAACTGTGTATTTGTTTGGGACACTCAGTGGACGGGTGGTAAGTGCACGTACGCTGAAGTGTTCTGTCTGTCTTATATACAATTGTGCTGTATATTTTGTATTAGGGATACTCAGTGAACGGGTGGTGAGTGTACGGCCACTGAGTGTCATTTGTTGTGTAGAGCGATTCTAAGTAGATTTGCAAAGTGATTTGGCTACTGAATGTCATTTTGTTTAAAGTAATTTTAAGTACAATTGCGACTTGACTTGTGACAGATATTATTGTGACTATATTGACTGACATACTGTTATATTATGGGATTATATTAGAGTAAAGAAACAGAATATTCCCCGCTTTTACCAGGAGAGACATGTAAAGAATATGTTGCCCGTGTCTCCCCCACAAATTACTATTTTATTAACCCTTGGGTAGACAATTTAGCGGGATAGATAGGATAATTAAAAAATTGTCCCAAACCAATAATAACACCAATAGGATGTATAATATATTTAAAGAAAGCATGCAAAGGACGCAGCTTTACCCAAGGAGATATGATATAATTGACCATTACAATAAATGAGACTGGGAAAAAGTTCCACTTACCAGTGTACCCTCAGTCACACAAACAACTGTAGGTTACCCACTTAATACACAAGAAGGCATAGATGCTATGTGGGATCAACTTGCTGCACATATGAATGAAGTGTTTAAAGCACGCTCATCTCTCCCCATAGCTGTAAGTTGTAAACAGAAACAGTGACAAATTTCTGGAATAGATTCAAGAAGTGCTGAACCGAGGAAGCAGGTCTGCCGCTTCTGCATAATGATAATTTACTTGTTTCTACTTTCATTAATAATCTGCTGCTGATATATATATCCTCGCTGTGAAGCAGAGTGTTTCAACTTAAACCTCTGATACAGTGAAGGATTTTGAAAAAACATTTGTATAAAAAGGAAGCAGCAGATTGTTTTGAAGTTAAAAGAAACACTGTCACACCATCACATACCCCGTTCATACGCTTCCAAAATCAAAACAATCCTAGGAGACAGAATAAACCATTCCGTCCTCCTAGAGACAGGCTACCTCAGAGGGCTCCTGCGGGACCCCCACCCAACAGGCAGACAAGCTGCTATAACTGTGAAAGGGATAGCCATTGGGCTAGAGACTGTCCGTTCCCTTCAAACAAACCCCGACAGGTCAGTAACCCCATGCAGCCCAGCCAACCCAGACCTAGAGACAACCCCAGATTTCAGATTGACTGGCAGGGACAGACCTTAAAGGGCCATGACATAGGAAAACATGAATTTACTGTAATACCTGACTGCCCAATGAATTTGCTAGGCAGAGATCTTCTCTCTGTGCTAGAAATCACAATTAGTCCATCAGAAGCAGGAAAGGGAATTGATGTTTCATCACCACACTTGCTCATGACTGACAGTTCTGACCCAAACACAGAATTAGACACTGTAAATTCTCAGATATGGTCAACAGGACCTCAGAGCAATAAACCAATTAATTGTTCCCATTGCACCCACTGTACCTGATATAAACTCACTCATCTCAGCCATCCCTGTAGATGCCGCCTACTTCTCAGTAACCGATTGGAAAAATATATTTTTTAGCATATCTGTGGACACCCAGACACAACTGTTATTTGCATTTTCTTTTGAGGCCAGCAGTTAACATGATGCAGACTGCCACAGGAGTATATTAACTCCCCTGTTGTGTACAGCATCGTGCTCCAAGCCACAACCCCCCTGGCACCCCCCCTATGGTTCAGTCCTGCTACAGTATGCAGATGATCTGCTTATCTGTAGTTCAACAAAGGAGGCATGCCGAGCGGATGGTATATCACTGTTAAACTGGCTCTGTGAATGTGGGCACAAAGTGTCAAAAAGCAAAAATGCAATGGTGCAAAAAGAATGTTGAATATTTAGGTTTTGTCTTAACAAAAGGGGAAAGGAAAGTCAGCCCACAACGCATACAGTCTGTACTGGGTCTGGTCCGCCCAGCCACTCAGAAAGAAATGCTGTCTTTTATGGGAGTGATAAATTATTGCAGACAGTGGATTTCTGACTGTTCCTACTATGATAACATTTTGAGACAAGCCACACTCAATGACAAACCTAAACAGATACAATGGTCACAAGAAATGTTAAATGCATATGAAAGCCTTAAAAATGTATGTTGATGAAAAGTCCGTCATTGACCCTCCCAAACTATGTACAACCATTTCATTTATATGCAAGGGACAAAATGTAAAACCATGGCGGGTGTGCTGACACAAGAATATGGAGGTAAGCTGCGCCCCGTGGCATTCTTTTCCAAAGTGATGCCGGTGTCGGTCCAAGGTATGCCTGCCTGTCTTCGGGCACTGGCGGCCTGTGCAATGGTAGCTGAGATGGCAACCACACTCACCCTAGGCTCACCCACTGTTCTCCATACCACACATAATGTTGTAGCATTACTTAAAGGGCTACACACACAACACATGTCAGCCCAGCGTCTTAGTGGAGATGAGGTCCTGTTGCTAGGAAGCCCCTCACTCACCATTAAGTATGCAAACGCATCCTCAGGCCCCGCACCCATTCTAAATGCACTTTTAGGACTAAAGGGCTCCCAGGATGACATTCCTGACGATCATGACTGTTCTGCATCAATAGAGTCAGAGACCTCCCCTAGACTTGACATTTCCCTTGTACCAATACCAGGTTCTGACCATGTATTTGTGGATGGTTCTTGTAGTAGACCCAATGACTCGACATATCAGGCAGGCTACGCAGTGGTACGCCTCCCAAATGACATTTTAGAAGCGAGACCCATTCCATATCAATCAGCACAAGCTGCAGAACTCATAGCGCTCACAAGAGCTTGCCAAATGTAGAAAGATAAACCTGATCACTGAACTACAAAGCTCAGCATCACAAAAAGACTTGGATGACTGGTTATTTCCAATATTGCAGAAAAATCCTATAGCAGGATTGATCTGCAAAGAGGGGAGACCATGCATACCACAATCAAGCGCCCCATTGTTCATTGCTCACTACCATGGGGTAGGACATTATAGCAAAATCACCACAGCTATATTTTTGAGCAAAGACTTTTATATCACAGATGCTAAAACATTGGTAGATTAGTACATTAGCAGATGTATTACCTGTCTGCGCAACAACCCTAATAACCCAATGAAAGCAAAGCATCAACACCCGGAGTACCCAACTACTCCTTTCACACATTTGCAAATTGATTTTACACATATACCTAACAAAGGTACAAAACAGGAGTATGCTCTGGTCATAGTAGATATGTTTTCCAGATGGCCAGAGGCATTTCCCACAAAAGCAGAAGATGCAAAAACAGTTGCACGCATACTAACACAAGAAATCATCCCTAGATGGGGATGCCCGCTCCAAATAGATAGCGACAAAGGCACTGCCTTTACAGCAAAAAATCACACAAGCTTTAGTGAAAGCATTTCAAATAGAGAGGAAATTTCACATTCCCTATCATTCTCAAAGTTCAGGAATTGTGGAAAAAATAAATAGGACTTTAAAGGACAAACTTAGGAAAGCAACAGGAGGAACATTTAATAAATGGAAACAAACCCTCCCCATAGTCCTAGCAGAAATTAGAATGACCCCCCCCAAAAGACTCTGGGTTATTCACCCTTTGAAATTCTGATGGGAAGACTTTTTCCCACACCTTGGGCCAAGAAACCAATGATAGTCCAGGAAGGAGATCTAGAACAGATTAGAGAAGAGTATGTTAGGTCCCTCATCACCAGACTTAGTGAAATTGAACATGGTGTTATTTGTAAAAATCCTTCTAATCCACAGGAACCAACACACCCCTTCCAGGTTGGAGACAAGGTCGTTGTGAAGGTCCTCGCCAGAAATAAGAGCCCAGGAGACTTCACCTATGGTCCAGAAACAGAGATCGTAGCGGTAACAAGGACGGCTGTCCTTACAGAAGAGAGTCCAGTGTGGATACACGCATCCAGGGTAAAGAGAATCCCGAGTAACGTCCCGGATAGAGAACAGATCGAGGACGAGGTACTAACGAGGGTAGACAACCCTGACCTCCAACAGGACGAGGTACTAACGAGGGTAGACAACCCTGACCTCCAACAGGACGAGGTACTAACGAGGGTAGACAACCCTGACCTCCAACGTGGAGAAGAGGACCCATTCCATGATGACTCCAACTCTGGACCAGCCCCTGATATTGACCCCAATAACTTTGCTCGTTCTTGCTCTTTGCATTCCCCTTAAAGCTGAAGTAGATATAACCCAAAATGGTGAACTACTAACCCTATGGTTTAACTCATCTAACACTCATACTGCCACATTTGTACTTGATTATTTCCAGTTCCCAAAACTAGCTGATACACATAATAGAAGTAATTGTTATGTCTGTGCAAAATCCAGGCCTCATCTAGACACTGTACCTTTAAACATCCCAGAATCCCAAGAGAATTGTTTTTTTCAGTTTATATAATGGTACTCGTACAAATGATAGTGAATGGGAGTTATGGAAAATGAAATATCCCATATTGTCAAAGAATTCTAACCCAGGAAACACCATCACCATTTACCCAGGTAACTACACATGTTATGTATCCAATGACACAACAGGAAGGAATTTAAGAACCTTTCCTGATGGATACTGTAGTAAATATAGACACATTGTACTTGTCAACCAGACTAAATCCCTTGGTGACATTTACTATATTTGCGGTGATATGAAGATAAGAACTAAGCTAGATACTCCTTGGCAGGGACAGTGTGCTCTAGCCAAAATTATTATGCCCTTACACATACTACCTGCAGAAATAGAGGCACCTTTGCCTGAAGACACAATTAATAGAAAGAAAAGGGAAACACCTTTAGGGAGTTTTGATCCACATGTATATATTGATGCAATTGGTGTCCCAAGAGGGGTCCCAGATGAATTTAAGGTCAGAGATCAAGTTGCGGCTGGCTTTGAATCCATCATACCCACAATCACAGCAAACAAAAATGTTGCTTGGATTAATTACATTTACTACAACCAGCAGAGATTTGTAAATGATACAAAAGATGCTTTAAAAGGCATTGCAGAACAATTAATAGCCACATCACAAATGACATTTCAAAATCGTATGGCTCTAGATATGATATTGGCAGAGAAAGGAGGAGCTTGTGTTTATATAGGAAAAGTTGAAGGATGTTGTACATATATCCCTGACAACACAGGCCCCCATGGTAAAGTTACTCTAGCTATTAAAAAACTGGAGGATTTATCAATAGAATTGAAGAAGAATTCAGGCATCGATAACCCATGGAGCCAATGGTTTGGATGGTTTGAAAACTGGAAGCAGGCCCTTGTTCAATTAACAATCTATATATTGATTATTCTTACAATTATCTGTATTGTTGTTTTTTGTATTATACCATGTTGTAGAAAATTTGAATCCATTGCCCCTGCACACGCAAATTCCCCTGAAGGCTACAAACAATATCTTGCTAAGCACAGAAATAAGGAATTCAGTAAGAAGAATCATATCATCTAAATTCATGATTCTAAGAGGGGATTGAAGGGTTAAGATTTAGAACCCATGTAGCATATAGGAATTTGCACGTAGACTGTTCCCATTGTGGGTAGACTGTTTTTGCATAGCTACTTTTCAAGGTTACAGATAATGGGCCTGTGTGCGTTATCACTTCGGCACTGAGCTTCTGCTCCCAACCCCCCCTCTTGGAATTGCTATGCAGTGTGTTCATGTATAAACTCCTCTATAATCGAAAACCCCCCTCTCTCACCCATTCTCTTGTGTATAATATCTTGTATGCCTCCTGTTTAATCTGCCCAGCAACTGTTAAACAGCCAATAACAAAGTACCACACATTTGTCCACACCCATGTATCATGTCTTTTAACTTACTGTTAAACTTCTAATAAACCAGAATGTTTCTTGACTCGCCACCGTGTGTTTGGTGTGTAGTGTTAAGATTACATTCTCACGGGTACCTAAGGGGCCACCAGGTCGAGGGGCTACACATTTATCCTTACAGTGGCCATCCTGAATTGAAGGTTACCCAAGCAAGCCCATGGACGTACAACATATACACTGATACTTAGCTTAGTTCCCACCAAACTAGGGGAGGTATAAGTGGGTGACACAATATTTACAAAGAGCCACAAAATAACTATACAGCAATAGAAAGCTGGGGTGTTTTCATATGTACTTTTCAAATTAAATGTAACTTTATAATATTCCATATACTTTCTGCTTCCTAAAATGAAAACCTATAGAGCAGTACATTTTATTTTATACTTTTGTCCCTCAAAATAAATCCTGCTACTTCCATTCCATTTCCTTCATATATTTCCCATGCCTTTATTTATTATTAATAATATTTTTAGCAATAGTTTATTTTACAGCACAGCATATTCTGTTGCATTTGGCTATTAGAAACAATGTCATAACACACTGGGTAATAATTGACAGACATAGATGTAGGGTGGCCCTTCTTACCAGCTTGCAATCTATCGGGAAATAGGCATTGATACACAAGGACAGATGTTATCTATTGCAAAAAGATCCAGCCAGATTGCAACAGATTTTGGTTTGCTGTATGATATTGGCTCACCCAGCAATGTTGGCCAGGTGTCAGCAGGAAGGGAAGTGAATAAAGATAAAATATTTGAGGTAATGTGTGGACTGTATAGAGGGGATGTACTTGAGTATGATAGCTTATGAAGGCTATATGGGCGGTTCCAAAATTTGATAAATACGCCTGAAGAGGTGAATTTTCAGTGAATGCTTCAAGGCTTGGAGACTAGAGGAGAGTCTAATTCCACAGAGTGGGTGCAAGAACGATATGCAATCATGAATGGGAGCGAGTAATAAATGTGGATGAGAGACACATGTTGTGCAGAGGGGGGCGGTTGTGTTAGGTAATATTTTGAGATAAGAGTCTGTAGAGTATGTATAATGGTGTAGTTCTGCTAATAGCCTCATGTGTAATTAAAAGTATTTTATATTGAATATGGTAGAAACCAAGTAACCAATAAGAACTGACAGAGGAAGATTAGTCTTGCAGCTGCATTCAGGATGGATTGGACAGTGGTGGTGAGTCTCTGTTGGGTAAGACCAGTGAGAAGACTATTGCACTAATCAATGCAGGAGATGATGAGAGCATGGATAAGAGGTTTGATGGGTGTTTTATATATATTTTTTGTATATAGATTTTAAATGCCATTTAATATATGTGTATCCTATTTAATATTCCCTAATCTTTTAGAAATTTGAATCAAATCCATTGTAAAACAAATGTGACTTGGAATCATGTATTTAAGTGGTTCCCAACCCTGGTCTTCAAGTACCCCCAACAGTGCATGTTTTTCAGGTCACCCAGCAGGTGCACTCATTATTCAGTCACATTTTAAAAGATCCACAGGTGGAGCTGATTATTTTGCCTGTGATTCTGTGTGGAGACCTGGAAAACGTGCACTGTTTGGGGTACTTGAGGACCAGGGTTGGGAATCACTGATATATTTGAGCTTAGGTCCTGACTCAGTAAGGATTGCATACAGTATGATAAGAAGCTTAGCATATGTGATCCTTAGCCAGGCAAATGCAGTAGGGGGTAGTAGTGGGTTTCTTTTAGGGAGCGCTCCCCACAGGGCAAGTTTTTTTCGGGGAGCACTCCCTAAAAGAACCCCCACCACTGTAACCCCTGGGTCCTGGCAGAGCCGCTGAACAGTCCATCAGCCGCTGCCCGGCCCTGCCTCCGGCAACCCGGCTGTGTGCAGTGTGACGTTACAAGGTCACACCGCAGACAGCCAGGGGAAGGAGGCAGGGCCGGGCAGCCGCTGAAGCTGTGCAATTCCAAGGAATCTGCACTTAGTTAAGCAGTCCTTGTCTTGGGACCCATTTCTGGAAATGCCGACTGCCCCTTTTTCTGTCCCTCCACATAAATGACTTGTAAGGTGATCGATTTTTGGTAAGCAATTGCAGGACGGATCCTACGTGTGCACAGTACCACACAAACAGGGAAACTACCTTTTTTTTTCTCTCCTGTACCCCTTGATTAGGCTTTTCATTTATGAGTACCCCCCTCTCAATTTCTCTTCAAATATCCACAGTACTTACAAGTGGATTGAAAGTGAGCAGTATGCGTGTCGTTAAGGTCAGTGTCTGGCCGTTGTCTGTGTACTATCTCCAAGGATACGCCTATAGGATTACTGCCGCTGCTTTCTCCACCCGTATCAGTGTGGGGCAGATGATCGCTAATGTCTGAGGGCAGCGTGGGTAGCTTCCAGTGGATTGCTGATTGGTCAAAAGCACGAGGAGATGCTGATGACGCTGCATACGGAATCGGAAGTGACGCAACATGGTTTGTCTACATGTCACTGGAAGACTTCTTCTTTTTCCGCCATTACCTATATTATTTTCAAGTACCCCCAGCTGCATACCCCCGGTTGGGAACCACTGACTTGTGATCCAACCTAACAGCCCCTAAATATTTTTTACCCATGCAATCCAGTTGCACTAATATGGATTATGTGCATCTCCTGTTTTTCTATAGATTGAAAACTTCTAGGTCACCAAAATGTTAATATGGTTGCACTGTAAATTATTGAATGTATTTAAAATACTGATTATTATAAACAACTTATATTATCATTTTTTATTATTAAGTAATGATAGTTTACATCATGTGAAATTACTATGACCTTAGGTTTTATTTGCAGTCAGTTGCTAGTAACTAGAATATCTGTGACCAGGTTGCTCTAGATATGTTGAGCAAATAAATGTTAATCCTTTTTAATCCTGGCTGTCTAGTACACAACATCTTACACAATGGGGGTTATTTTGATTAATCCGCAAGGCTGCGAATTCGCGACTCCACCAAACCCCTCCTTGGGAATGGTTGGCTGGCACCACCCATTCACAAGTGCAATACAAATGCAGGGCATGCAAATGAATGTTACAGAGTAATACCCATTCGCAGGCCAGGGGGGAACGCCCACATCTTTCGATGGTCGATGATGCAAGGAAATGGGCGGGAAGCTGACATCCTGTGATGTTAGCTGCCCGTCCCCCCACACCCTCATCATGGGAACTCCCATGAAACGCTGGGTGTTCCCATATACTAATGGTGCCACCCCACGCTCCTCTCCACCTCCTGCCCACTGTCCTGGGTGTGTACACTTGGCAAACAGTCTGTGCGCCGTGGGTGCATGCTCCCTGCGTATGCGCACGTGCAGAAATGGACACAGCGCCACCATGCGAATGCATCACAACCAGAATAAGGAACAAAATGTTTTATCTCAGTAACAATGGTGTCAGTGTTGGATCAATCAGTCATAGATGTATATATAAGGTGGGATACATAGTGTTAATTCTATCACCCGCCATCAGTGAAAACCCATGCAGTCCTTCTTCCCTACCAGGGGTGGCACTGTCTGCTGTGGTGTTTCTAGCACAGGTCTGGTTTGCATATCAGTGCTGATATACAGACCACACTATGCTAGAAACACTACAGCAGACAGCAACACCCCAGGCAGGGAACAGGAACTGCATGGGTTTTCACAGATGGCGGGTGCTAGAATGAACACTAGATACATACGGGTGATTGGTTGTGGGGATTCTGGCATTCAGAATACTGATATATGTATCTCAATAGGGATCAGAATTCTGGATTATCACAACTGGATTCTGTAAAGCGACATCGCGACCACTGGGATTTTAACTGCATTCTTTCTGGAGCACTAGATGTGTTTGTTAACCTCCAATCATACATATTTCCAAATTTCCCAACCCTTGTTACCCTTGCTGTATCCTAAACCCCTTCAAATCAGCTTACATGCAGCACATCCCCATGCTAGTCTTTATCCTATTTGGCATGGTATAGTCTAGTCCAGATAATTCAGAAAACAAACCAGGTTATGCTGAGAGGTCATGTGTTGAGGATAGAGGGACTTCAGAGGCTTGGTTTTCAACTTTATTTTAAAAGACATATTTCCGACTGGTCATGTATATGCCAAATGATTATACTAGTGCTTTGCAAGTAAAATCATGGGCATAACTAGACCTTTGCAGGCCCCATAGCAACATTTTTAAGGGGCCCCCAACCCAGTTATGGGCTTTGAGGAGATTAGGTGCAGGGTGCTGATGTGTAAGTTATAAGCACCAGAGGTGGGCAGTTACAGGGTCCAGGGAAGGAAGGTGCAAGTTACAGGGTGCAGAGAGGGAGATAAAAAAGTGCAGGGAGGGAAGCTGCAGGATGCGGGGTGCAGAGAGGGAGAGGGAAGGTGCAGGGAGGGAAGCTGCAGGATGCGGGGTGCAGAGAGGGAAGCTGCTGGATGCGGGGTGCAGAGAGGAAGAGAAAAGGTGCAGGGAGGGAAGCTGCAGGATGTGGGATGCAGAGAGGGAGAGGGAAGCTGCAGGATGCGGGGTGCAGAGAGGGAAGGTGCAGGGAGGGAAGCTACAGGATGTGGGATGCAGAGAGGGAGAGGGAAGCTGCAGGATGCGGGGTGCACAGAGGGAAGCTGCAGAATGCGGGGTGCAGAGAGGGAAGGTGCAGGGAGGGAAGCTGCAGGATGTGGGATGCAGAGAGGGAGAGGGAAGCTGCAGGATGCGGGGTGCACAGAGGGAAGCTGCAGAATGCGGGGTGCAGAGAGGGAAGGTGCAGGGAGGGAAGCTGCAGGATGGGGGATGCAGAGAGGGAGAGGGAAGCTGCAGGATACGGGGTGCACAGAGGGAAGCTGCAGAATGCGGGGTGCACAGAGGGAAGGTGCAGGGAGGGAAGCTGCAGGATGTGGGATGCAGAGAGGGAGATGTAAGCTGCAGGATGCGGGGTGCACAGAGGGAAGCTGCAGGATGCGGGGTGCAGAGAGGGAAGGTGCAGGGAGGGAAGCTGCAGGATGGGGGATGCAGAGAGGGAGAGGGAAGCTGCAGGATACGGGGTGCACAGAGGGAAGCTGCAGAATGCGGGGTGCACAGAGGGAAGGTGCAGGGAGGGAAGCTGCAGGATGTGGGATGCAGAGAGGGAAGCTGCAGGATGCGGTGTGCAGAGAGGGAAGGTGCAGGGAGGGAAGCTGAAGGATGCGGGGTTGGGCAGTTACGGGGTGCAGCAGTGGAAAGTTACAGGATGCAGCAATGGATGGTGCAGGGATGGAAGGTGCATAAAGCTGGGGTGATCAGAAACGGGGTGCCAGGATGGAAGATGCAGGGTGTCAGTTGCAGGGAAGGCAGTTTCAAGGTACAGGTGGGGCAGCTGCAGGGGGCAGGTAGGCAATAGGAAAGTAAGGGATTAATGGTTTGTAGTGGGTTAAACAATAGATTAGAGGGGTTCTAGCACTGCACTACTGTAGGCAGATATTTCAGAGACTCGCTTATCCACACATATACAGGAATACACACACATATACATATTCACAAACATACAGAAGTATATGCAGACAATATATAGCCCCATTCCTCTCTCTCACCTTACAGGGTAGCTCTGTAGTAGCTCCTCTATCCCTCGACGAGAGAGAGAGAGAGAGAGAGAGAGAGAGAGAGAGAGAGAGAGAGAGAGAGAGAGAGAGAGAGAGAGAGAGAGAGAGAGAGAGAGAGAGAGAGAGAGAGAGAGAGAGAGAGAGAGAGAGAGAGAGAGAGAGAGAGAGAGAGAGAGAGAGAGAGAGAGAGAGAGAGAGAGAGAGAGAGAGAAAGAAAGAGAAACCAGTAGTCCAATATAGAAAAAACTTGTATCACTGATGATTCAGTATAATGGTGAACATCATTGAACAGGTATTGCAGTATGTCCCAAGTTGAAATGGATTCCAAGTAGATTCCAGGATGCCAGAGTGCACTCTGGCATCCTGGAATCTACATCCTGTGTAGCACCATACTAAGCCTGAGTTATTCCTGGTGCCAGTTTGAGATACTATTTCTCTATACATTTCAACTTGGGACATACTGCAATACCTGTTCAATGATGTTTACCATTATACTGAATCATCAGTGATACAAGTTTTTTCTATATTGGACTACTGGTTTCACTAATACAGTTATTCAACCCAAGAGTACTGCATCGTATGAAAATGTTCTGTACTTTACTGCTATAAACGCCCCTGAGGAAGTCAAGCTATTGACGAAACGCGTTGGGCTATCTACATCAGTGCAGAAGACACTCCTATTAAAATTGTTTTAATTCATAGAATTTTAAGTTGTTTTTATTGAATTACACTGTGGCTGCATAGGCGCACTCTGAACCTCTACTTTCTCATCTCTATTCTCTTGGGTCCCGTCTAACAGGGGATCCCTCAGAGTTGCTGCCTTAACAGGTAAAGGCGCGGTTGGGGTACCTCGTATCTATAATATATATATATATATATATATATATATATATAGAGAGAGAGAGAGAGAGAGAGAGAGAGAGAGAGAGAGAGAGAGAGAGAGAGAGAGAGAGAGACATTGTAGGGGCTCTGCACACACTAAATTAACTAAGTCTTATTGTGGTCACATTCTCTCATGCACCCTGTTTTAACCTATAGTGCATAGCTTATGTTAATCAGTTCCCTAGATGATTAGTGACAGGTGTGTTGGTAACTGCTCACCTATAAAAGCACAGTCTGCTGTGAGCTTTAGACCAGATAGCATGCCTGGAATCAAATATTAATGTCATAGCTATGTGTATTGTAACCATTTTCAGCGATAGTGTTAGGACCTGCAGAAAAGTGGGGTCCCGTGAAGGGGGCTGCAGGCTTAAATGCATTGATCAATTCATAAACTAAATCTCCACTTTTTATTATCAGTTAATTTAGTGTGTTGCAGAGCCCCTACAATGTCTGTTTAAACAATGTGGTCACAAGCCATAGGGCACCCAAAAACTAGGAAATCTTAGCTGTTTTGATAAAAGCCGCAAGGCTGAAACGTCAACTTCAATAAGTTTGGCTACGGTTGTCTTCTTTCTATATCGTCCTGAGTGCCGCGCCATTCCCTACTTTGTATCCAGCGTCCAGCACCGTCTGCCCGCATGGTGAGGGCACCAGGCACCTTAACTAAGAGGATTGGAGTGCCGGCATCCCCCTGCATATATATATATATATATATATATATATATATATATATACATATACATATATATTAGCCCTATGGCACAAATACTTTGGTATTTTTCTCACTGCATTGTCTTAATTGGAGCCGTAACAGAGAGGACAAACACTACTCAGCCGACCTAGGAGTCTGTCTTATTCACAGGACGAACTGATGGACATATGAGGATTTTATTTATATGGTGATATTTTTCATTATTATTAACCTTGGTGGTTTTTATGTTGGGAACACCAGAAGCGCTGGACATTTATGTTCTTTTTATGTTTTTTTGTTTTTTCATATGGACAAAAACATGTGCACTGCAGGTGGGGCAGATGTAAATGTGCAGAGAGAGCTAAGGTGCATGCACATGGTGAGATTTTGACTATGCGATTTCCCTGGAACTCCCTGGGGCCCAGAACCGTACAATCTTGACTCAGTTTACTTGAAAATTTGACTTTGGCTGATTATAACTGCAGATGGAGCAGCCAATCACCGTCATTCGCCAGAAGGGGGCGCATGCCCCGTTCTGACAGAGCCCTCCGCCGCCTCCCCTCTGCTCCCCTGTCTCGCCGCAACCCCCCGCACTCCCCCCTAACCCTGCCCGTCTCCCTGAAGCAGAGACTGGCAGGGATTCCGCTCCCCGCCGTCGAGTGACTGGGACACGCGAGCGTGTGAGACGAGATTCCCTGAGCTGGCTGAGAGGTGCTACATCTGTTTACTAGAACACTAGACCATGTACAATATACTCAAACTTGACTTGCCTGTACGGTCTTGCGATACTGATCCCACGGGAGTGCGCATTGGCATTGCAAGTTGTATATATTGAGCACTTATTGTTTATGCACATATTTCTATATTCAATTTGTATACACACGAGGGCCGATTCAGACCCATTCATAGGCCAAATTTATCCCGGTCCACGATGGTCTGGGTTAGTGCATGTACAAATATGCGCATGCACAAACCCCGGGAGCGAACGGCTTTGGTGAGTTTCACACTTCCCAGGCTGTGCGCACCAGGAGGGGCGAGGAGGGGGTGGAAGCAGGGGAACGCACAGAATTTTATGGGGGTGCCCATAACAAGGCTGGGTGTACCCCTGCAGACCTCACATGACTTCAGCGTCCTCCCCGATTTCAACGATCTGCGGCCATAATAAAAGTCAGTCTAGACTGACTTTTATATGAGAACGGGTGAAAAATCATTCAATAGTGAGCGACCAACGGAGGATTTTTGACTGCATGTGAAGGGATGTGTTAGCGTATACTTCCCTCGCATGTTAGAGAGGGGATTCGATCGGTGGGGAGGTGGGCATTCAGCGGGGCGGAGGGCGGTGTTTAACTGTCCGCTAGGCTGAAAACATTCACAGCCTAGCGGACAGGTCTGAATCAGTCCTACGGTGTGATTTGTGCTAATACTCTCTACACGTGTTACATCAGCCCCACCTGACGCGCAGCATAGTTTTGTCCATTTGAGAATACAATGTGCTTTGCGATCAAGGCCCTTTGTTTCCAGCATGAATATATGAATATACTGTATATACACTTAAGGTGCGTGCAAATGGTCCTTTTCTAGACAAAGGAATTTGCCAAGCTCTTAGTACCTTGGAGTGTGCAATAAACCATTGGCCTTTATTTGCGGAAGCAGTCCATTTACAGACAGTCATAATACTGATGGTCAAAATACAAAATACCGACAACCATTGCCAGGGAGTCAAAGTTCGTAATGCTGTCATTCATTATGCCGACACTGTCAAAATGTTGACATTTAAATTATTGACATGTGAAAAGGTTGACATATGCAACATGGTTTTGCCCATTTAAGAAAACTTGTTCCACTTAACAATAGTGTCTGTTATTCCAGTAACACAGCACAGTAGTGTCTGTTATTTCATTATTCCAGTTGCACCGAAAAGTAGCATTCTTTATGCACATTATAAAGCACAGCAGTGCCCGCTATTCACATTACACAGCACAGCAGTGCCCGCTATTCACATTACACTGTATAGTAGAACCACTTATACACATTGTGCTACAGTAAAGCTCATCCTTCTCATTCCTACTTTAGTGCATTTCTTCTCATTCCTCATATTCACTTCTCCTTCCCATGAAATTGCGAATAGTTTGACCTACACTTTACTGTACACATTACTAATCCATCTAAATACACCACATATTCCCAGAATTTGCACAGAACTATGGACCCATGTCGCTGAGTTCATGGACTGTTTTATGTCTACTTAGCCACCCCTGCTACAAATCAGGGAGCTTGGTGACCAAGAGTTTTGTGTACATCTGATAATTCTTTGTTTGATTAATGTCCGAGTTATCCTAAACACCATAAATGGCAATGCTCTAGAATAACTGACCTTTTACTCAAATCATTATGCAGTCACTAAGGTTTAGGGTGAACTAGAATATGTGCTGTCATTGGCTAATTTTTAATTATATTGCTTCATTATTGAACTGTTACAAATGTTTGTGCACCAAGAGAGTCAGTTAAACTTAACAACAAATACAGTGAATGGGTTTGAGCATTGCAACTGGATAACTCATGTTGGGGTGCAATAGGTGCAACCCACGCTGGGGTTTATTAATGCAGGGAAAATACTGCCTGCCCTGCACATACTGTAGCACAGAAATCTTGGGCAGCTAATTAGAGATCAGAAGCATGTTCCTCGCCCAATTCTAAAATATAAATAACATGTGCCAATGACTTTAACTTAATGCTGCAATCCGTTACCAGATAAAGGCACCAGGTGCATGAGGCTAACAGCCCTAGATTGGGAGGGGGGGGGGGGGGGGGGGGCAGGCTGATAGACACAGAAGAGAAATTAGGCTTAAGGTGCGTACAGATTACAGGATATATGTTTAACAATATGCATGCTAATGATATGGTTAACGATATATAGGGTGACATTCTATGGGATGAGATAATCTGACTTTGGCGAATTTTATCGCAAAAACGGCCGTTTTCGCACTTTTTCCCTAATTTGCATATTTAATGAGATGCGAAAATCGGCAAAAAGTGCGGTTTTGCCGCGAAATCGCACTTTTTAGAAGTGCGATTTTTAATTTTTGCCAGAACTCGCATCCAGATGTTTTCACATTGAAAAGTATACAATTCGCATATTTAATGAGATGCGAATTTGAAAAATGTGTCTAAAAATCTCAAAAAAATCAGACCAGGTTCTGATATGCGATTTGGCCAGAACCCTGCACAGATCATAGAGATCTGTGCATGGCCCTGTGTTAAAAAATGTGGAAAAGTGTTTTTTGACAAAAAAAAATTGCGTGGGGTCCCCCCTCCTGAGCATAACCAGCCCCGGGCTCATTGAGCTGGGGCTGGTTCCAAAAATACGGGGGACAAAAAGCATAGGGGTCCCCCGTATTTCTGAAACCAGCCCCGGACTCTTGGACCGGTCCTGGTTCCAAAAATACGGGGGACAAAATATCTGGGGGTCCCCCGTATTTTGAAACCAGCACCGGGCTCCAACAGCCCTCGGTGTCATGCCACAGCCGGGTGACACTTTTTATATAAGGTCCCCCGGCCGAAACATGAGCACCGTGGCTGGTCAGCCTTGGACGGGGTACCTGGAGGAGTGGGGACCCCCCATATAGGGGTCCCCCCCCCAGGCTTCACCCGTCCAGGGCTGAAGCCCGGGGCTGTCACCGGCGTCCGTGGCCAGTGGACGCCGGCCTGATAGTGTTAAATCTTCCATACATAACATTGCTTGATACAGAAGAACTACAAGTGCCAGCAGACCTCCCCCGCATGCTGGGACTTGGAGAACCACAAGCCCCAGCATGCGGGGCATTAATGGGCCCGCTGGGACTTGTAGTCCACCTGTAAAAAGAATGTTAAAAAAAACACACACACAGAGAAGTAAAACTTTATTACACACAAACACACACACCTCACTTTTACACCCACATACTTACCGATCCAGGATCCAGCGCTGGTCTCCCTTCTGCTGCAGAGCCGGCTACCCCCGCACTGACAGCGGGGACAACCGGCTCTCTCCGATGCCGCTAACAGCCTATGTAGCGCTGTCCCAGCGCTACAGAGGCTGAGAGCGTCTTTGGCTTATGCTTATGGCTTATACATAGGCTGTTAGCGGCATCGGAGAGAGCCGGTTGTCCCCGCTGTCAGTGCGAAAAAAAATGGAAATATTAATTATGTATAATGGCTAGGATAAAGGTTACAGGATCAGGAGGGACAGTGCATAGGGCAAGGGTGACAGGGCCAGTACTGAGAAAATAGGGATAATATGATAGGGCCAGGACAGATGAAGACAGAGGGAACAGGAGAGATGGGTGACAGGACCTGAACAGTTGTGACAGTGCCATGAAAGAACAGAGGGCACAGGAGAGATTGGTGACAGGACCTGGACAGGAGTGACAGTGCCATGACAGAACAGAGGGGACAGGAGAGATGGGTGACAGGACCTGGGCAGTTGTGACAGTGCCATGACAGAACAGAGGGGACAGGAGAGATGGGTGACAGGACCTGGACAGTTGTGACAGTGCCATGACAGAACAGAGGGGACAGGAGAGATGGGTGACAGGACCTGGACAGTTGTGACAGTGCCATGACAGAACAGAGGGGACAGGAGAGATGGGTGACAGGACCTGGACAGTTGTGACAGTGCCATGACAGAACAGAGGGGACAGGAGAGATGGGTGACAGGACCTGGACAGTTGTGACAGTGCCATGACAGAACAGAGGGGACAGGAGAGATGGGTGACAGGACCTGGACAGTTGTGACAGTGCCATGACAGAACAGAGGGGACAGGAGAGATGGGTGACAGGACCTGGACAGTTGTGACAGTGCCATGACAGAACAGAGGGGAAGGAGAGATGGGTGACAGGACCTGGACAGTTGTGACAGTGCCATGACAGAACAGAGGGGACAGGAGAGATGGGTGACAGGACATGGACAGTTGTGACAGTGCCATGACAGAACAGAGGGGACAGGAGAGATGGGTGACAGGACCTGGACAGTTGTGACAGTGCCATGACAGAACAGAGAGGACAGGAGAGATGGGTGACAGGACCTGGACAGTTGTGACAGTGCCATGACAGAACAGAGGGGAAGGAGAGATGGGTGACAGGACCTGGACAGTTGTGACAGTGCCATGACAGAACAGAGGGGACAGGAGAGATGGGTGACAGGACATGGACAGTTGTGACAGTGCCATGACAGAACAGAGGGGACAGGAGAGATGGGTGACAGGACCTGGACAGGAGTGACAGTGCCATGACAGAACAGAGGGGACAGGAGAGATGGGTGACAGGACCTGGACAGGAGTGACAGTGCCATGACAGAATAGAGGGGACAGGAGAGATGGGTGACAGGACCTGGACAGTTGTGACAGTGCCATGGCAGAACAGAAGGGAAAGGATAGAGGGGTGTCAGGGACAAAACAGAGGTGACAGGGCCCATGCTGAGATTCTTGCAATATCTAGTCATCTCCCAGGTTCTCTCAGACGGTGACAGATCACTTACGTGCAGTGCTGTGTGATGAGCGATCTGTACTGAGTGATCTGAGCAAGCCCCATGTGTAGAGTCCATAAGTCTTTGGTGACTCCAGGACAGAGTAGTAGCATATGACTTCCTATATCAGAATGGCTCAAAACTAGATTTTATCCCTAAACCATAGACACAGAAGCAATACGAACTACATCAATCTCTGCATAACCCCTTATATACAAAACCTAGTACTCAAATCAGTGATTGAGATTTACAAACATGGGTACTTGTTTCCTAGCACGGCCACAATCGTGAGTAATCGTGTCCCTTACTTAAGGGACACGATTACCCACGATGGACCCGATTTCTTTTGAAATCAGGTCCATTTTGCCGGCTAGGATAAAATATCGGGGGCATCGCGTCGGTCGGGACCATTAACATTGGTCCCGACGCGACCGACGCGATGCCCCCGATATTTCCATAGACTTCAATGTTAAAAAATATTTTAACATTGAAATCTTGTCGGGAAAGGTAAAATATCGGGGGCATCGCGTCGGTCGGGACCATTAACATTGGTCCCGACGCGATGCGACGCGATGCCCCCGATTTTTGCATAGGATTCAATGTTAAAAAAATTTTTAACATTGAAATGGTGTAAAAATGTCAAAAAATGTGAAATGGGTCCATATGACCCATTTCACATTATAGATGTCCCCGTCGTCGCCCCACGATAGACGCCAACCCGAAGCGTGGCGAGCGCAGCGAGCCCGCGAGGGGCGGCGGTACGCGTCCTCCGACCTTTTCATGCCCTACTATCCACTAGGGCGTGGAGTGAGAATAGAATAGTGTGGCGAGCGCAGCGAGCCACCGAGCCCGAAGCGTGGCGAGCCCCGCGAGGGGACGCGGATACCTTCACAGTTATACGCGTCCCCTTGCGGGCTTCACAGGTGTCCGTGGCGACGCGGACACCTGTGAAGCCCGCGAAGGGACGCGTTTACCTGTGAAGGTATCCGCGTCCCCTCGCCACGCTTCGGGCTCGGTGGCTCGCTGCGCTCGCCACACTATTCTATTCTCACTCCACGCCCTAGTGAATAGTAGGGCATGAAAAGGTCGGAGGACGCGTACCGCCGCCCCTCGCGGGCTCGCTGCGCTCGCCACGCTTCGGGTATGCGTCTATCGTGGGCTGCTGTTTACGCGCTTCAATTTGGGGGGGTTGGGAATTTTTTTCATTGAATACAATGTAAAATTGGGTCCCAGGAACCCAATTTACATTGGATTCAATGAAAAAAATCGGGTCAAAAATCGGTCGGTCGCGTCGATCGCATCGCATGCGACCAAATCGCATGCGATGCGATCGACCCGATTTTTTTCAGCACGACCACCCCGATCTTAATCGGTGTGGCCGTGCTAGGAAACAAGTACCCAAACATGCTGAATATATGACTACATATAAGCAGTGGTCTATACCAGCCAATCAGCCATTTGCTTTCATATGTCCAGACTGTGCTGGACTGAAGCTAAGTGCTAATTACTTGATATGAGTTACCCCATCTATATGTACCATGCTTGCAGTAGCATCACTAAGGAGGTGCAGAGGGAGGGTACACACTCTTTCCAAGCGTCACCCTGCAATAGCCCCCAGGCTCCTCCTCACTGATAGGAACCAGGTGCTGGTATGTAACATTTTGTACAGTGCTCTGCTCCATTAACACTAAAGGAGCATATAGTGCAGCCAGTCAATCTCTGGGGCCAGCCCAGCATCTCAAAATAATGAAAACGGTGGTCGGCATATGTGGCCATGCCCCTTCCTGTGAGGCCTCACCACTTCCTGTGAGACCACAGCACTTCCTGTGACAGCCAGTAAGCGTAGGGATCCCTTTCCACATGCTGGCAAACTGGGCAGGACCTCAAAGCAAGGGGTGAGGCATGACATGAATGGGGTGTGGCCTCACAGGAAGTGCTGTGGTCTCACAGTAAGTGTTTCTTCATTGTAGTACTTCATTAGAGAGACTTTGATATTACAGTCTTGTTTTTAATTGTAAAAGAAACAACAATGTACCTAAATTAATTGGGAAATACTGGCTAAATGCTGTTATCATTTTCAGTTACTAAAATAATGACAGTTAAATAGACATCATAGCAAGTATTTGAAATAGTTTACAGGGCCATTTAGCTGCATGCACATCTTTGTGTACCCCTGCCCAATTCCAACTCAGCCGGTTCATGGACACTTCTCTCCTTGGGTCAGATGCACTAAGCACTACAGTAAGTGATAAAATGGAGAGTGATAAACAGCCAACCAATCAGCCAGACTGTGCTTGAAAAATGTCAGGCAGGAGCTGATTGGTTGGTTGTTTATCACTCTCCATTTTATCACATTTATTCGCCGTCCCTTTCGCACCTAGGCACCTTTTGGCAAGGGCCACGGGGCGGCGGCAAGGGGGCACGCTCATGAGAATGCCCATGCGGGGGGCGGGCAGCTGATGTCAGCTGCCCACCAGCCTCCCGTACAGGGTGCCTGCAGATCTAAGACACCACAGAGGTGTCTTAGGACTGTGAGCACTCGCAAAATCATTCGATGGTCGGCAACCATCGAATGATTTTGACCCCGCATGCAAGGCTGCGAAAGGATGTATATGCAAAACTACCATTCGGATGCGTGCGTGCTGGTGAACTCGTCGGGCGAGGAGGGCGGGTGGTGTTTCAATGACTCGCAAAGCTGCGAAATTTGCAGCTTTGCGAGTCACCCAGAATAAGGCCCATATTCGCAATTAGCAAAATCTCCACAGTCTGAGTGTGTCCTGTAGTGGTTAGCATTACTGCCTCCCAGCACTGTGGTCATGGGTGTGATTCCCACCATGGCCCTAACTCTGTGGAGTTTGTATATTCTCCACATACTTGGGTGGGTCTACTACAGGTCCCTCAGTTTCCTCACACAATCCAATCCGAAAATATACTGTTAGCTTAATAAGCCCCAACAAAAATGTACATGGGCCAAGTGTTTCTAATCTGCTATCAAATTCTCTGAATTGGACCCATTAGGCACCTTGGCGTATTGGTGGCATCTCCACGGCAGTTGCATATTTCTAATGGATGCAATGTACACAGTGTACAAGGGCCCCTGAGTCCCAAGGGGGCCCACACTGCATCCATTTTTTAATACTTACCCCTCCAGAGGGGTGCTGAACCAACATGGTACCATCTGATTGGCATTATGGCCCTTATTCTGGTTTACTCGCTCTGGTGCGAATTCGCAACCTTGCGAGTCAACCAGTTCCCGCCCTATGAATGGTGGTACGCCGGCCTCCTTCGCACGCCGGGTATGTTCGCAAGGATCAAGAATGGATGTTTAACATAAACATCCATTCGCATGCCAGTGGGAACCTCCCCCTTCTTTCCATGGTTGCCAACCATCGAATGATGTTGAAGGTGCACGCATATGTAAGGGTGGTCCAGACCACTCGTACATACACGTGTAGAATTCCAGGAAATAGGGTAGGCAACTGACATCCGGTTATGTCAGTTGTCCGTGTGCATCACGAACGCATTAGCATGTGTATACGCAAGAGCGAATCAATCAGAATAAGGGCCTATAGGTGGGACAAGTGACTTTCTTTTGGTCATAAGCCAGTTTTGCACACGCAGAAGGACACAGCAAGAGGGAATGAGATTTCTATAGAACATGGTATTGCTTATTGCTAATGTCTCTATCAATCTATTCAGCAGTGGCCCAGTTAGATTTACAGCTGTCCAATAATACTACATTAATCACAGCAGGAATCAGTGTTACTTGTTATCATTCCTCTATAAATAATCTATACATGTAAATATAAAGAATCAAAACTACAAAACAGTTAAAAGAATGTCTGCTCATTGCTAATCTATACAAACAAGGGCAATGTATGAGTTACTTATTTTACTTATTGATTACTAAGTAAATACCCTGAATCAGCAGGTTTGTCATTATATAGGCACTGCTATGCATCTTATTGGTCTCAGTATCAATTCTGCAGCCTGATTGCGTTATTTTGGCATCAGAATATTGTGCGCGAAGAATGGCTTATTTTAATTTTGTCGCTTTATTGGCTGCAATTTTAGTGTTTTCTGATGTTGTCCAACAGGTAAGTGACTTATCTGTCTTTGTATTACGTTGTAAACTGCATCCATACTGTATGGCTCTTAGATACAGGGCACAGCTTGGTGCATTGTACTGCTTGCGCCTGAGTTTTGCACAACCCCTTGTGCTCAGGGATGGAACAGAAAGGGCTATTTCATACGCTCCGGCTGGTGCCGGGCGGCAAAACTCTGCACGGCCAAAAGTCATGCCCTACACTTGTCCCACAGTGGACAGCTGATGTGTCCTTTCACGCGGGAGGGTCGGGGTCCGGGAGCCGGGTTGCAGCCAGATCTAACCACTGGAAAGGAGGGCTGCCGGGCAGTGGCCATCCCGTCCAATTGTGTCAGGGCTGTTTCACACGCTCCAGCTGACGCCGGGCGGCGAAACTCCACATGGCCAAGAAGCCATGCCGCGCTGGCGTCCGGGCCGTGACCGACCCGCGTGAATGGACACAATCCTGTCCATTGTTAACTACTGTGCGGAGTTTGGCTGCCTGGTGTCAGCAAGTGTGTGTGAAACAGCCCTCAGTGTTTGTAGATGGCGATGGGGGCCTTTCACACACACTGGTCGTTTGGTGTCACGGAGCCGGTGCATGTGAAAGGAACAACTGTCAGGCAGAAAGCCAGACAAAGTTTGTCCGGCTTTTTGCTGTCCGGTTAAAACTGGTGTGTGTGAAATAGCCCAAAAGCTCATGTTCGGCTGCAGAACAGTGCTATTGTTTGGTGTAACTTATTTGAAATATGTTGCTAATCATGTAAATACTGCAACAACAGAAGATGATGAGTGATGTATATTTCCAGTAGACACATCTACAGTATATGGTAGATTAGATGCGTGTGACTCCAAACATAGACACTGAAATGTTACTGAGCAACTTCTGTAAGTACAGTGTACATGTGACTCTAATGCAGGATTGAGCAATGTGTGTACCTCTAGTTGATTGGAACTACAAGCCCCAGCATGCTAGAGCTTATTTCTGCTTGAATAACTACAAAACTGTATTTCTCTGTAGAAACTCAGAATTTCAGAACATATTTTTTTTGCATTTTATCTATTGTTTTATCATGTAAATAAGCATTTGAATTAGAGATGTGTGGGTTCAGTTTTATATGGATTTACTCGGTTCTCAAAGCCGGATCTTATTGGCTATCCAAAACAAGTTACAGCCGATAGCCAATAAGATCCTGCTTTGAGAAGCAAAGTGGTTTCTGGGTTTTTGACACAGAATATAGGCATGCTGCATATCATTTTAATTTGCAGAGATGCTTGTGCATCTTATTCACATATAGATGCAAATGAGACACATTTTCTGCAAGAAAATGCATCTGAGATGCACAGGAACTGTCAGCTCTTGTCAGGCATCTCCCTCCATGTGTAAAATCAAATGCTTGCAACTGTTTGATGTAGTTAGGTACATTCTAGCACAGTATGTGTCATGTATGCCCCTTTTAGAAAGTAACAACAGGACTCAAGGTGCGTTACAGACATCAAAACAACGCACATAATACATAGGATTTAGGTATTACAATAGATTAATAGACAATTCACACAGACATAAAAGAAAGGCTTGAAAGCACAGTAGGCACAATGCAGTGTTGGTGCGGGCATTTTGAATAATAACTTCCATGGGTTGTGTATTCCACCCTAACAAGGTACTAGGTGAGACCAGGGCCATCGAGAAGCAGGAGTGGGTACTTTTTACACGAGTCCAGGTCTGATTCAGGGGCCCAGGTCCCTCGCTCCGCTCCCCTGCTGCAGGGAGCCGGGCAGTGGGAGTAGAGGACAGGCTGCTGCAGCACAGCCTTTCTCCCCAGCTCAGTACATGTGTCTGCTCTCTCCCAGAATGGGTGTCCCACCCGCCAGACAGATGGTGACCCACACCTCTGCCTATATTTTTTATGGGACGTGGTCACGGCGGCAGCTCTACGCTACGCTGACAACGTAGCCTAAGCTACGTTGTCAGCGTAGCCAGCGCCGTGAAACTAAACTGGGAGCAGGGGAGCAGAGTGAGGGTTTTTTATACGGGATGCAGTTAAAATCCCGGCGGTCTGGATCCCGGCATTCAGAATCCCGACGCCGGAATCCCGACCGCCGAAATTCCGACACATTCTCCCTCCGTGGGTGTCCACGACACCCCTGGAGGGAGAATAAATTAGTGTGCCGAGCGTAGCGAGGCACCAGGCCCGCTGCGTGGCGAGCGCAGCGAGCCCGCAAGGGGGGGCGATCCATGTCCCCCCCCTTGTCGGGATTTCGGCTGTCGGGATTCCGGCGTCGGGATTCTGAACGCCGGGATCCCGACCGCCGGGATTCAGTACTGAATCCGTTTTATACTTACGGTCCATTCCCGCTGCGTTCTCCGGCCGGCGATCCCCGTGGCCCCGGAGTCAGCTTTCAGTCTCCCTCCTCCATGACACTCCCCGGCGCCAGCAATGTACGTAATTCAGCGCATTGCCACTGGGGGAGCATCACTTTATAAAATCAACTCCACGCCGGCGTGGATACTGGGGGTATGACATGGATATTGCGGATATTAACCATTGTGTAGTTTCAGGGCTCCAGAAACAGATACGTAGTTTACATAGCCAGCATAGTGCTGTATTGGTGTTCTCAATACAGCACCACGTTACTGCCGCCCTGAAACTAATCAAGTACCAAGTAACAATGTTTTCATGTCAAATCAACTGCTTTCACATAGTTTTACCTGTTACAATACCTGTAAGTTGTATATATTTGCCTGGCCATGAAATATAGCAGACAAATGTAGGATTTCACTCATATCTATTATATACATCTCCAATGGATGAATCGCACAGCACAGATGTTTTGGATCTGAGTAATGGTACATTAATCACTCTGTGGGGTCATTGCATTATAACAAACAAAATACGATCATAATTTATATGATACAATAAAGGGAATCAATAATTATGGTTAAACAATTCTGTATTAACCAGTGTGAATTAATAGGCTGATAATGTATATGTCAACAGTCAATAGGTGGTATTCCCTAATATATGTTCCTCTGGATAGTAAATAAAGAATATGTTAAAAAAACATGTATCACCCATTTGTGTGTTGGTTATTTTCATATTGACCACCTTTGAACCTGTCTACTTTAAGCACTGTCAACCTTTCATCGTGGACTTTTTACCCGTATAGACTTATTGCATGTCAATCGTATGCTGACAACCTGTATACTTCCGATCTACCATCCGGATACCTGCCTAAGCAGCACTAGTTGTCAGTGTACAAAAGCAACTAGCCATATTTATATGTAGTGACCAGAATTCTACACCTACATATACATATTACTCCCACCTTTTCTAACCCAGGCTGTTGCAGATATTGTACACCTGGGCAGGGTGCTGACAGGGGGTGGTAGGTACTACTTACCCAGGTGCAGACTGCTTGGAGCATTTGACATATCAGGCAGTAAGAAAGTGCTAGAGATGACCAAAAGCAGTCTGTTCATGTCGACCCATGTAACCCTCCCGTCCTCGAGCCGTGTGCACGGGTACTATTTGTATAAGAAAAAATCAGGAGGGGGCATGGTCACATATGTACTAAGATGTAATAAGCTTGAAAAGTGATAAAATAGAGAGTGTTAAACCACCTGCCAATCAGCCCCTAACTGTCATGTCACAGGCTGGGTTTGAAAAAGGACACGTACAGTAGGAGCTGATTGGTTGGTGGTTTATCACTTTCCATTTGATCACTTTTCAATGCTAAGTTGCCCAAAGTGAGAATTCAATGTGCTTATGTTATTGACTTCATATGAACATTTACAAGATAAAATGTTTCCTTTTACAAATATATATTTCTTTTTGGCTTCTGAAGGCGCATGGCTCACACGGGGAAGCAGATTCTAAGTGCGCTCTGATGATAAAAGTATTGGATGCTGTAAGAGGGATCCCAGCATCTAACCTACGTGCCAAGTTTTTCAGACAGAAAGAGGACAAAACCTGGGAACTGCTTAATACTGGGTAAGTAACTGGCACCAACATGATGTGTCAAAAATACATTTTATACTATATAGTGTAAAGGTGTGTACACACATGGTGCAATTTGGTCGCTGAGCAATTTTGGCTTAATATCTCTCAACAATATATTGCTAAGCGACCATATTGCTCAGTGTAGCAATTCTGTTTTTATTTTTATTTTTATTCTATAAACCTATTAACATTTATGTAAAAACACTTTTGGAATGGAACTATTCGTTTACTAATTACTGCTCCTGAGAAATAAAGGAAATGTACAACCAATCAATTGAAGAAGCTGGTTGCTATGGACAACTTCTTCATGTGTCCTCTTTATAAGGTTTGATACATCTACACAAGTGCTAAATATCCTCACAAAAATAATAAATGGCCAGAACAATGCCAAAGCCATACCATTCTGTACACATTACTCATCGTGTGCATTACTAGAATGTCACAGACACATTTTCCCAGATTAAGCTTTACTTTACCATATTGTCCTTTTAAATCATTCTCTGACCTGCAGGGTAACTTTGCTAACACTTCTTAAAATGAAATCAGGTGATATTGCAACCAAACAGATTCTGGGGGGTATTCAACAAGAATGGTCGGGCTGTGCACATGTCTGCGCATTTGCAAGCGCTGGCTGCGTGCACCCACTGCGAATAGTGGGATCGCTAGGTGCACGCACCCAGGACAGCAAGCGGGGGTGGAGAGGGGCGTGGGGTTGCGGGCAGCCTCATTACCATATGGGAACGCCCAGCGTTTCATGGGCATTCTCATGGTAATGAGGCTGTGACACATGTGGGGGTTGGGCAGCTGACATCACCGGATCTCAGCTGCCCGCCCATTTCCTCCCGCAGAAATTTAAAAATCATTTAGCAAATGCATAACTAATAAAACTAATTTTTTTAAGGGTAACATCCCTGGATGGAGGGATTACGTCGACATGGACACCGTATAAGTGTGCCGTGTCCCCGCGCATAACTCTCATGCTTCTGGCACGGTGCCTTGTTATGTTCGGCACACTCTTTTATTCTCTCTCCATGCCCTAGTTGATGGTATGGTATGAAAAGCCGCCTTCGTTGGAAAAACCTTGTCAACTTTTGGCATGTCGACTTAAATAATGTCGACCTTTATAGGTGTGGACCTATGGCCTGTTGACCTAAGTGGGACACCCTTAGGTCAACAGGCCATAAGTCCACACCCAATGTATGTCAACCAAATATAGATGACCCAACGCCCATATCCCGTTTTTGTACAATCAGAATCCATTGTTATTAATGCAAAGTGAGTTCTGTGATTATTTTGTTATATGATGCTCACTATTTTATTTTCAGAACTCTATGCTTTTTCTAATAAAAATGTAAAAACTGTATTGTTGAGTAAAGAAGTAAACTGGAATATAGAAATGTACAAATCATTTAGCAAATGCAGAACTAATAAAACTATTTTTTTTAAGGGTAACATCCCCGGATGGAGAAATCCACAGCCTGACCACTGAGAAACAGTTTGTAGAAGGAGTATATAAACTGAATTTTGCAACCAAGACTTTTTGGAGCAAGCTTGGCCTGTCACCATTCCATGAATATGTTGATGTAAGTGTGTAATACAGACATTCCTCACTTAACGACCGAGTTCTGGTCCTATGACCCGGTCATTAAGCGAATTGGTCCTTAAACAAACCTAGGTACTCTTTACCTAGAAGGGCGGCCATCGCGGGCATCGCATGTACCAAAAAATCGCATGCGATGCGACCGACGCGATTACCGCGATTTCCCATAGAGAACAATGTTAAATGTCCCAATTGACCCGATTTTCCATAGGGAACAATGTTAAATAGCCACCCTGAAGTGTGAAATGGCCCCCCCAATTGTTAACGCCACCCCACGATCAACGTCAACCCAAAGCGTGGCGAGCGCAGCGAGGCCGCGAGGGGCGGCGGTACGCGTCCTCCGACCTTTTCATACCCCCACTATCCACGTCGGCGTGGAGTTGAGAATAGAAAGTGTGGCGAGCGCAGCGAGCCACCAAGCCCGAAGCGTGGCGAGCGCAGCGGACACCTGTGAAGCCCGCGAGGGGACGCGTATACCTGTGAAGGTGTCCGCGTCCCCTCGAGGGGCTCACTGCGCTTGCCACGCTTCGGGATTGGTGGCTCGCTGCGCTCGCCACACTTTCTATTCTCAACTCCGCGCCGACGTGGATAGTGGGGGTATGAAAAGGTCGGAGGATGCGTACCGCCGCCGCTCGCCACGCTTCGGGTTGACGTTGATCGTGGGGTGGCGTTAACAAATGGTGGGGCCATTTCACACTTCAGGGTGCCTATTTGGCCTTTGTGGGCCATTTAACATTGTTCCCTATGGAAAATCAGGTCAATTGGGACATTTACATTGTTCCCTATGGGAAATCGATTTTTTTTCCCTTACGATGCCCACGATCAAAATCTAGGTAAAGAGTACCCAAACCTATATAAAACCCCTTAATACTTCTGAGACGCGGGTCGCTAAACAGTCTGGGTGGGTCTTAACTGTGAGAGGCTGGGCGGGCAGGTTGTAAATCCGAGCATACAGGGTCGTCAGTCCGAGCAGTCACAGCGTGGATGCTAAACGAAGACCGGGTCGTAAGTCTGGGTGGTCGGTAAACAGGTAGGTCATTGAGTGAGGAATGTCTGTATGTAAAAAATGATATATAATCCACTGATTTCATTATATTTAACGCCTTCGCTGCTGAACCTTTTTTTTTTTCGAATAAGATTTTTATTAAACAATATACATAGTACATTAAATATGTAGAAAATAAACATAAAATGAAATACAAACTTTTCATGTACAATTCACAGTACCATACTAATAAAGTCTAGACTTTGGATCATGAAATAAAGATTAAACAAGTCAGAGATTTAGTGAACTATCATAAAGCAATTATCTAGGATGTAATATGAGCCATATATAAGATAGGAAACAAGGAAAGAATAGACTTGCAAAGTAGCATCACAGAACAGAAAGAGAGGGAGAGGTAAAGGGGTGTGGTATGGGACTCCGACAGTCGGGATCCTGACAGTCATTATCCCGACGTCGGGATCCCGACTGCCTGGAGTCAGACAGCATGGCGAGCGCAAAAAAGCCTCTTGCAGGCTCGCTGCGTTCGCCACGCTGTGGACATGGTGGCTCGCTACGCTACGCGAGCCACCTATTCTATTCTCTCTTTATGGGGGTCGTTGACCCCCACGAGGGAAAATAGCGGGTGGCCGTCGGGCACCCGGCTGTCGGCGTTTTGACAGTCGGGATCCCGACGTTGGGTAAACAACTGTCGGGAACCCGTCCGGCACCCGAGGTAAAGAGAGAAAAAGAGAGAAAAAGCTTCACACCCAAAGAAAAAAGAACAGGGACCTTCCGTGTAAGGAAAGGGGGGTAAACTCTCACATGTATCATCTCAAAGTTTTATAATGTTCAGAATCATTGTAAATGGGTGCCAGGGGGTTGTAAAATTTTGCCTTCTACTGCCACTTTTGGAGTTATTCACATTTTAACTTTGATATCAATATATATGAAGAGGCATTGGGAGGGTGGCTCCGGTGCTGGGGCCCTGAAGCCCTGAAGGCATACAAAAAAACTGTATTATCTCAGGACCCTAAAAAGGTCACATTTTCCAGATCAGTAAACAAGTGCACCGGTGTATTCATTACTCACTGACGCATTCACAATTTAAACTAATTATTTCACTTATGATTCTCTGAGGAGACTTGGAAAACATGAACTGTTTGGGGTCCTGGCAACTGTGTTTAAGAACCTGTGCTTTTAAGTAGTGGTTCTTGCACTTGGGGACTAACCCCTGGCAACGAGCATGTAACCCCTGGCAATGAGCATGTAGGTAAAAATATTATAACTAATGTTTTTTGGCAGGGGGGTGCAAAAATTCTACTTACACTACACAGGTGTATTTATTATGACCAGATGTATCAAGCTACAAAAGTGATAAAATGGGGAGTGATAAACAGCCAGCCAATCAGCTCCCAACTGCTATGTTACAGGCTGGGTTTGAAAAAATGACAGGTAGGAGCTGATTGGCTGGTTGTTTATCACTCTCCGCTTTATCAGTTTAGAAGCTAGATACATCTGGCCCTCTGTGAGAAGACATAGAAAACAGGAATGTGGGGTCCCGTTCTTACGGGTCCGAATTTGGCCCTGTTATCGATGGTGGGGGGTCTCTGCATGTGTGAGTATGAGTGCGTGAACACCTTCACATGGGCAGGGGAGGGGGCAGGCAGGGAGCGGCAGCAGGGGGAACGCCCAACATTTTAGGGGTGTCACCATGAAAACGCTGGGTGTTCCCCTGGGACCGCAGGTGGGTTTTACATTGCAGTTGTCCACTAGGGGTGTAAGAATTTTCCTTAGAGAGTAATGCTGACCACACAGACCATCTAGATTGTGCCATTTCCCTTGTACCCCATTAATCAATGAGACAAACGTCATCTAACTACACAGATTTGTTGCTTGTGTTCCAGGTGGTGTTTACTGCTAATGATGCCGGTCACCGTCACTACACAATTGCTGTGCTCCTCACTCCGTATTCCTTCTCTACAACGGCTGTGGTCACTGAGCAACTGGAAGAACACGAGTGACTTACTGTACTGTGTGAATGATCTCCTCTTGTATTCCGTGTAATGCACACATCACATATTTTGTAACTAACATTATTCTTTTTTTTTTATTTTTACCTTTTCAAATCACTCGGATGTCCATAGGTTATGTTAACCACAATTTGAATTAAAGTTTCTTCTAACATAACAGGTTTCTATCACTTTTCTACCAGGTTTATTAGTTATTATAGGAATGCCGGCACTGGGCCTCAATAAGGAAGAGAAATCCATTACGGTGCAGCACAAATACCCTGTTGTGGGGACTTAAGGTATATCGGCAACAACCGGTGCCAGCATCGGCTGGCAGGGACAGGACAGGGGCATAGCCCTTGTTCTGAAATAGTACAAATAGACTGTGCTGCACAGTCTATTTCTACATTCAATTCCAATTCTGTGGGGTAACTCATTGGGATTGAATGTGATTGGTGCAACGCGCATTTGACTGTATATAGTTAAAATCAATAGTGCAAATCTACACCATGTTTAAACAGCATTATATGGTGTATTTGTTGGTAAACAAAATAAATGCACATGCAAATAGGCTGAATAAGATAGGATGACCATATCCTTATAATGTACAACATAGGCACAGTGCTGAGTCTAGTTATGTAGAGGTATAGTAATACCAGATTTCAGTCTGAGGAGGGAGGTAAATGTGAGATAGGCACATTCTTAGGGAAAGTTGGGGAGCACAGGTCTTTCCGCTCAGCAAAATTACTGGATTTGGTACTTGTGTAATATCTGGGCGCCCAATTTTTTTCATCGGGTCGGAAAAATTGGTCGCATGCGATGCGATCTAATGTTAAATGGCCCCTGAGACCCGATTTTACATTGGGTCCAATTTAAATGCCCCCCAGACGCGTTACGCATCCTCCGAACTTTTCATACCCCACTATCCATGTTGGCATGGAGTTGATTTTATATAGTGTGGCGAGCGCAGCGAGCCACCGAGCCCGAAGCGTCGCCACGCTTCGGGCTCGTATGTCGTGTCCCCTCGCGGGGCTCGCTGCGTTCGCCACGCTTCAGGCTCGTATGTCGCGTGCGCTCGCCACGCTTCGGGATCACTATATTAAATCAGCTCCATGCCAACATGGATAGTGGGGGTATGAAAAGGTCGGAGGACACGTAACGCATCTGGGGGGCATTTAACATTGGACCCAATGTAAAATCGGGTCTCAGGGATAATTTAACATTGGATCCAATGTAAAAATCGGGTCGATCGCATCGCGTCGCATGCGATGCAACCGATTTTTCAGACCCGATGAAAAAATCCTTTGGACTTCACAAAAATGACTACGCAGACACAATCAGCTCCAACATTTCAGATTTTTCTCCATTTTCAAGGATAGAACCAATTCTTTGAGTGCAGCACCCGGGCAGTTGTTATATATATATATATATATATATATATATATATATATATATATATATATATATATATATATATATATATATACACATACATACATACATACATACATACCACATGAAAAGCCTGAGACCTCACAGTCCCATTGCTGCCTATGATTAAAAACCCTCCCATGACTAGGCTGCTGCTACTGCTGTTCTCCATGGGCCTGATAAGCATGTAATGAGCTCCACCAATCAGAGCTCAGCACAAAGTTTCAGCCTCTGCGCTCTGGTGCAAAGTGTCATGGGACTTAGTCAACTCCCAGTAATGCACTGCACACTTATGCAATCAGTGTACCTTGGCTCCTGATGCTCAGCACCATTAATCATTGTCATATTGGCAGATAGGTGAAGCTGCAGCATTACCACACTCCCATGCACAAAACCTTTAGCTAAAAAAAAAAAGCATGAAAACCACAGGGGGCCCCTAGCTAGAGGGGGGCCCAGGGGTACTGACCCCTTGTGCCCCCATTATAATCCGGCCCTGTGTATGTATGTATGTATGTATGTATGTATGTATGTATATATATGTACCTGGGGGATATCAGTTCTCATATTAAAATTTATCTGGAACCCCTTTTTGTGCTTTTTTGCATTTAGCAATGTAACAAACAGATTCATCCACAAATTGTTTTACATGTAATAAAAATAACCTTTCTCTTTCAATGTTACAATTGCCCTCAGGCAATTTTCATCAGCAATACAGACATTAACATGTATACAAACATTTATACTCACAAGCAAACTGTTCAAACAGCCTGCCTCCGCCTCTGCAACATCCGGGACCCAGGTAGAATGACATCACGAGTCACGTCACATGGCCACACCAAGGGCTCACCTAGTTGCTAAGCAACATAACAACAATAACGCCTGCCCTCCAAATAGAAGTCATTTCCGTCACATGTTTTAAGTGACGGCATCTCTAGCTCCTATATGGATGCTAATTTGTTCTTTTATGTTTGTTATTTTTATTCCTGTTTTTTTTTTTTTTTTCTACCATTTGTAGATTGGTCTAAACAGAGACATACTCCTGCCCAATTTCAACTGCCATATCTCTTTTGTCGGTTATTAATGCTGTTTTCTGAACAAGGTATTCCATGGTTAAGTTTCTAAGCCTTAGGGTGGGATGTATTAAAATACATTGACGCCCAACCGCAGCGATGCTAGCGCATATGTATTAACATATGCGGCTAGCATCGCAGTTCGGTGACGGAGGTCTCATCCCGGCTGTCCCTGGCGCCTCCTCCTCCGCCCCGCAGCCGGAAGGATATATGGCTGTGACATTCTGCTAGGGGGAGGAGGAGTTTTACAGAGGATGAGGAAGGCGTCTGCAACGAGGGGTGGCGGTCTGCGATAGAAGCCCATCGGCTTCTAAAGGGTATCGCCACCCAAAGGTGGCGATACCCTGCCCTGCGATGGCGCGGCTGTCAGGTATTAGTACATTTAAAAATTAAGTGAAGCTCCCGAAAACAGGGGTTTTACTGCATTTTCCACCTTAGTACATCCCGCCCTCAATGTGAAAGGCCTTAACTCGCCTCGTAAGCAGCGTTTAGCTTTAAAATACTTTGCAGATCACAAAGTAGAATTCGTAGCAATCTAAGAAATGCACTTCCCCTTACAATCTCCTCCACAGTTGTCTAATCATAACTATCCTGTGTCTTATACCTCCTCTGGCAACAGAGTTGCCATTTTATTTCATAAAACCTGATCCTTTAAACTGGAAAGTAAATGGATGGACAACAATGGTAGATACCTTATTTTAGTGGTAAAAATAGGATCTCGCTTGGTCACCTTAGTGCCCTATATGCCCCCAACTCCAGACAACCCTGTTTTCTGAAAACCTTTCTTAAAAAATAACATGATGTCAAGAAGGGTGAGAATTTTTATTATGGGAGACTTTAATTTAGCACCTGACCCCATTCTAGATAAATCTACAACCCCGGATAAATGTATTAACAGTACCACTCGCTCTTTGGCTGCTTCCTTCTCCCAATTACTAGCTAAGTTTGTCCTCTATGACACCTGGAGAATTAGAAACCCTGGCTCTAAAGATTATTCCTACATTTTGCAGTGCATAAATCCTATTCACGAATAGATCTTTTACTTACTGATAAATGGTCTTTACAATCAATCCCATCGGTTCAAATATTACCTATAACCTGGTCAGATTATGCCCGCCTCTTATAGTCTTTGTCTCACACTATGAATAACCCTCCCCCTAGAAGTTGGAGGTTGCAAGAATATATTTTAAAAGATGAGGGTAGACTCTCTATCCTACAAGACACTTTGTCTTCTTACCTAGAACTCAGGGCCGGTGCAAGGTTCCCCAGCACCCTAGGCAGAATGTCAGCTTACTGCCCCCCTGCCGGGATGGAGGAGCCCAGTTAAGGTGTAACACAACATGTGGGGGGAGGGACAAAATGGGGACGGGAGGGAAAGAAGGGACACAGCCTGGGAACAAGAGGCGGTAACACAGAACATGAAGGGGGAGAGACGTAGCGGAGAAACACAGAACCTGTGGACATAGGGGTGACACAGAACATGGGGTGTGACACAGGACATTTGCACATAGGGGGGTAGAGAGGGGGAGGAGGGACATAATACCTAGGGGAGGGGATAACACAGGACAAAGGCACATGAGGGGGGAAACAGGGTAGGGTGAACACATGACCTTGACACATGGGGGTGGGAGAGGGAGAGGAGGGACACAGGAATGGGGACATGAGGAGAGAGGAGTGGAAAGACACAGGACCTGGCACATGAGGAGGGAGAGAGATGGGACACAGGACCTGGGGACCATAGGCGATTAGGTGAAGATTAAGCCACCCCAGGAGTGCCAGGACCGCAGATTGCAGATATTTATATATGCACACACATAATTACACAGTACACAGTAAGTGCCTAAACAGAGTGTTCTATATTTTTTCAATTCTACATCCCCTTACCTGGACCTAGTTTGTACAAAGAGTTGGATGGAGAGGACGAGTGGCCAGTTTGGTCGGGTGAGGTTAATTCTTGGCTGACCCCATTCTAACTGTGGAGCACAGCACTTCCTTCCTGCACAGAGATAGGTGACCCGATAGCTCTGCCCCCGACACACCGCTGGCCGGGAGCACTGAAAGACAGTCTCAGTCTCACTGGAACATGAGAGGAGGTGGGGGCGGGAACACGAAAGTGACTGCTAGCGCTGCCCCAGCTATTAATTTAAGAGGCATGTTGCACATGTCAGTCAAACAGGCAGCTGCTGAACATCCATTGTGCTACTGCATGCACAGAGCGGAGGAGATGTGCGGTACTTTACCTGACCGCACATCGCTCCTCTCACACAGCGCCTTTGTCATTGTGCACATGCACAGGAGTGGCGGAGGAAGTTTGGGTGGTGGCGGAGGGAGGTGATAAAGTGGGCAAGCTATCTCCTTACCTTCACAGAAGTCAGGACTTCTGCTGCTGCTGGACTCCTGTTCGGCCCCTTAGGTCCCGGCATGCGCGAATTTAGGGGGGAGGGGGCTCAATCTGTGTTGCATCATGTGTAAGTGGTGGGTATAATGGGGTCTACTATTTTGTTGCATAATGTGTAGAAGTCGTATATGGTGTGGTACACTACACTCAAGATTATGCCCCCTTTTGAGTGGCCCCACCCCCTTTTTCGGCGCACGCACAAATACATACTTCACTGTTAATGCCAAGGTAGGCCTGCGTACTTTCAATGCCAGGGCCAATTTTTAATCCCATTCCCACCCTCTATCTGCTCTCCTCCTCTCTCTCTCTCTGCTCACTGGCACCACCCTGGCACCACTAACACCCCCCTCCCCTATCTTGGTGCCCCCCCCTGTCATTTTTTCCTGGGTCCCGGCGCCCATAGGTAGCTGCCTAAAGCTGCCTAATAGAAGCACCGGCCCTGCTACAACTTAATAACCCACTTGATACAATCCACCACCAATCATTGGTGTGCTCTTAAGGCGATTATGAGAGGTGCTGCCATCCATGTCGTGGCTCGAGGTGGTTATGAGAGGCGCTGCCATCCATGTCGTGGCTCGTATCTCAAGTTGAAATTAGGAAGTTAAACTAGCTTATGTGCTGGAGCTAACAAAACTAGAATCCCACCATAAAAAGACCCCCAAAGATCTCACCATCCTTGCTGCCCTCAACGAAGCCAAACGGAAGCTCAACAGTATCTCTTGACCAAGCCCAGAGAGCATTTTTAAAATAAAAAAATGTCACATACTGTATTAATAACAACACAATGTGTCTATTTGTAATAAGCATCATAGTTTGATCCTGCATGTCAAGACATCAATTACTGTATATTTCATATATATTTGAACTCCATTTGCAGTTAACCGTGCAGTCTGATCTGGAACACAACCAATAAATACTACCATACCTCACTGGACTGCCCAAAACCTTCAGAACTTGGGAGCAAAGCAGTGAAGGGCCAGGACAGTACCCAGGTGGGAAACCCCTGGAGAACACCCGGTGTGGTATCTAGGGGATGCAGTTAATATCCCGGCGGTCGGGATCCCGGCGTTCAGAATCCCGACGCCGGAATCCCGACCGCCGAAATACCGACATATTCTCCCTCCGTGGGTGTCCACGACACCCCTGGAGGGAGAATAAATGAGTGTGCCGAGCGTAGCGAGGCACCGGGCCCGCTGCGTGGCGAGCGCAGCAAGCCCGCAAGGGGGGGCGATCCACGTCCCCCCCTTGTCGGCATTTCGGCTGTCGGGATTCCGGAGTCGGGATTCTGAACGCCGGAATCCCGACCGCCGGGATTCAGTACTGAATCCGGTATCTAGGGTTCACTGTCCAAGCAGCAGATGCACTGGAGCCACCTACTGCAGGAGTTATAGTTTTGAGGTACCAGGATTTGTAGAACTACTGACAGGGTAACCAGTCCCAGAATTCTGGCAAATACATTTATGTCTTAATTTAACTTGGGACCCAAATCGTTCACTTTGTCCATGGTCACATTACGCAATTATCAATGTTGACAAGGTGTTATGCGCCAAATGAATATCAAATAATATCAAAGTGTGTATATATAAATATATTAGAAACCATTTACAAGCTCTTACATATTTTAGAAATCTATATTAAAAGTAATGTTTTAAAAATGGCCAGCTTGCTGAAACTGTTATATATTCTACAAATGACCCCCATTTTACTCACTAAATCTGATTTATCATCCCTCAATGCCATGATCACCAAATTTATTTGGAACTAAAAAAAAAAAAACAGGATTAGTCTCTATATATTAATGCAAACTACTCAAAGAGGGGGCGTGAATCTACCTAACATTAAATACTACAACCTGGCCTGTCTCCTCCGATTTGCAGTAGATTAGATTGCTAACTCCAACATTTACACAGACATGTCTCTTGATTGCCAACTCTGCTGTCCCATATCTCCTAGTTTTCTTTTACACGCTAAATCTTCTCAATTGAAATCAATGCAGTATGACAACCTCCACCTGTCCTCCACTGTAGTCGCATGGAGGCGAGCCAGAAAATCCTTGTATTAGTGCTACTGTTCCTCCCTCCCTCTCATCAGAAACCTTGAATTCCAGAATGGCAAAGCACTATCTCCCTTTACGGCTTGGCGCTCTTCTGGCGTTCTATCTTTGCGACATTTGTTAAACACTTCTCACACACCATTAACCTTTGATGAATCTATGTCGCTCTTTCATTTACTCCCACAACACAAATTTGTCTACTTTCAAGCTACACACTACCTACACTCTGTTCTAGCTAAATTACAACCCCAGGATATCACAAACCCCCTTGACTCCGTTATTCGCATCTGCACACACTCCATCTCTACAATGTATGCATGCATACATCCTGAGCTGGAAACTGACACAGACCTTCCAGGACTCCACAAGTGGGCTTCACAAACCTCGACTTTGGACCCCAAGACCATTCTATCTACATTCTTATTACATCTTAAACTTATCCCTGCTAGCTCATACCAAGAGATGCCATACAAAATATTTCATAGAGCATATTTCTCCCCTAAACATTGTCACTTAATGGGAACAGCTACCACCTCTGATTGCCCAAAGTATCACTCCTATGATGCAGATCTCCACCATTGCTTCTGGACCTGCCCCCACGTCCAAACTTTTTGGAGATCCTTACACACACCTACGCTACCTCTTCCTTAAAATTAGCCTTTCAACTGAATGAATCTTGGGCATTATTTGGCTATGTCGCGGATCAACTTTCTGTCCCTAAATATGATAAGACACTCCTAGTGATTCTCTCAGCGGTCGGTAGAAAAGCCAACTTACAGCAGTGGATACATATTTTTGGCCCCCTTTCTGGAAATGGCAACCTCCAGATTACTTTTTCTATTTACCATGGACTGGCTGGAGACAGATATATTCAAACCTTACCTCCTAGGACTAAAATGGTAATTCAAGCATGCTTCCAGTCTACCTCATGGTATAATTTACAACTTCTCCAAAATAAGACCCCTATTACAACCTAACTACTAATATCCACGCCACCATCATCTCCCCCCTCTCCCTCTTCTACTCTTCCTTTCCTTTATCTCTCCTTCTTCTGTCTCCTGCTGGATGGTCGAATCGGTCCATGGATGGGTTGATGGCTTGGCTTTAGGAACGGGTGAATGTTTTGTTTTGTTCTGCTTTATTTTTACGGTCTGTTTTACCCTTTTATTTCATGTTATTGTTATATTATATCTCGTAGGAATGATTGGTGACATCGCTTTTTTTATGCAGCTGTCATTGTCAATCCTATAATAATATCTTTAATACCACCACTTAGACACCGAGGCCACCCTATCATGTTTCTAGTCTCTTTTACTTTAAGTTTTTTTATATTTGTTTGGAAAATGAGAAAATGTGGATTGCTCCTCATCTAATATTATTGTCTTATGTCCATTTTATCTGTACATTATGGGCCTTATTCTGCTTGGTGCGGTCCGTTCCGTATTCTTTCGGAACTGACCAAACGCCACGCTGTGCGGACATCCTAAGAACACACGCCCACAGGTCGACCGCATCCGTTCGAACGGACTCTCTAAAGGTGCCCATACACGTTACAATTATTGTATACAATATTGTATACAATATTGCATCTCATAGCATATCGGTTTTGCGATGAGATCAGATGAGATGAGATCTAGTACAAAAGGTATGTTCAGCACATACTTTTTGTACTAGATCTCATCTTATCTGATCTCATCGCAAAACCGATATGCTATGAGATGCGATATTGTATACAATATTGTATACTATAATTGTAACGTGTATGGGCACCTTAAGAAGAGGGTGTGTTTTCAGACTACATCCAAAATGAGCGTGTGCGGTGGGAACACAAAGATTCTGCAAGGTCTTACAGCGTCCGAACGGACGGGAAGCTGCCCGTACGCACCGATTCAGTGTATTTCCGCAAACAACACTACTCTATTTGGAACTCATACATCTGTACACATTTATGCAATTAGGCAACCTCATAAAAAATGGATTATTTTTAATTGTAATCAATTAATTCCTAATTGATACTTAAACACATTACTAGCACTTTAGGTAAACCCTTACATCATGTTAAGTGGTATTAACATGGTCAAAAGTTCTTATGTAATACATTTTTATTTTACCCCCACATGTGTGCTGTTATCGCTGAATGTAAAAGTGAAATGTACATTTATATTTGGTTTACAAAGTTCTGTCCATTGCTTGCAGTGTAAATGTGGGTCAAATAGCAACAATGCAGTCGTGTTTGCAGCATATATTTTTGTATTTAGTAATGGGCCATTTAGGCAGCAATGCTCCCAATTGAACCTATGAAAAGAGTGTAATTAATCACTAACAAGTAGAGGAGTGGAGTGGAGTGTATTGTGTTCAGCTGAGAGTGCTTCAGGTGCGGGCGTACTAATTGGGTGAACCGAATGCCTAGCGCATGAACAAGTGGTCTCCGCAAAGTGAAACTTGCTTATGGAGACCGCATATTTCATGCGTTTTGGGTCGTTTGCAGTCGGTATCGTGTCCGAATGCACGCCTACCACAGTTCGTGCACTCCCTCGTGTATGCCCAGTTTTGACCACTTTGAAACTGCGCCCTTGTGTAGGGCCGAATGACGCCCATATTACGCCCATATTTCCTGAGTCAATTTCGGTGCATATTTCTGGACGGTATTGGTGAGATTGAGTGCGAAGACACTGCGTTGCACATGCGCATTGCGTTGCCTACGCGTGCGCAGACGGCTAAAATGCACCCTCTGAAAGAATTCGGAACGGACCGCACCAAGCAGAATAAGGCCCTATGTGATTGGTGGGGATCAATAAAACATATTTTGGAAAAAAAAAAGTTACGTTTTAAAAATAAACTAATTATACATCAAGAGTGCACCCAAAAAGCATTTTTGTCTCCTGTTTTCCTCTTTGCAAACAAACCCATATATATATATTCAGTTACTTTTACTGAATGCTGGGGGCACCAACAATCCACAACTACTAGAATCAGTCATAAAGTAGTTCTCTAGATTGGTCCAACATAAAATTGATACCATACTGACATTGTCTGTGCGAGTGTACGGATCCCTCCACTCCCTCATTACAAATCTATATTTCCTACCACATGTACATGCACAGACAGACATTCTAGGGATAATTTTTTTGGGGAGCCAATTAACCTACCAGTATATTTTTGTATTGTCAGAGGAAACCCACGCAAGCATGGGAAGAATACACAAACTTCACACCTTATTGCAGGGAAATAAATAATAATACTTAACAAGGCCTTGGCCCTTATTCTGATTGATGCGGACTTTACCGCGTTCTTACGGATCGCGTCTTTACGGCGTCTGCGCATGCGTGGAGAACGCTACGCGCATGTGCCACGCCTTGACTCGGTACCAGTTCGGACAAAGCCCGTCCAAAACTGGTCACCGCAATCAGTCGGGAAATAGGGGCGTATTATGGGCGTCATGCGGAATGACACATGGGCGTAGTTTCAAAGTGGGCAAAACGGGGCGGAAACATGGGCGGACACGGGGGAGTACACTTATGTTGGGGGGCGTACATTCGGAAACCACTCCGAATGCACGCGAGCAAAAAGGGCTGAAATGTGCGGTGTCCACAAGTGTACTATTGCTTTGCGGACACCACTCGTTCATGCGGTAGGCGAACGTACGCCTAATGACTACAACCATTAACACCTGAACCCAATAACAATCTACTCCTTTACTCATTACTCACTAATAGGACGCTTGTCAGTGCTTTAATTGAAACCATTGCACTTCAATTGCTGTAAGGGTTAATGTGTGCTATGCATGTGTTAGGCATGCTTGTAAGGATATATTGGAATCTAATTGATTCCAATTCCAAATAAGCAGTTTTTTATGAGGATAGGTAATTGAATAAGTGGGTCATGTGATGTCTTGCAGAAGATACTTCATAGTGGGTTGTTTGGCGTAAATCCTCCGCTTACGTGCGGTAGCACCGCTTGGCTCCCGTTCGGATGCGGTATTCCCGAGCATACTCTGTAATACTCTGTAATACCGTGCCGAATCGGAGTGTTTCTCCCGCACACGCATGGTTTGTATGTCGTCCGTAAACACGCCCTGTTCTTAAAGAGTGAGTCCGTCCGAATGCGGAGGACACGTGGGCGTTTCTACGGACGATGGCCGCATGCGGCAAAACACCGTGGCGTGCGGACCGCTCCGTAAGAATGCGGGAATATCCGCACAGATCAGAATAAGGGCCCTTGTCTTGTTATGCTATGTTAATAAGTAGGTGCCTCAGAGCAAGTATACATTGCAATGCATAAGTAGTGTTTTCTTTGCAGTGTTTTTCAAAATTAGAAATTACCATTCCCATGTTATTGTAGTATATAAAATGGCCACTAGATGTCAGTCCTTGCTTAACAAATATATAAAATAAATAATTATAAAAATGTTTTTTTCCAAATTTAGCGGGGATATGATTGTCTGCAATTGAAGAATATTGTCAAGACTCCATTGATTTTCTGGCATGATGCTGTATATAGTAGAATGGTCAGGACCTTGAAGTCACCAAAAATCTACCTGAAAAAACACTTCTGACCTCATATTATATTCAGATTTGCAATTGTTAAATATAAAGCTCACTGCATGTAATAACTAGGAGGTTTGCAACTCACCATAGGCAGTTGCAATGTTTGCCATAGGTCCAGAAGATGGTAACCCAACAGTCATAGATATCGGAAGGGTAGAGGAGCATGGGGCAGCTTGCCACCCCTTCCTCCTAACGAGGAAGATACCTAGCTACTGAGTCAGTGTCGGGATGAAGATGAACCCCTTACCAACTGCTCAACCTTCTCCCTCACCACAGACCTTCTCCTCCTTCCTTCAGGGCCCTCCTACCTCCCTGCACCCAACTCTCAGCCCCTATAGTTTGTGGCCAGCTATTGTCGGACACCAAAATCATGGGGTAAGACAAGTCCAGCTACCCCGAAGATGGCCACACTGATAGAATAAGGTGAGCCAAAATGAAAATCTACTTTACACCACCCCCACCCCCTTCTCCAACCTAAAAATGCTGCAGCACCCCTGTCTTTGTGTGCACAGTGGAAACTAGCTGCATCTACTAGCCGCTGCATTAGTATAATGATACAGCCACTACTGCAACTGTGTCCAAATCTGAATGACCCCTTGTGTGATCTTTTAGTCAAAGAGAGTCAAAGTCAGCGGCGGCTGATCACATAGTGGAGGGGGAGTATCGCTAGGCACGTATATACATGTTATCATATATGTAATATGTGCTGGATCAATCCCCCGGGGATAGCCATCATTAAATGTATCAGTCTGGAGAGACAGAGGGTGACAGGGCGAAAGACCATGGGTGACTGGGAACTCCCACGGTAGCGTATTTGTCTTAAATATGGTGATCATACTTCATCATCATATTACTATGCAAATATTATATATATATATATATATATATATATATATATATATATATATATATATAATGGATACCAACATTTTAGAGAAAATATTGTTTCTTTTCCGCTGCTACATTGATGATTTTTTCTTTCTTGGGTAGGATCGGAGAATGCTACAAGATGCTGGGATAATTGAATCATCTTGATACACTTATTAGATTCACTTTAGAAATGAGACTTTCTGGATGTCACAGTTTACACACTGATAGGGGTTATGGCCACAGACTGTATACAAAACTGACCACAATATTGTTGTTTGATTGACATTTTACAATTGCACAAAAAATACAAGTATTGCGATTCCTCAGGGTTTAATGTTATAATTTTTATGAGGCTACAGCAGAAATATAGCAAGCAGGAGGAGGAGTTTGCAGGTGCACACTAAATATATATGCTAGACCTTTTAATATCTTGCTATATTGCATTTGAGGTTATTAGCATAGTAATGGCCATTAGTATGGGCTTGTCCACCGCATCCAGGTTACCTCAATAGGACAAGTCCCTAACACTACTCTGGGACAGGTCCAGGGCACAGGGCCCCCCAGGCCAGCCCAGCAGAACCACCCCATGGCATCACATTAGTGTGAAATTAAAGTGATAGTAAAAGGGATAGGGGAAATTATATGTGATTTACTTAGGTAAGAAGTAATAATAAATGTGAAGGGTGCTACATATATATTAAACAAACTAAAGTGGTGATTGAAAGTGTACGATATGATGCCATGGAGCAGCCCAGCAACAGCAGCCCAAAGAGCCCAGCGCCCCAAACACAGTCCCACAGACCAACACTCAGCATATATGTACAGTAGGACTTTCCCTCATAGTGCCAAGCTGAGGTGTGCAGTCTTGAATGTTGGGACTCCAACCTAATTAAAAACAATCTGGGACAGGTGGGTGGGGTGCTAGTTAAGGAGGAAGGCGTCTCTAGTTCCTTCCAGTGTGTATGAATACACAATATATAGTAAATAGGGGGAGGGGCCCTAAACTGCACACCCTGGACATATGAGGTGCTACCTGCTGAGACTTGTAGTGCAGCAAGCAGGAGGAGGAGTTTGCAGGTGCATACTAAATATATATGCTAGACCTTTTAATATCTTGCTATATTGCATTTGAGGTTATTAGCATAGTAATGGCTATTAGTATGGGCTTGTCCACCGCATCCAGGTTACCTCAATAGGACAAGTCCCTTACACTTTGCACCCGTAGGGCCGGCCGACACGCACGGCTCAATAAAAGCCAAAACCACGCAGAATCAATAGTATACAACCTCTCATCTAAGAACTTCAGCGAGGAGGAATGGAGAGTAATGGAGCATGGGTTATCTTTTGTGCACACTACTGGTTTTGACGAGCTCAGGTGGAAAACTGAACTACATCATTTTGGTAGAGCCCTAAGAAGGAACGAATTCTTTCAGGATCAACCTCAGGTGGCCACCACAGAACCACACCGCGATTTTGTAATTAAAAACAGCAGCTCAGGCTTCAATCCCCCTTCTCAAAACGCGTCGATTATGTCATACACAAGGCTACTGGACGACTCAGTGCAACGATACATTGCTGCCCCTCACCCCACGCACAACAATCTTACCGGTGGGGAGTTACGAGCATTAAAACTACTTGGTAACTACAAGGATGTCGTCTTCAGAACAGCCGACAAAGGGGGAGGAGTCGTTGTTCAGAACTTGACTGATTATACAACAGAAATTAACCACCAGCTGCAAGACACCTTGGTCTATGAGGAATTACAGATCACTCCCACAAGTATATACAAGGCCGAGTTAGATGGGATATTACAAAACGAGAATGCAACTGGGCTCATCTCCAATAAATTTAAGAAAGTCCTCACGCAAGAGCATCCAAGGGTACCAGTGTTCTTTACGGTACCCAAGATACACAAAAGTCTTACCAGTCCCCCAGGCCGCCCCATTATAAGTGCCCGCAACTCTCTCTATGAACCAGTATCGAAGTTCTTGAACAGTATTGTGTAACCGCTTATAGCGAGTCAAAGTAACTACATGAAGGACACTACCACGTTTTTTAAACATTCTGTCAAATCACAGAAGTGTTCCCAAGGACACATGGCTGGTGACCATGGATGTCACCAGCCTCTATACGTGTATACCTGAGGACATGGGATTGAACACCATGAGGGACTTCTTGATTGAAAACAATATGTCCTCCATCGACCTCTCTCTGTTCATGCAATTAATGAAATTAACATTAAACAGAAACTACTTTCTTTTTAATGGGAAATTCTACCGCCAACTGTCGGGGTGTGCAATGGGGAGCTGTGTCACCCCGTCATTCGCCAATATCTTCATGTTCACGGCTGAAAAGCAATTGCTTCACAGCAACCCATTAGCTCACCAAAAGATCCTACTCCTAACCAGATACATAGACAATTTGTTTATGCTCTGGGGGGGTAGTGAGGAGGAGCTCAGGAAGCTGATCATAAACATCAATGAACAGCCTTCCCCTATAAAACTAACAATGGAGTGTTCCCAGATATCAGTGAACTACCTGGATGTAAAAGTGAACATTGAAGACGGCACATTAAAAACCACTTTATTTGTCAAACCAACAGACAGGAACACTACGCTGAAGGCGAACAGTCACCATCCGGTAGCCCTAAAACAGGCATTACCAAAATCCCAGATGTTGAGAGCGGCTAGAATTGTAAGCGAACCAGCATTACTCCCGGGTATTCTGGATGAATTTATTACCAAGTTTACACAAAGAGGTTACGATGATACACTACTTCAACAACAAAAGACTGAAATATTACAACTGGACACAAATTCTCTTCTGGAATCCAACAGTACAAAAAGTAAACAAGAGGAGACCATCCCCTTTGTAACCAGATTAAATAGCAGCAGTGCAGTGTTATCAAGAGCGACCAGGGCATTATGGCCTATTATTAAGACCGACAAGAGCCTGCATGGCCTCAGCAAGAGAAGACCAATGCTCTGCTACACAAAGGGGCAGAGCATAAAAGATGTCATTGTACACAGTGACATCACTGGGTTCGCGGATGTACAACCAAGGACACACTTCTTAACTAAAACTAACGGCTGCTATAAGTGCCTCAATTGCACAACTTGTGAAAACATGGTAACAGGAGGAGCTTACATACATCCCATCACAAAAAAAGTCTAATTGGATTAAACACATACTCACATGTAAAACTAGACATGTAGTGTACGTGATCCAATGTCCTTGCAATAAAATATACGTAGGAAAGACAGTGAGAACGATGAGAGAAAGAATGGCCATGCACCGGTCGGCCATTAAGGCAGCCTTAGAGGGCAAGGACAATGACCAGCCGGTTGCAAAACATTTTGCGACATACAAGCACAGACTCAGTGATCTAAGACACATGGCCATAGACCACATTCCGGAGTCAATCAGAGGAGGGGACAGAGGAGGACAACTGTTAAGATCAGAGACAAGATGGATATTCCGCCTAAATGCTACGAAGCCGAATGGCCTTAATGAGCGGTTACCGTTGGGAACTCTACTGTGAAGGACTTTTACTTAAACAAAATGGACAGATGAACAATAGCAAAGTCCTTAGTCCTACAATAGACAACTGACCATATAAGTTGAATGCACACTCAATTACAGGTTACACCACACACAGGCGAAACAAGACCATCCCTCGAAGTCGACTGCTTTCAATCGACCACAGTCTTAAGATAGAATATCAAATTGCATCAGATGCCCTGTATAATATCAGGGCACCTTGATTGATAAAATAAAGGCAGAGACCCTATAGGTCCCTGCCACGTATTGAATAATATAGACACAGCCCTTCACTTACTTCCTGTTTTTTTATCTAAATTTTTAACCTAAACTTTATTAACAAAGAAAATTTTCCCAGTGCGCCCTATGTATAGGTGTCCACCACCAGACCAATAATGGAATACAGTATTACTTCTGTAACAAAAATATTTAATACAAATGATTTAAAAGTAATAATAAAACATCATTTTCATCTGTATATTCTTTCCAGTCAGTAACAAAGAAACCCAACGCGTTTCGTCGACCCAGCGACTTCCTCAGGGGTTATTTAATCTGAGTGGTGGAGAGAGACCATATTACACACTACACGGGTAATGGGTGGTATAAGTCTATTGGAATGGTACTGTACATACCCAACGATGGCTCAGGAGTGTATATAGAGCTTACAGGATTCTGACTTCAAATATGGCGGATGAGTCCTTATAAGGACTTATATCATATATAGTGTAGTGTGGATTTATCTAAAACATAAAATATGTCACCGTTTGAATAAATGAATACTATATATATCCAGAGGAGAGCAAGTGTTTTAAGAGTAACAAATAGGATTGGAGGAATCAGTACATACCAATTTCCAGGTGGTGCCCTTTTTTTTAAATGCAAAAAAGGATGAGGGGGAAGGATTCAAGATGAATCAAAAAAGATCCACTGGTTCCTACAAATATTTATATGTGTTTTAAAAAACATCTAATTTCATGGTCATAAAATATCATAAATCGTTTATAATGGAACAGTATAATGGTGTATAGTTTAAATTAAATTAATTCTAATTGGCCCATCATAATAAATTGAGCTAGTCTGTAATAGACACAAATAGTGGTTCCAGCAGAAATAGGAATAAGTTAAACTTCTACATCTAGATTCAAATAATCAGCCCAGGAGTATTCAGTTAATTAAGCATACAGCAGGTGGAGCTTTCGATATCAATTAAGTGAACTAAACTTGTGGCATTCATAATTGGCTACAGTAATTGATACAATCATAATCGGCCACAGTTATAAAACAAGTTCAAAGTACAACAGATATTCATTACACAAGTTCAAAGTACAACAGATATTCATTACAAATCATACAACAATATGGAGAGGGAAGCCAGTTTTCACATACCTTGGCCCTTATTCTGGTTCGTGCGGTACGGCCCGCGTGCGGCCGTACCGCCGATGTTTTCCGTCTGCACATGCGCAGAGGTCAATCTGCGCATGTGCAGGCGAATTCGCCGCACATAACGTTTGTACGCCGCAAAGGGGGCGTATAGGGGCGTGAGGGGCTTCATGCCCTCATTTCCCTATGTATACGCCCCGCGTTTCATGGGCGTTCCCATGCAAACGCGGGGCGTACGCATGGTAATGAGGCCATGACGCAACTCATGGGGGCGGAAAGCTGACGTCGCCGGATGTCAGCTTTCAGCCCCCATACAAGCTACCACACGGACGATTGTCCGTGTGGTCTCAGCTTGCGGGAGCTGCCGCGGCGTGCGGACCTGCCTTCGATGGTCGACGACCATCGAATGCAGGGGGCAGCTCCCACCATGGTGGAGGCGTACGCCTCCACCATTTTCATGCGGATCGGCAGCCGTCCGTGTACGGACGGCCGTGCCGATCCGTCTTGTAGGCGGGGATTCGTCTGGTGCGGTCGGAGCCGCATATGCGGCTCGACCGCACCAACCAGAATAAGGGCCCTTATGAGACTTTGCACACCACCAAACACTGGACCAAACTGCAGGTAATGGTCTCTGTGCTGGCATCGGGTATATATAGTGAAGCCACCCTGACGTCACTTCCGGTACGGGTGGGATAATTAATCCGTCTGTTGGCAATATGTGGCAGAATGAGCCGCATATAGGCTTATCTGCACAATGTAAACTAGGAGCCAGGAATAATGGATATGGTCCGGCGTGCGGACTATCGCTAGCATTGAATAAAAGACTTTTCACCGCTAACTGAATACTCCTGGGCTGATTATTTGAATCTAGATGTAGAAGTTTAACTTATTCCTATTTCTGCTGGAACCACTATTTGTGTCTATTACAGACTAGCTCAATTTATTATGATGGGCCAATTAGAATTAATTTAATTTAAACTATACACCATTATACTGTTCCATTATAAACGATTTATGATATTTTATGACCATGAAATTAGATGTTTTTTAAAACACATATAAATATTTGTAGGAACCAGTGGATCTTTTTTGATTCATCTTGAATCCTTCCCCCTCATCCTTTTTTGCATTTAAAAAAAAGGGCACCACCTGGAAATTGGTATGTACTGATTCCTCCAATCCTATTTGTTACTCTTAAAACACTTGCTCTCCTCTGGATATATATAGTATTCATTTATTCAAACGGTGACATATTTTATGTTTTAGATAAATCCACACTACACTATATATGATATAAGTCCTTATAAGGACTCATCCGCCATATTTGAAGTCAGAATCCTGTAAGCTCTATATACACTCCTGAGCCATCGTTGGGTATGTACAGTACCATTCCAATAGACTTATACCACCCATTACCCGTGTAGTGTGTAATATGGTCTCTCTCCACCACTCAGATTAAATAACCCCTGAGGAAGTCGCTGGGTCGACGAAACGCGTTGGGTTTCTTTGTTACTGACTGGAAAGAATATACAGATGAAAATGATGTTTTATTATTACTTTTAAATCATTTGTATTAAATATTTTTGTTACAGAAGTAATACTGTATTCCATTATTGGTCTGGTGGTGGACACCTATACATAGGGCGCACTGGGAAAATTTTCTTTGTTCTATCTGTCCTTATCCCTTACTAACAGAGGGGACTTCCCTAGTTGCTGCCCACCCTTATCCATTAATTTACAGCGCATTGAAGGGGTACTTTTCTTGCTAAACTTTATTAAGCTTATATTTAACACTCCAGATAACCACAGTGCTTATTAGCACAAATAATATTCACTAATAATTCCAGTCACAAATATCAATCTAATTTTTTTCACGTCACTCTCGAGTTTTTTATTGAGCCACAGATGTCTTTATCACTTATTATTATCATTTATTAGAGAATGTAAGGCCGGAATTAAGTTTAAGCTATTTTCCATTGATGTAAGCATGTATATCTATATTATGTATTTTATGCAATGCACATTGTAAAATGTCTCTCTTATTCTGACTATGCTCCAGGTTCTCCCGCTGGCTGGAACGCAAACCAAGTCTTGTCGGGGAGATCACCATGGTGACTGGACTGCTTGCGTTCCAAACAAAGCAGAGAGATTGTTCCCCCACACGTCACTTCCGGCTATGGCCGACTTCCGACTTCCGGGTCGCTGCGTCTCCAGGGGGCGGGAACCGGAGCCCAGGTCAGGATGGAGGACACCTTATTTAAGGTAGGTGTATACACTACCTCACTGTCTCACCTGTACACTTTGAAAAAGGAGCGCAAGCTCCGAAACGTCAGTCACTTCTTTTTTGCAAATACACTTTGAAAAAAGACCTCCGAGTGCCGCTTCTTCTTCTGCAAACTATATATATATATACATATATATATATAAAGTCACTTAGAATCAGGGCACTCACCAAGCAGCTATAAGGCAATGCTTCTTTTTATTATTAATCCATCAGATATGACAAATAAGCCGACGTTTCGGACCCAACTGGGCCCTTAATCATGGCGTCCTGGATCTCACAGAAAAGGCAACTGATCTCATGCTACATGCTGCTCCCTTTTATCTAGTGTTAATTACAACAATCAGCCCCACATGTGGGGATCAGAGGTCAATCATAGCAAATGTGTACCGCTCAGTGCTGCTTACATTACAGCAAATCATCCCTATAGCTTTCACTATCTAGGGCTGTCAAAACACCTTATTATAAACTCAACAAAGTAATATATAAGTCACAAACTCACCCATGTCTGATGTAAGCTGTTAAAACACATTTGGAACGCACGCCGCCATTGTAGGCGGTCCCTTCGTGCGTGTCATCTCCCCAGCCAATCACTAACATATTCTCCAACCACGTGTATCGCCTCCGGGTAGCGCATTATACACAGCGCGCTACTTCCGTTTATAGACTAATGGAACGCACGCCGCCATTATAGGCGGTCCAACGTGCGTATCAAGTCACCTTCTTTTCATTGTAGCGCACGTCCTCTTCTCTATAGGACGTCGCTACGTGTTCAGCGTCAGTGTTCTAAATGGTGGCCAATCCCTGCCTGTTGCTAGGGGACGCGTATCTGTAACTAAGCGCGTCATCTGTATACAATAACAGCGTCAGTGTTCTAAGTGGTGGCCAATCCCTGCCCGTTGCTAGGGGACGCGTATCTGTAACTAAGCGCGTCATCTGTATACACTAATAGCGCTAGTCTAGTTATCTTATTGCACTATGTTGTGAGTCTATTATCTCACTTGGATTTAACAACATTTTTTCCTATACATAGAGTGTCATATGTTTTCTGCTAAAGTTACTATGGTACCTATTAAGTATATGGTTTGTTTTTAGAGATTATGGTTCATTATTTGTGATTTAATGTTTGCCAACACAGTCTAGCCACTAAGAAAGAATCATTTGATATAAGATGTCACAGAGATCAATAGTGGATGAAGTGTTATTGCATGAAGCAGAAACAGGTGTAATTTCCTTATCTGAGGATGATGCAGCTAAGGTGCTTTTTCAGCAGGATGATTTTAACAGCCTTCCGGCTGAGACACCTGTTGATCAGTACCATAAACTGCTAAGACTCACTAAAAAATAAACGGATTTAGTCTTACATGGTCAATTCCTGTCTGACTACTACCGCAATAAGAGAATCCCAAGGGGATTCAGGATTGCCAATACCCCCACCATAGGACGTACAAACCCCACTTTTTGTTCTAAATGGTGTGGGGTATTGAATAAATGTTCCCTTGACTTAGTTTTATTAGTGGTGGAGGAGGTGGGACAGGAATTGACCAAAGTGAGAATTGAACTTAATGAGACTAAGAAAGTGGCCAACTCAATCCTTATTGAGGACAAATCAGAAAAATGGTTAGATAAACTCAATAGTGCCATAGAAAAGTATAAAAATGAGTTGATAAGCTTCAAGAGAAGAAAATTGGAATCGGTAAATTTGGATTATAAACAGCATACTGTCTACCGTTGGTTGATGGGCGACACGCATAATAAACCACGCAGGAATTATAGACGGAGGCCGATATACACTGTTGATACCTGTTCTTCACAGTCATCAACAGATAACGAGACCTCTGAAAGACTTCCCCCTAGCGGCAGTAGACAGCCACATTTTTTAGGCGAAGGGAGTGGTCCTCCCAGAGACCGACAAACCAGAAACGCCCCAGGACGCCAACGCGGCGGGGCGGATACAAGAAGAAAGGGAAGAGGTCAACAGAGGTGAACCCGGTCATAAATATATCTGGGTATACTCTAACTCCGGGTGAGGAAGAGTTGCTCAGTATGGGATTGGGATTTGTACCGATTTTTTCAAGGCCTAAATTCGATACAGTAGTAGATCAATACAAATTGGGGCGTAAACTGCGATTGAAGGACCACTTCTGTGATACGGAAGAAGTGTCTAGTGAGGTACTTAATCAAGTCCTAAAAAAAAACAGCACTTATGACCCACCCACAACCAACCCTAACATTAAAGTATTTCTCAGAATGATTGATGTAGATTTGAAGGAGGATAAAGACAAAAATGTACACGACAACCTCACCCCTGCTCAGCGGGAGGCGGTAAAAACTCTGAAAAACAACAAACAGATAGTGGTACGCCCCGCTGATAAGGGGGGAGCAGTTGTCGTGATGAATTATTCTGATTACCATCAGGACATCTGCGAGCAATTGAAAGACACCTCTGTTTATGAATGTGTTCCTAAAAATCCGATGCATTTAATCAAAAGCAAAGTAGATATCCTCATCAGCCAGGCAACAACATCAGGCTGGATTGATACGGGGATAGCAAACTTCCTGACAGTAGATTGCCCAATTTGTCCTATCATGTATACCTTGCCTAAGGTCCACAAAAGGCTGGACAGGCCTCCTGGCAGACCCATCATCTCTGCCAGGGGGTCTGTAATGCAGCCTATGGCGCAATTTGTGGACCAGATATTGCAACCTGTGGTGATGGCAACTTCAAGTTTTATACGTGATACCCCTGATTTTCTTATGAAGATCAGTGATATCAGGTTCACGGGGGATGATGTGGTATTAGCGACCATGGACGTCTCATCCCTCTACACGGTAATCCCGCATGTAGAAGGGATAGACGCAGTGAGAAATAGATTGTTGAAGTCTAACCATACCATTCCTCCGATTGAATTTATCTGTAATCTTATTGAACAGGTCCTAATCAATAATCATTTTTTGTATGGTACTAAGTACTATGTCCAACGCAAAGGTACGGCCATGGGCTCTAACCTGGCCCCTGTATACGCCAACATTTTTATGGCGGAGTATAAAGAGAAGAACATTCTGATTCCATACAGAGCATGTATTATGCATTATTATCGTTTCATTGACGACATCTTTTTGGTGTGGCAGGGAGGCATGGTAACTTTTGAAAGAATGGTCCATGAATTGAATGAATTACGGTCCCCAATTCGCTTCACACACACAGCGAGTCTCACATCGATAGACTTCCTCGATGTGACAGTCTATAAGGATGGTAATAAGATTGGTACAAAATTATATAAGAAACCATCAGACCGTAACTCATTATTGCACTACACGAGTTACCATCCAACAAATTTGAAAAATGGACTGCCTATATCCCAGTTCTTAAGGGTCCTTCGCACCAATACTGATGCAGAAAATACGAGATGTCAGATTGATGAAATGCGAGAGAAATTTCTTGATAGGGGCTACTCACCGCAGATTATAAAAAGCAGCTTAAAACGGGCCAAGGCAATACACTCAAGTGACAATAAAGACAAGCGACTGAAGCCAAATGATCGCTTGATAGTCACAACGACCCATGACACAAGGGCATCATCTTTCAGAAAAAGCATCAAGCAGCATTGGGGGATAGTAGCATCTGACCCCAAGCTGAAGATGAAAAAACAACCGATGATAGCCTATCGCCGAGGTCAAAATTTACGTGACATGCTGATGAGACCTACACTAAATTTTGACGGTTCCTCTGGCACTGAGTGGCTGAGACCCACACGATTGGGTTGCTACAGATGCACAGGGTGCACTACGTGTCAGTCTATGAACACTGGTCAATTCTTCAACCACCCGCATAATGGGCAGAAAATCAGGATTCGGCACAGATTGAGTTGCACATCTGACCACGTTATCTACTTGTTAAAATGCCCATGTGGCCTGACGTATGTCGGGAAGACCGTCTGCGCCTTTAAAGAACGGATGGCTAATCACCGATCCAGCATCAGGGCAGCACTGACGTCAAAAACAAGTGATAAACCAGTGGCGCGCCATTTTCTAGAGAAAAAACATGCTCTCTCCTCATTGAGAAGTATCATAATCGACCAGATACCGACATTGAGTCGTGGAGGGGATCGAGCAAAACTACTCCTGCAAAGGGAGACAAGATGGATATACTCCCTGGACACCATCAGCCCTAGGGGCTTAAATGAATATAATTCATTTAAATGTTTTCTATGAGATTAACACTTTTTTCCAAATTCTCTCAAAAGAATTTTTTCATATTTTTTCAAATATCTGCTATATATTTTTTATGTAAATGATGTTCTTTGATGGAATTCTCTGTGTTGGCTATTTGACACTAAATTCATTATAGTGACATAATAAGCTTGGGTAACCATGGTCGCATACCACATCAAAAACTGGGTCTTTATAAAAGATAGGGACTAGCTTTGAGACTATTGGTTGTTGTACCTAGGTTACCATTAGGCTTTTTAAAAAAAATATATTATGTGCTTTATTGTTGTTTGTCAGGTGACTGAGATCCTGCTATATGCTGCTAACTAATCGTATCCATCCAAAATAACACCTCTTAACTCTCTTTATATATAGATCTATGGTATGTGCTCTCCTATAATGATAGACTCAGCATTTGTAGGTTAGATCGATGTATCAACATAGTGCAATAAGATAACTAGACTAGCGCTATTAGTGTATACAGATGACGCGCTTAGTTACAGATACGCGTCCCCTAGCAACGGGCAGGGATTGGCCACCACTTAGAACACTGACGCTGTTATTGTATACAGATGACGCGCTTAGTTACAGATACGCGTCCCCTAGCAACAGGCAGGGATTGGCCACCATTTAGAACACTGACGCTGAACACGTAGCGACGTCCTATAGAGAAGAGGACGTGCGCTACAATGAAAAGAAGGTGACTTGATACGCACGTTGGACCGCCTATAATGGCGGCGTGCGTTCCATTAGTCTATAAACGGAAGTAGCGCGCTGTGTATAATGCCCTACCCGGAGGCGATACACGTGGTTGGAGAATATGTTAGTGATTGGCTGGGGAGATGACACGCACGAAGGGACCGCCTACAATGGCGGCGTGCGTTCCAAATGTGTTTTAACAGCTTACATCAGACATGGGTGAGTTTGTGACTTATATATTACTTTGTTGAGTTTATAATAAGGTGTTTTGACAGCCCTAGATAGTGAAAGCTATAGGGATGATTTGCTGTAATGTAAGCAGCACTGAGCGGTACACATTTGCTATGATTGACCTCTGATCCCCACATGTGGGGCTGATTGTTGTAATTAACACTAGATAAAAGGGAGCAGCATGTAGCATGAGATCAGTTGCCTTTTCTGTGAGATCCAGGACGCCATGATTAAGGGCCCAGTTGGGTCCGAAACGTCGGCTTATTTGTCATATCTGATGGATTAATAATAAAAAGAAGCATTGCCTTATAGCTGCTTGGTGAGTGCCCTGATTCTAAGTGACTTTACATTTGGACCATAAGCTGTGCTTGTGTGACTGGCGGGAGCACCTCCGGATAAGAACAAACTGAACCGTGAGTGCATTGGAAATTACAGATTTATTGTTGTATATCAACCCATGGATGGACATATACAAGATTTTGCACCTGGACTTATGAAGTCTTTTTTGGTATGAGATACCTTTGAAAAAAAAATTTTTGGAGTCTATTATCTCACTTGGATTTAACAACATTTTTTCCTATACATAGAGTGTCATATGTTTTCTGCTAAAGTTACTATGGTACCTATTAAGTATATGGTTTGTTTTTAGAGATTATGGTTCATTATTTGTGATTTAATGTTTGCCAACACAGTCTAGCCACTAAGAAAGAATCATTTGATATAAGATGTCACAGAGATCAATAGTGGATGAAGTGTTATTGCATGAAGCAGAAACAGGTGTAATTTCCTTATCTGAGGATGATGCAGCTAAGGTGCTTTTTCAGCAGGATGATTTTAACAGCCTTCCGGCTGAGACACCTGTTGATCAGTACCATAAACTGCTAAGACTCACTAAAAAAGAAACGGATTTAGTCTTACATGGTCAATTCCTGTCTGACTACTACCGCAATAAGAGAATCCCAAGGGGATTCAGGATTGCCAATACCCCCACCATAGGACGTACAAACCCCACTTTTTGTTCTAAATGGTGTGGGGTATTGAATAAATGTTCCCTTGACTTAGTTTTATTAGTGGTGGAGGAGGTGGGACAGGAATTGACCAAAGTGAGAATTGAACTTAATGAGACTAAGAAAGTGGCCAACTCAATCCTTATTGAGGACAAATCAGAAAAATGGTTAGATAAACTCAATAGTGCCATAGAAAAGTATAAAAATGAGTTGATAAGCTTCAAGAGAAGAAAATTGGAATCGGTAAATTTGGATTATAAACAGCATACTGTCTACCGTTGGTTGATGGGCGACACGCATAATAAACCACGCAGGAATTATAGACGGAGGCCGATATACACTGTTGATACCTGTTCTTCACAGTCATCAACAGATAACGAGACCTCTGAAAGACTTCCCCCTAGCGGCAGTAGACAGCCACATTTTTTAGGCGAAGGGAGTGGTCCTCCCAGAGACCGACAAACCAGAAACGCCCCAGGACGCCAACGCGGCGGGGCGGATACAAGAAGAAAGGGAAGAGGTCAACAGAGGTGAACCCGGTCATAAATATATCTGGGTATACTCTAACTCCGGGTGAGGAAGAGTTGCTCAGTATGGGATTGGGATTTGTACCGATTTTTTCAAGGCCTAAATTCGATACAGTAGTAGATCAATACAAATTGGGGCGTAAACTGCGATTGAAGGACCACTTCTGTGATACGGAAGAAGTGTCTAGTGAGGTACTTAATCAAGTCCTAAAAAAAACCAGCACTTATGACCCACCCACAACCAACCCTAACATTAAAGTATTTCTCAGAATGATTGATGTAGATTTGAAGGATGATAAAGACAAAAATGTACACGACAACCTCACCCCTGCTCAGCGGGAGGCGGTAAAAACTCTGAAAAACAACAAACAGATAGTGGTACGCCCCGCTGATAAGGGGGGAGCAGTTGTCGTGATGAATTATTCTGATTACCATCAGGACATCTGCGAGCAATTGAAAGACACCTCTGTTTATGAATGTGTTCCTAAAAATCCGATGCATTTAATCAAAAGCAAAGTAGATATCCTCATCAGCCAGGCAACAACATCAGGCTGGATTGATACGGGGATAGCAAACTTCCTGACAGTAGATTGCCCAATTTGTCCTATCATGTATACCTTGCCTAAGGTCCACAAAAGGCTGGACAGGCCTCCTGGCAGACCCATCATCTCTGCCAGGGGGTCTGTAATGCAGCCTATGGCGCAATTTGTGGACCAGATATTGCAACCTGTGGTGATGGCAACTTCAAGTTTTATACGTGATACCCCTGATTTTCTTATGAAGATCAGTGATATCAGGTTCACGGGGGATGATGTGGTATTAGCGACCATGGACGTCTCATCCCTCTACACGGTGATCCCGCATGTAGAAGGGATAGACGCAGTGAGAAATAGATTGTTGAAGTCTAACCATACCATTCCTCCGATTGAATTTATCTGTAATCTTATTGAACAGGTCCTAATCAATAATCATTTTTTGTATGGTACTAAGTACTATGTCCAACGCAAAGGTACGGCCATGGGCTCTAACCTGGCCCCTGTATACGCCAACATTTTTATGGCGGAGTATGAAGAGAAGAACATTCTGATTCCATACAGAGCATGTATTATGCATTATTATCGTTTCATTGACGACATCTTTTTGGTGTGGCAGGGAGGCATGGTAACTTTTGAAAGAATGGTCCATGAATTGAATGAATTACGGTCCCCAATTCGCTTCACACACACAGCGAGTCTCACATCGATAGACTTCCTCGATGTGACAGTCTATAAGGATGGTAATAAGATTGGTACAAAATTATATAAGAAACCATCAGACCGTAACTCATTATTGCACTACACGAGTTACCATCCAACAAATTTGAAAAATGGACTGCCTATATCCCAGTTCTTAAGGGATCTTCGCACCAATACTGATGCAGAAAATACGAGATGTCAGATTGATGAAATGCGAGAGAAATTTCTTGATAGGGGCTACTCACCGCAGATTATAAAAAGCAGCTTAAAACGGGCCAAGGCAATACACTCAAGTGACAATAAAGACAAGCGACTGAAGCCAAATGATCGCTTGATAGTCACAACGACCCATGACACAAGGGCATCATCTTTCAGAAAAAGCATCAAGCAGCATTGGGGGATAGTAGCATCTGACCCCAAGCTGAAGATGAAAAAACAACCGATGATAGCCTATCGCCGAGGTCAAAATTTACATGACATGCTGATGAGACCTACACTAAATTTTGACGGTTCCTCTGGCACTGAGTGGCTGAGACCCACACGATTGGGTTGCTACAGATGCACAGGGTGCACCACGTGTCAGTCTATGAACACTGGTCAATTCTTCAACCACCCACATAATGGGCAGAAAATCAGGATTCGGCACAGATTGAGTTGCACATCTGACCACGTTATCTACTTGTTAAAATGCCCATGTGGCCTGACGTATGTCGGGAAGACCGTCTGCGCCTTTAAAGAACGGATGGCTAATCACCGATCCAGCATCAGGGCAGCACTGACGTCAAAAACAAGTGATAAACCAGTGGCGCGCCATTTTCTAGAGAAAAAACATGCTCTCTCCTCATTGAGAAGTATCATAATCGACCAGATACCGACATTGAGTCGTGGAGGGGATCGAGCAAAACTACTCCTGCAAAGGGAGACAAGATGGATATACTCCCTGGACACCATCAGCCCTAGGGGCTTAAATGAATATAATTCATTTAAATGTTTTCTATGAGATTAACACTTTTTTCCAAATTCTCTCAAAAGAATTTTTTCATATTTTTTCAAATATCTGCTATATATTTTTTATGTAAATGATGTTCTTTGATGGAATTCTCTGTGTTGGCTATTTGACACTAAATTCATTATAGTGACATAATAAGCTTGGGTAACCATGGTCGCATACCACATCAAAAACTGGGTCTTTATAAAAGATAGGGACTAGCTTTGAGACTATTGGTTGTTGTACCTAGGTTACCATTAGGCTTTTTAAAAAAAATATATTATGTGCTTTATTGTTGTTTGTCAGGTGACTGAGATCCTGCTATATGCTGCTAACTAATCGTATCCATCCAAAATAACACCTCTTAACTCTCTTTATATATAGATCTATGGTATGTGCTCTCCTATAATGATAGACTCAGCATTTGTAGGTTAGATCGATGTATCAACATAGTGCAATAAGATAACTAGACTAGCGCTATTAGTGTATACAGATGACGCGCTTAGTTACAGATACGCGTCCCCTAGCAACGGGCAGGGATTGGCCACCACTTAGAACACTGACGCTGTTATTGTATACAGATGATGCGCTTAGTTACAGATACGCGTCCCCTAGCAACAGGCAGGGATTGGCCACCATTTAGAACACTGACGCTGAACACGTAGCGACGTCCTATAGAGAAGAGGACGTGCGCTACAATGAAAAGAAGGTGACTTGATACGCACGTTGGACCGCCTATAATGGCGGCGTGCGTTCCATTAGTCTATAAACGGAAGTAGCGCGCTGTGTATAATGCGCTACCCGGAGGCGATACACGTGGTTGGAGAATATGTTAGTGATTGGCTGGGGAGATGACACGCACGAAGGGACCGCCTACAATGGCGGCGTGCGTTCCAAATGTGTTTTAACAGCTTACATCAGACATGGGTGAGTTTGTGACTTATATATTACTTTGTTGAGTTTATAATAAGGTGTTTTGACAGCCCTAGATATTGAAAGCTATAGGGATGATTTGCTGTAATGTAAGCAGCACTGAGCGGTACACATTTGCTATGATTGACCTCTGATCCCCACATGTGGGGCTGATTGTTGTAATTAACACTAGATAAAAGGGAGCAGCATGTAGCATGAGATCAGTTGCCTTTTCTGTGAGATCCAGGACGCCATGATTAAGGGCCCAGTTGGGTCCGAAACGTCGGCTTATTTGTCATATCTGATGGATTAATAATAAAAAGAAGCATTGCCTTATAGCTGCTTGGTGAGTGCCCTGATTCTAAGTGACTTTACATTTGGACCATAAGCTGTGCTTGTGTGACTGGCGGGAGCACCTCCGGATAAGAACAAACTGAACCGTGAGTGCATTGGAAATTACAGACATATATATATATATATATATATATATATATATATATATATACATACACTATATATACACTTTCACCTTACTGTCTGGAAAGGGGATAACTAGTTGAAGGGGGCAATAGGCTGACATTTTGCCTAGGGTGCCACTAATCCTTGCACCGGCCCTTCTTATGACCGTTCTACTTCATCAGGTCTAGCTGTACTGAATGGAATAGTTATCAAACCACTTTTACACATTTCAAGTCTGAGGAGCGATTGTCAAAGACAAGGCGAGGCAAGAAGGTCAGAAGTAAACCTACGAGTATGACTGTTTTAGAATTTAAAGATTTTACATAATTCTTTACATGTAACAACTTGACCTTTCTTTATCTCACTGTAATTTCTAAACAGAGTTAACTGGGAATTTCCCATAGTTATCATTGTACTATAACAGAGTAATCACTACAAAATCTTAACTATACCGCACATGTTCTAAACAAGTACAAGTACATTTCCTAAACTAAAAGTTTTTGTGCACTTACCATTTAAACCTGTACAACTTTAATAAAAGTGTATCTTGAGTGAGTCAGAGTCTGGCATATATTATCAGCTACTTGCTTATCGAATAAATAATTGCTGACAAAACATACCATGATGTGAAAGGACACTTAACCCATGGTCATGACTGGCAAATCCTTTGTATCGGCCTGCTTGCACACGTTCTTTAACCCATTGCTAAATGATCGAATCCTGACATCCTCCGACTTCTGATCAAGCAAAACATCTGGAGGAGAATACAGAGGATCTTACCTGACCAAATGTCTTTCCTAGCAGACGAAAGAGTTTGCACTGTTCCATAATGGATATACAGATAGAGTCAGGCTTATTCACCCCGACAAAGCGCCACTGTTGGAGCACGCTCAGTCGCATTGAGGCAAGGCAAACAGAGCATGCAATACACATCTCCACCGCTGGCTGAATAATGCTACATCATTAGTAACATGTACATACAGTGTCGGACTGGGGCATGAAGGGCCCACCAGGGAAATGCACTCACAGGGGCCCGCCAAGGGGTGTGGTCTTTTCAAGGAGTGTGGCCACCTGACCAGAGAGGAGTGGCTATACACTATGCGATTTTGGGCCAATTTCATCCGATTTCGGCACTTTGGGACAATTATTGGGCGAAATCAGCCCAAAATCGCAGGTGTGTGACATCTGATCCATAAATCCCTCACCATGATAATAATGCACACAGGCCCCACAGATAATAATACAGCACATAGCCGCCCCCCCCCCCCCCCAGATATTACAGCAAATAGGTCCTCCACACACAGATAATAGTACAGCACATAGGCCCACCCATATAATACATTACATAGGTCCCCCCACTCAAATAGTACAGCACATAGGCACCCCCATATAATACATTACATAGGTCCCCTCACTCAGATAATAGTACAGCACATACGCCGCCCCCCCCCCCCATATAATACATTGCATAGGTCCCCCCACTCAAATAGTACAGCACATAGCCCCCCATATAATACATTACATAGGTCCACCCACTCAGATAGTACAGCACATAGGCCCCCCTATATAGTACATTACATAGGTCCCACCACTCAGATACTAGTACAGCACATAGGTCCCCCCACTCATAATACCGCACATATGTACCCCCACATAGAATACATCACATAGGTCCTCCCTACACAGATAACATGGCACATCCCCACTCAATACAGCACATACCCCTCAAAAAAAAAAAGAATATAAAAAAGTTAATGCAGCACATGGTTAGTTACCTACCAGTTTGCAGAGGGGGTCCAAAAGCACCTCACTCTCCACCAGCCAGGAGGAGACCTCCCGGGACTTCTAGTTCCTCCGCAGCCCCAGTGGCATCCTGCAGCCGGGGGAAGCGGTGACTGTGCGGGCAGGGATATGTGGTTGGGGCCCCAGCAGTGACTGCTCCCGTTGTCTGCAGACTCACTCCCATGTGCTGTGCCGGCGGGCCCACTGCGCAACGTCATTATGCGCCTGATGTCATGATGCAGCGTGACAGCATCCATTGCTTGTAGGGCTCCTCTGCCCTGCTTGCAGCCGCCGGGTCAGCCAATAGCTATTGCTATTGTGGCGGCAGCGACGGCGGGGATAATGAGCGATGGCCTGTAAAGTCCCCGCCCCCCTAAAGAAGTGGGCGGGGTCAGAAATCACCGGAGCCCACCGAGGGATTCCCCGGCTCCCCGCCAGGCCAGTCCGAGCCTGTGTACATAACCATCTATTACACCTTTGTGATTCCTTAATTCTGCAGTCCTACCATGCATCACCTTAAAAAAGCTGATTTCTCAGCGAAATGCGTCGGTGGGGCACTGCACCCCCCTCTGGCATTCACCTAAGGAAAATAGGACTCTGCAACCAATTCTGGCAATTCACAAAGAAAATCTTTTTGGCACCTAATAAATTGAAGTTCCATCTGAGAGAAAAATAACTAAAGGACACCACCAGGGAAGCTCCACAAGGCCCTTGATATTCCTCCAGCGGCTGTGCAAATTGGAAATAAGATCATCACCGCAGAAATAGTGAGGACCATGGACCCAAGCCCGGATAAAATCCCTAACATCAAGTGGTGAGACCCATTGCTCTCAAATTGACTATACATCCCATTGCCAATTTTTGTTCAATCTGCCAAGCTGTTGCCAGAACTGTCCTATCCCTAAAGAGGACTGGTCAGGGGAGGGGTACTAGTGTATTTTACATTCTTTTACTGTTTCATGCAATGTGTTTAAATTTGTATTAATAAATAATTAACCTACAGGCAATCCCATATGTGTTAACTTTTCTATAGCACTGCCATTATTTTGTTTCATGCAGAGAAGAAGCTTTTGAAAGGAACCTACCCTGTTTCCATCTTAGCCAACCTCCAGATTATTATCTCATATGAAATCTTCTCCAACACATGCACCTATTTCACTCAATGGGCTCTTCTTTGGAGAACACACTACTTACATTCTCATTAAATTCCTGGTGCCTCCTCTACTTATGCTCAGTGAGAACAGGTCAAGCATTATATAAAAAACAATAGCTGGAATATTTGCTTATATAGGTTTATAATGCACATTCCCAAGATAATATACAGTATCAAAACCTGGGATATACAATGACTTCTTATTCAATCTAGTAATACTTTGCAGGTACATGAAGGGGGATGGGGGTTATTCTCAACAAGAAAGAGTAAAGTTTTCCGCCAGCACACTAAAAGGCATCCGCAATAAGCCTTGAAATCTGGATAATAGAATATTTAAAGATCATAGTTCTATAGATTTTGGGGAAGCCACCAGACATCTCTGATACTAGCGGTCCCTAAAGCTTCATGATAAAAGCACCTAAGTGAGGACACCTCCATTATAATATAACCAAGTGATAATAGAAGTTGCTTGGTGTTTTTAAATACAGAATATTATAAGAAGGCAGTACTGTATATTTCGAAATAAATAAGGAGATCAACAATGAAGATTAAAGATAATTTCACCAAATAGCTCAATAACTACATGGAAAAGGGAGTAACAGCAAAAAATACATTTTTGCTAAACTTACAATGCAGATGATGATGATACAGGTTACGAAAAATTCCCAAAAATCTGTCAAAATTGCCTTGAACCAATATTAAGTGATAAAAAAGGATAATATCAGCCACGACTGATATTGCATCATTATACTCTATACCATAAAGGAATAAAAGGTTCAATGGTTCTTAAAGCAGACAGATAATAATGAAGAAAATAACTATTTTATCATTGAAAGTATATTTTATTCTTGGAAATCAATTATTTTGATAACAATTTTTGGACACCGTCAAACAAACGTACCTCCAATCTCTTATCTCTTTTCACGCCTCCAACCCCAAGCAACTTTTTAATACAAATGGGGCTAAAGGGGGGGTGGGGGAATAGCAGCGCTCTAGGGATATTACCCAAGATTTTGCTCAATGAATGAAATTGGATGATCTTTACAAATATTTAATAATAATAACGCACAATGTTAATACATATCTTAAAACCTAATAGATAAAATCAATAGTGAAAAACAATGCCTATACCCACAATTATGTCGACAAGGTGGGGGGAGAGTCCGTTCCTATTAGGCCCAAACTTTATAGATAGGATATTTATAGTTACCACTCCTGGTTAAGCTTGGTTGCTTCTATAGACACCGTCCATAAGTCCAAGTGACCGGCCCAAGGTTGGCACAAATAACCGGTTTCACTGTCAAATTTTTGAAGAATGGTTGGTCTTTTTGTAGCAGGAGAAGGTTTATCTGGTGCACCATTCATTGATCAAAATCTTGGGTAACATCCCTAGAGCGCTGCTATTCCCCCCCCCCCCCCCCCCCTTTTTTTCAATTTCTATTGTACAGGTCTCACTAACCTGATCCTTTAGCAGCTGCTGAGCTAGCCACTCTACCAAGCGCTCCTCCTAGTTTACTCCCCTGTATAGGGCTGGTACTAGATTACCTTAAACTTTTTAATACATTTAAATTGCTTCTATAACCTCCCTCACCCCCTCCACCAGCTACCATCAGTTCACAAGAACTTGCCTCCTACTTTATGGACAAGATTGTAAAAATCCGGTATGAGATGATTTGCTCTTCTGCAACCAGTGACATACTCCATTCCTTACCTGAACCCTCTGGCACTTTTTCCTCATTTGAGCTCACAAATGAAGAAGTAGTATCAAAATTTTTCTCATCCTCCTACTCTACTACCTCTCCTCTTGATTCTGTACCCTCAAAAGTCAGTAAAATTCTTTCTCTTGTGCTCATACCAACCTTAAATAAATCTGCAATCTCTCTCTTGCTACAGGTATCTTTCCTCCTCAAACATGCAGTGATTACTCCCATTCTCAAAAAACACAATTCTGACCCTAACTCTCTCTAACTATCATCCTATCTCTCGGCTCCCATGCCTCTCCAAGCTGCTTGAGAGACTTGCTTACGCTCGCCTAACACTTTCTTAACTCCCACAACCTATTGGACCCACTTCAGTCAGGCTTTCGTTCCCAACACTCCACTGAGTGGTGGTGAATGATCTGGTAACCGCCACTTCTAAAGGTCATTACTCACTACTCACTATTCTTCTAGATCTCTCTGCTGCTTTTGACACTGTTGACTCTCTCCTCATACATACAAACACTACACTTCCTAAGTCTAAATGATACAGTTCTTTCCTGGTGTTCATCCTACCTATCTGATCACTCTTTCAGCGTTCGCTTCTTTGATACCACCTCCTCTTCACTACCTCTGTCAGTTGGAGTACCGCAGGGCTCAGTTTTAGGTCCTCTGCTCTTCTCAGCTCTTAACCAAACCACACCAACCTATATCTCTTCACTTATCACAAAATATCTCCCAACTCGCTCTCTCCGCTCTGCACAATATCTGCTTCTCTCTTCTGCATGGATCACTAGCTCCCACTCACTGTTACAGGACTTTCATAGAGCTGCACCCACCCTATGGAATGCCCTTCCACACACGATAAGACTCTCTACTAGCCTCCAAACTTTCAAGCGTTCCCTGAAAACTCACCTCTTCAGGCAAGGCTATCATATTTAAGATCCATACACATAACCCTCTGAGGCACTCATGTATTATACAGCTTCCCTTCTGGACTTGTAACTTGGTGGGACTGCTATGCTATTACTGGTGCCTGTCCTTGTGTTTCCCTCCTATTTCCCTATAGATTATAAGCTTGCAGCAGGGACCTCCAACCTCTATGTCTGTCTGTTTTACCTAGTTTGTTCTTTCAGTGTTGTCAACATTTGTAAAGCGCAACAGAATCTGCTGCGCTATAAAAAAACTAAATAAATAAAATAAAATTAAATAAATTTAATCCAGAAAGTGGAACAGCTTTGGGCACCATGTTTGCCAAAAATTAACAATAATTTATTTATGGCTTGTTGGAAAAATTATATTTGGCAAAATGTGGCTTGGGGCAAACTTATTAGGATTATAATTATAATTAATGTGAACATAAAATTATTATTTGAAAGCATATGATGGTGAAAGACTTAAATAAGTCAAAGATGACGTAATGAAGATAAAAAGAACTGATGAAAAAGAACATAATGAAAAAATCAAGGATCTTCAACTCACAGGATATATGGGACAAACATAAAAAAACAAAATAGGAGATATAATAAAGAAAAACTGTCACCTTCTTCAGAAAAATACCATTACAGGATACCCAATGTTTTTATACAAGAAAGCCTCTAATATGAATGATAAACTGACCAAATACTGCAAAACAACTGATAAAGGTCTATGGGGGTTTTATAGTTGGGGGAGCTGCCATATGTACAAATATGTAGATTTACTGCAAATAAAAAAATATGAATTAAAACAACTCACAAGGGCCCTTATTCTGGTTGGTGCGGTAATATCCGCGTGCGTTCGTGCCGCCGATGTTTTGTGTCTGCGCATGTGCAGAGGCGTCTCTGCGCATGTGCGAGCGGAACGCACGGCCACATTCCGCATGAAATGTGTACACTACGAACAGGGGGTGGAGAGGTGTGTGAAGGGCTGTTTGGGCTCATTATCATATGTTTACACCCCGCGTTTCATGGGCGTTCCCATGCAAACGCTGGGCGTACGTATGGTAATGCGGCCGTGACGCACGTGTGGGGGGCGGACATATGACATTGCCGGATGTCAGCTGCCCGCCCAGATCCCTGCTTTTGCACAGAGAAATGCCCGTGTTGTCTGAGGTTGCGGGAGCTGCCTGGCCACTCGGTCCTGCATTCGATGGTCTGCGACCATCGAATGATGGGGGAGGTTCCCTGAGATGGAGGAGGTGTATTCATGAGAAATACACGTGCGGTCCGTTCGGACAGCTTCTTACCGCGTACGGACGGAGTTGGCGATCCGTATGGAAGGCGGGGTTTAGGACGCCCGGTGCTGGCCGCATATTCGGATCTGGCCGCACCGATCAGAATAAGGGCCAATGTGTCTTACAATGAATGTTATCTACAGTATGTGATTGAGTGTAGCTGGAACCTGTTACATATTGGCAGAACAAACAATGCGTTAAAAACACACTTCAGCAAACACACACACAAGACTTTGAACTCCTTCACTTTCAAATACCTTCAAAGAAAAACATTATTGCTGTACAAACGAAATACAAATTCATGACAATAGAAGAAATAAAAAAGCAATTGTCGAGACAGAAACTACGAGTCGAATCCAAATCAAGCTGAAATGTGAAAGATCCACAAGCTGGAGTCTTTACACCATGGAGGAGAAATATAATCTTCAATGAAAATGCCTATTATAATTATACTATTTTAATATGAATAGGCTCCAGGATATCTAATTTGGGTGCCGGATGACTGCTCGACAATCAGGATCCCGACAGTCAGTATACAGATATCGGAATCCCGACTGCTGGTGCTCCGATAGGGGGATCCCGACTGACAGGGGCTAGTCTACTTTGTGGGGGTCCACAACCCCCATAGAGGAAGAATAAAACCTGTGGCGAGCAAAGCGAGCCACCGAGTCCACAATGCTTTATTTGCGCTCGCCCCGTGTCAGAGCACCGGCAGTCGGGATTTCGATGTTGGGATCCAAATTGCCGGCCAGCCATATCACACCCATCTAATTTGACATTAGCACTTCATAAAGCACTGCAGTAACTATTAATTATTAAGCACAGTTTAATTGCTCGAGCACCTCTCCTAGTGAATCAATGCCTATTTCGCCATAGATTGTAAGCTTGCGAGCAGGGCCTTCCTACCTTTGTCTATTACCGAGTTTTATCACTGTTTCCAACTGTAAAGCACAATATAATTTGCTGCACTATATAGGAAACTGTTAAGAAACCATTAATAATAAAGTATAAATTCACTGTTACACATTGTTGCCTTTGAAAGTGTGTGGATGAATGTGGGGCTGCTTGAAAACGACAGGTAGCAGCAGAACAGTCACCGTTTAAATTGGAGCACAGATAGTGCTGTAATATAGCCATAAAGGGCGCTGATTTATTGGTAAAACACCTTAGACAGTCATTTACATTAAATCTCCGCATAAATTCACTGGAGAGATCAATTGAGCATAAAATTGCAACACTACAGGCTTCATAACGGGATGCAGTTTAAATCCCGGCGGTCGGGATCCTGACGCCGGAATCCCGAACGCCGAAATCCCGACACTTTCTCCCCCCATGGGTGTCCACGACACCCTCGGAGGGAGAATAAATTAGTGTGCCGAGCGTAGCGAGGCTCCGGGGCCGCTGCGTGGCGAGCGCAGCGAGCCCGCAAGGGGGGGCCATCCACGCCCCCCCCCCCCCTTGTCGGGATTTCGGCATTCGGGATTCTGGCGTCGGGATTTCGAACGCCGGGATCCCGACCGCAGGCTTTTCATGCTGAATCCTTCATAACATATAGCGTTGAATCAACAACAAATAAAAAGAAATACACCATAAGAGAAAGGATAACTTGCCAAACCGCCGGGGTCATCTACATGCTGGAATGCCCCTGCGGCCTACAGTACATTGGGAAAACAAAGAGGAAATTACACACCAGAATCCAAGAACACATTTGCAATATACAGAATAACAAGGACAACCACAGTATACCCATCCATTATAAAGAAAAACACAACAGCGACCCAAGTTCACTCAAATTCACCGGAATGAAAAAGATAAAAGTACCATGGAGAGGAGGAGATAGAGATGATCTTCTGACCAAAGAAGAAAGTAGATTGATCTACAATATGGGGACCTTGAGCCCTAAGGGCCTGAATATTGACATGGAAATCACTCCATTCCTAAAATAGAACCGAATAAAACTAAAGACCACCTCATAAAGAAAAGGGAACCAAAACAACAGTATTGACGATTCCCAGCATAACTCGCCCTCCCCTTTCTCCCCCCCCCCCCTTTTTTTTTTCCTCAAAACACCCCCCTCCCCTTCTGGTTTCCCCATCATTCCACTCCACTCTTCCCATATCACCCACCCCATACAGGCATGGACCTACCCACATGATCTACAATGTGTAGATACTCTGGAACACTCAAACGTTATTTTATTATTTTTCTATGCATGTTTACACCACAAATTTAATATTTAATATATTTATTATGAATTTTCTATACTCCGAATTAGCCCAATCTCGTTCTATTTTCACGATAAACAGTTAAGTGTCAGGGTATTGACACCCAAATAAACCCCAAGAAGAAACAAGAATTCCCCCCTTTTTTACCAGCCTGTAACAAGTCAGATTGGATGCCGACACTCAAATTATAGTACTTACTACTAGTACATAATTTTTCTTTTATTATTATATATTTTACACCAGATTATATTTGCATTTGCCCTGCTATACAAGTGTAAAATAGTCAATATTTTATTAATATTTTTATCTATATATATATATATATATATATAATTTTTAATAATTAATAGTTTTAGAACTTGGTTAAACCCTATTGTATCCCTAAATGTGGTCTGTGTATAAATAAAGCAAGAAACAGAGAAAAAATCCCCATAGAGGAAAGAAGCCCAGCACACACTGGCAAAATTTACTAAATGCCAGATTTCAAGATTGCGGAATTTGCTTCAAAAAAACCCGAATACAAAGAACAAGAGAAACAGAGCCTATGAGACACTTTTTACAGATCTGAAACAAAGGGAAAAGAACCATTATATGTGAAATAAGTTATCATACGAAAGGAACAGCTAATCGCATTGTATATAACAGCCCCACCATACAGCGGGACCGTAAGTGACGTATCGCAATCACCATGACTGCGACTGGCAAAGCCCCACCACACAGCGGAACCGGAAGTGACGTATCGCAGTCACCATGTCAGAGACTGGCAGCCCACAGAGAAACGAAAAGGAAAAGGGCGGAAGTGACGCATACCACACACCCCGCACTAACAGACAGCGGGAGAGCCATATGAATGAAAGGAAAAAACGGAAGTGACGAGACGGCCGCGTCACCAACTAAGGGCGGAAGTGACGTTCCGACCGTACGTAGGGCGGAAGCCAGCGCGCGCCAAGCCCCAGTATTCCAGCATATAAGGAGAAGTGGCAGAGGCACCAAACGTATTCAGCATCCTGACGAAGCCCTTTGTAGGTGAAACTAGTTGATGTATCTGGAACAGTTTGGATCCCATTGGACCTGTGCAGGTTACCACGCAGTCCATCTGGGAAGTCTGCCGGCAGACCCTCAGCCATCCTGGTAAGCAATCATCTTTATGGATACAAGTTGAACTTTGTACACAAAAGGACTTAAGGTAAAGATTTACCCTAAAAAGGGAATTTACCCCTAAAAGGACATTTGCATATATCACTTTAAAAAGGAAATATTGGACCCCAGTGTTTGGAAATTAATGTTTTGTGTATGTCTGTCTTGTATTGTCAAACCATCCCCCAGTGTGTATACCGGTACTAGTTAAATGTCACAATGAATTTTTTATATTGAATTTGAATTGCTATATTGATTTTTGAACTGCCATTTTTTCAAAATAAAACTGATACTATTTAAAATACTAGAAGTAGTATAGAGTGGTTTTTTTCGGCATATGTATAGTCTTGCGCAGAGTATAACACATCGCTCCATCCCCTGACCCCATACAAGGTATTGGTAGTATACCCCTACTCAGCAGCAACTACACATATCGGCTGTAGCGCAGAACCCTACCCCCCATTCCACTTCATAACATATGTTGCAAAAATCCAGAGACACAGTCACTGCATTGACACAATCTTGCTCAGAGACACATTGGGGGAAATTTACTAAAGGAAATTTGTAAAAAATAGGTGTATTTGTATCCATAAATACACTTATTTTTGACGTTTACTATCCCGAAAATACAGCAATTTGTATTCGTATTGATAGCACATCAATACGACTACAAATTGCCGTATTTTCGGGATAATAAATTTCAAAAATAAGTGTATTTATGGATACAAATACACCTATTTTTTACAAATTTCCTTTAGTAAATTTACCCCATTGTTGCTAGACTGCCAACAGCACTAAAAACTTTAAAGCCACTGGAGAACTAAACAATCCTAAGGAGAGTATAGAATATTTGTATATATGTAAATAATATATGTTGCATATACTTTGTTTGCTTTTTCTGAATCTTTACTTTTGCTGACCTATGATTATAATCCTTATCTCAACCCAATTGAGAAAATACCCATAATGCCAATGGGACAGGGGCATTAAGGATATATGACGGTCAGTTTTAAACAGAATTAAGCACACATATATTGCTGATAACAGTCTCTTGACAACTGTCAAAAAATAAATTTATAGGGAAAGAGGCAATCATTTTTCTTTAAAACACTGGACTTTAAAGCCACATAACTTATACATTTTTACACTTAGCATCAAAAAATTAAAATAAAAATATAAAAAAAAGTAAAAAAGCATCTTAATTGAGCAACTTCAAATTTGGGGATTCTTTTTTCTTTTTCCTTGTTAAACGTGCCATATCTCGGGGGTGCACCCCTGACCATCACACACATTAAGCGATAGCCAATGGCGGAGGCCGAATATGTGATGTTAATTCTGGATTAACCCTCCATTTTTTGTCAGTTTATCCCCTTCCTACTTATCTCAAACACATAATTATTTTCCAAATTTTTTTTTCCCAACACCTAGTGCAGGTTCCCCCCACCTATTTCTTTCTTAGCCCTTACCTTTATATGCCCATTATATTAGGCGGGGACTTGAATTTGATGTCTTCACCTATACTCCATAGACATGCCTAATAATAAGTCGTAAATTACCTAAATTTGGTGTCCCAGCCCTTTCATCACAACTCCAGTTACTTGATGTCTGGAGAGTCCTACATCCAATAGAAAGACTTTACGTGCCTTTCGGCCTCCACTGGCAAACTATCTAGAATAGACTACATTCTCGCATCCTCATTTCTCCTCCCCAGGATCGAGGTATCACATATCAAACCTATCACACTTTCAGACCATGCTGTCTCATGGCTAAAATTAAAACTAAACAAAGAAAAATCATCCTTTATATCCTGGAGATGTCCGTCTTCCCTTTCCACGTCCCCAAAACTCAAAGCACTGATACACAAAGCTTGGGACTTATCAACTACACAATAAAATCACCCTAGACTCCAACCCCATCCTCTACTGGCAGGCCTCTAAGGCCACTATTCGTGGAGAGATCATCTCCTTCTCAACGTTTCAAAAATGTGAAACTACTAGGGAATACTTAAAGGCCCAACAACACCTCACAGATTCTTTTCAGTCATTCAAGATCAACCCCACTCCCCTTTCTAAGTCCCAGTACCATACGGCCAGGGCAGATTACGAGAAAATAGTTTCACAAATGGAGGCTTGGTACTCTTTTATTAAAGATTTCAGATTCCACAAATTTGGAAATAAATCTGGAAAACTTTTATTCAATCTTCTACAAGGCCAACGCCAACTACTATACACCCCTTAAGAGAATGATACTCTCACAAAGACAGATAAAGACATTGCCAAAGTGTTACATACTTTTTATAGTAAACTATATTCCCAACCTTCCTCAGACCTGGGTCAGGCGAAGACATTTTGGTATAATCTTCCCTTACCACAACTCCCCTAAGAGCTTAGTGCATCCATAATCTGGGATATTACATTACAGGAAGTGACTGATGTCACCTCTTCCCTTAAGCCTAACAAAGCCCCAGGCCCGGACGGCCTAATGTCGGAATATTATCGTCTGCTTTCTTCCAAAATAGCACCCTGTCTGGTATCGGTTTTTAATTCTATGCTAAAATCGTCTTCTGTCCCAGATACCTTTAATATGGCAAACATACGCATATTACCCAAGCCAGGCATTTGTCAGACCCAGCCTCTTATAGACCAATTTCATTGATGAACCTAGATTATAAATTATTGAATAAAATCCTGGCTGGGAGATTTAAGGGCCTAGTGCCAATGTTGGTACATAAAGACCAGACAGGGTTTGTGGCGGGCAGACACCCAGTAACGAATATAAGACGAGTGCTAGCGGTGGTGTGTGACTCCCAGTGAGCTATGTCGAGCATCCCCATATTGTCTCTAGATGCTGAGAAAGCCTTCGACATGTTGCACTGGGACCACTTATTCCACGTTCTTCAATGCTTTGGCTTTCCCCCTATGTTTGTTGCCTGGCTCAGAACTATTTACACTGGCTCCTCATCGAGGATTCTATGCAACGGCATTATATCAGATCCCTTCCCTATCCTACGTGGCATGAAACAGGGGTGCCCCATGTCACCACTCCTTTTCGCCTTAGCATTAGAGCCTTTGGCGGTAGCCCTGCGAGCTTCGCCACGTATTATATATATCCAGGTATCTTGGTGAGGGGAGTGGACATGAGGGTATCCCTGTTCGCTGATGACATGTTACTATTACTATCACATCCCGAACACTCTACCCGTGGCCCTGGATATAATTCATAGATTCGGAAGTTTCTCTGGCTACAAAATTAATGTCAGTAAATCCGAACTTATGTTATGTGGCACCACGCCAACCTTCTCATCCTCCCCAGATTTAGGATCCATCAAAATTAACATTCCCACATTAAGTACTTGGGGATCCAGATCCCCAACAGACTCAACGCTCTCTATATGCTTAACTTTACCCCAGCCATTTCCAAAGTTAAATATTCTACGGATTCCTGGCTTGATCTATCTTTGTCTCTTTTAGGCAGGGTGGAAGTTATTAAAACCATAATCCTCCCAAAGCTCACATACCTTTTGCAATTACTCGCTAATGCAACTATGCACAAAATGTATTTGGAAATTAGGCAAACCTCGCATTTCCCTTCCTAAGTTACAGCTCCCGAGGCCCGAGTGAGGCCTAGGATTCCCGAATTTGGCACTATGGGCCTTATTCTGGTTGATGCGGTCCATTCCGAATTCTTTCGGATGGCGACTTTTAGCTAGCTGCGCATGCGTAAGCAATGCAATGCGCATGTGCAACGCTGTGTCTCCGCACTTGTTCTCAACAATACAGTCTACAAATGTCCACCGAACACTCTCAGGAAAGATGGGCGTAATATGGGCGTCATGTGGGCGTGTATAAGGGCGCGGTTTCAAAGTGGGCGAAACTGGGCGTTAATGTGGGAGTGCACAAACCGTGGTAGGCGTGCATTCGGACCAGACACCGAGCGCAAGCGAACCAACATGGCAGAAATCTTCGGTGAAAACAAGCAGCATTCACTTCTCGGAAGGCAATGGTTCATGGGCTTGGCATTCGGATTGCCCAATTAGTATGCCCGAACCTTAAATACTCGCAGCTGAGCACAATACAATCCAGTCCTCTGAACATTACTGATTAAACACTTTCCACAGGTTCAATTGGAACCACTAAGACAGGTAAAGGTGCAACAATGAACTAATAAAACTTAACATGATGTAAGGATTAATCTCAATAGGAAGTAATGTGTTTAAGTGTCATTTAGAAAGTAATTATTACAAATATAAATAATATATATCTTAGGAGGTACCATAATTGGATAAGTGTGTAATATGGGTGAAGCATGATTTCCGAATAGATTTGTGAGGTGGGCGCAAAAAAATGCCAACTCGGTGCATACGGTCAACTTCCCGTCCGTTCGGACGCAGTAGGACCGTGCTGAATCTTTGAGTTCCGACCGCACACGGACGTGTGGATGCAGTCCGAAGACACTCCCTTTTCTTTGAAAGTCCGTTCGAACGGATGCGGACGACATATAGACATGTTCTTTGAAGGGCCGACGTGCGTTGCGTTCGGTCATTTCCGAACGAACGCACATCCGAAAGAGTGAACTAGAATAAGTGCCTATATTCTAAGGCCATGGATTGGCTTTTGGAATCGGATAACTATACCACGTTCGAACTATATTGTGCTCTATTACACCCTTATTCCTTATGCAAAAGTCACAAATCCCTAAACATATCTTATCCCATATTATTTTCAAAGATACTTATGAAGCAAGGTGGACTACATGTAAGTCACTAGGTCGTTCTCCTCTACGTACTGAATGGTTACCAATCTGAGGTAACCCAGCGTTCACCCCAAGCATCGAGAACCCTTCCTCTGGGAGCTTGTATGCCAAGGGTCTAAAACTTCTCACAGGTCTTTGACCCTGGGGGCCGTTTACTGACCTTCCGCCAATTGGACAGTGCATTTGGTCTCTCTACCCATGCCACCTTTTACATACAGCAACTTCTCCACTATGCGGCTTCCCTCCTAGTGTCCCTAGTGCATCTACAGTATGCAGGATACATTGACATCAATAATCCATAAATTCAAGAGACGCAAATTCAAAACTAAATTAATATATATTAATTCATCCCACCACTCAAAAACAATGGGACCAGGCCCATGCCCAGTGGAAGAGGGACATCCCCTTGATAGATGCTCTTATCACACTATTTAAATACTACCACACCACACTGCGCATTTTGAGATCCTCCCTGCTATAGGAAACCCATATCAAAATTTTACATAAAGCCTATACGTTCCAGGCTCAGAGACAGCATTTTATTCTGGAAGAAACGGGTCGTTGTCTGAAATGTGTCCATAGCCCGGCTACCCTGTTTCATAACATGAGCCTGCGGACATATAAAAAAGTACTGGTGTAAGATTGTCAACGATATTAACTCCACTTTTAACACTCACTCCCATTGTTGTTTGCCAACTTTGACGAGTGCCAATTAGAGAGCAAGTACACGTATGCTATCCCTTTTCTGACTCTGTTGGTGACGGCAGCAAAGAAACTGATTATGAAATGCTGGATAGTCCATAAAACACCATCGCTGACGGAACTACTCCAGTTCTTGATACGAACCATGTCATATGATAAATAGGACACATCGATACACTTCACAGATTCTTCTGGCATTAGACGAAGATGGGGCCCATTCGAAGATACCATCTTGCTATAACTGTGTCCCTTGATGGTAATGGAGATGATATATATAGTTATATATTTATATAGTTATATATTCAGTTAAATGGTGCAAAGATCCAATACGGAACTTGGGACCCTTCCTCTTGGTTTCTTATTATTCATGTTCATGATACCTTAACAGTCTTTGTTAGTATGGAAGACAGCCCCCCCCCCCCCCTCCATCTCCCTACGCCTTCCCCCCCCCCCCCCAAAAAAAATATATAGTTAAGTTACAAGTGTTTTCTTTTTTATTGTGTTTAATGAGAACTTGATCATTACTCGTTAAGTTTATAGGGCACACTGTGTAACCTTGTTTGAATATTATGGAGACATCCAGGCCTTTCTCTGCAAGATGTGAAAAACCACGGGGCATTGGCGCTGCCTTGGCATACCTTTGCCGGTTCTTTGTCCTCCTATATAAGTGTTTCTCTCCCTTCTATGTGTATGTATTTTGATCAAATTGTCAAATGTTATATTTTCATTTTACATTTGTGACGTTGGCAAAAAAAACAATAAATTATTTTGAAACAAAAAACAGCTTGCAGAGAGGTGGTGAATGATTGTACATGTAAAACAGTAGCAACTTCCAGATCTACTTTCGCTTGATTTTAGGGTGTCTATATCATTTCATATATATATATATATATATTTAAGACTTAAGTGAGGGATCATTAAAATATTCTTTTATATACACAAGGAAATATTGAGGGCACTCACCATTTTTATGAAAAAAAAAATTGTCAAAGGTTTCCTTCATTAATTTTTATTAATTATCTTAAAAGATAATTAATAAAAATTATAACATTCTAAAATCAGATTACCTACAGTATTAAAAGACACTATTCCGCCAAAACTGCTCTTCATATTCAAGAAAAATAGAACACTAAAAAGTCAAGTTAGCCCCAAGCATGGTCCGAGAATTGGAAAAGATAACCGAACCACAAACCCCAACATGGTTGGGACCAAAACCCAAAGGTCTCTTCCGATGTGGGGTAAATAAATGCATGACATGTGGACATATTAGGACACGACCAGAAAACAACCTTACAGACATTGAGGGTAAAAATATACCCCCTAACGCATTTATGAACTGCAACACAGAATACATGATCTACCTGCTAATTTGTTCATGTAATTTAAAATATGTTGGTCGGACATCTAGACAAATTAAAACTCGTTTCCTGCAGCATCGAAGGAACATTACAAAAAAAATTATTAATCATAGAGTTTCACAACACTTTCTTGAGGTTCATGCCGGTAACCCAGAAGGCCTGGTCCTAATGGGACTAGAGAATATCAGAATCAGAATCATCTTTATTGGCCAGGTATACTTGCGTATGCTTGGAATTTTTTGAACACTCAGAGGAGGGGACCGGTTTGGCAGGTTATGCAAACAGGAGGTGTACTGGATGTACAGATTGGGAACCATTTACCCTGAGGGGCTAAATGAAGCAATAGAATTAAATGCCATCATAATCTAAGATCTGTACATCCAGTCTCCCCCCCCCCTCCCCTCCCCTGGAATGCCTTTCTCCTTGGAAATAACTTTTTATTTATTTTTTATTATTTATAATTTACTATTTATCCATTATTATATATGGTAACATCTAAATGGCAATATGGTTACATTCAAATTGTATTCAACCATATCTTTCTATGTTAGAAATGATCTGTCTATTAATATGTATATGTATCTATAGATACACATCTGATCCTTGCAAAAGTTCTCTCATGTTGGATCAAATGAGGGCTAAAAATAATGTGTTTCCAGCAAACAAAATGGCCGCTTATGACTCCCGGTGCTGAAAGGGTTAAAAAACGGAGTAAACGATTAAAATATGTTGCAAAAATCCGCATTTGTCGGTAATATTATAAATCAGTGCAGTACAGATTTTTAATGGAACGCAGACCCGGAAGTCATATGCATGCCTCACAATGGGCCTTATTCGAGTTCACTCTTTCTGACAAAATCCTTCTTAGATGGACAAAACCATGTGCACTGCAGGGGGGCAGATGTAACGTGCAGATAGAAATAGATTTGGTGATTTTTTTGGTGATTCTTTGCAGGGTAAATACTGGCTGCTTTTTTTTAACACTGCAATATAGATCTCACTTTGAAGTTAAACCCCACCCAAATCTAATTAGATCTGCACAAGTTACATCTGCCCCCCTGCAGTGCACATGGTTTTGTCCATCTAAGAAGGATTTTGTCAGAAAGAGTGAACTCTAATAAGGCCCAATAAGTTGACAACCCAGCCACGTCGGATGCGTCACTAATGCATATGCGCGCCGCGACTGGGAAATTATATGCGGCTCATTGAGACGCAAGTATGTCCCAAACAGGAAATAGAGTGCATTCCACAGCTCCGGAACATCACTTCCGGTCTTGATTAAAGAAAGAAAGTGCTCTTTAGTGTGTTCTAATGCTCATTTTAGGAATTAATAAATATTTATGATCTTTTCCTGCTCATGTTATCCTACTACATTTTAAATGTTTTTGTTTGTTTCTTAATTATGTGCAACATAGTGCCAATTGAGCTGCTCAAAATCTCCATATCAAAGACTGATACGGTACCATACAAGTTGATATATTACCTCTCAAACTAAAAAACTTTTTTAGCCGCATTTTTGTTATTTTTTTATATATTTTTAAATATGGTCTTGATTGATTCCAAATACTGTTTTGAATGTATTTTACTGTAGAGGTCATTAAATGTTTTTTTTTTTTTTAATCATAATACCAGTGGCACCATAGTTTAATAGTCTACTAGATTATAGTGCAGTGTATGCCCTTCTTCCTTGTTAGATTGTTTACCTGACGGGTGGGACAAACCCTATACCAGTACACCACAGCTTGGCAAAGCAACTCATATTCTTGCGCCCTTACCTGATAACTCGTTATCACCACCTTTTCCACCCGCTCATTAATATTTACTGCACTTGGTCCCGCTCATTACATATGCATGGAGCAGGACCAGCGCAGTGCTCCCCGCACCTCCCTGTCTCCTCTCTGCTGCAGAAGACTCCCTGCCATCCTCCCCGCTGCTGTGTGCGGCACTGGCAGGGAGGCTGCCAGCCCCCTGCCTTCCGCCATCCTCCATTCGCCCCTGACCAGTCAAATAGTGAGGGGCTGGCTGCGAAACGGGGACCCCAGCAAATCCAAAATGCCTTGCGCTCGCCGTAGCATTGAATACTTGCCAAAATATCAGCCATGCCATATATACTGTACATGAGTGTCTTTATAATGAATGTTTAGGATAGGAATATTTTGCACATTGATCAATGGGTTAAATATTGGGTGATGAGTTTTAACACACACTATAATTGTTTTAAGGTATTTGTTTAAGCGGATCATGGATATGGGGTTGATATTTAAAAAATTTTTTCGAGATGTGAATTGATGTGATGTATGATACTGAACAAGTTTGTTTACAACATTGCCTAGGAGCTGCAGCTGACGGGATGATGGCATTTCCGGGTGACCGGAAGTCGGGGGAAGTCCATGGATGGCCGTACTACTCACATGCTGCACACCAGGGTACAGTAAAAGGGGAGGGGGTAAGTTATACACTTATCGTATGGTATATATTGTGCACATTGTGTGATATTATTTACTAGTCCTGAGGAAGTGGATGCTGTCCACAAAACGTTGACTTACAAAGAAAAGTTTTTTTCACCATATTGAAAAAGTGCCTTCCTGCTGTTGGATATTGAATGTGAGGGGCTTCAACCTCTGAGATAGGCACCAAGAGCAAGGTCACTCCCTGCTTCAGGGTACAGAGTACCGGGGAAGACATGGATATAGATCCCACATGAACGCGCATCAACCTGGGATTTTGGTATGTCTGAAAGGGTCTACTCGGGTATTAAATTTAATAGGTAGAATTGCTTCACCCGGTAATTTGCTGCTGTAAGTGTGAAAGTGTGCAGGCTGCACCTGGTCAAAATGCCAGGTAATTCCCGGGTAGTATGTCGAATGCTGTGTTCACTGCGAGTGTGATCAACACGGCTTTTATCCGCCATTTTAATTCGGGGAGCTGCGGCGCCAGACCCGGTTCTCACTGCTAAGGCCATTCCCAGGTGAAGCAGCTCTACCCAGTAATTTGCCTTTTAACACAGGTTTTTTTGCAGTGTGAACGGGTCAACCCGTGTCTGCATACCCGGATCTCAAACACGGGTAAAAAGAAGGGCTTGAAACCCGGGAATTTCGACACAGGTTGACCCGTTCTCACTGAAAAAAACCTGCGTTAAAAGGCAAATTACCGGGTCGACATGCTAGATCTGGGAATTTGCCTAGCAGTGAGAATGGGGTATAAAAGGGGTATATGAGATGCCAGGTCTGGGGTGTTCCATAGCCTCCGGCTGCTTTAGATCTACATGCATCTTGTATGAGGAAATAGGTGTTTTAGCATATATTTTGAAAACATTGCTTAATTGTGGGGCTATGCTCTCCTTTAGATGTCTTATATATATACTGAAATACATTTTGTCCTGTGGCCGTTTTAAGTAGAAGTCAAGCACCGGACAGGGAAGGAAAGTGTTATTTTGAATCGTATTTTCTATCTTTCTCACGTTTTAATTAAGGTGCATGATTGTCGATTGATCACTTTAGTGCACGCGCCAATGTCCTATTGATGTTATCTTATATAATAACAGCGGGAGACACCTTAGCAATATTGCAATTTACACGTATAATCTAACGCATTAGGTAAATGCATAATAAATACAAATAAAATACATAAAACGTGTATATAGAACCGAGACCTTCTATATGGGCTTTGATCCTTAAATCTGTAGATCACAACCCTAAACGCAGTCACATGAATGTGTGGTCAGAGAAAAGGCTCGTAATCTGAAGATATAAACAAACATGTTTGATTTTATTTCAAGTTTATTATGTAACCAAAGTGGAATAATCGCAAAATAGGATGACCTTCATTGAGACATGCAATGCAAAGAAAAGCACTTTTGTTCATATTAAGTCTACTACAAATTAAAGAGTGTAAGCGTCCCAGTTCATAGACATTATTGCTATTGTACTGAAGAGCAACATTCTCTTCCAAGACCGCATAACCATTAGCCTATTTAATAAATAAAGCACTGTACCAAAAGAAAATAGTCTTCATGCCTTGATATTACAAAATGTCACACAGTTCACAATATCCCATACAGTATGTCAATGTTTCAACACTAGCCAATGTATTTTATAAACAAGGCACAGTAAACATGGACTATATCATAGTTTTTCTCTGGGAGAAGAATGCACTTCATGTTAAATTAGTAGTGTAGTGTCTTGAGGACTAAGTGTAGCAGTGTTTTACAATGTGCAGGGAAAAGTCTGCAGTAATGAGAGTTAAAGCGCTCAAGTCATCAACAGTGGAGGCATCCATTTTGTGGCTCATCGCTTCACTAGTAAATCAGTGCAACACATAAAGGTCATAAAACTATGAATTGGTTGAGCACATAAAATGGCCACTTCCACATCACTGAGTGACAAGGGCTCATTGATATTTTGTCACACACATACGCACAAGTAAAAGTTTATGAAAGTTAGTCTAATTTTAGTTTTTCTACTTTTCTCGATGAATCATTAAAAATGCATATTGTTTGATAATCTTACACAATTAAATGTGTTTATATAACTAGCAGGCAACAATTGAAATAATCCTAGTATACCTAAAAACTGTAGTCCATTTTAGTAAATATGGACTTCAAAAAGGTACAGTGCTTGAACTTAACAGAAAAAATTGTGATACGCCCCCCTCCCTCCCCCCAAAAAAAGTTATCTTTGTGTATTTTAGTGAAAATGGCACATTATCTCTCTACACCATGGGTCCTTCAAACTGCGGCCCTCCAGATGTTGTGAAACTATAAATCCCAGCATGCCTTGCCACAGTTTTGCTATAAGGGAGTGTTAAAACTGTGGCAAGGTATGCTGGGATTTGTAGTTTCACAACATCTGGAGGGCCGCAGTTTGAAGACCCATGCTGTACACAGAGTCCTCTTCTCAAGTGATTCAAAATGGCAGCCTCCTTTGAAGTAAATTAATCTAAGTAAATATATAAAGGGCTTCTGACAATTAAGTGAACCACACCACCAAGTGTTCTGATGAAGATATCATGGCGTTTAGCACAAAATAATTCCTACTACAAGATGCTAAGATGGCCCTTTACAGAGCTACAAATTTCAACTTATCAGTGACTTGAGATTTATTTTCCAATTGCCATCACTCATCGTATGTAACCATGCTAATTAAGTGCTTTACTAATATACTGTAAACAATGGGAAGTAGGTTTAAAGACCTCACACATACAGTATTTTTGAAAAAAAATTAAACATGAGATCTCTGTACAAGGCACATTAGGCCATTACTTGAACAAAGTAGCATCTTGTGGAAGGAGTTACCTTGGTCAAAAGGACAGTATGTCCAGTTTTCACCATACTGAATCCAGATAAGCACCATGAAAGTTCTTAACTGCTTTGGGTCACTTTTGTTTTTCCTTTTTCCTGTTCTTTTGTTTGTACTATCAGACCAATGACAGAAAGGATCTACTTTGTGTCAGCCATAGATATGCATTCAGAAAGTAGAATCTATACACACGTAGTGCTGTGGTTCACAGTAGTGCTGCACTGTTAGGCTTGCAGAATTTGGCATATGCAATAATCGTGGAACTTACCCTACATTTAATAATAACTGTTAAGATCAATATTTTTTTTTAAAAATCTAAATTCTCAAGGTACAGTACAGTGAGATGGAAAATGTACAATTAAAAAAGTCAGCTTTTCTGAATTGCTAGAATGAAGTAATGCATCCAATGTGTATCATCCTGTATGTAAACTAAACGGAGTAACCTAACATTTCCTATTGCATGGGCACATATATGAAAACTGGTTGCTAAGACAAATGCTACAGTATATAGGTAGAGAGCCATTTGTATTTGTTTTTGCAAACTATTCTCATCTAGAACAGTATTGTACTGTGTTAGTGCTGGCGGTATAATAAGGATGAGCTGCATTCAGTCACTTATTTTCTACGAGAATGTCCAATTAAATGGGGGGGATGAACGTCAACTGAAACAATTTGATTAATCCTATGTTCAATGCGCTGTTCCTTAGAGATGAGCTACTGCGGGGGGAACCCCTAGTTGCTGCTTAATACTTATTGCAATTGATGAGGCAAGCCTTTAAGAGCAGGGTGTTTCTGGCTGAAGAGGGTGCCATGAGAACAATGGTTGACCTACCATGGATGCCCTCTTAAGGGTCGATCCTATTAGCAGTGGATCATTTGCTAGTGCAAATCATCACAGCACCAGAAGCACTTAACATCTGACTGAATTTGCCGAACAGCGCTCGCTGCTCATAGGGTAGCGAACAATTTTGAGCGAATTCTGACCGAAATCAGCAAAAGGTGCGAAACTGCGTAAACATTCCAGACTTTTTCAGCATTTAAAACGCCATTGGAACGGCACCTCGCACCCTTCAAATTAATAGGATCAACGCCTTATCCCTAGGTAACTGCCCTGGCTGCCAAGTTCCCCTCGCTATAAATACATTTTCAGTTTACATCTATTTAACATTATATAAGTGGAATTGCAGCTAAACCTTCCTGTACCACAAACACTCAGAGAACAACTTGTCTACATTTCCCTGACCTAGTTGCTATGGGTTACAGCACTTTTTGTGTGCATCAGTATTCATAATGTTCATGGAAGTGTGATGAAGTGCTCCTCAACTCCAAAGGAATATCTTTTGCATTCTTCAGCACAAAGTATCAAATGTTGAACACAGATTTTCATTTTATACCTTTAACATAAAAAGACATAGCAAATACACCAAATTATTTACCTCCGAAAATGGAGAATAAAGTACTTAATATATTCTCTGAAGCAATGTGAATTATATTGTACTCTTAGAAAAACATCACCAATATAATATGTAATACAAGAACATATTTTTTGGCTCATTCTGAATTTCACAAAGTAGTAATGTGCTGCAAATAAAAATATACAGTATATAAAAAACCTTAAAAATAAATTAGCAACGTAAAAACAAAAAAAACACAAAAAACAAAAATGTATTCTTGGCATCAGCTCCCTGACATTTAACAAAGTTGGCACAAATAATTTTTTTGACAACCTGTATGTATATAATGATATGTACCATTTTTTTTTTTTTTTTTTTTTTTTTTAGATACAATTAAAGATGCCATAGAATAAATCAATCATACCATTACAAATGATATGGGGACTAGCTGTACATTCTGTAGCTTTGACTGCATTTGATCAATTTATTACAGGACCCTTTTCTTGCAGCTAAAGAGATGACAATTAAGAAATTAACCCCTAACAGACTTTTCAATAAGGCCTTAAGCTCACAAACCTTGATAACAGTTTACAGTCATAGCTGGCCATTAATAACAATAAACATTTCCTTCATTTTACATAAAGCGTAAACATTTTTAAAATTCTAATATGTACATGTTCCTTTTTTCATGCAAATGAAGACAATGCTGTATTAAAAAAAATACAGTTCTAGAATAATGACATGCAAAGGTGTAAAACAGGGGTCATTAAAAATCGCTGGGAGGAACTTTACATCAATCCATGTGTGTATACATGAATGCAAGTACACATATATACACACAAATATAACCAATGTATTTACAAAAATCAAACTAATATATACATAAACATGTACACCTGCTGAATACAAAAATAACAATAAAAAGGCCTAACTTTTCTTTCTTCTTTTTTAACCAGGGTCAAAAAGCACATTTAACTTAAGAAGCTGCAGATTGGTGCAAAAAAAAAAAAAAAAAAGATGATAAATTCTGTTCTTGGAAAAAAAAAAAAATTCACTGCAGAGCGGAGTGAAAGGTGAAACTCTATAGCATTTGGTGAGACAAGGCTTGCATTATGAGCAGTTATCTGCTGTAAACACTGATATATATAGCAGCTGCTGGCTTCAGACGTAATGCATGGTCACACATTCAGATAATTGGAATTTGATATCAGTCACTAGGATCCCATTGGAGGTGGTCCATTACTTCCGTTCCTGCTCCAGTAGGCATCACATTGGTTTTTTGTCAGCGAGACTCCCATTAATAGTCCTTTACTGGAGCCAGCTCTGGCACTAGGTTTACAGTGATGTTTTTATACAACTTGTCTATGATGATATTTGGAGCGTATATCAAATTATTTAATCCATCTAGATATTGACGTTCTTTGGAGTATCGTAACAATTTGTACCTGCCAAAACAAATGACAATAAGATTATTATCTAGGATCTGTAATTGATGCAGATTCAAGGTTAGTGGGAAATGGTGTTTAAGTTTTGCCCAGGTTTTGTTCTCTTGGCCAGAAATCGCATCATGAATGGCTCAAAGATTACCTCGATGCCCAATAATTAATTTTCAACCAATCATCAGATCAATATACATATATCAATATACATATATATATATATATATATATATATATCAGTCGAAGAATGGTGGCTACAGTATAGGCATGATTGTGTTACCATTCACTGACCTAGTCAGTATACCAATCAAAGGAAAAAAAGCCCAAAGGGCTAGAAAAGAGCGCTGGTTTAATGTATTTGAAGGGTCGGACTGCTGTGCACCGTTGCTGCCCCCTGAGGAAGCCACTGATAAGGCGGAGAAACACGTTTTGCTGCTGACCACTGATGATCCTGATCCAGATACCGCAATTCACCGCTGCGGATACATGCCAGAGCAGCCGCTACACTGATTGGTGTTGCAGAGCCCCCATCACTTCTCCATACTCAGCAGGAGAGCACCTTTAATTATGCAGAGGAAACATTGTATCCAAGGATATGGACACTAATTGAGCCGGACACACCATCTCTGAGATTCACCTCTCACAATTGTGCGGGACTGGTAAATATAAAGCCTTGCTAAAACAAGTGATCAATTGATGCCTCTAATAACTTTCAATTTATCCAGCCTCATACCAGCTATTATGCTTGTAAAAGCCTCTATGTGTTAATTGTTGTATGTCTTGTACGTCTTGTTATGCAATTGCTATGAAAAACCTATAAAGTGCACATATATGTGAACATTATTATATTGTTTTTTTTTTTATATATTGTTTTAATAAATGTTTATACTGGGTAAAATCTATTGCTCATTATTGTGCTATACACCACTGCGCCCCCTGAAAGTACATGGCAGTGCAAACTGCATGTTCTTTTCCTTCCCCAGTATACCAATCAGGTAGCTCATAAAGTATCTCTCAATCAACTGTACTCAAATGCAATCCAGCATCATTTTTATTTGGAGGGAAAACAAAATGCAAATGGTGGCCCCCCTTACGTGATTTTACAGATACAAATTGAAACAATGAAATCATTGCCAAAGGAAGGCTATTTATGATATATTGCTAGATATACACATACATATCCATTGGGGTTTTTGGAATAAACAAAAATAGACAGCACTCCACGGTTTTTAAATTATATGGTGAAGAGACGCCAGTGATCAACGTTTCATGCCACATCTCTATAATTATAATTCATAAATTGCCAAAGGGGGAGGTCCAGCACAGCCACTTAACTTACGTGCAGCTGGGGGTGCCCTCACAGAGACATAGACCACAAGTTAGAAGGTGCGGCACTGCACGGAAAAAAAACCTCTGTATGCAGTAGTGTGAAAGCAATGTTTCAATGCCTATTTATTGCAGCATTTTCATCAGCAAATGCCACAATAAATAGGGATTGAAATGTTGCTGTTCACACTACTGCCTACTGAATGTTTTATCAGTGGAGTGCACCTATACATACACCAATATCTTTCACATATGGTAGAAGAAGCGGATAGAGGGGAAGTAGAATGTCTGGCTTACCAGGTTAACAAAAGAATAAAACTAGAGCATATAGGGCAGTAGAGAGGATATATTTCTCCCTATTAGGTTAATAAGGATATAACTAAATATGGACTCTGCATAAGCCAGATCAGGTCATCATGCTGAGACTGTAGTGCCCCGAAAACCAGCACCCTCAGGATCCAGTGCTGATACCCCTCTACCTGACTGGAGACCATTTACCAGTTACTCTGACTATTGCTCAAGAGCCTTACTGATCCAAGCCAAAGCCCATGTGGGTACCAAGGATGCCCTTGTAGCAATGGAAATGGGCTAAAGTCTCAGTCCTGCTGCCTTATAGATATACAGCATTCACAATCAGAATTCCCCTTATAATGTATCAGCAGTGGTGAGATAAGGGTCTAAAAACCGACACCTGAGACCTCAGCTTAGGTCTGGTACATGGATTACTGGCGAAAGTTTGTCCCAGTTGCTCAGAGGCAAGATAAATATTTTCTACAATTAATTCGGTACTTGTTTCCTAGCACGGTGCCTATCGTATGCCATCGCATACCACTAATTAAGGTATGCTATGGGACCCGATTTTCCGGTCCTAAGACCCGCACTGTACAATTTTAATATTGCGTTGCATCGCATGCCATTACAATGGCATGCGATGGGAATTTTAATTGTACAGGCACCCTGATGGGTCATTACTATGTTAAATGCACCTCCATTGTTAACGCCACCCCCACTATCAACGCCAACCCGAAGCATGGCGAGCGCAGCGAGCCCGCGAGGGGCGGCGGTACGCGCCCTCCGACCTTTTCATACCCCCACTATCCACGTCAGCGTGGAGTTGATTTTATATAGTGTGGCGAGCCACCGAGCCCGAAGCGTGGCAAGCGCAGCGAGCCCCGCGAGGGGACGCGGAATACATGTGAAGTAATCAGCGTGCGCTCGCCACGCTTCAGGCTCGCCACACTATATAGAATCAATTCCACGCCGACGTGGATTGTGGGGGTATGAAAAGGTCGGAGGACGCGTACCGCCACCCCTCGCAGGCTCGCTGCGTTCGCCACACTTCGGGTTGGCGTTCATAGTGGGGGTGGCGTTAACAATGGAGGTGCATTTAACATAGTAATCACCCATCAGGGTGCCAAAAAATCGGGTCTGATCGCATCGCATGCGATCGGGTCACATGCGATGCGATCGAAACGATGGCATAAGATGAAAATTGTGGGCGCCGTGCTAGGAACCAAGTACCATTAATTCTTTAGTTTTCAATGTACTGTTGGCAAATTAGTGTCAACCATAGGAAATAATGACACTTACCGGCCTAAGAACTGGACCTCTCCCCTGTGATGGTGAGGAATTGACTTATACTTTCCAAGATCTCCTTCTGGTCTAGACACATTAAAGCCAGCATAATGCACTCTGAAATGATCAAGGAAAATAATAAATGTTACCAGATTTATATAATCTACCACAACAAATCTTGGAGGGCAATACAACGGCTCAACCTATTGTAAATTGCACACTAAGACGGTTTCTGCAGTAAGTCTGCAGTTTAGAACTAGTGTAAGTTTATCATTGTCCTGACAACAGTCTACTTTCATACGTGCATAGAGTATCATAAGGATGGAGGGAACAGTTGTGTTTTCTTTTTGTATTCACAATTTTATTTACGGTATCTTCATATAACAGAAGTTAACTGCAATAAGCAGTGTTCCGTGATTTGTGATACCACCCAGTGTACATTAATATGTTTATCATACTAAATAAAGCACTGATCTATTACACTACGCTGTACATTGAAGGACCCATCATACAAAAAATAGCATACAATAATTTGAAATAAAAAATTTGAGAAGCACAGCAAGGCTATATGATTGGTATACAGATGGCAGCTAGAGGTGGCGGTGGCACTGCAAATAAGCTCAATGCTCTACTTTCAGCATAATAAATTATAATAATACCCGAAAGCCCAGATTTGATATCTAAATATACAACTGATTAGTATGAATTGTACAGATAGGATTTGGTGGGCTGCTCCTCCAAGGTGAGCATACCGTGCTGTGGAAGAATGCAATCATAAATTTACCCCAATAGGTCTTTCAGCCATTCTAAGGTGCAATACAGTAAACAAGTTACAGGGCTTAGGTCAAGTGAAATATGGGAAATCAAACTATGTAATGGTTGTGACAAAGTATTACACATCCTTCCATGGAAATGTTATCTTGTCTATATTTCTCATTACAGGACCTAAAATGATTTTAAAATTGACCATTTTGAATATGTCTGGAAACTTACCTGTTCCACAAGTCATCATCCTCCCCGCCCCATCCCCAGAATGCGTTAGGAAATCCATTGATCTTTCTAAACTGTTCCACAGTCAAACCGCTCACGCCTCCGAAGAACTCATTGTATGGTAGACTACAAAACATAAAACAAACAGTACAAGACTAATTATTATGCAGTTTCACCAAATTTTTATGACAATTCTAAGAATTGTTTAAGTATCTAAGTTTTCCCAACTATCCCAACTAATATACTTTTAGCAAATAATGGAGTCTTACCATACACTTGAAATTGAAGGCTCATAAAGAAACAGAAGACAAACTTGGATCAATATGTAACTGTAAGGCAAGTTATCTTCAGCACTCAGAGATTTTGGCTTTCCTTTTTTCCCTCCCCTTCCTATATTTATATATAAGTCCCAACACAATTTATCAATGCCAAATAATATAACCAAATATAAAAGATGTGCAGGGTACATGTGGAGTAATCCAGTTGAAAGAGATTTGGGGAAATGAGGATGCTCCTTGCACAAGCTTGCAGTCTACTGAGGAGGACGGAGACAATGGACCTTTGTCATGCAGAGGACGCTCACAACACCAGCTGTAAAGCATCAGCCACACGTTCCAGAGTATTTTTTTCCTGTCTTTTTAGTCACACATTTTTTTTGTATTTGAAAGGACTGTGTCCTTTTATATTGTACCAAGGTAGCCCTATATCTAATTAAAGGAACAGTGACAGAAATGAGGTATTGCTAGATTTCTGGTCCTTGACTGGATTCTGTTGCAGCTTTATTCCTTTCTGGTTTCCCGCTCTGTTCAGCAGCTTATATTTATTTATTAACAGTTTCTTATATAGCGCACACATATTCCGCAGCGCTTTACAGAGAATATTTGAACATTCACATCAGTCCCTGCCCCAGTGGAGCTTACAATCTATATTCCCTACCACATGTACACACACACACACAGACATTCTAGGGTTAATTTTTGTTGGAAGCCAATTGACATACCAGTATATTTTTGGATTGTGGCAGGAAACCAGAGTACCCGGAGTAAACCCACGCAAACACGGGGAGAATATACAAACTCCGCACAGTTAGGGCCATGGTGGGAATTGAACCCATGACCTCAGCGCTGTGAGGCAGTAATGCTAACCGTTACACCATCCGTGCTGCCCCCCTCTGTATGCAGCTGTATGTAGGACACCAGCTGAGAAATTCCTCATCACATCGTCATCGTGAGATGGTGGCATTTCCTAAGCCCTTCAGCCAACAATGCAGTTTTTAGAAGCTAACACACTGCTGCAATAGTCCATACTATTTGTGTGGAAACGACATAGCTGTACTTGTGTTTCTACAGATGTGGCAATCTTCACCTAATGCCGCGGCTACTCAAAGCAGTGCGACAAGAGTGCCCGCAAATGGGTGCGTGTGCTGGGGCTACATGTCCCATGGGAAATGTATTATGCAATTGCGGGAAGATGCAAATTGTCGCTACCACGATGTGTTTCAATTACAGCAAAGATAACCAAGGACCCAAGTGTATGTCATCTCATTATAAAGTTACTTAATATTGAGCTAATTATATCAGTTTGACCACCCTAATATTGTACATTTCACCGTGAACCTATAGGTTAATTCCATCAAACTTCTGCCACTTGCGTCACAAACCATGATCAGAATTGAGGTAGCAAGGCTGCATAAAACTAGAGGTAGCTAGGTTGTAATGAGGTACGCAGATAACATTGACCATTGCACAATGTGAAATGACTGAACAGTACATGGCAAAAGGTTGGGAAGGCAAAGGAGCAGCTATCCATTACTACAGAACTATTTTATAAAGGAAAAAATAAATAAATAATTGCAGTTTTATGCTGTGTACACACGGTCCGATTTCCTTACGATGTTGACGATATAGTCAACATCGGATCGGCATCGGATCAACATCGGATGCAGATCGCAAGGGTTTTAACCCTTGCGATCCCGATTCGATCCCGATGCGCGTTCACGTATCGGAAGCCAGAAAGTCTTGGCTGCCTTGTCTATATAGTGCAGATCTGCACTATATAGTCAAGATAGGATGCAAATCGGATGTGCCTTAAGATCCTATCCACGATCCTATCTGGTCAGATCGTGGATAGGATCTTAAGGCACATCTAACGTGTGTACACACCATTAGACTGGACTATTGATTAAACAGGAAATCAAAACAATAGATTGAATTTCGGGTTTGAAAAAAAACAGAAACATTAACTTACATGTACATGTATTTGTCAAGTTTTGCAGCAAAATGGCGTGGCATCTCCCCACATCCATAATAATTCCTATCATTTTCAGGAATGTGATCCACATCGTGGAAAAGGACACAATCCCATTTCCGGTCCTTCATGGCTTCCTTAAAACCAACATTAAACAACATTGCTCGATTGAACGTCTGAGTGCCAGCCTGGAAAACAAGAAAAATGTTGATTGAATAGCGGTATTGGCTTTCTATGTATGTAACACGTACAAGTCACCCATATACAGGGAGGGCTGTTACTGTGTGAAGAGCACAGTTTTACGGCTCCTATAAACAGGTACAATGTAGAGACTGGATATAATTTTCTTTAGAACGCATAGGATACTCACGCTGAATATGCTGCAATGTAAATCTAAAGCACGGTACACAGTTGCGCATTGGGGATTTGTTCCGATATTGGAAAAAAATCGCTGTCAGCAGGGATTGTCACTACACACTGATGTTGTGCCCTGCTTTAGAATGCATAATGACTTCAGTGATATTGCCAGGTTTGATGTGAAGAACTGATCCACCAAACTGGATGGCAAATCACTTATGTGTACTCTGCTTTTGTATTAAGATAACTCATTATAAAGCCAATACATTTGAAGTGTTAACCCTAGTGTTCACTCTAGCACCCGCTATCTTTGAAAACCCATGCAGTTCCTCTTCCCTGCCTGGGGTGTCGCTGTCTGCTGTAGTGCTTCTAGCAGTGTGGTCTGTATATCAGCACTAATATGCAAACCAGGCCTGTGCTAGAAACATCACATCAGACAGTGACACCCCAGGCAGGGAACAGGAACTGCATGGGTTTTCAAAGATATGAATACTATAACCCTTTTTGACCCCTTTTCCTTTTAAATGGACATTATTAAAAAATGTATTGCATAGACTGTATTGTGATGACAGTTGCCACTCAAATCCCAATGTCCATTTAAATGTACAAGAATACTAAACATTTTCTGGAAGATGCTAGAGCAGGGGTGGCCAAATCGGTCCTCGAGATCTACCAACGGTCCACGTTTTCCAGGTTACTTAGCTGGTGCACAGCTGTAGTCATTACCAACTGTAACATTTTAAAACCTGCTGCATTTATTCCTATTATAGATCCACAGGTTGCCTGGAAAACATGCACCGTTGGTAGATCTTGAGGACAGGCTTGGCCACCCCTGTGCTAGAGTATCAAAAGGAAAACACATGTAATAAAAACAAAAAACGGACCAAAACAACCAAACCATATATTTGGTGTTACTTAGGGCCTGATTCGTCTACTTTACCAGTGGACTCACTATGATACATCGAAGACATGCAATGGGGCAAAAAGAGTTATAAGTAAATGGCCTGAATACTTTCCGAGGGAGCCAAAACATGTGGATTAAAATAATATTATAAGAAATAGATTAAAAAAAAAAAAAACGCTCAATGCCTATTTATATAATGCATATGCCTTGGCGCCATACCTACATGATAAACATTACATATGTAGCATCAGCATATTACATTGCACTTTACAATATTTTATACAAAGATTACAAAATTAGAACATGACACTTCAAATTGCCTCATAGGAGGTCCCTTGTTCTTAGTGATGTGACTGAAACATATACAGATGTAGCCCCGGTTATCCTTGCCCGGGGCTCGCCAGACAGGGGCTACACTGAACTGGGGCGCACGCGTGTCACAATCCTCCGTTGGCGGGCCAGCGGCATCCTGAGCATCTCCACTTCAGGGAGACTGGCAGGATTAAGGAGGGGGGGGACACGAGGGGGACCGGCAGCGGTGAGGACCTGGGGGAAGCTCCGTTGTCACAGGGCGCGAGAGCCCCCATCTGTACAACCTCCAATGTACGTACAGGTGTACTCTTCTAAAGGTGCCCACAGACGCATCAATTTTACTGTGCTATGCGTTTTTGACTGTACAATGGTTCTATACAATTTTTCTTCCAGCTTGCTATGCAATGTGCACTTGGATGCATGCGGTGCGATGAACCCATGTTTGTACTGTTAATTTTCAGATGTAGTCTAAAAAGTACGTGCAGCACGTACTTTTTTGGACATACAATATCAGGCTCCCAGGAACGCGCATTGCATCGCACAAGCCCATAAACACCACCCGATAATTGTACATAAGATGCGCTTTGTACTTAAAAAGTACAAAACGCATTCGATAATTGATGCGTCTGTGGGCACCTTAACACTACACATGTGCAATATTTAGAAATCACTTTTAGACTTCTGCCACTAGAGGCCACTACAAACACAGTAATACAGATATCAGAGCACAGCTGTAGCAAGTGTTACGCTATCATTTACTATCATTACCATTCAGGGTAAATGCACTGACATTCTGTAAGGAAAAAACATTGCACCGTGTGTTTATTCAAATAAAAAAACGGACGTTTTCCCAAAACATTTTTTTACAAATAAACTGCCAGCGTTTAGGTAACTACTTGTACAACATAGGCTAGGCATTGTAGTTTCAAAGGGAAGCGTAGATACTGACGTTTACTGACAGGACAGCACAACTCGTGGCTCATTACAGCTTATATAGAAGATATTATTATATACATACATACGCACACACTTGCACATATTGGCTGAGTGACAGTGCAGTTTCAGCATTCTAAATGAACACAATTGAAAAAAGCGTCTCCTGAGATATAGCTGACCCTGCTCCCACTTCCGTCTCCACCAATCCCTTGCTCCTGCTACAGACAGCCAAGAATCAGTTCAGCGAGTTGCCTTCAAGACCTGTCTGACCTACTGTAGCCTCTCTCCTCCAGGGAAATTCTGTTGCTGCACACGTCACACTGCACGTAACAACTTGTCTGCACTCAGCACTCCCCCTGTCCAGACTCCGCATTGTAAGATTAGAAAATAAAAAAGGTGCAAGTTACACCCGAATATCACGGCTATTAGCACGTAAAATGTTCACTGGAATACTGGTACAAATAAGAAATGTGTTTATTAGCTTGTGTTAGCATAGAACACCCATTACTACTGGGCGTACGGCATAGTATTAAACTAAAATAAATGTCCATTATCAGGTTACGTTTTTATTGGTCTAATAAGTTGCAATTGCAAAGTAAACTTGATGTTAACATTTTGGGTGGAGAAAAACAAACGCAACTTGTCAGAACAGGCGGGCCAAAGAAATAAGGAGACAAATATCCTGGTGCCCTGGTGAAACAGATGTGCTCCGAGAAGAGGGAACAATCACTTGCAGCAAAATAACAAGCAACAGAATCAGTCATTCAAAGCAAACTTCGTTCTCCCACCACGCCCTAGTGGATGGTAGGGCATGAAATACCGCCTGTCGGCACATGTCGGCTAAAAATAAAACAGTGAAAAAAAACCATGTCGACATAAACATCTGTCGACCTTCCAGTATGTCAACCCAATGGTGTCGACCTAATGACTGTGGACCATCTTTAGGTCGATCCATCAACTGTATCCTGGAGAATTATACTACATGAGCTACACTACTGCAGCGTAACTGCCCAATACTAATAGGGAGTTGAACGCTTGCTCTGTCTGTACATATTTCCAGAATTGCTGACATACCAAAAGAAAGTTGGCAAAAATTTAAATATGACGATTCTGATAAAAATCAAATATGCAAAAGTTGCATCATTTCAGGCCCATAAACACTGGGTGACTTTCAGCCGGAAGCTGCTCAGTTTACTTGTTTGAGCAGTTTTCAGCTTGAAAGCCGCCCAGTGTGTATGGGGCAGCGATGAGCAGTGAGCTCTGATGTGCGCTCCCGCATCATCGCTGGCCCGGATGCTCATCTGCTGGTATTACCAGCAGATGAGCGAGGGAGTGGACGGCTTTCCATAGCGTCCCAGTACGGAAAGCCGTCCACCCAGGGGAAAATCTATAAAACGGGAGGAAAGGGCTCACCGATTTTCCCCGTAATCGTTATCCATACACGCTGGGCAAAAACACCAGTGTGTATAGTCCTTAATGAATACATCAGATATTTAAATAAATACATTTGTAAACATCACACCTATCCATCCCATAATTCTTAGGTACGGTGTACCTATAGCTGTTCTCTACTGAACTGCTCATACAGTATGTTTGATGGGACAGCCAATCCTCTAGTCTAAGCTAGGACACGCCTCAAATGCAGTATACAGCTTGAACTTTAAATCAAGCTATGGGAGTTTTTTTGGCTTAGCATTTTTAATACCTGAAGTTGTCAAAATGACATGGCAGTTTGGGCAGGCTATACCTTGAAGGCATGGCATAGTTGTCCCCTAAACACAAGACGTTATGGCTAGGTACTCTCTGCTAAAGATATGACTAAGAAGACATTTAAGAGTCACATTTGCATACTATTCTATTGTTCACGAGTAAATTTAAAAATAAATAAACCAGTAGGGGTACATATTTAGGTAAAATTATAAACAGCATTCCTAAACGGAAATTACAGGAAAATAACTGTGAAGTACAAATATTATTATTAGAGCTTGGTTAGTTACGCTTTATAGAAAAATAAAATGTGGCTCGTGAAACCAACTATTTACTATTACAAATAGGTTTCCCATTAAAGAGTTGGAAAGATATGCAAACTTCACAATCACGATGTAAAAAAATGTGGAGGACTGAAATTACAGGCAGAAACCTAGATACAAAGAAACCTGTATTACAGCATAAACCAGTCTGTATTAAGGTGACACCTGGAACATTTCTACACCCTACGCAGCATCTGACAATGAGAACTTACTTCTTGGAGATCGTGTGCAAGGATCACCAGGTTATCAGTATATGGTGATGCAGGAATCTCTGAAATGTGATGCCGTAATCAAATGTGTTCATACAAGCCGGACTGCTCTTTTGAATATGAATGTCAGCCCTTTGGAACCTTAGGCTGCCCATGTATTTACAAGTTGTGCCTAGCCCAGAGTTTCTCAAACTCTGCTACTACAATCCAGGTTTTAGTAAGATCCATGCTTGAGTACAGATGGGTAAATCACATTTGACTGAGGTACTAATTAAGTCACCTATGTGTAAGCATAAATAGCCTTAAAACCTTGTTTGAAATAGGTGGTGTTTGGGAAACTATGGGACACAAGCCAGTTGGTTTTTACTTGTATGTGTAACCAAGTCCCAAATTGGATTAATCAGGTGGACACCTAAGGACTCAGGTAAAAGTCGGCAAGATGCAGGCTGTGACGGTTTCCTGTAAAGTATGCCTGTATTTGTAATGCAGCAATCACTTCCATGGCAAAACCAACCAGTCTCTCTGCAACATAATACATTCACCTTATTTTGTCTCTTGAAAATAGAGTAGGGAACAGCAAGCAGTCTGCCATTACCAGCATCAAACATGTATATAATGTATGATTGAACATCTCACACTACAATGGGCATTTAAAAGGGAATTTGGTCGGAAATGCTGTATAACGGTTCTACAGGGGGGGTTATTACACACCAAAATACAGTGCCTTAAAATGACCGTTTCAGACTGTAATAACATTTATTGATGTCTTTGGTGTGAGGAGAACTTAAAAATCTCAAGCTGGGTACACATTAAACAATGTGTACCCAAGCGAGAGCGGCAGCGATGGGGACCTGGCATCGGCAAGTGGAATACAATACCAGCTACGACGAGTGACGTCTGGTGTCGAGGGGGGGCGGGGGCTATGGCTCTCGTTAATGTCCAACATCATCCTGCATGAACAGGCGGTGGGGATTAGGTCTGCTACAAGAGGTATCCATTTGGACTGTGTAGTAAAATAATGAAAATGGGAACAATCTAGGCCTGTTGATTACTTTCAATGTATCCTCTTAAACAATCCATTTGATGTATATTATGTACCATGGCATAGTATTTTAATACTAAAATATTTTAAACTTTTGTTGACAATTTTGTGTTTTTCACATATTTTAAGACCACATACTACAGTCATTACCTTATTAAATGGGTTTAAACAATGCAAGTTACGGTAACTATCAAATTTCCTTTTCTTATTCTTTAATTCTCTAAGCCTGGGGTAGCCAACTCCAGTCCTCGAGAGATACCAACAGTTAATGTTTTCCAGATCTCTTCATAGAATCACAAGTGAAGTAATTGGCTCCACCTGTATATCATTTATAATGTGTCAGTCAGTAATGAGTGCACCTGTGCAGAAGCTAGGTTGTCTGGAAAATGTGAACTGTTGGTAGCTCTCGAGGACTGGAGTTGGCTACCTGTGCTCTAAACCAATGTAAACACCAAACACTGCAAAAAGACTGAACCAAGTTCAGCAGTGGGGAATTTTGGGCATGAAGCAACATGTTTCTACCAGCACGGGCACATGTTGAAACCTGTAAGCCTCACAATGTGTAATGATTAGCAACCCCGAACAATGAGACTATACACCAGCACTTGCTCCCACTTCAGCACAGGAATGAGAACTTAAGTAGAAAGATACTCAATGGTCACATTCCATGCTATAAAATCATCTTTAAGGGTACCATCAATGGTTTCACCCACCAATGGTCATCCCTACTTTTCCATTAACTTGCTGCAGGTCAATCAGAGACTGGTTGTGAGGCTTTGCGCGTGGCAGGTATGGAGCTATGGTCCTTTTCCCATACCTTATAGGAAAAAAAGAAGCCAGCGAGTTGTTTTGTACGACGGATGGCGAAATACCATCTGGTTCTCACCTATCAATAATAAAAGTATTCACCATCAGGTAGAAACCATTGACAATTTTGATCGATGGTCATTGGCTATACACTTCGCTTTTTTAAATGTGACACAAATGGTCCAGGGACAGTTTAGGTTTGGGTATGCCTAAATTAATGACCAAATGTTTCACTTATTTAAGACCCACCCAAACCTAACCTGTTCCTGGACCACTTGTAGTGGCCGAGGGAACTATAAATGGCCGGCCTATACAACATAAATGATATGTGTTGCTACGTGGAGTATCTTTCCACTTATGTTTGCATGCCTAAGCAGAAGTCGGATCAGGCACTATATGTAGAGCATCCTCCCCAAACAGACCTGTTCTGGAGTGACGGAACTTTTGCGATTGCCTCTTTAAAAAAAAAAAAAAATCACACACAACTGAGGCAGATTCGCACAGAAGTTCGGCACCTGCGGATCTCGGACTCTATTACATTTAGCCCTTGAAGAGGAACATGCACCCATCAAGTTACGTGAACTGGACAGATATTGCTTCGTTGACTTTCTCTGACACTGTAGTACCTCAATAACTACTTATTGACGACTCAATTCACTACTTCAATATACAACTTTGGGGATTTAACATCCGTGAAATTTTTTTTCCAAAATTAAAAACTTTGAGAAAATCAATTTGAATTGAAAGTTTCATTTTTATTGAAACATTCTGTTATAGATCATATGAAAGGCCATAAAACATAGGTTTACAATAACCTTTTGAATGCAATTGGGTGAGCTGCAAATGCAATATTAAATACACAGCTTTAAAGCCGATAACCTGTAAAACAGTGCGCTTATCAGCTTAAGATTTGTGGTTACACCCATGGCAACATTTATTACGCCAAATTGAATTGAATTAAGAGATTGCTTAAGTAGAATTTTATCAAAAATTGTGTTGATTGGATGTGGAATGACTGGGGTGTTGCACAAAACATTTTTGTTGAAGAGGATATGGAACATACATTCAATGTACTTTATGTAATACATTTTATATTCAAATAACCAAATTTTGCTTTGCAATACTATACCTGGGATTCATTTAGCATTTGAAAAAAAATATCTTTAGCTGGCGTAGCAATAGGCATGACTTTTACAATACCATTTTAAAGGAAGTGACAATCCTTTGTATCAGTGGTTCCAAACCTGGGCCCTTATTCTGGTTGGTGCGGCCGGAGCCGCATATGCGGCTCCGACCGTGCAGGCGAATCCCCGCCTTCCATACGGATCGCCACCTGCCGTCCGTACGCGGATATGTGGCGATCCGCATGAAATTGGACGGGGATACGCCTCCTCCATGGTGGGAGCAGCCCCTGCATTCGATGGTCGCCGAACATCGAATGCAGGGCCGCACGCTCCACCAGGTCCCGCAACACAAGACCACACGGACACTTGTCCGTGTGAAATCTTGTATGGGGGCGGGCAGCTGACATCCGGCGATGTCAGATGCCCGCCCCGTACCCACGCGTCACGGCCTCATTACCATGCATACGCCCCGCGTTTGCATGGGAACGCCCATGAAACGCGGGGCGTATGCATAGGGTAATGAGGATAAGTAGCCCCTCACGCCCCTCTACGCCCCCTGTGCGGCGTATAGAGAATCCTTGCGGCGAAATCGCCTGCACATGCGCAGAGTGACCTCTGCACATGCGCAGAAGATAAACATCGGCGGCCCGTACGCAAGCGGGAAAAACCGCATCGATCAGAATAAGGGCCCAGGTGTACTAGTGCACCCTGGGATTACTCTTCAGACCAGTTGGGGGTACTTGAAAATAATATTGGTAATGGCAGAAGAAAAAGTCTCCCAATGGTGGAAGAAGTCTCCCATTGTATCACTGCCGTTCCTGTCTGCATAAGGACATGCATACCACTCCACTCTTAAATAGTGTATATTTCAATTGAGAAGCGGGGATACTAACCTGTTTAATATAAACAATGGAAAACTATAGTATTCCATAAGGAAATATTAATTTATAAAACTACTTCATGGCAAACCTTTAAAAAAAAAAAAAAATTTAAATAAATAATCAAGCATTCCCTGCACCCCTTTCACATTATACTGTAATAAAGCCATATAAATAAGCACACGAAGCGGACACAAGATCAGGTGAAAAACCACTGAGGACAGAGTGATGTCTGCTTGTTCCTACCCTGCCATGCATGTGTCTAGTCAGATATATCAGAAATGGGAATTTTAGTACTTGTGTATTAGCACGGCGCCTGTTACGCAGTTAGCATAGCGGCGCTGTCAGTTGTTCACGCGGCCAGCGTAGATAGCGTAGTCAGTCAGAAGTAGCGTAGTGTTCCCGCGGCCAGAGAGTCAGCGTGCATGTCAGTGACTGGGTATCGGCTGCAGAACCTGTCACAATGTTCAACTTGCCGCAGACAGAGGAGTCAGTCGTTTTTTTCCAGCAGCACCATTTGGTGCCAGTGACACAAACTTGTATTAATGGACACCCAATGCGCTTAAATATGAAGAAGTGCATGTGGCGCTGCCATATTAAAACGTGTCGTAAGAAGGTGAGCCTCCGTGCGGCACATTTGTTCCCGGGTTGCCTTTTCATATGCTTATACGGTTTATTTATTCATGGGTGGAGGAGCTCACAAGTATATCTTTCTGTGAGCGGCAACTTAAGTTGTCAAATAAAACAACGGTGCTATATAATAACTTGATGCGGGAGGCCTGCTCCGTTGACCTAATGTCACAGCCCCAACGCCGTATTGGCGGTCCAGGGAAAATCGTTGAAGTCGACAAGAGCCTCTTTGTACAGAGGAAAAGTCACGTGGGACGGATGCTGCCTCAACAGTGGCTATTCGGAGACATTTCAAGAGACACCGGTGAGTGCTTTGTGACACCTGTACAAAGACATGACGCCAGTACCCTGATGGCCGCCATCAACCAATACATTGAACCGGTGACGACTATCTACTCCGATTGCTGGTGTGCCTATAACACAGAGCAGCTGGAGCAGGCAGGGTACCACCATGCTCGGGTCAACCACCGGTTTAATTTCTTAGATCCGGAGACTGGGGTTCACACACAAAACATTGAGCACCTTTGGGGATCCTGTAAATGGCGCAACAAGCGTCAAAGAGGCACCGCGTGCCAGAATCTCAACTCCTACTTACAGTAATTTATCTGGCGAAAGACTGTCAGCGCAGAAAATGCTTTTAAGCGTATTCTTTATGCACTTTCTCTTCTTCCAAAGACGGATGCAGAATCAGAAGAATGACTTTCTTATTATTTTCTTTGTTCTTGATTAATTGTTATTATTGTAATTTATTAATTTGATATTTTCTTCTATATTATTAACCCCTTCCCGACGGGGCGTTTTTTGTTAACTTTTTTTTTTTTTCCTCCTCGCATTCAAATAAGCGTAACTTTTTTAATTTTCCGGCTATATAGACACATGAGGGCTTTATTTTTGCGGGACAAGTTGTACTTTTTAATGGTACCATTTACTATACCGTATAATATTCTGGGGAATCAGGAAATAATTCAATGTGGGGTAAAAAGAAAAAAAAACGCAATTCCACAATTTTGCGCTGGTTACGGGTTTTTTGGAGTTCATAGTTCGTTTAAAATGATGGGTTATCTTTATTCTATGGGTCGTTACGATTCCGGTGATACCAAACTTATATAGTTTTCGTTACGTTTTACCACTAAAAAAAAAAATAGAAAATTTTACGGTTTTTCTAATTTGCGTTGCGTCGCCATGTTCTGCGGCTTATAACTTTTTTATTTTTCCACCTACGGACCTGGGTGAGGGCTCATTTTTTGCGGGCTGAAGTGTACTTTTTAATTAATACCATTATGGGATATGTGCGACTTTCTGATCTCTTTTAGTTACATTTTTTTGGTTAGGCGATGCGACCAAAAAACGCAGTTTTGTCGTTGGGAATTTTTTTCCGTTTACACCTTTAACCGTGCGGGATAACTAATGTTATATTTTAATAGATCGGACTTTTAGGAACGCGGCGATACCAAATATGTTTATTTTTTTATTTTTTATTTATTTTTATTTATGAAATGGGGAAAGGGGGGTGATTTGAACTTTTAATATTTTTTTATTTTTTTTTTATTTTTAAACTTTATTTATTTATTTTTTTTACTTTTACTACAAGGCCCCCTAGTGTACTTGACCACTAGGGGGCGCGATCGCCTGTACTAGGTTCAGCCATAGAGCTCTATGGCTGAACATAGTGATTTTCAGCACTTCCTATTACATCCTGCCTCAGGCAGGATGTAATAGGAATGCTGACATGGCCAGCACAGGGGTCTACATTAGACCCCTGGCTGCCATGGCAACCGATCGGCACCCTCCGATCTCGCCGCGGGGGGCCCCGATCGGCGCCGGAGGGGGGCACCCCCCCTCCGATCAGCTATTTAAGCACTGCGGGCGCTTTGCCCGCGGTGCTTAAAGGGTTAAACGGCCACGATCGGCGAACTCGCCGCTCGTGGCCGTGAGAGCAGGTACCTGGCTGTAATATACAGCCATTACCTGCTCTCTTTCAAGCCAGCTCACTCCGTGAGCTGGCTTGATTCCCCCGCAACCGACATATGACGTACATGTACGTCATATGTCGGGAAGGGGTTAAGTAACATCCAGTTAACATATGTCGTCATTACTGTCTCCGATGTATGATATGACAGGTGTAAATGTGTTCCTAAAACACCCCCACTATCCATGCCAGCCAGAAGCGCAGTGAGCCCCGAGAGGGGACGCGTTATGCGGCCTCCCGACTTGTTCATACCCCCACTATCCACATCAGCGTGGATAGTGGGGGTATGAACAAGTCGGGAGGACGCGTAACGCGTGCACTCGCCATGCTTTGGACTGGTGTGGATAGTGGGGGTTTGAAAAGGAGGCATTTGTCAGTATATAACATGGAGGAGTGGCAAATGCCTCCTTTATTGTGCATAAGACGCACTTGCGGACACGGGCAGGGTTGCCGTACCCTGCTGCAATAATTAATAAGACGCAAGAGAGTCTGAGATGCAGGAGTGTCTGAGACGCACCTGCGTCTCCGACAGCTGGAGCGCCTCTCCGCCAGGGGCCGCCAGTGCAGGGGATCTGGCTGTTACCAGCGCTGTGTGAGGCGCTCACTAGGCTTGCCATGGACGACGGGGACAGAGCTATGGACGCTGAGGACAGAGCCGGGCTGCCGCAGAGTCCCTACGCTAGGCAGCCATTGGGCTGCCGCGGAGTCACTACACTAGGCAGCCGTTAGCCTATGCTGACAGACCCGAGAGGGGACGCGTTACGCGGCCTCCCGACTTGTTCATACCCCCACTATCCACGTCAGCGTGGAGTTGTTTTTATAAAGTGTGGAGAGTGCAGCGGATTACTTCACATGTATTCCGCGTCCCCTCGCGGGGCTCAGTGGCTCGCTGCGCTCACCACACTTTATAAGATCAACTCCACACCGACGTGGATAGTGGGGGTATGAACAAGTCGGGAGGACGCGTAACGCGTGCGCTCGCCATGCTTTGGGCTGGTGTGGATAGTGGGGGTTTGAAAAGGAGGCATTTGTCAGTATATAACATAGAGGAGTGGCAAATGCCTCCTTTATTGTGCATAAGACGCACTTGCGGACACGGGCAGGGTTGCTGTACCCTGCTGCAATAATTACTAAGACGCAAGAGAGTCTGAGATGCAGGAGTGTCTGAGACGCGCCTGCGTCTCTGACAGCTGGAGCGCCTCTCCGCCGGCGTCCGCCAGTGCAGGGGATCTGGCTGTTCCCGGCGCTGTGTGAGAGGCGCTCACTAGGCTTGCCATGGACGACGGGGACAGAGCTATGGACGCCGAGGACAGAGCCAGGCTGCCGCGGAGTCCCTACACTAGGCAGCCGTTGGCCTATGCTGACAGCTGGGCGCCGTGCTAATACCGGACTTTTTTGAGAATGCTGTAAATGTGCACTATCTATTGGATTACTGAAAGTGATGAGATTTCAGCATTTGTACAGTATGTGCTGTATTACATCCTTGCTGGCGGGTCGCCAGAACGTACGCGCTGGCGACCCGCCAGCAGCCTCGCCAGCGAGGAGACTGAGACGCGCGTGCGTCTCAGTCTCCGTCGCTAGCGCGACGGAAACCCTGTCCGTCTCCGCCTCAGGGAGACGGACAGGGTTAGGGGGGGTTAGGGGGGGTGCGGGCAGGCGGCGGGGACCCCGGGTTACCGCCGGCAAGCCGGCGGGGACCCGGGGGAACGGATAGAAGCGCCGTCGGAAGGGGACGTGCGCGCGCGTCCCCTTCTCACCATCGCCATGGCGCTGGCGGGGGATGGCGGCTGGCGACGCCAGCGCCATCCCCTGCAAAGATGGGACAAGACCCATCTGTATATCATTTTTGTATAGTAAGACTAGCACGCCTGAATTATAGAACCAGAACAATATTGTTAGCAGCAGGAAATTGCTGTGGATTTATAAAATGTCCACTAAAGAAGGTCATTATGTAGAATTGCAGTAAGAGGTAGTAACAGGATTATATAACTTACCTGTTCAATTACATAGAAGGAAAACTCTAAACGTTGTCTCTGAAGCATAGGTATAAGATGTCTGAAGAAGATCGGTAAATGTTCATGGCGGTTACGGAATGGAATAAGGATTGCTACCTGCAAACATGAGAAAAAAGCAGAACCATTAACTTATGTCAGAGGTGAAACAAATGTAGTATTAGTAAAATAGGTTCTTGTAGACAGTAATGCCCATCAGGTGTGGTATAGGGTTCTGACAGTTGGGATCCCGACATCGGATCCTGACTGGCCGGACTCAGACAGCATGGCGAGCACAACAAAGCCCCTTAGGGGATCGCTACGCTCGCCACCTATTCTATTCTCCCTCTATGGGGGTCATGGACCCCCACAAGGGAGAATAGCCGGTGGCCGTCAGGAAACTGTCTGTCTGTCTGTTTAAAAAGTCGGGATCCCGACGTCAGGTAAATGACTGTCGGGATCCCGACTGTCGGACCCCTTCCGGCACCCATGCCCATCACAACCGAGATGAGCAGTGAAAATTCATCTTTGTTTGGTTTCCATAAATTTATGTAGATTACAACCTGAAGTCCTCCGATACTGGCAAAAGCCATGTGATATTTCCCGTGGGGCAATGGCGTTCGCTACACTCTGAATAAAAAGTAATTAACGTACAGACAGATGTGAGGAGTGACCCGTTAGGTCTGCCAACTTTCAGGTAACTTTCCTAGATGCTGCCAAGGTACGCCAGCGTTAGACATTGAGGGCTTCCATCCAAAACTACATTTTATTTTTCTACGCCATTTTCCCGTCGCTACAAAAAATCTAACAAGGGGGAAACGGCGTGTGCAGGGGGTCAGTTGAATACTGACCCTGCAAGCTGTGTCAGCAAGCAGTCAGCACCACTCGCTGTCACAGCTCGCAAAAATCATTGAATACACCCCTATATTTCAGGATAGTTCTTCTCACCAAACAATACTTCTGCTTTCTAGTGAGAATTGTACCGCCGTGGCACGTAAGTAGAACCGATTACTTACCAGCTGTAGGACAGGATTATCTGTGCTTTTTAAACAGAACATGAAATAGGTTCCTCTTATATGAGGGCACATTAATGAATATCTTAATGAATATCTCTTCAAAGGAAAAGGTGTTGCAACCAGTTTAATCTCTCTAACAGAGTTCGGAAAATGCTTCAAATATGATCGATAGCGAACACTTTTTTCCCTGTCACTAGTCTTCAGAAACGGCCAATGGATTAACCTAAAGATTTTAAACATGTGCAGCAGTACACAACATCAATCATGCATTTGTAGAACTATTCAGTAAGTCAAAGCTATATAGAGATTAAGAGCCTGAAAAAAATATGCAAAAAGCAGTGGTATGGTCATGTTGTTCCCACTGCAGACGCCAGGAAATCTGTGTCTGAAGATGGAGGACCGGACCGCACCACCACTCCCAGAAATCTAGGGTAATACATACTTGTTTTTCTGAATGCTGGCATGTGCCACCCTCCCCAGCCCCAAACGCTAGCAGCGTCTTAGGGGCACTTGGTGTGAGCATGCAGGAAAGATTTAGCACTTGCGTACAATGTGTCACGCACATGCATAACCACTCGACCATCGGAAATGCAGGTTAACTATCGGGTTTATCACAGCATTGTGTAAATGGATTTCAAACACCAACAGAAAATTAAGTGATAGTATTTCTACCAGCTTTGTTTAGAGCAGTGGTGTCAAACTCATGGCCCTCCAGCTGTTGTGGAACTACACGTCCCAGCATGCCCTTCCCCAGATTTTATATAGTGGATTGCTAAAACAGTGGCAGGGCATGTTGGGACGTGTAGTTCCACAACAGCTGGAGGGCCATGAGTCTGACGCCACTGGTTTAGAGTAAAGCTGGGTACACACCTAAAGATTTCGGTCCAATCTGTCTGGTGGAAAAAGCTGGTAATCCTTTCATATGAGATTCGAACATTTGCTCCCAAACACTGGAAAGCAGACAATGGTTGATCAGAAGAACTGTTTAAGTAAATAAATGCGATTTAACAAACGTATCTGAACAAAAATATAGCAGCATGCCAGTGTTCAAGTAACACAGTTGCTACTTTGGATACTGGCTACAATGAAAATTCTGCTGGTCTGTCTATGGCCAAGCAGAATTTCTGCACACAACAGTCAAATGGAAATGACTTCAGAATGTAAAAGACACTTTGTAAAGTGAATTAGCCATCTGCTTATTTAAAACGAAATAGCCGAAGTCTAGATAATTCCAAGATCGCTGCAGATTATTATTATTCAAACAATTCCCAGACTAAACGCAGCAGAGAACCAAGCCTCGCTCACGTGCGGAGGATGAGACAGTAAAAGTCATCACACAAGTAATGTCTCGGAGCAGTAAAATAATCACACTACAAACTACATACACATCCATTTGATGTAATCCAGTTTACAGCAATGACTGCGCCATCAAACCAGATGAAAGCAAAGGGATCAAATAATTATACAAATACCTTTTTAAGTAATCTTCCCTGGATTATTATAATTGAATTTGTCAAATAAATGGTAAACTGTGCAAAGGCAATTTTCTCCAATAAAAATAACTCCTAGGGTCAGATGTCATCGCCTCCGGGTTCGGCAGCGGTGCAGGATGCCGGCCGAAGAACTAGGAACTTTTTTTTTGAAAGAGCAATCATTAACCAGGTAAAACCGGTATCTGGTCTTTAGGTACACAGTCAAAAGGTAGACCACTATTGGTTGACAGGCAGAAGGTCGACACATGAAAAAGGTAAACATGAATTAGGTCCACATGGTCAAAAGGTCAACACAATCAAAAGATCGACATGGTAAACGTTCAACTTGACTCTCTCAGGGAGTTTTTTCAACCGACTTTATCATTCCAGTGAGCATTGAGGGAGAATAGAATAGAGTGCCGAGAGCAGAAAGGCACCGAGCCCAAAGCATGGTGAGCACAGGGGTACACTAATACAGTGTGAATGTCGACATACATAAAAACTTGAAAAGCTCACGTCAACCCTTTTCTCTGTATCGACATTTTTCAGGCACCGATCTTCTGCCTGTTGACCAATAGAGGTTTCCCTTTTGACTGTTGACCTAGACACTACCATAACCGTCAAAACCATGCTTTGTAAAGGATTGCCCCTTTAAAAAATGTCTGATTTCCGCCGGCATCCTGCACAGCCGCCAAACTCGGAGGCTACTAACATCTGGCCCCTATTCCCAATTATTGCAGCAAGACAGTTTAGTAGTCTGTACTCCATACAAAACCACGACTACAGCCTCAAATGCACAATATCAGAGCACCTGTGGTTGCAAGTTCACTATATAGACCTTATTGAGCTGTCAGTGGGGAGATGTACAAAGCCCTAGAGAGAGAGAGAGAGAGAGAAAGTACCAGCCAACCAGCTCCTAACTGTCATGCCACAGGTGGTGATTGGAAAAAATGGCAATTAGAAGCAGATCGGATGGTGATATGGGGCCGTTGTACTAAGCTTTGGAGAGACAAGGTTTCAGAGTATTCACATTAATCTGCTCGATTTTTAAAGGGCAAAATGAGCCCTGCTAAAACAGCACAGCATCTTTTCACAAGATAGTGCTTGGGGGAAGCTCTGCACCTCCATAGTTGCTAGGCACACCCCCATCATGCACGCCACCCCCGGGAGCATGCACCCATCAGTGACATAGAGGGACTAAACCTCCCCCAATAGTAGTACCAGTCGGGTGTCATCCCCTCCATGTCAGGTTGCACCCCCTTTTCGTGTGCCCCACAAACCTGGTGCCCTGCCTATCGGATACTAGCAGGGGCACTCTTCTGACATATATTTGATGGGAACACCAACCAAGCTCATCCCAGAGTCCACAGAAAGTCAAAGTTGCTATTAATGTACAGGCAGGATGGCAGCAATAATGTAGGGTACAATAACTACACACTTCTTTTTAACAGTTCTTTATAGAACTTTTTAAAAGTCACATGATAATCTACTGTGTGATTTAACACCATCTTTTCCATTATGACAGCTAAAAAAATAAAAGAACATTTGTTGCATTAAATTCCATTATACAATCATGCATTATCTTAACCACAGCCATGCTTATTTTGGTGCCCTTATCAGTAAAAGCATTGGTGCCCCCACCTTTCATTTTAATATGTAGATACAGAGGATGCTTAACACATGCCGGCCCAATAACGGAGAGATCTTGCTGGAAAGGGCCTGAAACACAATAGTACCCTAAATTCTAATTACATTACACAGTAAATAGTGTCCCTTATTCCAAATACATCACACAGTGTAAATTATTCACAACGCTCTACACTGTATTGCTCCCTATTCACATTACACATCTTATCGCTTGTTAATTACATATAAAAACAAAGTGCACCTTATACACAGTGCCACACAGCAATATCTCCCTTTATATAAAAAATGCCATACAGCAACGCACACCCCCTTACCCTTTATCCATTGTGAAAGCAATAAAAAACCACTGCAGTTAAATTAGAAACTGCAAAGATATTCCATAAATAGTTAAGTCTGAGATAGGTTATCATATAAGGCGAGTCTCCAGATAACCTCTTCATAAGGAAGTAACCTTACACCAGTAAAAGGCAGTCTGAGAAATGCACACAGGCATCACACACATTACAAAATATGCAAAGCAAAATCTGGCACTATGCAAGGAAAGGTTTTTAAAAAATTGTTAAATTAGCAGCATAGAAATAAACTGTTTGCTTTCCAAGTAGAAGGGGTAAGTAGGAACTTTGGTAAAACAACCCCATGTCCATTGTGCTGCCGGCAATATTGTAATAAGAAATATTATAGTGATAGATAGATAGATAGATAGATAGATAATGGGCCATACATACTGTATGCTCATTAAGTAATAACTTGTCGTCGTCCCCCCCAGCCCTGGGTGCCCCACAAATTGCCACTGCCTGCTGTCAACCCGAGCCAGCCCCAGGCTTAGAATGCATGTCCCTAGGCATTTGCAAAGTAATAATCATTTGCTCAAAGTCATTACACTACATTATTACTGCAAATATGGAAACTACATATATTCACTTCCCTTTCCATAGAGATCTGCAAACATTTAACTCCATTGGACACAGACATTTTTTGCAAAGATATCTTCTAAAGTTAAAGCAAGGATGAAATGCAAGTATAAAACAATCACAAATTCTTGCACAGCGTTGCTTAGAAAATGTGTGTCAAAACATTGCATATCTCCAATATTAGTAAGAGGATGTAAAATTGCACCTGTCATCTACACAGCCAAGTCCTTCTCTAAAACCAGTTAAAAAAAGGAAACTTACCGAGACCCTGAAATTTTGAATTGCAAAGACAATCTGCACAAGTCCCAACCATTTCCAAAATTCTCCACATACCACAAACAGATTGAGCAGTTCTGCATGAGGGGCCAGTAGTTTAATACACTTAGGAATCCCATAGAAGGGTCTGGGGCATTCCCTTTACTAAAAGTGCCCACACATGGTAAGATTTTTAAAATGATATGGCAGTTTCCAACCGATCGGAAAAATTACAAAAATTAAAAATGTAAAAAATGACTGAGTGGGCTCGATGACTATCCGATGTGGGTGCCCCCGGGTCATTTGAGCCCACTGATAACGATCAGTACTGTAGGATCATGGACACATTGCTCCATGTGAATAGGATCTATTTCATGTGCGAATAGCAGCAGGAGCCCAACGCTGGAACACACACTTGAGCACCGCCTGTCTAAAGTGATGGGTGATTGGGTGCATTCAAATAATTGAATCTCCCCTAGTGTTATTTAGGTAACCTTTTAAGATGTATAACGGACAGACAGAAATTGGCCATTAAATTAACATAATTTATTGTTTGATTACAATGAAATAGTTAAAGTAGATGTGTGTTGTATCAAGGTGTAAATTGTTTATTCTACTTGTTACAGTTATGATAGACACAAATGTGCAGTTTATCCAAACAACATTCCTTTAGTAGAACATGGGTTTACTCCCCACTTTACCAAGTGTATTCAAATATATTACTTCTATTACAGGGCGCCTACTTTATTATTTTTAAGTCATGTTCTGTTTTAAAGTGCTGTCCCTTTTTCCCCTTTTACATAAGACATTGCAAAAAAAAAAAGTAAAACTCAGTTGTTTAGTTAAATGTAATTTTTTTTTTGTTTGTTTTTCTTTTTTTTTTAAACAGCATTTCTTTAAGTGTCAAGTACTATGTAAATAAAATACAGTGACCCCGTGTTACTACATTCCTTTTTAAATCTACTTTTCCGGAAACATTGGGCAGAGCCTATTACTGGAAACGACAAGTGTTTTTATACTGCAGGAAGTAACCCAGGGAAATTCCCTCTTACCTATAGTAACATAACACTATGCACCTTGGGTCTCCTAGATACAGCTTCCTAGCCACTCTTGTGTTGCTTAGGGACCAGTACTGATTCAAAACTGAGGTACAAGCCTGACCATCTTTTTCTCTGAAGATCCCCATACAATAACTGCAACTGTATACCAGGTCTCTCACAAATGTGTCAAGGCAAATGTTCCATACAGTGATATTTCCAACACTCTATCTATATATCTATCTATCTATCTATCTATATATATCCCACATGGACAGGGTCAGGTACCATCCTGTTTGAAGGTTGCTTGCTATCTCCTGCGTACAAAAAACCTGTCTGGAGTGTTTCGTAGTTTTTTCACTTATTTTTTGGGATTACAACATCTCGGAAATACCATCCATTTTAAGGACATATGTTTCTGCACATTTGTTGATTTCCAACAACGAAACGCGTTGGGTTATTGAAGCTACATCCTAAAGATGAAATCCTGATGTGAATTATTGAATTTTAATAAAAGATTAACTGTATTTGGTTATTCCATTTGCACCATAAATCATAGTGGTGACTACTTTTCTAGGTGGTTTAGAACCTCTAGCGCTCTCTACTTTATATATATATATATATATATATATATATATATATATATATATATATATATATATATATATATATATATATATATATATATATATATATATATAAAATATTTTTTGGCTTTTTGGAGTCATAAAAAAAAAAAAAAGAACACGTACAGTCTCCCCTCCACACCCTTCAGTAGGCAGAACTTTTCGGAGCATACAGTTCTCCGCTCAATATTTACAGAAATACAAATAAATGTCCATTATAAGGGCACTCCCAAGAATGTTTGTCTCATGACTGCGAGTGTTATGAAGACAGCCAGGCAGTGACTCATTTCACTCTCACACAGTTACTGCATACACTTCTGTCTCACCTTCCAGCGAGGAGTGCAGTCTGTAGGTTTCCAATGACCTCCTGGCCCAATATTCATATTAGCATATCGCTGGTGGATTTCTTCTAGGGTGATCTCGCTCATGTTAATGTCTGTAGGCCCGCCTGCATTGAAACAACAGTCTCAGTTCAGTTAAATCATTTTTTTTTTTTTTTTTAAAGGAGGAAGAAAGTGAAAAAAAAAAAAAGGGAAAAAACTATTTCTAACCTCATGTAACCACAATAAATGACTTCCTGAAAGGCTCAGTAAATCTAAATCATTATACCATTTGGAAACAGATAACCTAGTAATGACAAATAAAATAATAATAATTAGATAATTCAGGACAGGATATGGAGAGAGAGAGAGAAAAAAAATAACAGACAAGTCTAGCTCTCTCATAGGCCGAGATGCCAGCCATAGAACATGTGTAATGTATTAATGTCCCAGTTTGTACAGTATATTTTAAATTCTAGATCATTACATTCATAGATAACATGGCACACATCACAAGGCATTCCGCACAGATGTCCCATAAAGGTAATATTTTGGGCCAGATGCACTAAGCTTCAAAAGTGATAAAATGGAGAGTGATAAACAGCAAGCCAATCAGCTCCTACCTGCCATGTCACAGGCTGTGTTTGAAAAATGTCAGACAGTAGCTGATTGGTTGGTTATCACTCTTCATGTTACAGATGTAGCGGGATTCATCTTAGCAGGGGATGGCGATGGCATCGCCATCCCCTGCCCCGCCGCCATCTGTATGCCGGAAGGGGGAGCGCGTCCCCTTCCGAAGGTGCTGCCCTCGGTCACCGGGCGACCGCAACCCCCCCCCCCCCCACAGTGGCCAGAGGTCCCCCCCAGCCCTGTCGAGCGGGAGGCGGACAGTATTGCGTCCGCCCCGCCGCCCGGATACTGAGACGCGCGTGCGTGGGGGACGCATGCGCGTCTCAGTCAGATAGAGGCGCCGTGTTGCTGGCGGATCGTCAGCAAGGATAAGCCCCGATACATCTGTAGCACTGGCTCCCCATCCTCCCTCCCGCAGGCCCCTTTAAGAAATTCTAATTATATATCACCCTAATGACATTCAATAAAATGCCATTACTATACAGGGTTTACCTTTTTTGCCTAATGTAATTGAAGGTAACAGTTATCAAATGTTTTTTTCATAGAATGATTGAACTTGACGGCAGAGAATAAACACTTGGTCCAACTAGCGTGCCCCTGTTACTTCACAGAAAGATTAGTAGATAAGTGTTTCTTATCCCCCAATGTGAGTAAAAGTAGCCAAAGACCCCAGTTTCTAAATTGAAGGGACTCGCTTTAAAAAACTTGGGTACTACTCACAATTTTTTTTCTCAGTGCAATCACTGAATATTGTTAATCTACCTAAATCAGGGCTGGTCAAATCGGTCCTCGAGATCTACCAACGGTCCATGTTTTCCAGATCACCTAGCTGGTGCACAGCTGTAGTCAATACTAACGGTCACATTTTCAAACATGCTGCATTCATTCCTACTATAGATCCACAGGTTGCCTGGAAAACATGCACCGTTGGTAGATCTTGAGGACAGGTTTGGCCACCCCTGACCTAGATCATCAATCATTTGTTTTACCCCTCCTGGTGTGTCTACCCTGTTGCATACCTTTGTGTCATCTACAAAAAGGCACATTTTATCCTCAATTCCATTTGCAATATCACCAATGAAGATATTAGAAAGCACTGGTCCAAGTGCAGATCCCTGGGGTATCCCACTTGTAACCTTTTCCTCCTTTGACTGTACTCAGTTTACGACAACTCTGTTTTCTGTCCTGCAACCACGCTCTTATCCATTCAACCATCATAAAATCCAATCCCAAGCATTCAAGTTTATTTAACAGTCTGCAATGTGGGACAGTGTCAAAAGCCTTACTTAAGTCTAGATAAGCTACATCTACAGCCCCACCTTGATCTATTACTTTAGTCACCCAGTCAAAAAAGTCAATAAGATTTGTTTGACATGACCTTCCCCAAGTAAACCCATGCTGTTTCGGATCCTGTAAATTGCTGGTTTTGAGATATTCTACAACTCTTTGTTTTAAGAATGTTTCCATCAATTTCCTCTTCCTTTCTTCCACTTTTGTGCAGTGGAACTACATTCACTGCTTTCCAGTCCTCTGGGATTATTCCAGTAGCTAGTGACTGGTTGAAAAATTCTGTTGTTGGTTTTAACAGCTTCGCTTTAAGCTCTTTTAGTATGCTTTGATGTATCCCATCTGGCCCCATTGATTTATCCACTTTCAGTTTTCAGAGTTCTGTGAGGACTTTCTGCTCTGTAAATGTACTGGTTTCTCCCCCAGTTTTCTGACTATACTTGCAACTTAAATGTGGCCCCTTCCCCTCTCTTTCAGCAGTGAATACTGAGAAGAAATAGTTATTAATATGATCTGCTATTACATTGTCCCCCTCAAGAAGACTTCCGCTCTCTGACTTTAGTCTTATTATTCCACTTTTTGATTTTCTCCTTTCACTTATATACCTAAGGGCAGTTATAAGGGCAGGTAGCAGTTGAGACAGGGCTGTGGTCAGGTGGCAGCTTGGGGAGAGCTGGGCAGGATTAAGGGCAAGCAGCAGTTAGAGTAAAGCTGTGGGAAGAGGCATGGAGAAGTGTGCACCAGCGACTTCTAGTCAAAACAAGGTCATCAGTGCCTCCCTCGGACTAGAATAGAGGACTTAAATTTGTATTCTTTTAAATTGATAGTCGCTGATGACATGAGTACACTGCGAGATTGTGGCGTAGTGATATATCGCCGAGATGCATTAAGTCAAAATCGCTCAGCGACCAAATTGCACCGTGTGTACACACCTTAAATATTGATTTGAATTGTCTTCTCATTTTTTGTTAATAAATGTAATGCAAATAAAAAAAATCAATACAGCTTAGGTCAAAAAATAGGGATACCCTCTAAATTACAAAAAAAAAATAAAGTTTCAGAACACATTGTCTACCATATTATTGCTACACATAGTAATCAGAACATGAGCAATGGGAATGGCTAGATTAATCTGTGCAGGAAGTGCCATCGGGCATGTTGCCCAGCTGTGTACATATTAGGCACATATGGTAGTTTCATCATCTCATGTTTTCTCATGGACTCTATGGAGATTCAAGGGAAAAACACATGCCAGGAGAGAGATATATATTGTTTCTGAATTGTAAATGGCAGCAATACTAGGAATTAAATTCCCCCAACCGATTCTTAAAAAAAGGGTGGAAAATATTTATACAAAATAAATGGGTCTACCAACAAAGATTTGGCAAAACTTATTTTTTTAAAGATAAAATACGAATCACTGAATAGAATAAGATAACACTTTTGTTATGTGCTACTTGATTATAGACTATGGCAACTGGCCATCCTTCGTGACCATAGTCCACGGTGTGATTAGCAAGCCATGTATGTTTGTAGTCAAAAACAATAAGCTGCATAGGAAAAAGCATACCCCATTGACGGTCTATTATTACGTTAGAAAGTATAGGATGTTAACTTTGGAATTTTCCTGAAAAATCCTTCTAAAGGGGTCAGGTTACAATACTAAATATTAAATACAGAAATAAAAAAAACTTACGCATAAAAGGCAGCTTTTCTGGACAGAGGTGGTGAGGTGAGAATGTGAAGTTTTCAGGCAGATACATTGTTGACTGCGCAGTGAAATCTGTAGAATTTGTACCATCTGGATAATCTGGAAAAAAAATGTCAAAGTTAAAATGACATACAGGTTGAGTATCCCGTATCCAAATTATTCCGAAAACCATACATTCCAGAAAGTGAACAAAAAAATTTTTTTTTTGCTAAAAACTTACTGGGGACATCTGTAACAGCACTACTGAGGGAATGATATGTAACTGCCATTATATCTGTGCAAGACAATGATTGCTTGGCATTTAAATTCAGTGGCTGAGATTGTACACAAACTTTGTTCCATGTTTTGAAACCTTGTTTTATGCACAAATAAAATATATTTGTGTTTATTTCAAGTGTTTGATGTATATGTACAACATAAATGCAAGATACATCATTGAAATATTAAAATATTCCGAAATACGGAATAATCCGTTATGCTAAATTTTCCTGGTCCCGAGCATTTTGGATAAGGGATACTCAACCGAACCACCAAACTGCTATTAGAGCAAAGCAGAGTTCTACTTTTAGTCCTAGTCATAGCGATCATTCATCATGCTTTTGTGTTGGTAAATGCTTTGTAATAAATGCTATTGATTGGATGTAAGCTTGCGAGCAGGGCCTTCCTACCATTTTGACTGTCTATAATTACCCAGTTTGTTTTCTCAGTGTTTACAATTGTAAAGTGCAATGGAAATTTGCTGCACTATATAAGAAATGGTTAATAATAATTATATAGGACAAGAAATAACTCAACAGCATATCACACAGTGGGGGGAATTCAATTAGTGGTGATAATTATCCTGCGGGCCAACCGATACTCTGTGACCATTCAAATTGCCTTAAAGACAGCCTGCAGTCTGAGGTCATTGGCAGTTTGCGGGCTCAGGGAACCAATTAATAAATAGAATCTGGGATAAGTTCCTGAACCTGTGTGTTAAGACCTGAAAGCAGTTAATTTACTGGGTGAAACAAGGGGGCTCGAATTGTATAGGCCTGGGCATTAAATCCCAAGGCTACTGCTTTTTTTCACATGCATAAAAACAGGACTAACAGAATTCACCCCCCTCCCCCAATGTCCTAAACCAGTGGTTCCCAACCCTGGTCCTCAAGTACCCCCAACAGTGCACGTTTTCCAGGTCTCCACACAGAATCACAAGCGCTATAATTAGCTCCACCTGTGGATCTTTTAAAATGTGTCTGAATAATGAGTGCACCTACCGGGTGACCTGGAAAACGTGCACTGTTGGGGGTACTTGAGGACCAGGGTTGGGAACCACTGTCCTAAACAATAGACGGCGATTCAATTCTGCATCTTATGTTGACTGATGACAGAGTGCCAAGTATTGGTAGTATTGCTGCCTCAAAGTACTGCTATATAAATAGCAGTTTAAAAATAATGTAAGCCCCCTTGAAAACATTCACATTAATGTCCTTTTCATATATTGTCAAACTTTCAGATATATTTAATGTACAGATCAACTAGAAAAAAAAGAATACCACCTGCATCTCTACAAGTTTTCATCATCCACCCAAATATTTTTGTGTATATTTGTTAAATAGAAAGAATGTAATTTTAAGTTGGATACAGGTTATATGCAGAGGCAGCAACACACAGGGACCATGCTGCTTCTGTGCCTGAACACGTGTAGATGGACAAATAAGATCTGGCCATTGGGTGCATGAGCAGATCAGGACAATGACTGCGCACATAGGCTGATAAGTAGTCATCTTTCAATCAGATTTACAAATATGCCTTGTGGGGATTCTATAGGCATATTCAGTTTTAGTAATGTAACCTAATTTGCTCCAATAGGAAGCTCTGCCGTCAACTGATAAATAACTGCAGGTGCTGGAGAGGGAGGAGCAATCTAGCAGGAAACACAAAAATTCCCTGAACACTGATGCTTATTAGTAAAAATAACTATTGCAAAATGGGTACATTTGAAAATACATAGCAAAACACATAAGTGGCAAATGGTCCATCATATATTTACAAATATGTATTCATTTTATTTAAACACAGAATTCAGTTCTAGAGTCTTTTTGTCCATTAAAGGCTGCATTAAACTTTCTGGTTGCTTGTTAGAGATGCATTTCATGCATGTAATCAGCCACTTCCTCTGCAGCATTTGCAGCACATATCCACCTGTGCACAGCCAGGTATCACTAAAACTCCTGTCCCAGATCGAAAATGAAGTGCTGATAGGACCTGGTGGGCTGGTAAATGTTGCAATGTGTTCACCATTCACAGAGTCACAAATGCAGCAGCATTAGAGCTGCTGTGACATCACTGGCCACTGCGTTTGACTAAAGCAATCCACAGATTAGCTGTGCAGAAATATACTGTCAGTCACTGTTTCCTTGGAGAGGCACCTCCACACAACCTCCACACAACAGCTGCTGAGGAGTAAAAAAGAAACGTCAACATATTCAATTATTTCAGCTATATAACAGCTCGGTAATCCAAAACGTTTGCTATATATTAATGTTGAATACTAGATGTATTTGCTATGTAACCTCATCACATTATTGATTCAAGCTATAATTTCCATTACTTTCTCCAAATCTAGAATGCTCATGTGTGGATAGAGATGTTATACGTTTATCTACTACTCCTGAGCACTTACATTTGTCCCATAAACCACAGGCCCATTGCAGAAAACATGCACTCATACTTCTACATCAATCTCTTACTTCAGAGTTCCCCCAAACACTGCCATTAGAGTACAGGTTTTCAGGATATCCATAACGGAGCACAGGTGACTTAATGACTCAAAGATATCCTTAAAACCTAAACTTCAATGGCAGCATTTGGGAAACTATCAATTGCAGTATTTCCTATCTGACTGTAAGGCCTTGGAGCAGGGTTCCTGTGTGTCTTTGGTGCGGTGTTTCATAACACAAGTAGCCTTAGTGATGTATTGACAGTCCATACACAGAAGAACATTTAGCATTTCATACAATATGATGCATAGGTAAATACAGGGTTTGTATAAAAAGTAATGAGACCTATTTTTTCTGACGCGACTGTGTCGCAGCACGCATGCCCCAGGCGGGTTCGATGGAGGGGGAAGTCACCTTCAACACGCACCAAGCGGCAGTTGCCTACGAGCTTCAGTGTGGTTCGTATTGTGTTTTAGTGAACCCCTGTTCCTAGGCTCGGTTCGAAGCTTAAAAATGCAACGCTCTATTGAACAGCGCTACGCCATTAAATTCTGTGTGGGACTCGGAAAATTGAATATGGAGACGTTGGCCATGATCCAGAAAGGGCATTGCCACTAATTGGAAGCTGCATCATGACACTGCACCTAGCCACGCCTGATTCGTAGTCAACAACAACCTGGCCTGAAATGGCATCCAACTGTTCCCTGGCCCGTCTACAGTCCCGATCAGGCCCTGGCAGACTTTTTCCTGTTCCCTGAGTGAAGACAGCCCTCAATGGACATCACCATGGGAATGTAGCAGAGGTCAAAGCAGCTTTGACGGGCTGCTTGAAGGACGTTCCGGAAAATTAATTCCAGGGTGCCTTCCAAGTATGGACAACTCATTGCCAGAAGTGTGTTGACACACAAGGTTCTTATTTTGAAGAATTTTAATTGTTTGTAGCGATATCTACCATAAACATTTCATTAATTTTTATACAAACCCTGTATGTAGCATGCGTTGTACACAGTCACAGTTCAACTGATCTACTTCTTCTGCCATAAGGACAAGAGCACTGCATTTACTAGAAAGTTTGATATATCTCCCCCACTTCCATTGCATTCACTATCATATCCAGCATACTGTACAGCACTTAGAATACTATCCCATCACAAACACGCAATCATGCTACCATCCTCACAACAAAAGACCGCCTCAGCACCATTATTGGTTACACTTGGCACTTGGTTTGGCTGTTGTCTAATCCATGAAGCTGTGCACCAGTGCTATAAAATCAGCTAGTCGTGGCAAGGTTGTGGTAGGTTGTCGTAGATCAACTTTTGAACTTAACCCTGCAAAAATAAAAAGGAGCATCCGATAGCCAGACAGAGAAGATGCAGAACTACTGGAAGCAACCAAGCATGTAACATTAATATATATATATTTTCTTTGCCTAGAGTTCCCCCAGCAATGGTTGTTTATCTCCGATTTCCCTCTGCCTCAGTAGTTCCATTCAGCAAAGCCTCACATGCTGTACAACAATCAGAATGAGTCCTCTGTTTGTTCAGCTTTCACTGGTTACAACAGAAGCCAAACTGGGACAACTGGTAAGCAGGAGCAGTAAATGCTAATCAGGGAAAGTTAATTTATCTCCATAAAAACCTTGCACTCAACAAGTTGGCAACACATACCATGAATCATAATCTAGGCTGGCACTACCAGGAAAGCATACATGCAGAACAGTGTTCACTGGAGGATTTATAGGGCATTCTGCTGAGGGCACATCATTTTGAAGGGCACCTTTTTATGTGATGCTTTGTATACTATTCTGTGCACAAATCTCAGCACTAATGGCCAAAGCGTTTATACTGTACACCTGTTTATCCCTACAAGACACCTATAAAAAAACACCAAAATCCCTATCAAGAAAAATACAGTAGGCGTCCAGTCTTCTTGAAAGTTCAGCTGTGGAAAACAAATAATAACAGAATAATAAATGTGTCTTCTGTAACTGAAGTGGTTTTAATCACTGTTTTATAAAACAGAGAAGTTAAGCAGAGAGTAAAGGCCCATACACACTGGGCGACTCATGTGGAAGCCGCTCAGGTTTCTCGCCTGAACGGTTTTCACCATGAAAGCCGCCCAGAGTGTACATGGCAGCGATGAGCGCTATGGAAAGCCGTCCACCCCCTGCTGACAGCACCGGGCAGGGGGAAAGCCGCTCAGTGTGTATAGACTGACCCCCCCCCCCTCCCGATCATCGATGTCCATGCACGCAGGGGCGGATTTAGGAGTGAGGGCGCACGTAGGCACAACAATAATGGCCGACCCCTGCCTAATTGTATTATTTTTATTGATTAAGCCCTCATTTGATAGAATAGGTAAGTAGGACAGTTTACAGGGTCAGTATCTGCATGCCCTATCCATGTACACTCTATACAATATGAAATATGGAGCAGTACAGTGGATATTGTGCAGTTACTGGTACATTTCAGGCTGATAGCACCAACAGAAGCATCCAAGTGCCGCCCCCAAACATGTGCCGCCCCTAGGCACGTGCCTAATGGGAAATTCGGCACTGCATACACGCTGGGCAAAATCACCCAGTGTGTATAGACCATTACATTAGATGAATAGTTCCCCTCTTCTCATGAGAAGGCATTAAACAGTAGCTACTGTAGGACAATATAAAAAAAGTCTGTTCTTCTTCTAAGGAAATACTGCGAGCACCACATGCTCCCTGCTTATCCCATTACTCATCAGAGCATGGTGTTTTCCAGGCAGCCACAGCAGAGATGCGATTTAGTGTCTCTACAGTAATCCCATTCGCAGGAACCTTGCAGAAAATGACTAACGTGCAGCACAACATTCATTTGTGCACTTCCAGTTCTGTGTCAGCGCGCCAAGCTTTTCCTAAAGCGGATTAGGAAAACAGAGCCAAGTGCTGGAGAATGTGGAGAAGCAGAAGTTTAGATCGGGGATGTGGGGGCTGGGGTTACCAAGAATGGAGATTTGCCTACGTTTGTGGAGCAGTCTGAAAAGAAGATTTTTATGTTGTTCAATGAATCTACAGGAAGGAGACAATGAGGCAGGTAGGGACATCAGAAGGACTTTGGTTTTCCAAAACGCAGAGGCTCTCGTTGGTTTTAAAATGGGGTGCACTTTGCATGCTAGTGTTGCCCTTCACTGGAGAAATTAATCTCAAAGCACAAGTCAAGTCATGCAATAAAATACTTCCCACGTAAAACACAACAGACATAATAAAATACCCTGACTTTCAGCATTCATCTGCGCTGTAAATCAGCATTTCACAAGAAAAATGCCAGTTTTATTTAAAAAAATGTGACGTTGGAAGTGGTTGGAGATTATTGTGACGTTCACATTTTAGCCTTTTTGTTACACATAAGCTGCTAGCTTGCAGAGGGATATGGTCACTAAGTCTACAAGCATTGGGTCGACACCACTAGGTTGACATGCAGGAAGGTTGACATGACTGAAGAAGGTCGACAGGGTCATTAGGTCCACATGGGGTGTTTTTTTAACCATGTGCCGGGCATGGTGGGAGAATAAAATAGTGTGCTGAGCGTAGCGAGGCGCCGTGCCCAAAGCACGAGGACGCGGTGCTACGTTTTAGTGTCCATGTCAACTGTCGACATTCTAAACCAAATAAAGTAAAAAAAAAACATGTCAACATTCCCCATGTCGACCTAATGACCCTGTCGTCCTTCCTGCATGTCAACCTAATTGCGGTCTGTCTAATGGTCCACACCCCTTGCGGAGGAGAGTCCTGAGAGTAGGCCTTATAATAGGACTTCCATACCCTATGTGCTGTACCATGACGGACAGTATAAAGGGAAGCATTCCATGACCACATATACATGCTCTGAGGGCCTTTACATGTGTCACGGGTCTCCGCATCATCTACTAATATTTCCATAACCTAAATAATGGGTTTTTATTGTTTATAATAAAATTATACTTGTAAACTATGTGAAATCTAGAGTTCTATACGAGACTAAAATAAAATGACATGAGGAAGGAAGAGGGGGAGGAATGAACAAGTGAGAGAGGAAGAGGTAGCTGATGGAATCTAACTAGGAAAGCCCAGTCTGCACTTGGCTGATTGCCTAGAACCACAACACCAGAGCTCTAATGCAATCCTGATGTCCCCTCACTGTTGGCAGGTATTCAATGCCGGTGCGAGCGGCCGGCGAGAAAGTTAAACTGCGAGGATCGCAGAAAACCAGTGATCCTCGCAGTTTAACCCCCGCGCCGGCCGCTCGCACTATGCAACATTCCGGGGGAATCCTCGCCGTCACAGAACTGCGAGGATTCCCCTAAACTGCGAGAGCCGCGGCTAGTGCAGCAAACTCGCTGTAATTAGCCTCGATTCTCGCAGCTTTTGGAGGCACATACGCCAATTCTCCCTCGCTCAAAAAATGGAGCGAGGGGGAATTTGTGTATGAGGGGGGTCAGTTGAATACTGACAGAGTGAGCGGTGACTGCGAGCAAAAAGTCCTGCTCGCAGTCACCGCTCGCCCACGGCATTTAATATATGAGGCATAACCAGGGTCCAAGGTGGGTGGTGTGCTTACAGTTCTGATCACCACGACTTTCCCATGGCTGTGGTATAATATGTCGACAATGGTACTATCGACATTCATAATGTAGTCACTTATGAAATATAGACAGGTTAGAATGTCAAAATAGAAGTTCCTTGGAGGACCAGCGCTGGCTAAATACCCCCAACAGCTGCAGTAACTCCAAGTGGTCATGTAAGTAGGACCTCCATCACAGCCATCAGATAGAGCAGAAGTTGAATTCAGTATTCTTCCTCCTATCCCTAAGCCTACCCCCCCCCCCACCAGTGTACCCCTAGCCCCCTTGTTCCGCAGCCTAAACCAGATGTTTCACAACGTGACTTGCATTATACTTCACTTCATTAGAAGTATAGTGCGATTCTTATTCTTCTGATTGGGCCGATATATATGCGGTTATGACCATCAGTTTGGTAAAAAAAAACATTACTAGTAAACTATCCCAAGTGCACACATTTCCACGCTGCATGGTGTGCAGGGCTGGGACTATATGCAGCCGGCAACTCCTCCATTAATTCCTAATTAATGTAGTAATCGCCAGCTGTGACTAGCCCAGTAAACCATGCCCCATCACAGCATAAATGGGCTTATTATCATCTATCTATCTATATGTCCGTGAGTCTCCGAAACACTGCCATCTGCTGGCAGAGAGTGACACTACATCTTTCTCACACATGCACAAATACAGAAGGTAGCGGACTAGCGGGCTGTGCCATGTGTACCTGCTATACGACCAGTCCCAATGTTTTCCTAAATACGTAAACATATAAAATTACATGATTTTTACACAATGATGCTATTTTAGAAAAAGCTATGATTTAATAGCCAACTGTGTAGACAGCTGAGAGGTTAGGTTCATCTTCATGACAGGATGCCGATCCCCATTTTTATGTGGAAGCCTGAAGTTGTTGTCCCATCCGTCCCATTGTTCTCCTGTGGAGGAGTGGAGGCTGGGCTCGGTGTGGAGAGGTTGGTGACTAGATGGTATTGAACTGCACAGTGTATTTTGCTGAGCTTACTACAAGCCAAAATGACACACAGCTACTCATTATCTGGAAAGGGAAGGTTTTATTACTGTACATCACAGCAAAACGTATTGCTGGCAGAGAAGTATTTTATTACATTCAATAAAATATTTTATATAAAGCTGTAAACTTATAGCATCACCCAAAAGCTATAGAATGGGTCATCTACTCCTTAGGACATGTGGAACATGCACCAATTGATGTTGTACCCAATATTTTGATGGGCTGAGTATTTAGAGGAAACCGAAAAGATAGTAGTGAAAACCCAGAAAGAAGATCCGTTGGCCAGTCATCCAGCACCCGTGGAATGTATAAGGGCAAAGAGCTGGAATTTCACAATGCAAAAGACAGAGTGCCAGGTAGGTCCACCTCCACTGTGATGGACTGCCATAATGCACATGGAGTATTCGAGAAGGCAGCTAAAAGATACTCATCAGTAACGTAAGTTACAAGAATAAGTCATCCTCCTACAAACTAGATTAATAACCGCATATGAAGGGAGGACCTGTTTGATAAAATGCAAGTGAATAGCTTGAAACAAAATAACACGAATGAAAGAAAATGTATAATTAACCTGGTTAGAACACACTGGGCAAGATCCTGCAAGCAGTCACAAATGCAGATGGACTGACTAATCCTGATAAAACCGTGCATGGACCTGCATATACATTTTAATATACATATGAGCTCTTCTGAAAAGTAAGCTTATTGGCTACACATATGGCATTAATGGGTGTTAATGGAACATTTGCATACAGAGGGCGTGTGCAAAGTGTTGCATCCAATCAATTACCAGCTGTGCCAATGCAGACTGCAGTCCAATTTCAGTCAGCTCTCTTGTACTAAGGATGGGGCTGGTGCAAAATCAGATGGTAGTAATGGTGTCTGCTTTTGCAAGTGAATGGCCAGGGGTGGTGCAATCACATACTGTATATGCACCAGCCTCAGAATGCTGGTGGGTGTTCGCATGCAACTTCAGCAGGGACAGACTGGGCCTACGAAATGGCCCTGGCATTTATACACACTGAATTTGGATGCACGCACATGCCGGGCACACATGCACTGCTGATCCTGGCATGCAGGAGTGAGGGGCAAGGCCACACGTAAATGTACCCATCTCTCCTGAAAATGATCAGCCGCGTGCTGCCACACAAGATGGACATATTAACCCTTCTGGCATTTGCTATCCTTTTATGTTCAACTCAAAATCAGGCCAACCTTGTAGAAAGTATAAGGGACACCCCCTCTATGTACAGTCATACAGAGGATTAAAAGTGAGAGACTGCAAGAGGAAGGGGTTTCTGTGCTCTAACCACAGCACAAACACAAAGACTCTCAGACTGTTCTACACAGCTTCATGCACCTTACTGTAAAGGCCCCCATACATTATGTGATTCGGGCCCAATTTTACCAGATTCGGATGAATCGGGACGTGAAATCGGCCCAAATCGCATGTTTTGACACCCTGTCCGACCCGATGCGCGGTCCCGTGCGCATCGGATCGGAGTCGGACAGTCACACCGGCTGCACATAAGATTTTCCCGGCTCTCCGGGGGAGGCTGGCAGGGGCAGCAGACACATAAGCAGCAGGCGGGGACACACCGGTGAACCGGCGAGGGGAATGGGTCACGAGCTGGGCAGGAGGATCAGACAGCCGCAGGTGCAAGGAAGAAAAACCCCAATACAAACAAATGGGCAGCCAGTGATTGGCTGAGAGCTCTCGCATGCGATTTATCATATGCAAAACTTGGCACATCAAGTGCCTAATCGTGTGTGTCCCCTCCCAGGGAGCTGCAGGGGAAATCCGGTCCGACTTGTCCCTCCGACAAGTCGGACTAATGTATGGGGCCTTTAAGAGTCTGTGGGGCAGATGTATTAAGCTTTAACAAGAGATAAATCCAAGGGTGATAAGGAGAGATAAACGTCCAGCCAATCAGCTCCTTACTGACTTTTTTCAAATACCGGACATAACATCGCAGTTAGCAGGTGATTGGCTGGACATTTATCTCTCCTTATCACCCTTGGATTTATCTCTTGTTAAAGCTTAATACATCTGTCCCATTATTCTTTATATCCAAACAAGTGTTATCAGTGTATAACCAGCTTAGGAGAAAGCTAAATCTTTCTCAAATGGACAAAGCCATGTTGCACTGCTGGTGGGGAAAAAGTAACAGTGTATTAAGCCTAAAGGTGCCCACACACTAGAAAGATCTGCGATCATAAGATGTGCGCATAAATTAACCTTCAAATCTTTTGTCCGATCTGGACAGAAGATTTCAGGCAAGTGCACATCTTTACCAAAGATGTTCTTTAAAGATCCTGTGTGCGTTCCTATGGATCTTTTGTTAAATCTTCTGATCTTATGTGCAGCACGTAAGATCAGAAGATTTAGCAAAAGATCCACGGGAGCGAGCATCGGCCGATTTTCGACCGATTATCGGTAAATATCGGCCGATATATCGGCCGATTTATCGAACATCGGCAAATCGGCCCAAAAATCGTTCTAGTGTGTGGGCACCTTAACAGAAGATAAATGCAAGGGTGATAAAGAGAGATAAACGTCCAGCCAATCAGCTCTGACTTTTTTCAAACACAGCCTGTAACATGGCAGTTAGGATGTGATTGTCTGGATGGATTCAGTATTAAATCCCGGCGGTCGGGTTCCCGGCGTTCAAAATCCCGACGCCGGAATCCCGACCGCCGAAATCCCGACAAGGGGGGGATGTGGATCACCCCCCCTAGCGGGCTCGCTGCACTCGCCACGCAGCGGGCCCGGTTCCTCGCTACACTAATTTATTCTCCCTCCGAGGGTGTCGTGGACACCCACGGAGGGAGAAAGTGTCGGGATTTTGAACGCCGGGATCCTGACCGCCGGGATTTACACTGCATCCCGTCTGGATGTTTATCACCCTTTATCACCCTTGCATTTATCTCTTGTTAAGGCTTAATACATCTGCCCCAGAGAGGTGCCCACACACTAGAACGATTTTTGGGCCAATTGAGCGATTTCCGATAAATCGGCAAATATATCGTCCGATGTTTACCGATAATCGGCCGATATTGGTGCGATGCGCGCTCCCGTGGATCTTTAGCTGAATCTTCTGATCTTACGTGCTGCACAAAAGATCAGAAGATTTAACAGAAGATCCATAGGAACGCACACGGGATCTAAAGAAAAATCTTTGGTAAAGAAAGATCTGTGATTTTAAGATGTGTGCATAAATTAGCCTTCAAATCTTTTGTCTGTTCTGGACAAAAGATTTCAGGCAAGCGCACATCTTTACCAAAGATTTTTCTTAAGATCCCGTGTGCGTTCCTATGGATCTTTTGTTAAATCTTCTGATCTTACATGCTGCATGAAAGATCAGAAGATTCAGCTAAAGATCCACGGGATCGCTCATCGCACCAATATCGGTCGATTATAGTAAACATCGAAAATCGGCCAAAAAAAATCGTTCTAGTGTGCGGGCACCTTTAGATGAGCTAGTTATGATGTAGACAAGGGAATACATTGGTCTTGTTCATTTTGGGTGAATTTATTGAAGCTGGAAAAAAGGAATGTAGTATTCCCCCAACAAACACGCAGAACTCGTCTCAGTCACCCGTTTCTCATGTTCCATTAGAAATGCAGATTTGTAATGAGTACTAGGTCATAATCTATTATGGACATAAACCATATCTGGGGTAGCCAATTCCAGTCCTCGAGAGCTACCAACAGTTAATGTTTTCCAGATCTCCTCACAGAATCACAAGTGAAGTAATTCGCTCCACCTGTGGATCTTTTAAAATGTGTCAGTGAGTAATGAGAAAAATGGAAAATGTGAACTGTTGGTAGCTCTCGAGGATTGGAGTTGGCTACCACTGCACTATATGGACAAAAGTATTTAGCCACACCTGTTAATTATGGGTGCCGGACAGGGTCCCGAAAGTCATTTACCCGACGTCGGGAGGACGACTGTTAAAACCCAGACAGACGTGTTTCCGACGGCCACCGGCAAATCTCCTTCGTGGGGGTACACAACCCCCATAGATGGAGAAAAGAATAGGTGGAGAGCGTAGCGAGCCACCATGCCCGCAGCGTGGCGAGCGCAGCGACCCCACAAGGGGCTTTGTTGCGCTCGCCATGCTGTCTGAGTCCGGCCATTAGGGATCCCAACATCGGGCTAATGACTGTCAGGATCCTGACTGTCGGAACCCTATACCACACCTGTTAATTATTCAGTTCAGGGGGTTCAATCAAACATGTTGTTACAAGTGTATAAAATCAAAGCACCTAGCCATGCAGTCTCCATTTGGGAACATTTTTTATACAAAATGGCTCATTCTGAGAAGCTCAGGGACTTCAAGAGTGGTACAGTGGGGGTTACACTGACTGGATCGTAGGGCTGCTAATTGCGATCAGGTAATCGCTGCACCGCCAGAGTGAAATCCCACCCTGTGCAAGCCTGTAAATTGCTGTAAAAGGCTTTCAAAAATATTGCAGCCCTGCGGTTAATAGTAAATCCATAAGCAAGTAGCTCACCATCGAACGGTTATTGTGCATTCTGTGCATAGCCCAGGACTATGTGGACTACTGTGCACACGTGGCAATGTGGGCTTATCTTTTGTGCGAAGCAATCCAGTTAGCACAGATCACTTAACGCATATCACCCTACACACACACACACACACAGCCATGTGTGCTGAGCAATCTGTGCTAACCAATGCTTAACAGTGTTCTTTGCGCACATGCAGGCGATAGGACTAGATCTTGACTACTTGTGCTAAACATCTGAGCGGGCCTTGGCGGGCCAGGACTGCACATCACCACCACTATGGGCTATACACATTGAGCAATTTGTGCTTAATATCTGTGATCTAGACAGATCGCTTAGAAAACAGCCCATAAATCGCCCAATGTGTATGCCCCTTACTCAGTAGCATAGCGCTAGGGAATCCTGCGTTTTCCCCGATACTCACAAAATATGTCTGGTTACCCCCTATAAACGCCGGCTTCCTGTCAATCAACTTGCGTACAGCCAGTGATAGAAAGAAAGTTGCTGGATTTTATATCAGGGTGGCCTCGCTCGTGCGTGCAATGAGCCACATGCATGTGCAGTTGCTTCCTGGCAGCATGCTCCACCTTTCCTTCTCTAAGTTTACTCCCCAGAGCGCTAACCCCTTAATCTTACTGCATTAGGTTGTGTAGTTGTTTGGCAGTCCGGACAATGATAGAAAGTGCCGTGGTGCCTTCCTTATAATAAATCATCATCTCCTGGGAAATGAAGGACAACAAACGTCACTCATCAGGCTTCAATCGAAGAATTTATAGGTGCATAGTATATGATGCCATCATATAGGTCGACGGACCTGTTTCAAGGCTACAATGCCTTTTCTTTAGGACATATGGCAATAAAGTGCATAGCAAAAAGTGCTTTGTTTGCCTGTCACTTTGGGGGTTATTCTAGTCCATTCTTTCTGACAAAATCCTTCTTAGATGGACAAAACCCTGTGCACTGCGGGTGGGGCAGATGTAACTTGTGCAGAGAGAATTAGATTTGGGTGGGGTTTTTCTTCAAAGTGAGATCTATATTGAAGTGTAAAATCATGCAGTCAGTATTTTCCCTGCACAGAAACAAAATAACTCACCCAAATCTAATTCTCTCTGCACATGTTACATCTGCCCCCCTGCAGTGCACATGGTTTTGTCCATCTAAGAAGGATTTTGTCAGAAAGAATGAACTAGAATAAACCCCCTTGTGCCGACTGTTGTCCTTTATTTCCCCAGGAGATCAAGGTCTGAAATATATACATATACAGCACAGGACAATAATTCTGTGGTGGTTTCTACTAGCTGTGTTATATATTAGCATTATACAATATTTAGGTACACTTGAATAGTCTCAGAACACTTATTACACTCATCCTTCTATTCAGGAGATACATGGAGATGAAGGAGCAGGATGAGAACAATCTTTAGCTAAGCAGAGCACTGGAAAGTTAAACAGACTTGCAGAACTCAGGCACGTGCAGGCCAAGTTGATGTGGGAGAGGTTAGGCCAACATGTCACCAAATACAAGCATTAAATATTAATGGATTTCTAAATATAAAATGAGTGCCCCCTTTCCTTTTCTTTCAACAAGTAATTAGCCTGGCCATCTCCTCCAGTTATACAGAAAACCTACCAAGGAGACATTTGTCATTGCAAGCTTTCCTGCGCACCTCCATGGGGTGCAAGCTGAACACTTGTGGTGTATCTGTCGAGGGATTCAATTTGATTTCACATAGAATTGAATTCATCCCTTATTATCTGTGCAAATTTTAAAATCCAATTGTTAGGAATGAGAAATAAGTAAAAAACTGACAGTTTTTAGGGTTACCTGGAAGCAAGAATCTGCTGTATTTTGTGACAATAAATCTAATAAACCGTAATATATATATATATATATATATATATATATATATATATATATATATATATATATATATATATATTATTAAAAATAATATATATGAAAGACAACCCAAACATTTTGTGTTTTTTACACCTAGGCACTGCCAGGAATATTATGTAGTCTTATTGTGCCGGTTCTCAGCCAATCAGTGGCTGCCCATTTATTTGTATTGGTTTTTTTTGTATTCTGTACTGGTTTCCTAGCACGGCCACAATCGTATGGATCGTGTACCTTTAAGTTAAGGTACACGATCCATACGATGGACCCGATTTCCTTTGAAATCAGGTCCATTTGGCCGGCTAGGACAAAATATTGGGGGCATCGCGTCGGTCGGGACCGTTAACAATGGTCCCGACGCGACCGACGCGATGCCCGCGATTTCCCCATAGGCTTCAATGTTAAAAAATATTTTAACATTGAAATCGTGTCGGGAAAGGTAAAATATCGGGGGCATCGCGTCGGTCGGGACCATTAACATAGGTCCCGACGCGATGCCCCCGATTTTTCCATAGGCTTCAATGTTAAAAGATTTTTTAACATTGAAATCCTGAAAAAATGTGAAAAATGTGAAATGGGCCAATATGACCCATTTCACATTATAGATGTCCCCGTCGTCACCCCACGATAGACGCCAACCCGAAGCGTGGCGAGCGCAGCGAGCCCGCGAGGGGCGGCGGTGCGCGTCCTCCGACCTTTTCATTCCCCTACTATCCACGTCGGC